>NC_140778.1:82839051-84039051 GCF_044657685.1 Stegodyphus dumicola
TGATAAGAAATCTTATCTTAATTGGACCTGTAAAATAAAAGAGAAGTACGGTTATTGAATATAATAAGAATAATAAAATGTATTCGATTATATCACGCTGTTAAGTGTCTACTCGGTGTTTTTAGTCAAATATACACTTATTTCAATGCAGTTCACTCAGTTCAAGTCACATAAAGTCAATTGTCCACTTAGTCCAATGTGAAATCACTTAATTCAAAATTGACTTCACTTAAATTCGCACAAATTAATACCGCGGTGGCACTTAATAATCAGTAGGATTATAGTGTATCAGTCTTGCAGAGGTAATCGAGACAAAGCATCAGCATTATTAAGCTTTACCCCCCCGGGCAATGCGAAATAGTTATGTCGTACTTTTGGAGTTATGTTGTAGCTTGGATAACTTTCAGGGAATCATTTAATTTCCTAACCAGTTATTTTAAGCTAAAATATCTTTCCTATCAAACCTCATTTCATTTCACTGCCAGAATGTAAATTTCCAGCACGCGCAATATTCAAATTAGGTAGAAGGAAGGAAGTATTTAAAGGAAGGTTTTGGAGGGTGAAATCAGAGCGTGTTCTGCCTGATTGACGACTACGTTACCAACTTTGATTCTGCGGTGATTAGAATTTTGCAACATCGAGTTATTCTTGCCAGTAGGCGTGTTTACGCTGGAGTCAGAGCCATAGTTAAACTGTGCAAACTTAATCAATTTTAAATTTATTCAGTATCTTTTGATTTAAGACAAAAGTATTGGGTTCTGTAAGTCAGAGTTGGGGGCCGCCTGTTAAACTTTATTTGAGTTAATAAAGGGTTTTTTATTAACTCAAATAAAGTTCTGATTTTGTAGTACTTTAAAGGACTTATTGATAATTCACTAACCAATTTTTCAACGTCGCGCACATTTTATGATAGCTAAGAATATACAACGTTACAAACTGAAAAGCATTAGCGATAAATACGAGAGGATTATAATCAGTGATCAATTCGAAGAGCCAAAGATCCAAGGCTCGAATTTCTTCAAACTGCATATCACGTTGTAGAGACATTAGGTATAAATATATATATATATATATATATATATATATATATACATATTAATAGAAAAAGAAAATGTAAAGCGAACTGGTAATTAGACGAAAGACTTATCTGGTCTCAAAAACTTTTGCGCATAATGCTGTAAAAAGATTTGAAAGAATAGTAGTAGGTAGGAACATTGCAGCAACCTTGCTAAAAAGTTACCAGGAGCTGTAGCTCCACGAAATGTTGTAACATAGTACTACATAGACAATAAGAAATTTGCCTGGTAAACTGGAAAAACTGTATAAGCGCGATAAAATTGCCAAATTTTAGTGCTGGAAGACTTGCTATTGCACGAAAAAAATTAATTAATCTGACCGTTGTGTAATGTGAAAAGTTAACTCACGTGAAAAAAAGATGGACAGAATATATATATATATATATATATATATATCAGGAAGTTACAAAATCATGGATTATAAATGTCAATATATAAATTGCCTATACATAAAAAATTTAAATTAAAATTGCCAATATATAATATGCCAATACAAAAATTAAAATCAAAATTAAAAAATAATAAAAAGACACCAAAAGCATCAAAAACTAGCTACAAAAACAATAATTAAATAGCGGAAAAATGGTATATTAGCCCACTCGCATTCTCAGTTGGCTTTTCAAGGGAAAAAACTGATCTACGAAATAGGCTAAATACCATTACGCGTTTCGCCGAAACAGACCATTGAAGCTCTTGTTAAATGTGAAAAAAACTTTATACAAAAGTATACTAGTATTTCCGAAAAAATTCTTTTGGAATAAATCCTTTTTAGTAGCTCCACTGCTCTGTCTCTTTTTCCCGACGCGTCCGCTGAAAAACACTTTAAGGTGTCAAAGGCTATTATGATTCCGAGCGATGTAAAATCAAAATCAAAATCAAAGTAGAAATAATAAAATAAAAATAATAAATTAAAATAAATAGCGGTCTGTTATTAGTCAAAATACACATCAATGTACGGGCTGGTCCTTTACCTTAAAGACTTCGTAACTTTTATTAGAAGAAAGGTGTTGTCAAACAGATAAAAATGTAATCGACATTGTAAGTAAAAAAATGTATTCAATTTAGTAAGTAAAATCGTTGCAGGGTCTTATTAGGACCAAAAAACTTATACTAAAAACAAAAAAAACTGACCTGAGAAGTTCCGTCCACAGCTTCCGAAAAAATTTTGGAAAAGGGCGCAAAAATCCTTTCTTGTTCTAACCAACCTTCCTAATCGTATAATGACGTCATCGTGCGAAGCTATTAAAACTGAAGAGGCCAATGGGCTGAGAGAGAAAGTTAGCCGGTCCCCCTCTTTTTTACAGAAGGGGGTGACAAACGAGAAAAAACACGGAAAAACTCAAAATGGCGTCAGTCAAGTTGTAGGAAGAACAAAACTGTTAAAAATAAGTGAAAATGGCTAATTCAGCTAAAATTACTTATTTTTGGCCACAGAAAGAAAGTGTAAATTGGAAAATAATCATCTGTTAATAAAAGTCGTCATTCTTCAAGCTAGAGGGTTGTCAAGCTACTATGAAAAATGAAAAGGCCCGATTTTGTTAATAAAAGCAGAGTCTGGCCTTCTAAGTAATTTAAAACTATTACATAATAGTGTTAAAGTAGAGTGCCAAAAAATTTGGAGGAAAGTAAATGTTTGAAGAAGAATTAACTGTACATTTACATTTATACAATTTTTACATTAGATAATCTGAATTAGCCATCCATCATCTGCCCTCCAATAGGCTTTAAGCAGAAAATTTCATTATCCAAAACTAATTATCTAAAAATTGGTAAGGCTATGCCAGCTTTTTTTTAACGTATTTTTAATTATTTTCTTAGGAATTTGGTTATTTTTCAAAATTGTGACGAAGTAGAGTACTTCTTCTTGTAAGTGTTCTGTTGTATTACAGATCCTTTTTATTCTAAGAAGCTGTGAAAAAATTGTGTTAATGATGATTCTTTTGGAAATATTAGAATTCCAGTTTGTTAACTTTAGTGTAGAAAAAGTGAATTCTCTCGTCTAGTCGTAGACTTTAATAAAATTGTAATCAATGATATTAAGGTCAAGGTATACTACATTATCTTGCACCGTATTTGTTTTATTTAGCTTTAAGCTGGTTGGGTAGATATTAGCTGCTTCTATTTTGTTATGGCTGTTAATGGCTATGATATCATCAATGTAACGATAAACGTGTTGAAAAAATTTTTGTTCTGCTACGTCCAGAGATCGGACAAATGTCAATTCTCTTGTGAAAAGGAATAATTCGCAGACGGAGCTCGAAAAATTTCCACCCATTGGGATTCCTTGTATTTGTTTAAAAATACAATTGTTAAAGAGAATATAATTATTGAAAAGCATGCTCGTAAGAAAAAGTTGCCATTTTTCGTTATCAATTATTGTAGAAATCTGAGGAATTATATCTGGTAGAGCAAGTAGGCTGGTATAAATTTCTTCAAGCGGTAAGGTAGTATAAAGGTTTTCGAAATCGTAGCATTGTATATGGTCGATTTAAATTTAATTAATTGTCTTAATTACGAGTTCGTTACTTGAAATCATCCAGTTGCAATGCAGATCTTGAAAATCATAGTTATTAATCAAGTCACGTATTAAACGAAGTCTTTTTGCAAAAAGATAATCTATTTCTTTAAGACAACTTTTGGTACTATTGGCAATGAACCTGAATTTAATAGGTGACTTATAAAATTTTGGAAGGGCATAGAGATTTGCGAATCTGTTATAATATTTCCGTGGATGTATCTTAAGTCTTTTATGTAGTGCGTTAAATTTATTGATAAGAATTTTGGTGTTGGTGGTAATTTTTTGGTAAGTGCCATTACTATTTAGTTCTTTGTGCAGAAGGTCGAAATAAAACTTTTTTCAGAGAACACTAACATTTTTGCTAGCTTTGTCAATTTTGGTAATGATAAAATTATCTTGTAGTTTGTTGATAAGATCAAAGAGTCGTTTCTTATTGTGTAGAGAGTTGAAAGAAGGTGCCTTGAAGAGTGAATGTTGAAATTCTGTAATCAGTGCAGCTTTCCATTCAAGAAATGTGGTAGTAGGCAAATTGGATTTATTACTAGCTAACGTGATAAATTTATCAAGATCTTGATTGAATTGTCTGAGGCAAAGATGTTTATTGATTCTAAAAGTAGGACGAAATTTGGTGCCAAGTTGTAAAAGGTCTCGTAATTCTAAGTCTTCAATGATGTTAAGATCTCCTGTTATCACATGTTGGTGGAAAGGATCGACATATTTTTGGTAAAGAGCCTGTTGGCAATGACACATGCAAATTTCTTGAATCTCGTGGTGGTTGATAACTAGTTGACATAAGTTCTTTTCAAATTTAAAGCAGGGCTTAATTTGGAGTTGTTCTTCAGCAAGCAAGTGTTGATATTTTTTGAAAATGTTAGGTATTTTTAGTTGATCGTAAGAAGGGTGTTTGAATTGTATCGTACAAAACAGTTTTTTGTGAAAAAAATTGCTATTTTTTAGCTTAAAATTGCAGAAGTCTATAATTAAGTCTTTTATGATTTGTAAACAGCTAAAATTTTCATTTACGACTTTAATAAGATTCCACAAGGTAACATTCTTAAATGTATGTAGAAGTTTTATGGCATTCTTAGCAAATTCATTATGTTCAAGGAAGGATTGAAGATTTTTAATTATTAAATTCAGATCTTGAGTAGAAAAAATTTTTTTGTGTTTGGAATCACCTCCTCTGGTACCTCTGGTCGTTATACTGCTAAAAAATCTGAATTGTCCATATATTGAGACTTCTGTCTGTCTGTTGGTGGTATGACTCAGATAAGCATTCAGTCCGTAAGGGTAAAGAGACTTTTTTTGAAGTATGTATAAGGATTCCTTAAAAAGTCTAATTTTAGTATTCGGTACAATATCAAGCACAGTAATTTCTATGTTATCAAAATTATGCATATTATAATGCTCGAGAATAGCTGTATGCTGATTATTTTTTGTGAAATTATTGCTATTATTTTTAAATTTTTTAATATGAGATCTATCGTTATTAATTCTGAGGTTGAGAGGGTTTTTAGTCTGACCTATATATGTGAGAGAACATTCTTTACAGGTGATTTGGTAGATACAATTGAAAGTCTTTCATAGTGACTGTGTCTTATTAGTATTGGTGGGAAGTGGAGTAGCATTAGCCTTACAAGTTTTACAAAGCTTGTTGCTTCATTTGATTATCTCTATATGATTGATCAGAGCTGGTAAATGAAAGTGAAGAGGGAGCTAGCCTGCTTTACAGGGTTTTTGGAAGGAAGACTAACCTATCGTGAAAGTGGAACTGTAAACAGTATCCGGTAACTTAAAAGCTGAAGCTTGAAAAGTGAAATTGAAATACACCTATATATATATTTTGAAACAGGAGAATTGAAAAATTAGTAACCGCCTTCGCTGGGAATCGAACCACGGACCTCTGGAATACCGGCACAGCGTGCAGAGCCACTACACCATGAAGGCACGCTAAGAAGGGGGGGATACCTTATAACTGGAAATGCTTCTGTCTCAAGTTTTCGACATGCTTGCTGAGGTTTCGTTAATTTTTCACTTGCGTAGCTGATAGGACACGAATTTTATTCTCTGAGGTGCGATAAACAAACATTAACGAAGCATCTAACCGTATCACCGAAGGGTTCTCCAAGCTTCGGTGCATATAGGTGACTTGATTAATAACTATGATTTGAAATATGAATGATCAGAAGCCTCCACTACAATTCAAGAAATGCCTTTTTATGAATCTCAGTCGAAGGAAGTTGTTCAGGAACTCCTTTTCTGGTTAATTCTTTTAAAGAGTTTGTGATCTAACGTGGAAGATATTACCTGTAATAACTGCAAAGCCCTGATAAACTTTGCAGATTTTGAAGAATTCTTTCTTGCAGAATTCTTTCTTGGTTTGTGATCGTAAAAGTTTTTCGATACCTTGAATTTTCTATGGATCTATCTGATGCTTTTCCGACCCAGTAATATGTCGTAAGTATTTGATCTGAGATCTAGCGAATGAGTACTTTTCAGCATCGGTAGTGAAACCTAATTCCTCTAGCTTCGATAGTATAACTTCTAGATGGTGTAAATGAATCCAGCCTATCGCTTGAAAATACGTCTATGGCATTTATGCACATAAGAGAGAAAGCTCTACATTTTATCAAAGCTCTGTTCAATCCTCGCTGAAAAGTGGCAGCAGCATTCTTACGAAAATGGCAAAACACTGAAACAATATTGAGCGCGATGGGTTTTTCAGGTAAATGAAATGACATATTCTCCAATATTCTTTCAACAAATCAAGGCTGGTTATGATGTTTGTTCTTTTGATGGAGTACACCCGATCGTTTACGTTTACCATCGGGAAGTCAACTGTCTGTGTAACGGCATTTAATGGCCTATAATTGACGCAGAATCTAACACTTCCGTCTTCCTTGTACGCAAACACGACTAGATGTACAATCTCAACTTTCGATTTTCTTTGATTAATCCTAATCGTAATAATCTAATCTTCGACTTGATCGTCTACATGCGATTTTAATGACTCGGGACTGAGCCAGGTGTTAGTGTAATCTTGTACTCATCTACAGTAGCTACTCGAATTTCACTTGAGAATAATTTGAGATACTTGCGTAGTAATGTCTTTATTTCCTTCTTCTGCGCATCATCTAGATGATCTAGTGAAATGTCTTCTATCCTTTTTGCGTCATTTGGAAGCCCACTGCTTGAACGTAGGGGCGTACTTTCGAATTTTATTTACGTGAACATTTCGAATTTTCCCATTCAGTGGTTGATAACTTAATACAAAGCGGCAGAATGCGTTGTACGAGTTAAGTTATCGTATTAAGTTATCAAGCACTGAATGGGAAACTTCCACCAGGTTCTATCTATTTTCCATATATTTTACTGTTGGAATCTGGTATAAGTACCAATACTTGCTCTCCGATGCCAAATTTTCAAAGTGAGTAAGTCTGTTAAAATATTTGGGATAAGCTCTTTGCTTACCTGGGGCGGTTAAAGAAACTTGTTCAGCCGTCTTCTCTAATATCCCCTCGGAGGTCGACGCCGCAAAATCTCTGAAGCTACTGGCTAGGATTGGTTTTATTTGAGCTCTCTATTGTAAAATTTGCATTTAAGGCAATATTTTATAATAATTTTCTTTGAATTATTTTTGAATGCATTTGGTTTTTGAATTTGAAAATTTTCATATCTTTATGTTGGCATTATTCTTGTACTGTATTTCTATCGCGTTGTCAGCAAACCTGATGTAGAGTTGGACTCAGTTTTGAAAGTATTTCTTATTTGCAATACAAATTATGAAAGTACACTCCGTTTATTGTTTGAATGCTATAGGTAGTACTTGTAACATGCTTTCTTTAGGGTTTATTAATGACTATCTTACTTATGTCCTTGTGTTCTTGAAGGCCTTGTATGCCACTGTAAACTTATTTTGCTTAGTGATAATAAATAGCTTCTGGAGACAGGGGCTTTAATCCGTGTAAGGCAGATAATGTCTGCCTTACACGGATGTCAGCTAGATAATGGAACCCCTGTTCTCTGTACTTAGGCAGTCTCGACCCATTAACGAAAAGTTGCAGCAGCATTCTTACGGCAAGCAGCATTCTTACGGGGGGTGAGGGGGTATGTAATCAGTCTTCACAGGACTAGAACCTCTTGACTCGAAGGATGGTTCAAGCTCGGCAAGGATCATATGGTATTGTCTTGTCTGCCCCTTGACTGTGGGGTCATAATATTGTTAGATGTTGTGGGTATTCTTGGGGGTTTGACGCCATTCGGTCCTCTGCTGGGAATTGACAGAGTGGACGGAACACCTCTACGAATATATATGATTAGGCCGGAGTGTTATCCGGAAGCAAAGATGTCTTTGAATTTTTCTTGTCTGAGCGTACATTTTTTCCAAGCTTTGCAGGTGACAGGTGACGGAGGACGGGGACGCCTAATGTTTAACAGAGGTAAACAGACATATGCCCCACTCCCTCCTCTATCTAGAGGCAACAACTCCCTGGAGCCGTAAGAGTCCCGCCCCGGGTATTTATTGAGATATTAAAATGAGTTTATTCACGTGGCCAAACAGGGCCGCCTTTAGTGTACAATGGATACTTGGTAGACATACGATTTGGCATCTTAATGGTAAGTCCCCCAAGCTTTGCGTATAGCTTGGAGTGGACTGCTAGGCTGTGCCCGCTTGGATGATCTCCAGAGTCTGGACTCTTATTCCAGAATGGGCGGGAATTCGTCGCTGGTGTTTTGCCTTTTCTAATCGTATTTTCAGATCTTGCAAATATTCCACAATATATTGTGATATATTGGATGGTAAAAGTATTTCTCTTGTCCAGGACTTTAAAATTGTTAGAGGTCCACGAGATTCCCTTCCGTATAGACGTTTAAATGGCAACGCTGCCATAGTCGCCTCCCTATAAGAAGTAATCGCCTACTTATTGGAACCTCCCTATGGGCGAATAGTAAAAATGGAATTAGTTTGTTACATCCTCTGGGCTCTTCGCACATTACCATCATGTAACATATTCTTAAGGACTCTTTTCCCTGATCGCTTCCTACTATGTTTGGTATTCCTGTCTTCGAAAATATTTGTAACAGTGCTTGAAGTTATTTATTTACGTTTCAGAAATTCTGATCACTTTCAAAGACAGCAAGACAATTGCGTAGAGAGGATTCACTGCATTGCTTACGCTTTTTATATGCATAAAAGGCTAATATAATTTAACAGGTTAAAAATACTAACAAGTTATTTTATGAATTTTAAAAAGTAAATAAACATTTGTACAGAGCACTAATTAAACGTGTTTAGTATTGGAGCACTGATAGAAAGATAGGATAAGTGTATAAATAATTACAAAGATTATATTGAAAAGAAATGCGAGTTTTTACCTCCCCCTCCACATTTCTTCAACATCGACTCTGCGGGACTGATTTCTCACTCTAACGCTTGCGCGCTTAAAATCGCAACTCTGCGGGACTGCAAAAATAGAACTTTAGCCTTCTGTTTTACAAGTTCGTGTACACACTCTGCTTAACGTTGAGATCAATGTCATTATGACACTACGTATATATATTTTGATTTAATAAAAGATTTTATTCCTTGCAAACTGATGTTAAATAATCATCTAAAAACACCAAACTGGTGGCCCGAATGTGATGTTATTGTAGATGTTGAAAAAATGGGGGGAGGAAGATAAAACTAAACTAAAAATAGTTTTCCAGGTGAGTATCTTGTTGGGTTATTTTTTGATTGCCTTTTGTTGCTTGCTTATTCGCGTCCCTTCGTATTATCTACTAAGCATATTTTTAATTCGTCTGTATATTCTGATCAATACTGCCTCAAAATTTTCTATAAATACAGAAGGCAGAAATATACCGCTTTGTGCTGCAAAAAAGCTGCGTAGATTAGAAACATAGTAATTGTACAGTACATTATTTGGGTTATCATGAATGCTTTGTACGTCGCATTCTGTAGTAGAAATGAGAAAACTTGTTCTTATATGGAATCAGAACAGTTCGCTTACTGAACTTAATCAGTTCTTTTTTGTGGTTCACCGTTCATTAACAGTAATCTTGTTCATAAACATCAGAAACTGGGAGGGAATCAAGAATGATTAGAGAATCACTCATGATTCACTTTTGATGGTTAAATCAAATCACTCATGATTCACTTTTGATGGTTAAATCAAATCACTCATGATTCACTTTTGATGGTTAAATCAAATCACTCTGGATGTGTTTGAGTGATCTTACACACTCAAATCACTCTTGATGATCAAGAGCGACTGCGCATTCTGATCAATACTGCCTCAGAAGTTTCTATAAATAGAAAAGGCAGAAATATACCACTTTGTATTGTGAAAATTTAACTGCGTAGATTAGAAACATAGTTGTGGTGCAGTAAATTGTTTGGGATATCGTGGATGCTTTCTGTAGTATAAATGTCGCATTCTGTAGAAGAAATGAGCAAAACTGCTCTTATATGAAATCAGAAGCTTTGTTTCGCTGAATGTAATCGGTTCTTTTTCATGATTCACCGTTCACTAGCAGTAATCTTGATAATAAACATCAGAAACTGGGAGTAAAATGAAAAGTGATTAGCGAAGATGGAAAGAAGAGCGGAAAGAATAGATTCAATCAAAGTATGAAATCGCGCATTGATTTCTTTCAACTGTAGTAGTAGAGTCATTAGTGTATCTATGCAGGAACTGAAAGAAATGTGCAATTTCTTCTCCGGGACTCGAACTCCAGACCCCTCAAATTCGCGTCAAGCGTGTTTCCGGTCACACACGAAGGCATGCGGAAAAGAGGAGGAAAATGCCTTATATAAGCTTTAAAATTCCTTAAAACCTCCTTTCTGTATAGAAACGACAATGAAATTTGGGATAAATGAAAATTTTACTGTCACTGTGAATTGCTGTCAGCTGAAGAAATTTCGCAGCTTCCTATCATAAGCTGGGAAATGATAAAAATTAAAGCCAATTTTAACATGACATGATAATAATTATTTTCTCCCCTAAAATGAAAAATGAACTTTCCCGGCACGCTTCTAACAAGAGCTCTTAGTGGCTCAATTGTAAAAGATGTACCGCTTTTTTTTTCTGAGCGATCATTGTTCACTTGCTGAGTAAAGTTAAAGGTTCTTTGAATCAACACGTGAGCGAACAGCATATCTCTGTTAAGCAATCTATTGTGCGTAAACAGTAAAAACTCAAGCACGTACCAAACTTTGGTGAATAACAGTGCACGCATGAAGTTTAGAAAGAAAACTACATATGAAGCTGCTTATTTAAAAATACATTATGAATATACAGGGTGGTTATAATTAAAGTGTCCCTATTCAGAACCGTCTAGAACCCGTTCTACTTATCGAATTTTGATGAAATTTGGTTATATGTGTTATATGGACCACTGGGAAGCAATTTCTGCAATAAAAATGGTTGAAATTTTGATCACCAAAGGGAATTCTGTCACCTAAAAAAGGAGAAAAATCTGTCAGAATCATTAAAATTTATTCAATTACAGAATGTGCTTTATGTGTGCTGTATTGACATCAATTATGTGTTGAAAGCGCGTTATAGCGTGTTCAATGGTAGTGCGAAGTGACTCTCGAGAGATTTCAGCAAGATGGCCTGCAATGCTGGCTTTCAACTTTTCAACTCAGGTTAAAGTCCTTGTTCCTCTTCCATAAACACGGTCTTTTAGCAATCCCCACAACCAGAAAAGTCGGTTGAACGAGGAGGCAAGGCATCCGCAAAAGCTTTGGATATTTCACGATTCTCGCCAAAGTTAGCACGAAGCAGTTCTTTGATTTGGCGCGATCGGTTGCAATCGGCTCAACCAAAAGTATATACAAGTAACTCTCATATAACACGGTAGATAGGTTCTTAGAAAATGTCGTGTTGTGTGAAATCGTGTTGTATGAGACTCAGAGCCAATATAAAAAGGGGGGGGTTACGTTCGGAAAACTTATTAAAAACAAATATTTTTTTAATTCTACAAAAACAACTTAATTTTTATTAAATATATACATATAGGTATGTAAACACAAAATAAAAAATATTACATATTTTAATTTAACGCAACTTTAGTTTAATAAATTTCTTCGTTGTCACTGCTCAGTATAATCAACAGAGAAAGTTTTTTTCCGGTGGAATGAGGTAGCTTTCACTTTCAGAATTTCTTTCTCCATTTAAAGTTCTGGCATTTTCTCCCTTCTTTAAAATATCTGTAATTTTAACTTTGCTTACTAGTTCTTACCATGTCAAAGTAAATTTCTCGATATGGAGCTGAACAGTTTTGCAGCTCCCTTTTGAATTTTCGGCTTATTTCAGCGGAAAGGTCTGGACTCAAGAAAAATTATTCGTGATTTTCAGCTAAGCTTAGGTCTTTTTTTTTAATAATTTTAATGTTAAATTATTAACTGCACAATCTTCGGCAGTGCTAGTGTCCTCAGAATCGATTTGATTTACGGCTTCGGATGACAATTCCATCAAATCTGCTTCGTCAATTTCTTCTTCCGCTAATAAATCTTGAACATCCTTAATAGCCATGCCGACAAAACCCTTCGACTCCGATTGATTTAGCAAGTTCTAATAAGCCACCAGTTTCATTTTCTGACGATTCACGCACGTTTTCTATTTCAACTGAAGACGGCTGTATATTCTAACATGCATTTAAGTTGATGCTTTCAATTCTTTCAGAGACAAAGATTACGATGTCGATACAGTGCTTGATTGAAAATTTCTTCCTAGCTTCCATTACATTAATTGATTTTGAATCTGTTCCGTCTAAAATCCACTGTAATGCTCTTCTTATGTAACATTTTAAAGGTATAAATAATACCTTGATCCAATGGAGTACGATGTAGTGTTAGGTGGCAGGAACAGTATCTTGAAGTTGGGATGATTCAAATCTTGTGGGTGACATGGAGCATTATCTAATAATAATAGCGCCTTGAAGCTCAGATTTTTCTGCCTTAAATAACATTCAGCGTCTCGCAGAAAAAAAATTAAAAGCCAATCTTTAACTTCATAATCAACGTCCGAGCAGCTTCATAATCAGCTGATGCAGATTCTCCTTGAATTCCTATGCTATGAATTGCAAGACGCTTTTTGAAATTTTCGAACCAACCTTTACTTGCCAGAAAATCTGGATTGACAGAAGATTCTCCATGTTCTTCAAGGTACTTGAAAATTTTGAGTACTTTTGTTTAATGATATTAACATCCAACGGATTTCTTTTTTGACAGCTATCATCAATCGAAACGCTGAGCGCTTTTTCCACCTTCTCAATTATTGGCGCCCAAATTTAGTTTATCAATTGTCTTAAGTATTTCATTTTTGCAACGTGTTTCAGGAATAAGATAGGACACATTCAAATATTTAAGCTGCTTTTGTTAGATTTTAAATTCCCTAAATAATTGAATTAATTTTTTAAAATTTAGCAGCTCAGTGCGCTAATTTTAGTCTAATTTGTTCTTTCGTTTTTTTAAAGCACTTTTTGACGACTTTATTACATCTTCTTGATATATATCTATATGTATGTGTGTGTGTGTATAAGGTGCAAATCAAAATTATAATTTAAAAAGCCTCTTGATAACTCATTTTTTATTTGGATACTTCCTCTCTAGTAATAACTTTCTCCAAACTGCGTCATATCGGAAAACTAATTCAGCATTATGTCATCTGAAACTTTTGCATCGACTATAAGTTTTTGCCAATTAGATTAACCAAAAATTTTACTATAAATACTGTTGCAACCCAACTACTCTCCCTCTTGCCATTTCATTGCTACCACATTTAGGTGGGGGATTTTCTTTCTATAAAAGTCTCGACTTCCATCTAAGGGTTTGTTTCTCATGGAAAGAGAAGCATGCATTCAGAAAGTAGAATCGATTTTTAATATAACTTTATTATTAACTAAAAGATCTAAAAACTTAAAATCTGAAAGGTTTCATATTTTAAATTACATCCAAATGGACTTTTTTTTAAACATTTTGTATTTTATCTTTATTTATCGTGTTCTTCGCACTTAAACCATAAAATTCAGTTCAACAGCAATATTGCAAAATAATTTTAAAATGAGCATATTTTTATAATTTCCGATGCTGAATCTCGCTCGCTGGGGATAATTTTTTTTTCGTACAGTGTTGCCATTTCTCGCTTTGAAATCGTTTAGTTTGTTAATCAAAAATTCGTTTAAATTTTACAAAATATGATATCGATAATAAAACAAATTCCAAATTTCAAATTTGGGCTTTCAGATGCCCATAGTCGCAGTCGGATTACGTCATTCAAAATAGGATGGCTCTAGATACCGTTGTTTTATCACAATGTGAAAAACATACATACACTAATGCAGATTCTTCATTATTTAATTTCTTCAAATATAATACAGGGCGATAACGTTTGGTGACAACAGTTTGAAAAGTGAAATGGACATTCAGAGTGATTCGACGCAGAATCGCAAAACGAAAACAATAGTTTCTCAGGAACAAAGCCCCTTTGGACTAATAACTGGTTAAGAACTTGAATGTGAATTCTATAAAATAATCATTTTTACCTTTGAATTCAAAACGTCTGTCAGAAATGGAAAACGTAATTATTTAATGCGAAAGTCCAGAAAGTTTAATTCGTTTAATTTATATTAAGTCTCCGTGCTAAACTCTTTTAAACGCTTATACAGTTTCTAGGTTCCTGGTGGAAGTTTAACATAGTGTCCTTCAATAATCTATACTAATCTGTACCCGTCTGTCTGTTTGTTTGTTTGTAGCATTATATCATCTGGAACGGCGGGGAGTTGAGTTTCGAAAGAGGTATTTCCGGATTCAAAAAATCGTGGCAAACCATTTTGACAATTCCCATCTTCGTACGACTTTAATCAGCCGAGATATTTAATTAAACTCTGAACACGCTAATTTTTGAACTCATTTTTTCGAGTGGCAATAGTAGCACTCTGGAGGTAAAAATCTGCTTTATTTCGAAAAGTGTTGCCATTGATCGCTTTACATTTAAATAAATTAAATAATGAAGGATCTGCTTAAATGTATGTATGTTCCTCGCACTGTGATAAAACAACAGTAACTAGTGCCGTTCAATTTTGAATAACGTAATACTTCTGCGAATATAGGCAGCTGGAAGCCCAAATTTGAAATTTGGAATTTGTTTTGTTATCTATTTCATATTTTGTAAACCTTTAACGAATTTTTGATTAACAAACTCAAGGAATTCAAAGTGAGCAATGGCGACGTTGCACAGAAAAGACATTTTTATCTCCAGCGCGTGAGACTGTGTATCGGAAATTCTAAAGATACGCTCAATTTAAAATCATTTTGAGATATTGCTCTTGAACTGAATTGTACGGTTTAAGTAAGAAGAACATGATATTTAATAAATAAACGTAACCCAGAAAACTTTCGGCTCGCTATATATTTAAAGTGTTTCCATGCCGCTAAGGCACTATACGTTTACAAGCATCTATACCTTCTGGGATCCGAACCCAAGCCTTCCAGCTGAGAAAGGGGAAAAAAGCTGGCTTTAACCTGAGTCTAAAATACATATAATACATACATACATAAATATACATAAATATAATACATACATACACAATACAGATAGTGTGAGTCAACTGGTGCACTTAAATCGTGGCCTTCGAGAAACAAGGCCCTACAGCTCAGTGACGTTGAGCGTGTGACGTCATTCCAGAGAGTGCATCCCTTCTTGGGGTGAAGAGTGCACCCCTTCGTGGGGTGAGGACAACGCTGGGTCGAAGGTTGTCAGTCGCCATTGCTTCGAAAGAAGAGGTTGAACTGAAATTCTTGACCTAAAATCTTGAGATATTAACTGCATTCCGGATTTTCCTGCAGCTGGATATATTAAATTTGAGGTTTTTGGCAATTTGTGAGTGGTTCCAGAAACAATATAATGCCTTACATGTGCTCAGTGCCGCGATGTAACGGCAATTACAAATCTGGACCTAAAGTGCACATTTTCGCTTTTCCTAATGATGCCGATCTGAATGAAAAGTGGATCCGTGCAATAAAGCGAAAGGACTTCATTCCAACTAAAAATAGCAGGGTGAGCTTTTATTCTTATGATTTCATTGATATTCAAAGAAAAATTAAGTAAATTAAATATTTAATATGTTTAATATGTCTGTTTTTAAACCCAAAATCATTTCCAATGAAAAACTAGTGTTAAATATAATAGTAAACAATAACTAGTGTAAAATATAAAAGTATACAATAAATCATTGCCAATGTAAATAAGCAGTATAATAAGCTTTCGTTTCCTGCAATTTGTCTTAAAGTGAATTCTATAATTTTTTTAATAAATGCATGTTGCTTCATAAATTGCATGTGAATATTTTAATGAGTAATTAAGTTCATAATACTATAGTATTATTTAATGTATAATAAATTTTACTTCATATACTGCAGATTAAATATTCAGTAGAAAATTCAGTGCTTAATATAAAGCAATAATCGGGAAAATATACAAAATCTGGAACTTAAAATAGCATTTGTAATATCTAATTTATCTCGACTTTTATTTTAAAACCACTTGTCATTGTAAGTTTTAGAGATATGAAAGTAATAATGTTTTTCATTTAAAAATTCAAATTCGTGTGCTTATAATATTTTAAGGGAACACATTACCCTTTCAACTCTTTTTTTGTCACATGTTCAAGTTTATTCTGAAAATTGTAATTAACATTATATCTAAAAAAAATTATAAAGAAAACTTGGAAAAAAATATCGTTAAACCAGTTGTTTATAAAACATAGAACTATTTTAAAAAAATTTTTCATTTTTATAAATTTGTTATTACGTTTTTTATATTAATATTTTTGCTTTAAATAGCGGGGTTTTTTTTTTTTTTTTTTTTTTGTGTGTGTGTGTGTGTGTGTGTGTGTGTATTTCTTGAAAATGTAAACAAAACTGTGCTTGGAATACTGTATGCTTCTGTTACAAGATTTAATTAAATATTTTGTTGTCATGATTAGAAAAAAAAGGAAATCTTATTAATTTAAATAATTTTTCAAAAATAACTATTGAAGGTGCAGTTTTGAGATTTTCCATATGTATTTTAAAAAGTTGCAGTTTAGCCTATAAAAAAATTCGATAGTTTGACGATATTGTTTAGTACTTTGTCCCCTTAAAGAGCTGTTTGAATGAAATGATATTAGAATTCACTGTATAATGACGTGTTTAAAAATAATTCTTCTTAAATGTGTTTCAATTGTTTCATTTTCGGGATATGTAGGTATGCGAGCTCCATTTTCAGCCAGCTGACATCATACGTGAGGCAAGGGCTTTCGATGAAAAAACTGGGAAAGATACTATATCAGTATGCTTGAAGGTTCCGAGATTAGTAAAAGGTGCAGTGCCATTGATTATGATTAATTGCCCATCATATTTGACTACTTCGAAAGCAATCCGTAAAGATCCTGTGACAAAAAAGATAGAGCTAGAAAATAAAAATCTTGCTGCCGCTATTCAAAGAAGCATGAAGGAAAAGCAAAAATATGATGAAGACAGAGAACTGCTAAGTTTGAACGATTTATGCAATAAGAAAAATATGCTACAGCTTTCGGATTTCTGGAAAGTTTTGAAAATTGAAGATTATGTCTTGATTTTTAATATTCAAGATGAACCTGTACCTCAAATACAATATTCCATAAAGATTAATCATGAAATGTTGGTACAAGCATTTTCTAATAATGCTTCTTTGAAAAATATTGGTAAATTAAAATTTCCCATGAAAATTACTAACATAAATATGCTAAATGAAGTCTTAAATGAAATTAAACATGCTAGCAGTAATGAAGATGAAGTCATAAGATTAAAACTCCTTGCTGCATTAAATACACTCTCTGATATTAACTGCATTGATAATGAAAAAGAAAATATTATTAAATTTATAATTGAACAAATCTCAATTCTTCTCCAAACTTCGAAATCCAGATATACTAATTTTTGCCTCTATATGTTTCTATATATCACCTCAGTCGTACAAATTTTTGAGACAAAGTGGATGATACATTTTACTTCCACATCCAAATACCATTCGTAATATTAATTTAAGGCACAATGTTGATCCTAAACAAGAACAAATGGATTATAATTTCATATTGTACACAAAACAGAAATTCAGATTTTTAAATGAAAGTGATAAAAAGGTAGTTTTACTAATAGATGAAATTCATGTAAAATCTTATTTTGATTATAAAGGGCGTAATTTAACGGGAATGGCTCAGATACCTGAAGTCTTAAAGCATGATATTTAATTAAATGCTAAGATAGTATCACTTATTTAATAATTTCCTGTTTACTTTACATCGGAATAACATAATATTAGCTTTTACTAATAAATAAGCGCGCTGTGGAATCGCTCGCTTTCAGTGGAGAAGAAAGGTTTCTTCGCACTCCATACGGTGATGTCACGAGAGAGCTGGACGGCCTTGTTTCTCGAAGGCCACGCTTAAATCATAGCATAAGTCATAAGTACAGTACAGGTAAAGTAAGTCAAATTAAACAATATGAGTACTAAGTCTTCCATCCTGGGCTCGATTTAGGGCGAACGGGTAGGCTGCATGGTCATTTTCGTGGTTTCCCCCACGTGTAACATGTATATAAGCCAGTTTCTCTCAGAAAGTCCTCGACAAAAGCATCCCTTCCCTTAACTCTCGCGTGCTTTGCCATAATTAAATAAACCAAATAAACAAGCTTTTACATGTGTGGAAGTATCTACTTTTTCGTTTGCATAGTTTAACAGAAGCGTTTACGTTTACAAACCTAACTAATCAATTATAGATCATGAACATTTAAAATACATTTACATTGAGAAAAATCTATCCAGTTTATACGTTACATCACATGTACAAGAGTTGCTTAAGATTATTCTAAAATCTCACCAAACTTCCTCAAAAATCAGTCTCTTGGACTAAAATCAAAATTTCTGTTATTAGACTCAACTTATCGCAATGATTTTAAGTTGAGTCTAATAACAGAAAAGTGCGTAATTAAGTTAAAATCTTCTTGCTACATAACAAAGCTAAAATGACTCCGCGTAAGGCAAAACTTAAGATGAATAGCAACTGTTTGACTTGTAGATATAAACCATAAACTGAATACTTGAAGGAAATAAACTTCATTTATCTTTTGCTTCTGTAGCAGTCGCTCATTCTCTTGGCTACAAATTCATTCCACGATGAATATACTTTTGATCGATTCTATACCACCTGACCGAAATCCTATACGTTAATAACATAGACACACTAGATCTCAATGGACACTATAAATTCAAACTAATCTTAATGTGCTAAGATTTTAGATTTTCGTTATACTTTAGTATTCGCTGCAGAGCCTAAACTTTAATGACATGCATTCACAAGTCTAGCTTTTACTTTAAATAATTTTTTTCCTAACACGCAAGTTTGCACTAAATATTTCATGCAAACTTCATCAACTTTACTTTTACGCACAGATAACAGAAACTTTTACGTTTACAAACTAATTTACCAAACATACCTCATGAGACATTTACGATTCATTTATATTGAAAATATTACTCAGTTTGCATCACAATGTACAGAAGTTGATTACAATTAATTATTCAAATAAAATAAACTCAGTGGCACAACAGCCCTCGTGGGTCACGGCGTGCAGTGCCCGAAATCTGTTTTCTTGTCCTTGGGCCCCCGAGTGCATCAGCGTATGCCCTGTGCAAGAGGTCAGCTTAACGAACTTGGTACTCATTTTATCCACCCATTCAAGGGATGAAAGGCTGAGTCAACCTTGCCCAGCCTGGGGATCGAATCCACGGACCTGTGGTGTGGCTGCGAGACGCGTTAGCCACTTCGCCACCGGGCGGTCAGTTATTCAAATACTCCAAACTCTTCTTCAAAATAGTCTCCTGGACTATAGTCAAAATTAAATTTTTGTACTAAACTTAAAATCATTCAGATAATGCACAATTAAATTAAAATCTTATAGCTATATTACAAAATTAAAATGTCCTCGCTTGAGACAAAACATAAGCTACATAGATAGTAATTCTTGCACTTTTAGACATAAACCAAAAGCTGAATACTTGAAGAAGAAATTAAATTTCATTAAAATTCATAAGAAATTAAAATTTAATTATTTTTTTCCTTCTGTGGTAGTTGCTCATCTGTTTGGTGAGGAGGTCCTTCCAAGATGAAAAGATTTTTTCCTGCTACACTGATAGGACGTGGCGCAACATCTGCCTAGATTGGAAATTTCCTCTTGGGTGCCCTCTCCTGGAACCTTTCGAAGTTTGCCTGTCTCTGGGGGGGGGGAGGAATTCTGAAGCTGAGGATTAGCTTCCTCGTCTCTAGACTTGCTGTCGCTTCTCCTGGTTTCTGTTGGATACTTGGCTGCTGGTTAGCTGGACCTGACCTCAGACTCCCGTCACTTTTTCTCCTCTCGGCGTTTCGGTAGTAAAGCTTGCCTTGGAAAACCATCGTCTGTTCTCGAAACCTGAAATTCTTTTCGTTGACCTTTCATCTGGCGCTCGTTCTGTATGGGTAGTTCGCTGGATCTAATGGAACGTCGTACTGTACGTTTCTTTTCGGAACTTTGCTAGTTTCTGAGTCTGGTCCCTTTTCCTGCTGCATTTCACCTCCCTTCGATTTATCGTACCACGGTTTTTTTCTCACCTCCACCATTCATGGCACTCCTTTTCCTTCCCAGGACAAAAATTCTTGCCTTTGCTGGAACTTCTGTATTTCTGTCAGGACGTGATTCGTGCAAAATATCTTTAAGAAGAGGCATGTCAACTCATAATATTTCTTTCACTGATCAATATTTGCTACGATATTCTGGGCTGTTCTTGATTTAAGACACACAACTGATTCTCATATTCGCTCTATGAAGGGGTCCCCAAACTTAAGTAAAAAATTTCACACTTTCTCTCCGGGTGCACCTGAAAGAGAATGTTTAATTTTCAGTCTTTATGTTCCAATTTAAGATGACATTTGCAGCTTTTCTTATCATAGTCTAATTTTTGTTTTTTTCCTTGTAATATCCGAATTCAGGAGAGCTTTATCGACTAACTTTTGAATACCCCCCATTTAAATTCGGAAGCCCTCTTTTGAACGAAAAATAGTTTATCCAGAGGGGTAATTAACTTTCTGTCAAGAAATAATTCAGCTGGTGTCTTTCCGGTAGTATCCTGTTTAGCCGTCCCAAACCAAATGTCAACTCATTAACACAGCTATCCTAAGGAATATGAAGAACCATGTATTTAATAAGTAATGGTAACGCACAAAACTTAAAAAAAAGCCTCTTTGGGCATAATATAAAACCCGAAAGCTTTCAGACTTATTTTTAATTTTATTAATAATATTATTTTTTTTAATAATAAGTTATAATAAATATTTTAGGAATTAATGCACTCGTAAAAATAATTTAATGAATGGTTTGAGTTTAGTTACAAAATTCTTATATGTTTCAGTGGAACTCACTCTTCCAGGATATTGATTAAAAAATCGAATTGAAAGTCAGGTATCGATTAAAAAAATCGAAGAGAAAGGGTAAGACATTGGTATCCAATTTCCCTTAGTGGAAATGTAACCGAATCTCCGAGTGAAAAAGAAAATGAAACAAAACTTTAGTAATCTTCTAATTGCTCAATGTAAACACATCTGAGTCTTTTTTTCCCCCGCTAATTAGCCGGGTTAACTCGGACTGACATGTCAACGCTTCTCACACCAGAATCGTCTGCTCGCAGTCTTTGTCGACGTGAGGAACTGCGAGTAAACCCCATCAATGCTTAGAAGTGACAGTTAAAGAGTTCTCCAATTCGTCAACGAAATAAAAAAAAAGTAAATAAAAATAAAATGATTGAAAATCGTGTTTTAAAATTCTTTTTTAACATGTTTCAGTGGAACTCACTTTATTGGACTTCATAAGTATTAAAACATATCGATTGCAGTGTGAAATGCTAGAATTACCTTCAGTGTTGTTTAAAAGCTTTTCGTTTTTAGTAAATTTTATTGTTGATTAGAGATTCACGCTTGGAAATAAAAGAAACATTTTCCTAAGCTCTGTTAATGGCCAGTTCCAGCACGCCCCATTGAACCATTTGAAAATAGAGCTTGGAATTATTCGCTGAAGTCCAAACTGTCTGAACTGGCTCTCTGAACGGTGTGATTGGTGTCTGAATGAGAGTGTCTCTGCACGATAAGCGACCCCTTGTTCCAACGAACACGTCAAAGTCAAAGCCCGAATTTTGAATTGCGAATTTGGTTTTGATTTAGTTCATACTTTGTGTGAATTTAATGACATTCTGAGTAACAAATTCAACAATTTAGAAGCAGTGAGTTGGCACTCAACGAAACCTAAATTATGTTTCAAACTCAATCAGAAAATTGAGCGATTTAAAAACAATTTGTTGCTACAGGGCAAAAAGTAAGATATTTGCCCTTTCGTCGGCGTAGAGAATGGTGCGACTTCATAGTACCAAACTCTGAAGTACTATTTTTGTCGAATAAAACTTGTCATTGCGAATAAGGTCTTTTAAAAGAATATTCGTCGTCAGAAATAGGTAAAATGTTCAAAAGAATATTCACAAAGAGTTCAATACGAGAAAAGTTACAAACACATATTTGAATAGTAAACATTCATAGAAGGCAAGCAAGGCAACTAATATTGCTACCCTTAAATAATATGCTTATCAAAAACTGCCTTTTGGGTTTTTATATTATTTAGTTCATTATAATCACAGGCATACTTTAAATGAGATATTTCATGAAATTGTTAGACCACTTTATAGTAAATACTTCGGATTTGAATCATATCACGGATTATATTCGTACGAACGTATCACATTTGTCCTTTAAATATTATCAACGAACTCTGCGATTTAAAAGAAAGTACTTACCACTAACAGAAATAAAATATTGTTAAGTATTTTGTATATACGTAAGTAATTTTGGTTAAATTTTATGTGTTTAGGTCAGCCTGAGTTCGGAGTATTGAGAGATCACCGCAGGAGCTTCGCCTCTTCAGATGCGCTTAGCTCTGTCCGTTAGGCGTTCAGAACGCCTATTCTATGATCACTGGATCTGTCTACAACTTGAGCGAACAATATTGACTCAAAAAAACCGGTATGGACACCCATCACAACTTATCGGAGAAAACCATTATTTGGTCCTCAGTTGGTGGGCGGGTGGGTCCATTTGACTTTACTGAAAGGGGACAAGGCTTCAAGGAGCTTTAGACCAATCGCAGTACAGACGAGTGACGAAATTTATAGCGCGCGCTGACTGAAGTTCTATTAATATTCTCCCATTATTTCACTAACTCATACGCTGCATTTGTAATTCGAAAAAAATTGCACAAAACAGTATCATGACCAACACGCAGCAGAACATGCTGCTGTGTTATGTGAAGGAAAATCCCGTTTTATAAGGTGAAAGTTAATGCAGGAATTTAGAGCTAAGAAATAAAGAGTGATATGGGATACCACGAAAGCAATGGTAAATAGATAAGAGTAGATGAATTAAGCTTACTTCAAATCCTTTTAGAAATAAACAATTTTAATCATTTAAATTTATAATATGATTAATTTGCATTACAATCTAATAGCAAACTAAGTTTTTTTTTTTTTATTATTATTATTATTTTTTTTTATTCCATGCTTACATTAAAACTGTTTCCCCGCAATTTACAGTTACTATTGGAAAAATATTTCTTTAAATAAGAAATTAGAAAGAAAATATTTCTTTCCTTTTTTTATTTGCTTTTTCTATGAAAAAATTTTCATAGAAAAATTCATTCGCTATGGCCGATTGCTGCTGCATTCAACTATCACACACCCATCAAAATGCTATATTTTAAATAATTTATTCTATAATTAACATGATAGAAAATATTTTTTCAATATAAAATATTTAACCAAAATTAAACTAATCTATCCTGTATGTGTGATTAATTCGTTTTGCTATTTTTGTCACAAAATTACTAATACCTTTTTTTAATATTACATTGCTGTTATTTTAATTTTATATATATATATAAGAACTGCTCAGTTTAAATATTCTTCCTTCTCAAAAGATTTTATTCTGTGAAAATAATTAAAAGATATTTTCACAATGCAAGTACTAAAGTAAAAATAATCAGTGTAGGTCTCCTGCAGTTGAAGTTTTTGTCAAACCAGCGTTTCGACACATTTTAAATAGAAAACTAATAATAATCAATATCTCTTTTACAATATAAAAATGAGAATGCTGTGAACAGTAATTTTTTTTAATTTAAATTTGCAAAGAAACTATGATTTTTTTTAGTACAAAAGTACTATTCTAGGTAGGTTACAAAAGTACTATTCTATGAACAAACCCTCAGTCTTATAGCATTGTTACTTTATAGCATAATACAGTAATAATGCAGTATAATTCTGCTAACACGTCCACCAGCCGCTGAGCGGTAGAGTCGCTGATCGCAGGTAGTTTGGTCCGAGGTTCGAATCCCGCGAACGAGCTGGCCGGCATTTTCGAGGCCCATGTGTAACGTGTATACGAGCCAGTTTCCCCTAGAAAGTCCTCACTTTGTGTGTGTTTAATTATGGCAAAGCACACGAGGGCTATCTGTCTAAGGGGAGGGATGCCTTCGTGGAGAACTTTCTAAGGGAAACTGGATCGTATACACGTTACACATGGGGAAAAGCCACGAAAAGGCCCAAGCAGCCAGCCCGTTCGCGGGAATCGAACCTCGGACCGAACTACCAGTGTTCAGCGACTTTACCGCTTGGCCGCTGATGGGCAGTCCTCACTTAGAAACCAGTTTTAAAATGTAATAAAATTACATACATACACACACACACACACACACACACACACAAAAAAAAAAAAAAAAAAAAAAAAAAAAAAAAAATCTGAAAGCCTTCAGATTTTTTATTACTCCCGAAGGGCCTTTTTTTAACGTTTTGCGTGTTACCTTTATTTATTAAATGTCATGTTTTTCACGCTTAAACCATAAAATTCAATTCAAAAGCAATATCATATAATTTAAAAAAGCATAGCTTTAGAATTTCCGATGCATGGTCTCGCGCGCTAGAGATGAAAATGCTTTCTTCCTCGTACAATGTTGTCATTGCTCGCTTTGAAATCGTTGGGTTTCTTAATCAAAAACTCATAAATGCTTTACAAAATATGAAATAGATAATAAAACAAATTCCCAGTTCCAAATTTGGGCCTCCAGATGCCTATATTAGGATGGAGGATTACGTTATTCAGAATTTCATGGCTCTAGGTACTGTTGTTTTATCACAGTGCGAGAAACATTCATACATTCTGCAGATTCCTCATTATTTAATTTGTTTAAATATAATAGAGTGCGATAATACTTGGTGGCAACGATTTGAAAAGTGAAACGCCATTTATTGTGAAACGTCACAAAATGGCAAAACGAAATTAATAGGCCCTCTGTGCTAAAACTTATTTTTAAATGTATCACACTAGTAGTAGTACAGCTACTGAGAAAAATATTATACAGCTATTTTATAGTTTTATAATTTTTTATTTTTATTTTACAGTAGTGTGAATTTCGCGTAATAATGAACGACATTCCTTTTTGTGTTCACAGTATTATTCGTAGGGTATTCAACTGTTAGATTTTAAAGTAAACGTAATTCTTGCTGCACATAAATCGAGTAGAAGCTTATCGGATGTCTATATTTGTATTAAATGAAGAAGGTTTATGCGCCTGATAAACTTATTAGCTTCTACATTTTTAAAGCACACAATTACAATTTATATCTATAATTTCAGGAATAGTATAACCTTTCTTTCAATAGAAATTGCGTTCTTGTTTCCTGAATGTGGCTCCAAATACTTTCTCAGTTCATTGCAAATTAAAATAACTATAAATTTTGGCGATCTGAAATACGCAATAAAAACATCTTTTGGCAGAGCAAAAGCATCAATATATTTTCTATAAATTCGCTTCGTTTAAATATGAGAAAAATCAGCGGCGAAAACAAATACAAAGCCAATGTCTACTTGGTACGTCAACTGCGCAACCCTGATTGACGACGCGGCAACACTTTTTCACGCGCTTTCGACAACTTCCGTACTCAGAGAATATAGGATGTCGGGCAGACCTGTTTTTTACTAGCAGCGACATCTGGCGGCCCACAACTTGCTGTCGACTCTAGTAGCGTAGAATAACCGTTGAACGTTCTTAGTAGCTCGAAATGTAATTACTGATTGTACTTTGTGATACTGGAGAGCTGTTCAAGTATTTTTGTGGAAAGTTTCAGAATCGTAAATCGTTTCTTTTGGTAAAATAAATTTTATCAAATTATCATCGATTCTGTGTGCATTCAATCCATTACGAACTCGTATGCACGCAACAATATTTTTAATTTCCATGCACCAGTGAACTGCTCTTCGGCGGAACGCAATGTATTTATAATTTTACTTTCCAATGTAACAAACGTGTCTATTTTTTATTAATAAACTACGCGATTTAAAAGCAGTAAACGCAACTCTTAATCTCTGTTTATTACTAATTACTTTGTCGAACTCGTAAAGTAAAATACGCTAATTGGATTCACTTACATCATTTCATTTCTTTTCCTTTTACTACAACTACATCAAGTATTGCCGTGAAAACCAGTATCTGTATATATATATAAAGAAGAAAGTTTATGTGTTTGTCCTCTAATAACTCAGTCACTACTATAGCTATCATCACCAAACTTACTACAATTCTTTTCCAGGTCCTGGAAAAGGTCGACGTCCACTTTTTTTCAAAAAAAAGTAGCTAAAATCAGAGATATTAATTTTCGCCCTCATTTTTCCGAGTGGCAACAGTTTCGCAAGCTGGAGACGAAAATCTGCTTTATTTCGAACGCTGTTGCCACTGCTCGCTTTCAAATCCCAGAGTTTGTTAATAAAAATTATAGTTTTACGATGAAATAAAAATAGCATTGTCAAACATTAAATACATTATTCCCGATGACAAAAATTCATGGAAAGCCATTTCACTATTTCTTTTTTTGGTAAGGCTTTAATCAGCCGAAATATTAATTAAAAACTCTTAAAGCGCTCATTTCTACTCTTATTTTTCCGAGTGGCAACAGTCTCGCTGGTTGGAAATAAAAATTCTTTATTTCGAAAAGTGTTACTACTGCTCGCTTTCAAATCGTAGAGTCTGTCAATCAAAAATTTGCAAGTTTTACAAAATCTATCCATATAAAGAAGAATGTGTGTTTGTTTGTTTGTTTGCGTTATTGATTTCTGGTCAAGTATGATAATTTTTTTGCAACATTTAATCGATTAAAATTGAATATAGGTGAAATATTGGATGGAACTTGAGCTTTTACGATCATTTAATTAGAAACACGAAAATGATTAAAAACCTTGGTCCCATTGTTGCTGATATAATGAAAGCGAATTAGTTTGTTTTTTTACCGAAATTTTTTGTGTGGGTTCCATATCGGGTGAGACTGAAAAATGTATGACTATGAATGGTAATTTTTGCATCGTTATTAAAGAAAGATTACAGCGGAATCGTTCTCTCTCTTGTTAGATACATTACTCTCAATGTAACTAAACTGTCATCGAGTTCTTCCGCTAGTTTAATTATAAAAGAAGGTAAAAGCTTTACTTAAATTCAACAAATTTTGTTAAATTCAATAACAAAAGTCTTCTTGAACCTGCATTCATTTCTATTGGCAAAAACTCTCAATATTTAGTTTAATTATTTTTAATAAATTTATTAAATAATTTTTTGCGCAAGTTTTTTACTGCATTGCCAGATTATATCCACTCTGTTACCCGGCTCAGTGATCTCAGTTTCTTTACTCTTATATGTTTGTAAATTGTACATTTTTTTTCTTTAAAAATTATTGAATTATGTTGTTTTTATCTTCCGGTTAAGGGTTTTATGCCTTTAGTAAATCTGTATGCAATATTTTTAGAATTATCAACAATTTTAAAATTGTTTAAGTGCCCCTAAGCCTAATTTGATGGCGGCCATTGCTCTTGTTTACATTTGAAACAGCTGAGTAGCGGATTTGTTGCCAATCTAGAGAAACTTAGCTTCGCAACAACAAAGATAACGCCTTCATTTATTATGTAAATCATGCTTAATCCTTTCTGAAATTTTTTCGAGGAAATAAGCGTTTAAGATTTAGTTCGTAATTTTTAATACAGATATTTTGAGTTTTTATGTATTTTTGCCTTGTCGCGAAGTGAATACTGAATTAATTGAATGAGAAATACTCAATCGTCTGTGAAAAACTGTTTCTTTTTTGTTTTGTTTGCTTAATTTCTTTTATACATCGTTCTAGCTTTATTATAGTATTTGAATAGAACATGTGGCAACGATTAGATAATTCTTTAAATGATATAAATTTTGTGCATTCTGAGTTATAATATGAACGAAATATAATACTGGTAAGTAAACCTAGCGCCAGAGTCTCGCTATGGTAAGCAAAGTGAATTTTAAAGAATGCATTTATTCTATTGTGGTTTATGCACTTATTAGATTGAAGTAAGTTTAATTCAATCTGATAAGTTTAAATGAAATGCAAGAAAAAATGCGTATAATTTAATATTCCGTACAAGGAAGTCATGTGGTGTACGCATCAGATTTTTGTTTTAACCGATGCTCGTGCCCATGTCGGTGATATCTTCATTGATGATGTAGCTTCTCTGTTAATTATCTCTTCCGAAATCTTGCTGCTACAGGGAGGGGATATAGCTATATCTCGTCAGCTGGAGTTTACTTTACTTTGATTTGCATAACTGATAGAACAGCTGTCTAGCCGATAAAGAAAACCATTACTAAGAATGGAGTAGTTAAACACATGACTTCATGAATAATAAATATATTAATTTGTCTGGGAATCTCTTCTTCATCCTCGCACACCTCAAACAGAACGTCTTAATTTTTGCTTTCCGGTCAGATCATAATGGAGGAACATAATCCTACTTTAAAAAAAATCTAATGTGTACACCACATGATTTCCTTGTACGGAATATTAAATTATACGCATTTTTTCCTGCATTTCGTTTAAACCTATTGCCTCAAATTTCATTAGAGATAGATTTCTCATTCAATCGATTCAGTTCTCACTCCGCGACAAGGCAAAAACACATAAAAATTGAAAGATATAGAAAAACGTAAAACACCAAATACAGTTAAAACAATTAAAACAATTTTTTTTACAATTAAAATTGCAGTTTCTACGCAAAAGCAAGCAATTCGGCCAGCGGGCAAGAAGGCATATTTTTCGGTGAACAAAACTGAAAGTGAATTTTTGCTCCCACTCGGCAAAAAGACACTGAAGATGCAGAAGCTGACTTAATTCACTATTCTACTAAGTTTCAAATGTAAGCAAATATGGCAGCTATGGTAAAAAATCTGATGTGTACACCACATGAGTTCCTTGTACGGAATATTAAATTATACGCATTTTTTCTTGCATTTTATTTAAACTTATTAGATTAAATTAAACCTACTTCGCCGACAACGCATAAACCACAGTAGAATAAATGCATTCTTTAAAATTCACTTTGCTTACCATAGCGACACTCTGGCGCTAGGTTAGTACTAGTGCTTAACAGTATTATATTTCGTTCATATTATAACTCAGAATGCACAAAATGTATATCATTTAAAGAATTATCTAATCGTTGCCACATGTTCTATTCAAATACTATAATAAAGCTAGAACTATGTATAAAAGAAATTAAGCAAACAAAACAAAAAAGAAACAGTTTTTCACAGACGATTGAGTATTTCTCATTGAATTAATTCAGTTCTCACTTCGCGAGAAGGCAAAAATACATAAAAACTCAAAATATCTATATTAAAAATTACGAAGTAAATCTCAAACGCTTATTTACTCGAAAAAATTCCAGAAAGAATTAAGCATGATTTAATTGGCAATAATAAATGAATGCGTTATCTTTGTTGTTGCGAAGCTAAGTTTCTCTACATTGGCAACAAATCCACTAGTCTCCTGTTTCAAATGTAAACATCAATGGCCGCCATTAATTACAGGCTTAGCGGCAATTAAACAACTTTAAAATTGCTGATAATTCTAAAAATATTGAACACAGATTTACTAAAGGCATAAAATCCTTAACCGGAAGATACAAACAACACAATTCAATCATTTTTAAAGCAAAAATATTCACAATTTACAAACATATAAGAGTAAAGAAACTGAGATCACTGAGCCGGGTAACAGAGTGGATATATATAAATATATTTATATACGTTTGGTGCGGCCGATGGCAACCAAAATACGAGGTGCACATCTACATGTTATAGCAGTCATATATACAAAATTTCAACGTTCTGAGACTACTCGTTTTTTAGTTATGCGAGATACGTATGTACGTACGCACGTACGCACGTACATACATACGTTCGTACAGACGCAATGAAAAATTCTCTTCAGAATTAATTTTAAAGCATTTTTATAATTTTTTGAAGGAAAAGAGTATTTTATTTTGTCCTTCGTGCAGATATCACGCAAAAACATCGTTAGATTGCATTCGGTCAAATGGATATTTTCGTTGAAATATGTTGCCTGAAACTTTCCGCGATTACAATACTTCCTTTTTACTTCGTACAAGGAAGTAAAGAAAAAAATACGCTTAGCCAAACTTAAACAAATTTTAAATTGTTGATAATTCTACAACTATTGCATGCACATTAACTAAAGGCATAAAAACCTTAACCGAAAGATAAACAACATAATTCAATAATTTTTTTAAAGAAGAATGGACAATTTACCAACATATAAGAATAAAAAGAACTGAGCTCACGTAGCCGAGTAACAGAGCGGGTATATATTTATATTTTTTTTTTGGTTTTGATGAATGCAATCAAAAATGAAGGTGCACAACTACATGTTATAGTAGTCTTATATAAAAATTTCAACGTTTTGAAGCTACTTGTTTTTGAGTTATACGAGATACCTACATACGTACCTACGTACAGGCATCACAAAAAATCTTTTCGAAATCCATTTTCAATCCTTTCTGAAACCCGTTTTGAGAAAAAGTGTCCTTTATTCTGTTCTTACGTACAGATGTCACGCATAAACATCGTTAAGTCTTATTCGATAGCGGTCAAAATGGAAATTTTCATTGAAATATGATACCCGAAAGTTTTCCCGATTACAACACTTCTTTTACTTCGTAAAAGAAAATAAAAATCTCCTGCTTGGAAAATATTTTTACTGCAACTGTATTTTGAAAGTGTATCTTATCGTCTGCTAATTGACAATTTTGGTTTCATCCAGAATGCCGCTTTTAAAGAAGCAATGAACGGGAGGCTATGTTTCTGCTCTTTCCGAAGAAAATTATTCGGATTTAGGTATCCAAAAAATGCTGAAAAGCGGTATCTAAAGACATGATAGATAATATTGTCAATAAGAAGGCAAAAAACGTCAAAAATTGACTACAATGAAAAAAATTCAAAGTACATATCCAAGCAAAAAACGGAATGTTTCGAATGCTGTAAAAGTAAGTTTAATATTTAAAGTTTAATGCAAAATTAATTTTAATGTTAAAAGTTAATCTTCGGAATCAAAGAAAAGTTGCATTATCATTAAAATTCTCAGTGTCAACTGTAAACAAAGCGTTTTATGATGATTTGAATCTTAATCAGGCGAAAAAACGTAACGTGAGTCGTCTTTCTCCACGGGCTCACCAGCGGCCGAGCGGTAAAGACGCTGAACACTGGTAGTTCGGTCCGAGGTTCAAATCTCGCGAACGGGCTGGCTGCATGGGCGTTTTCTTTGTTTTCCCCATGTGTAACGTGTATACGAGCTAGTTTCCCTTAGGAAGTCCTCCACGAAGGCATCCCTCCCTTTAGGCAGATAGCCCTCGTGTGCTTTGCATAATTGAATAACCCTAACCCTAACCCGTCTTTCTCCACGACATATCGCCGAAAGCAGAACGCGCTGCAGAATTCAGTACGAGAAATAATTGGAAACAAAAATGGGAAAAATGTTGTCACAGTAGATGAATCTTGGGTGTATTTTAAATGACCGCAATAAAAAGCGATCCATTTTTTATTATCGAAAAGAATAAAAAAATCTCAGACATGGTTCAAAGGATCTAAAGAACGTTTTTCACACGGATTTATGATTGTTGCTGGGTTTTGATATAACGACAGATAAAAATTAAAGATAGTGCAAAAAACTGTTGAGGTCAACTTCAGACGTTATCAGGAACATATTTTATACCCAATTTGCAAATATGAAATACCTTCTCTTTACCTACAGTTCCATAAATCAGTAGAACGGCATCAAGAGAAAGCAAGCAGCCGCGTGTCGATAAGCATAGATGTATTCTGCTATCAAAAAATTCCAATTGCTATCAAAAAGGGAGGTGCACAACTGCGTGTTATAGCAGTCGTATATACAAAATTTCAAAGTTCTGAAGCTATTCGTTTTTGAGTTTTGCGAGCTAGAAACATAAGTGACGAACATACAGACGTCACGAAAAATTTCTTCTGAATTTTAAATCAATTTTATAATCCATTTGGGAAAAAAGAGTCCTTTATTCTGTCTTTACGTACAGATGTCACGCAAAAACATAGTTAAACTGCATTTGATAGCGGTGAAAATGGATACTTTCGTTAAAATATGATACCCGGAATTTTTCGTGATTACAATACTTTCTTTACTTCGTACAAGGAAATAAAAACTGTTCGTTATACCTGCGATACAGCACTTCATTATGTTTGCGATAAATGTATAAATGCTACAAAAGTGAAAAGATTTGAAAAGAGTTAAATTCAAATTCTTTTATTTGATGATACAGATTTGCAACATATTTTGTTAGAATTATTTGCAATGTGAGCTGAAGCTAATTATATCACGTAGGTTAAAAACGATAACGCGGTAACAAAGTTTTTCTGAACATTATAGCATTTTTATTACGTAGGTTAATTATTTTATAAAATGGCATAAATGGTAATTAAGGTAATATGAAATTACCTGCAAAATAACTTTTACTGCTACACATGTGTTTTTGCTGGAAAACATACTTTTCCATGCAGATTTGAAATATATTTTAATTACCCTGCAGCCAAAAAATTACCCTTCCTTAACGGCATCGAATATTGATGTAAATATGCTTAATATTAATTTAAGCATATTTACATCTCTAATAAGACAGGCAAATATGTTTAAAATGCTATCATGCAATCTGCTGAGTGATGTAAAAATTCTTCAACAATCCATCTTCCAAAATTACAATCTGGTTAGTGAAAATAATGCAAAACGTATGCACAGATTGGAAAGTAAATTGTATATACATCCTCTGTCAGAAAAGTTCCAGGACAAAGTTCGTAAATAAATAGAAAATTATTTTTCCCAAGTAATGATCCTAGCTGCTATCAAAGTAGTCCGCTTGGCTATCTATACACAACAGCTGACGTTTCTGGAAGTCTTGGAAGCAAGCAGGGAAATCTTCAAACGCAATGCTTGCAAGCTCAGTTTGTCACAGCCCGTTGGATGTCTGCAATAATCTTGATGAAGCTTTCCTTTCAGTCATCTTTTCACTCATTCACAGAAACGAGAAAATATCGCAATAATCTTTGACAAAAAAGTGGGATCCCGTCTGACTGGATCCAGTACTTTAGCAGAAATGTTTCCTCTTCTGTTCATCTGTTAGTGAGCGAGGTGAGATTCTTGCATTAAGTTTCCGTTTGTTAAATCTTAGCATAAAATTTTATGACACACATCACGATCCAAATTCAATTCTTCTGATATCATACGCACAGTTACATGGCAATCTTCTTGCAATAACTGCCTTACACGCTCCACATTTGCACCTGTATGTGCTACAGGCGGGCGACTAGATCTGGTGGATCATCTTGCACTGAATGTCTGCCTTACACGCTTCACATTTGTATCGGTATGTGCCACAGACGGGCGACCAGCTCTGGGGGATCATCTTGCACTGAATGTCCGCCTTACACGCTCCACATTTGCATCGGTATGTACCACAGACGGGCGATCAGCTCTGGGGGATCATCTTGCACTGAATGTCCGCCTTACACGCTCCACATTTGCATTGGTATGTACCACAGACGGGCGACCAGCTCTGGGGGATCATCTTGCACTGAATGTCCGCCTTACACGTTCCACATTTGCATCGGTATGTACCACAGACGGGCGACAAGCTCTGGGGGATCATCTTGCACTGAATGTCCGCCTTACACGCTCCACATTTGCATTGGTATGTACCACAGACGGGCGACCAGCTCTGGGGGATCATCTTGCACTGAATGTCCGCCTTACACGCTCCACATTTGCATCGGTATGTACCACAGACGGGCGACAAGCTCTGGGGGATCATCTTGCACTGAATGTCCGCCTTACACGCTCCACATTTGCATTGGTATGTACCACAGACGGGCGATCAGCTCTGGGGGATCATCTTGCACTGAATGTCCGCCTTACACGTTCCACATTTGCATCGGTATGTACCACAGACGGGCGACAAGCTCTGGGGGATCATCTTGCACTGAATGTCCGCCTTACACGCTCCACATTTGCATCGGTATGTACCACAGACGGGCGACAAGCTCTGGGGGATCATCTTGCACTGAATGTCCGCCTTACACGCTCCACATTTGCATTGGTATGTACCACAGACGGGCGACCAGCTCTGGGAGATCATCTTGCACTGAATGTCCGCCTTACACGTTCCACATTTGCATCGGTATGTACCACAGACGGGCGACAAGCTCTGGGGGATCATCTTGCACTGAATGTCCGCCATACACGTTCCACATTTGCATCGGTATGTGCTACAGACGAACGACCAGCTCTGGGGAATCGTCTTGCACTGAATGTCTGCCTTCACGAAACCATTTGTGCCACTTGAAAACACGACTTCTTGAAAGTTCCTCGCCTGTATATGCTTGCTAAATAATGTTCCACGTTTCACTAGGAGTTTTCCCTAGTTTAAAGCAAACCTTAATGTTTACTCTTTGCTCACAATTAGCATCCATTGTGTCACTTTAACAAATGCGACAACAATCCGAGCAGTGTGCTGCTAAGCGCAGCCCTGCCACCTAGTAAGCTTGAGTGAAAACATGGCCAAGGTCATTTCAAGTAAGAATACATATCAGGTAGCATAAAAAGAACATTTGTTCCTTTTTAGTGCTACAACTCACAAATAAAAAATAATGTCCTGGAACTTTTCTGACAACGGATGTATGTAAGTAAAAAGAATACAACTAATATTATAAAGTATTTCTCCCGCCTTCTTAGCATGCCTTCGTAGTGTAGTGGTCTGCACGCTGGGCGCGTATTCCAGAGGTCCGTGGTTCCATTCTCGGCGAGGGCGTTGCTCATTTTTCATCTCTCCTGCTTCAAAAAATACCTAATTTCTCTACCTTGGCACCCGAAATAGAAGGGTGGTGGATGATGATTCTCCACACCCAGGATTGGGTGATTGGGTCCCCTAAAATCCACAGGAAGAAATACCTTATATCTCCTTTTAAAAGGAGATATAAGGTATTTCTCCTGCCTTCTTAGCATGCTTTCGTAGTGTAGTGGTCTGCACACTCGGTGCGTATTCCAGATGCCCGTGGTTCGTTTCCCTGCGAGGGCGTTGCTCATTTTTCATCTCTCCTGCTTCAAAAAATAACCTATGACTCTACAATATTAGTACTTTGAACACGAAAAATACAAGGTCTCACTTCGTTAGCTCACTCATACATATAAATAAATAATTCCTCAAGTTGACTGTATCCATTCTTTTTATTTATATTCACTTATTCAAAATATAGTCGAAATCGGTTATAACGAGCGTGAAGGGACCGCGATATCTGTTCGTTATAAGAGTGCTCGTAGAAAACGGGTTCGTGAAAAAAATCACAAAAATTCATACATATTTACTATATTATATAAATTTTACTTACTTTTTATTGCAGAAAAAATTTAGTACAAAAAATGGTTAATGTGCTTTGAACTGCCTTATTGTCTCCTTATGTTACTGTTTTTCAGAGAAGATTTATGACCCGAAAAACATCGTCATTCGCACCCCTTATTTTGGAAGTTTTTCTGCGCAAACAAAGCCTATTGATTATATAGGAGGCGCTTTAGCTTGAAATTATTTACACTCGTCGTTATCATGGTCACGTTTACCATTTTTTTTTTCATTGCTCTAGGTCGAATTTCATCCATGGTGTGCAGGCAAGCCTCCACATTTATTTAACATCAAGTCTGTTCACTGCAACCGCTCAATGACAGAGCGAGATTGACCGCGACAACCGGTTTTAGGTCTCTTCTGCTGCTAGACTCCGAAGGTGTAGCAAAGGGTGTAGGGCGGGCATCTGTCCGTCCTCACCGGGGATGATGCGTGTCTGCAACTTGTTCTTTTTCGTGCCTTTCTGACGACCATCTCCATATAGTTTCAAAAGAATGCATTTTATCAAAAAATAATAGTAAGTGATATGAAAATTCAAGTAAAATTGACCTAGATGCTGACTTCTGCGGTAAATGAACACTGTTTTACGACTTGAGACGTTCTCGAAAGGAAATTCCGTGCACGTGTTGAGGCTTGATGCTAATATTGGCCTTGTATTTCCACAAAAATATATTGGAATAAAAAGTCAAACCAACGTCCTTCGCTATAAAAATTCAAATTTGTTATCATGTAACCTTGTGCAACGAAGATGATCTGAGATTTAGTAGATTGGAACTTTACGCATTTTGTGCACGAAAGATTAGGACTCGAAATAGTAGGACTGATTCTTACTGCTGTAGTAGTACGTCGTATATTGTCTTCTGTCTGGCTATGTTTTCTTGATTTATATTAGTATTAATTTAAAATTTCACGATGTCAAGATATAATAAATTTCTCGTAATTCACATTATTTGAAGTGTCATCCTTTGGGGGTAAGTTACTTTAATTCTATTTTTTTTTTTTTTTTTTTTTTTTTTTTTTTTTAGATCACACATTTCATCCTGCACGTATCCACGTTTTGGGTTATTGCGGTATCACATTTGGCACACCCATTTATTATTACACATAGTATCCTTTGAAACAGGTATCTCATTTTCAAAATTTTCAATACGTCTACTTGTTGTTCTTTTCAGTAATTTGCCCCTGTTGAGAAATGTCGAATCCAGCCTTATGCAAGCGACTGGTAATGCAAGTTAATGCAACGTTTTCCCATACATCGTTCATTTAATAAACGTACGCATTTTGTTCCTATTCTTTCTTTTCTATCGAGAAGTATCAAAATCAACTTAATTTAAAACTCCCGATGATCCCTCGGTCCATAAGCTGGATAACACTTGTAGAATTCGATGGTAAAAGGCAAATACTGATTATAGAAATTTTTCCATGAATGGATTAGCTGAGCTGTAGAGGTGGAAGTCAATAGAAATTTTATCAATTACAAAAATATTGCTCGCTGTAACCAGGATTTTCTCGCTAAAAGAGATTTATGCTCCCGTAGACTTGACATAATAACAACCAAGTATTTTCAATTTGCTCGTTCAATCCGGGCTTTCGTTAAATAAGGGCTTGCAAAAGCTACAAATGTCTTGTAAATCACTGAGTTCTTTTATAGAATTTGAAAGAAAAATATTTTACTCTTTGCCGAGTGGCAGTGCATTTTTTTTAATCGCTGAGTTTTCCGATAAAATTTGAAATTCAAATGTCTTACATTTCATAGAGTGGCAACACATTTCTTTTAAATCGCTTAGTTCTTTTGATTAAATTTGAAAGGCAAATATTTTATGCTTTGCCGGGTGGCAACACATTTTGTTTCAATCCCTGAGTTTTCTGATAATTTTGAAACATAATTATCTTACATTTCATAGAGTGGCAAAACATTTCTTTTAAATCGCTTAGTTCTTTTGATTAAATTTGAAAGGCAAATATTTTATGCTTTGCCGGGTGGCAACACATTTTGTTTCAATCCCTGAGTTTTCTGATAATTTTGAAACATAATTATCTTACATTTCATAGAGTGGCAAAACATTTCTTTTAAATCGCTTAGTTCTTTTGATTAAATTTGAAAGGCAAATATTTTATGCTTTGCCGGGTGGCAACACATTTTGTTTCAATCCCTGAGTTTTCTGATAATTTTGAAACATAATTATCTTACATTTCATAGAGTGGCAAAACATTTCTTTTAAATCGCTTAGTTCTTTTGATTAAATTTGAAAGGCAAATATTTTATGCTTTGCCGGGTGGCAACACATTTTGTTTCAATCCCTGAGTTTTCTGATAATTTTGAAACATAATTATCTTACATTTCATAGAGTGGCAAAACATTTCTTTTAAATCGCTTAGTTCTTTTGATTAAATTTGAAAGGCAAATATTTTACGCTTTGCCGAGTGGCAATATATTTTGTTTGAATCGCTGAGGTTTCCGATAATTTTAAAACACAAATATCTCACATTTCGTATAGCGGCAACACAATGCTTTTAAATTATCGAACTCATTAAGAAATATGCTATTAAATTCGATAATATATGAAATAAATCAAAAACAAATTCAAAATTCGGGCTTCTACGTTCACATATTCGCGTGGAAAACTATGTGCGTTCAAAATTCGTTGGATATAGGGTCCGCCTTTCTATGCAATGTCAGGAACATACATACATACAGATTCTTCATTATCTTATAATAGGAGGGATTGCTTCAATTTTATCACACATTTTTCAGTGTGAAACCTCAATTACGAAACGTTTTGGAAATTTCGTAACTTATCTTGCGCCCGTCTCTCAAATGTTGTTCCTTTTCTCTTGCTATAAAATGACTACCATACCTATAATTGTAGACTGTAGTGAATTTATTAGCTTTACGACAAGATAAAAAGCCCCGCATTCTAAGCATTGATAGTGAGTCTAAAAATATAATTTCACGCTTATGATCGCTTCTAAGATTAAACAAATTTGACTATAATAAATCATGTCTGATATATGGTCATTTATAACAAAAAGCAACTGCACATCATCCATAGCTTAGGCTTAATAAGACGTAGCTATTAGTATGCGCTGCATTTAACAAGGATGTCCTACACACGTTTTGCAGTTTTATTTCTAATTATTTTGCTAGCTACTGAATTTCTTGCCAACTTATCATCTTTTAGTTATTTCCAACAACATGTGAGCACAGTGAAAATTAGCATAAAAACATGAAAAATCAGATAACCGCTTTCTTTAATACACGTATAAATTTTCGAAAATATTATCATGGTCCTTCTGAATATTAACGACCTTTTAGAAACTATGAATGTATACGTGAGAAATCAGAAATATGGCTGATTTCATCGCAGTGTGTGATAATAGTATTGTGGCTGCGGGAGAATAACTGAAAGTGAGTTTTTTCAGAGCAAACAATGCACAACATTACGAACTAAAGTCACTATTCTTTTCCCCTTTTCCATGGGCTTTTATCGAATGCTTTAATAGCCGTTGATTTTCGGCGAATGTTTCCTGAAGACTTTTCAGCCAAGCGGCTTGAGTCCAGAAAGGCTATTAACTTAGTTTTGCCACTTTGTGGCGTTTCACTATAAATGGCTTTTTACTTTTCAAATTAATGTCACCAAATATTAGAGCCCTATATTATAATTAAAGAAATTAAATAATGAAGAATTTGCATAAATGTACGTATGTTTTTCGCACTGTGATAAAACAACGGCACTAGAGCCATCCAATTTTGAATAACGTACGTCTCCACCCGAATATGGGCATCTAGAAGCCCAAATTTGGAATTTGCGTTTCGAGATGCTCAAATTCGAGTATAAAAATTTATTATCTATTTCATATTTTGTAAATCATTCATGCAATTTTGATTAAGGAACTCATAAATATGGCTCAAGTGCGAAGAACATGATATTTAATAAATAAAAGTAGCACTCAAAATGTTAAAAAAAAAAGCTCCTTTAGGCGTAATATGAAACCTGAAAACCTTCAGATTATTTAAAAAATAATTTTTCTGTTATAAAGTATTTCTCCTGCGTTCTTAGCATGCCTTGGTGGTGTAATGGTCAGCACGCTCGAAGCGTATTCGAGAGGTCTGTGGTTCGAGTTCCGGGTACAGCATTGCTATTTTTTCATCTCTTCTCCTTTCGAAAAAATACCTAATAACTCTACAGTGGCTCCCGAACTAAAAATGTAGTGGATGACGATTCTCCACCACCAGAATTTGGCGATTGGGTCCCCTAATCCCAGTCGCCCTTTAAAAGGGGGAGTATATAAGGCATTTTACCCGCCTTCTTAGCATGCCTTGGTGGTGTAGTGGTTGGCACACTGGGCCGGTATTCCAGAGGTCCGCGGTTCGATTCCCGGTGAGGGCATTGCTTATGTTTCATGTGTCCTGCTTTCAAATATCCTAAACATATTCATCTTAATGAGTTAAAAAATAGCAAATTAAATAATACTTCTAAAGTAGATTACAATAGTAATTGATGGCACAGTAGAAATTAGTTTATAACTATAACACGAAGAATGGCTAGAATTTCGTCCTGTTAGGGAAATAAAATTTTTAGATTACATTTTTGAGCAGAATTTCCTAACATAACTGTCATTCAGTAAAGTGATGGTCGAGAGTTTAATTTGGAATCTCGCTGCTAGAAAACTGAGATGCATAGAATAATTTGATCATGAGAAACATTCTATCGCATTTAGTATAAAGTAATTATTAAAAAGGAAGAGTGAATTTACTGAGAAAAATATGGTAGTTCTTTATAAAATTATCTAAACGGCTATATGCATCCCGCTTGATTGACCGTTTTATTGCTAGAGGCTTGGACGCTCACAGCTGGTACCAGATTCATCTTATAATTGCACCATATTATTTTTTCCATTCTTGAAGTTACATAAACTACGTCGTTTTTGTACCACTTCTACTATAAATATCTTAGTGTTACGACAGCATGTTCGGGTAGCAACTGAAATTTTACTCGATTTGAAATTAGGCAAAGCAACAATCATAGTTTGGATTAGATTATTAATAGAACTCAATCGTTCTCAGGTCCATCTTTGTCAGGTGAAAAAAAATGCGTCACCTGAAGAAGACAGATATGTTTCTGATCGTCCTCGAAATCAATAGGGTTTTATTGAAAACCTACGCCAGACTAATGCTGCTGTTTTACAGACTTTTAAATTTTACATTGGTATTTTATTTTCCATCCTTATCTTTATCTTTATTAAATTGGCATTTTTATCTTCCAGTTTATCTAGATCTGCATTTTAGAGAGAGAAAAACTCTCCAGTTTAGAGAATGCGATTAACCTCGTTTAGAAAAACTACCCATGGTTCCAGATTATGCTCAGTTCCTCCCCCAATCACCGCATATTTAGAGTGCCTCCAGACTCCATAGACACGATAAATTTACAAAGATCCATATCTTCTCCGTGATTCGTACCCGGGCCCTTCGGTACGGCTGTTAAGAGTGACTAACCACTGTCCCAGTAGGGCTGCCTTATAGGTCATTTTCAGCACAATCAATCCAAATCACCGGGCCTCTACCCCGAAGTCTGGTTCCCATGAGCTTTGCCAGAAAAGATATTCTTACGGTTACAGCCGAAAACATCGCGGCAAAAACATCGCAGACGAAAACGTCACGGAGAAAACAACGTAAAGCGAAAATGTCGGGGTACAAAACATCGCGGGAGAAAACAAAGCAAAGAGAAAATATCGCATCGCGGTACAAAAAATCGTGGTTGAAAATAAAGCGGTTCAAAAGCTTCTCAGTTCAAAAACATCGTAGTCAAAAATACCGTGGCAAAAAATAAAGTACCCACAAATCATCGCATGACGATAACACCGCACACATGCGTTTATCAAAGCCCATAACTGACTTCCGTCATAACTAACAAATCGACATTGGAAAAAAACTGATTGCACGCTATTAATTGCACGACACTTTAAGAATTAAAGGAAACAAAACAAAATATAATTTTCCCTAAAACAATATCAAATTTACAAATGTGAAAGAAAATAATTTGGTAATTAACTAAGCAATTTTTATAAAGGTAAGCAACTTCATGCAGTTATTTATCTTCCTTCTTCTTCACCGCACTTTTAGACTGTATTTTTCATGAAAAATTATCAGTAAAACTTTATAAGAAAGGTTAATTTATTAATGATCTTTGTTAATTAACTATAAAAATTTTAAATTCTTATAAGTTCTATAAGTTCCATTAACTTTTTACTCATTTTCAGTTTTTAAGTGCTTAAGTTTCCTTTTTAATGTTTTCAGCAAAAGTGTGAAGTAAGTGTACTATTATGTGTCTGTAGGTTTGAGAATTTTACCACATCAGGTTGTCTTTAGATCTTGTATACCTTTAAATTAGATCTTCTCCAAGATCCGTTCATACGGACCTCACGAAGTATGCAACGCAATATACATACATACATATTACTTATTATTTTATAATACAGAGAAACTTCAGTTCACGAATGCAATTCGTTCCTGAAATCCGAAATGTCCATAAACCAAAACTGGTTTTCTCATAGGAATTAATATAAAATATATTAATTCCTTCCTGGTCCATAGAGAATTGTTTATTTAATTTTTGCAACAGTGCTTTGTGCCAAGTTCGTAACACAAACCAATGAAATCTAGGACAAAAAAACATAGAGCAGATAAAATAAGACAAAAACGTTACCGTACTGTGAAAAAGAGAATGGATGAACTAAATGGAAAATTATGAGAGGAGAAAAGAAAAAGACTATTATTTAGTTACGGAATCCCCTTCCATAGAAACATTAGGTAACTAACTGCCTGTCTGGGGAATTTTCTTTTATCTTTTCGCTTAGCACCTTTAGACTCTGTTTGAGGCTGTCTCAGGCGTCCGTTTCAATCAGAACTTGACCAAGATTAGGTGTTATCTAATTTTGAAAATGTTTCTAAATATGAGACACGACTTTGCTATTGAAAAGGCGTATGCTGTAGCTTTTTATTGCTTTAAGGGGACTCATACACCTTAAAACCCATAAGATCTTCAAATAGGTGACTTTTGCAAGAATTGGGATAACTTATTTATTTTAAAAGCAATTACTTCCAACTTTTTACAGCTGACTACATAATATAGCTGCTTTCTGAAATAGTCATCAGAAAGTTTGTGTTGGCACAAATATTTGTATAATTTAATCCGCTTTGTGACAACATTTTTCGTCATGTTTCCAACTTGCGCGCAGTTTAAAATATTCTGTTGCATAATTTAATTCCATATTTAATATATAGCTTTTATAACATTTGAAAACTACTGTGAACCTAAAATTCTAAAAATCTCTTCTTAAATTTTTATTTTATTTGAAGTTTTATAAAATGTATTTTATTAAAAAAATTTGTAATGTTTTCGTCCATAAAAGTTTTCAGTATTAAAATATCTATCATAATTTTGGTTCAGTTAGAAAATAGTGCCCGTATAAAGAATTCCATCCAATTTCAAGTATGTACCATTAGCCATTTTTAAAATATCATGCGCGCAATGTGGAAACATGGCGAAATATTTTGTCACAAAGAGGATTAAATTACAAAAATATTTGTGGCAACACAAACTTTCTGGTTACTAGTTTCCAAAGCAGCTATATTATGTAGTCATCTGTAAAAGGTTGGAATTAAGTGCTTTTAAAATAAATAAAATATCCCAATTCTTGCAACAGTCACATATTTGAAGATCATGAGGGGTTTAAGGTGTATGAGCCCCCTTAACAGAGTGGTGTTATTACATCGAAACTTATTGAAATTATAAATAACTGCTTAATATTAATAACAACTTTATAGAGTTAATATTAATAATAACTCTCGTTCTCTTTGGTAACATAAACTACAAGAACTCTACTTAAGACTTAAGCGACTTTAATGCTATGTCTTAAAAATTACCACACAGACAGTGAAGGGCGAAAATGACCCTTTTGCTTAACTCAGACAAAGTTTAACAGAAGGCACGTGCTTGTGCTTATAACGTTGCGCGCCTCTAACTTGCACGCAACCAAGAGGTGACTGTGAAAGCTTGTATAAACCACAGAGTCTTATAAAGGGTTTAAGTCCCTTTTTATTCAACGTACTAAATTACAATTGCGTCCTCTTGACGCTTACAAACTGTGCCAACTAGGCAGTCAAAATAAAAATAATAACCTGAAAAGAAAATAAAGACAAGATTCTAACTACGAGGCTCTCTAAAATAACTAACTCACCGCGTTTTACAATACGGCTGCTAATTCAGCAGACTTGAAGCTCACTGGAACAATTGCAACTACTTCCCGCCAAGCACATAGGCCACAACGCGGGGTTCTTCAATTCTCGATTTCTACCTCCGCGCTCGCTAAGTAAGAATAACTCTCTCACCGAACTCGTTTCCTTCTATTTAAATCATACTACTTCCGCTGATAATTTGAATCCTTGCGCGTTCTACTCAAATTTACATATTCTGGCATTGGCAGTTCCAGGGGAAAGTAAGGCTTGACAAGAAAGATAGTTTAAACTTAAAATAAATGTTAGTTAAAGTAAATATAAACCCTACATTTGCCGCTGCCAGAATTTGGAAAACTTGGAAGCAGGTCCTACAAACGACCTGTTGTAAGTTTATCTAATTCTGAACTAACTGGCGAAAGCCTCGTTTACACAAAAAAAAATCTTATGTAACAATTAAAATTCTGTTAGTCGTTACAAAGCTTTCTTCTTACAGCAACTTTTCCTGGACTTCATCAATCAATCTTGGTCTTTCCTTCCAGCATCTGGAAGGAATAAGTATCAGTATCTTTCTACATACATTATAATTTACACTTTCTTGACACAATAAATTTTTGTTTTTAAGCGATTCGTTTTTCTTAGTTATTGCTTACTTCACATTCATTCAATTTTTCAAGCATTAATTTAACTTTACCCTGGCTCTCCACCGTGTGTGGTGTCAAACGGGAATATTCGTGTTTTAGTCTTACAACACTTCCCCTAACCACCATGATTTGTTAGAATTCAACAACCAAATAGACACACCTTACTCGACATTCTACAACTCAATGAGCTACTTTAATAGTCTTAAAAATTCAAATGTAGGTGGAGAACCCTACAAAACACATTCATTCTAACTTCCCCCTCATTCATCTTTAAACATGCAGGCTTTCGCTCTAAAGCATGACTTTAAATACTTAAATTTTGACTTCATTGCTTTTAAGCATTCACTTTTAGCATCTACAATTTTATGCTTCTAGACTAAATTCTACTTTTACATAACATGCAAGTATTTACATACATTTACAAAAGTTTAATACATATGCTTTTTACAATTTACCATAAAATGAATAAGAGAAAATAAATTTTTACTTTACTCATTCTTCGCCAAGCTGGCGGCACTGAAACTAAAATTCTTATTAGTACAAGAATACGAAGTTATTTTTATCTCCGGCCAAATTTTGGCTTTAACATAACAGAATTAGTCTTTCGACCAACAGAAAATGCTTGTTTTTAGCTTTTACACTTAAAGAAAATAATACTTTTGCCTTAGCTAAATAAAGTAAAACAAAACTAAGTCTCAACCGAGACATATTGACTTTCGTCAAAACATAGAACTTCGTACTTATGCATAACATTTCGGAACAAAAGAGAAAAAAAAATTTATAGAAGGTTTTAACTTATCTTTGAGTTTTCGATGCTTGAAACTCCGTCATCCGTTTTTGACAAAATTGATCCCAAGTTAGAGGTGTCATGGATGTCAATCTTCTCCTTATTGATCTCCGCGTGTCGTCCCCGTTGATCTTTCTTTTGCGTCCTCTACATGCTGGCCTCTTGACGGAGTAATCGTCTGGTTGTTGGCCTTTGCGTTTCTGCCTGGGACGGCTGGTCTTGACGTCCTCCGGTCTGGAGTCCTTGAATTTCTTCTGTTCCTCGTACTTCTGTGCCTCCTGTTGGCGTTTCAGTTTCCGGAACGGCGGCCTTGCTGGCACCTGACTCTGTGGCCGTGCGCGCGTTCTCCTTGATGTGTAATTTCTCCTGCCATCTTTTGTAGGTGGTGTTTTCGTCTTTACCACGGTTTCTTTACCCGGTTCATCTGTATTTTTGTTTTCCTTAAACGCCGGAGTTTGAAAATCCTTTTTTCTTTTTGATACCGACGTCCGGGTTGTAGAAGTGCTAGGTCTCTCTTCAGTTCTCCGTTTCTTGGGTGGTGGAATAGTTGTTGCAGTCTCTGGCCCTTCTATTTCGTTTAGACTTGAGTCCTGCAAGAAACTTTTAAAGATTTCAAAATCATTTGGATTATAGTATTTTTTCACCTGGTCGGGACTTGCTTTACAGATTTCCCCTCTCTCGTTTTTAAGATATAAGACTACTCCTTTGATTTCCTGAATTACATAGGGGCCTTCAAACTTTGGAGCTAGCTTTGCCATAAAATTGTCTGGGGCACTTGATAAAGAAAATTTCCGTTTCAATACTTTATCCCCAACTTTAAAATCTGCTTCACGGCGTTTTCTATCATAATAAATTTTCTGCCTATTTCTTGCCGTATCCGAGGTTTTAAGCGCCTGATCAATCAACTTTTGCACGTCTTTTTGTTTGAATTCCTGCTCTCTTTGTTGCACAAAGAATAATTTATCTAAAGGCGTAATTAACTTTCTGCCTAAAAATAATTCTGCTGGAGTTTTTCCCGTAGTATCATGATGTGCCGTTCTTAAAGCATAAGCTAATTCATTTATGTAGCCATCCCAGCGCTTGTGATGTGTGCTAACGTAACTGCGAATTATTTTTACAATGTTTTTATTAACTCTTTCTGCTATGTTAGCCTGTGGTCTATACGGAACCATTTTGATATGGCATATATCAAGTCCATTGCATATGTTTTCAAATATTTGACTAATGAATTGTTTTCCGTTATCGCTAATGACTTTTATCGGTGCACCGTATTTTAAAATGTATCTGTGTAAGAATGCATCTGCGACTGTTTTGGCTGACGCGCGTTTAAGTGGAACAATTTCTATCCATTTTGAAAAATGATCTACTATTACTAAAAGAAAACGATTTTTATTTAACTCGCTCTGGGGGAAGAGACCAAGGAGATCTATGCCTAAAATTTCATTCGGAAATGTAGCGCGAATGCTATTTAAGTACCCGGCCGGGCTGTAATTAATATCATTTATTAACTGACATTGATTGCAGGACCTGACATACGCCGTTACTATTTTGTATAATTGCGGGAAATATACCGCCTCGCGTACCCTTTTTATAGTCTTTCTGACCCCGAGGTGGCCCGCAGTTTTTTTTTCGTGCAACTCCTTCAAAATGCTTAATCGAAGCGAGGCTGGGATGACTGGCTTATACTCAAGATTTTCGTTTGTTGTTTTCGTATAGAATAATAAATTATCTATTATTTCATAGTTTTTTGCTCTATTTCTTATCGCATCGATATCTGTGTGCTCAAAGCTTTCGGGGTCTTTCAAATAAGCATAGATATTTCCAAATTCAGGATCAGCTTTCAGTTCAGTAATAACCGTATCTCTAGAATCTAAAATTTTTGAAGTCAACACAGCGCATTTAAGTTCATTACCTTCATCGTCCAGTTTTATACGAGAAAGTGCGTCAGCTACATTGTTTTCCTTACCCGGTTTATATTTTATTGTGATATTATATTCTTGGAGTTTTAAAGCCCATCTTATTAACCTGGGCGTTAGGTTTTTTCCCGAGTAAAGTCTACCAACAGCCGCATGATCCGAAAAGACTGTTACTGGCGATTTGCCGAAATAAACTCGAAATTTGAGTACAATTATTAATACGGCTAATGTTTCTCTTTCTGTAGCTGTATAATTCCTTTGTGTTTGATTCAATGTTTTACTAAAAAATGCCAGCGGATGGTTATTTTGCATAAGAACCGCACCCACCGCATAGTCTGATGCATCTGCAGCAATTTCCAGGTTTTCGTCCCCCTCAGGGAATTTTAAAACAGGGGCATTAATAAGCGCTTCTTTTAATCTTTCAAAAGCTGTGTTCGCTTCCGCTGTCCACGTAAATTTACTCTTTTTTCTTTTGATTACTAAGAGTGGTTCAACAATATTAGCGAAATCTTTTATGAAAGATCGATAGTAAGAACATAATCCAAGGAAAGACGAAAGTTTCTTGGCGGTGTTGGGCGGTGGGAAATTCTTAATAGCTTTTATTTTTGAATCTTGCGTTTCTATACCCTTTTGCGAAATTTTATAACCGAGATATTTAAGTTCTTTAGTTGCGAACTTGCATTTTGAGGCGTTAATTGTAAGACCGGCCTCTTTTAATAATTTAAAAACTTGTTCGAGGTCACTAATGTGTTGTTCCAACGTACTACTCGTTATAATTATATCATCTAGATAAATTAAAGTTGATTTTCCTAGGACAGGCTTTAGAACAATGTCCATAGCTCTCTGGAATGTTGATGGGGCCCCACACAACCCAAAAGGCATGCGTAAAAATGCATAAGTGCCCGATTTTGTTATAAACGCGGTTTTATGTATATCTTCGGGTCTCATAGCTATTTGATAGTAGCCAGACGTTAAGTCCAAAGTAGACATATATCTCGTCGATTTGATCTGTCTAATGATCTCGTCTATAACCGGCAAAGGGTAAACTGGGAATTTAGTTATGCTATTTAGTTTTCTATAATCGATAGCAAACCTCCAAGCCCTTTTATCCGAAGGAGGAAACTCGTTCTTTTTCCTACATAGTACGACTGGACTCGCGTATTCACTATTTATGGGCGTTATTATTTTATTCTTTAACATCTCCTGAATATGTTCTTCGATGATTACGTCTTTTTGTTTGTCATAGCGGTAAGGTTTAGTCCTACAAGGTTTTTCGGCATTTAATTGAATCTTGTGAGTCACGATCTGACAGTTTCCCGGTTTTTCTGAAAACAAATGAGAAAAATTACTCACCACTTGCTGTATTGCTTTACTTTCCTGGTCATTCAAATGGCTAAGGTCCAATTCAGGTGTCTCCACCGGTTCCACCACCCTCTGGTCCATCTCCAGCACCACGGAACTATCTTGAAAATTTAATTTGGCCCTCGCGGCCCTTAAAAAGTCCATACCTAAAATAAGAGAGTGTTGGAGGTGTTTCACCACAAAAATTAATACTTTGAGATTTTCCTCTTTTACCTGTATGTTTAATGATACTTTCCCGATGCAGTGACATGTTTTTCCTTGCGCCGCTATAATTTCCGTATTTCTGGTTTTAAAGAGTCGTATCCTAAAAAAATTCTTTTTGAAGAACTTTTCACTCGTGAAATTTCCTTCTGCCCCTGTATCAATGAGGGCTTCTACTGGTACATCGCCAACCAGGACTTGTATAATTGGTAGCTGTGAGTTTTTTACGATGACTGTATTTAGATGTCTATTTGAGGGTTTTTCTAAAACTTCCGGGGTCTGGACCCTCCCTTTCACAGGCCCCTCTAGTCGTTTAAAGCTTTCCTTTCAATCTGTGTCTTCTGGGTACACGGATGCTTATTTTCAAATTTCCTTTTTGGGCCTTGACCTTCGAGTTTCGATGCGTTAGCTTGATAGTTCTTTCCCCCATATGAGCGATTTCCATTTCTTGTTTCCTCCTTCCTTCTGGTACTTTGAGAATATGTTTCCCCTCTCGCTCTTTCCGCGATTCTGCGATTTTGAAACTTCACCGCCAATTCGAAAAGTTCCTGCAATGTGGTTGGGTTTCTAATTTCAAAGTAGTCTTGGACAGCGGGTAACAATCTTGGTAATATTATTTCAATTATCTCCGCATCGGTTTTTTTTCCATACAGCATATCCGTTAGCTTGATTTTTCGTAAAATAAAGTCCGTCAATTGTGCTGTATCCCGTTGATAGAAACTATATAGCTCGGCTTCCAGCCGTGCGCGATCTTTCACTATGGGGAAGGCCTTTACTAACGATTTTTTGAAATTTTCAAATGTATACGTCGGGCTTCCAAATTCCCCTAATAGAAATTTGCCTATGTTCTTCCACCATAGCGCGGCCTGTCCTCTTAGTGCTGATGTGGCGATAGCAACTTTTTGTCTTTCAGGCACAGGATAGAGCTGAAAGTGGTTTTCTATACCTTCTAAAAGTACGGACACCGAATTTTTTCCGTCGAAATAGACGTTTGGCTTGATTGATGCTCTCAAAGTCTGGACCAGGTATCCAAATCCTTCTAACTGAGTTGTCATTTCTTGGTGTTGTCCAGCGGCTTCCATCCAGTTTTCGGCCATTTCAGTTCGATAAGTGTTCGGGCGCCAATATAACGTTGCGCGCCTCTAACTTGCACGCAACCAAGAGGTGACTGTGAAAGCTTGTATAAACCACAGAGTCTTATAAAGGGTTTAAGTCCCTTTTTATTCAACGTACTAAATTACAATTGCGTCCTCTTGACGCTTACAAACTGTGCCAACTAGGCAGTCAAAATAAAAATAATAACCTGAAAAGAAAATAAAGACAAGATTCTAACTACGAGGCTCTCTAAAATAACTAACTCACCGCGTTTTACAATACGGCTGCTAATTCAGCAGACTTGAAGCTCACTGGAACAATTGCAACTACTTCCCGCCAAGCACATAGGCCACAACGCGGGGTTCTTCAATTCTCGATTTCTACCTCCGCGCTCGCTAAGTAAGAATAACTCTCTCACCGAACTCGTTTCCTTCTATTTAAATCATACTACTTCCGCTGATAATTTGAATCCTTGCGCGTTCTACTCAAATTTACATATTCTGGCATTGGCAGTTCCAGGGGAAAGTAAGGCTTGACAGGAAAGATAGTTTAAACTTAAAATAAATGTTAGTTAAAGTAAATATAAACCCTACATGCTTACAAAACCAGCCAGCATTACTGGCGTAAATCAAAAAGATAAGAAAATTGGAACTAAAACTAAGTTTATCGTAAGTCAGCCGAAAAGGCTACACAGACAGCAAGCGTGCAACTTCAAAATCGGAACGTCCAGCGTAATGGCCAGAATAACACAACGCCGCAGATAAACTACTCTCAAGAAAATCAAATAACAAACGTTAGCCTTCAGCAGATGAAACACGCTCTAATTCTACCATCTAAAACCTTCCTTTAAATACTATCTTTTTCCACCTAATCTGAATACGCGCGAACTAGAAATTAATATTCTGGCTGAGAAATGGAAAACGAGAAAGACAGGAAAGTTTAATTGACATCAAATAACTGGTTAATCAAACTAATACATGCTCTACAACAGTAACAGTAGATAACTAGAACAGTTACACGCTTGACTCCTCGAAATTTACTCGTATTACTAACTTAAAATGCAATTATTGCATTTATTCATGTCTTGAAATCCATCTGATGTTATTATTAATCCAAAGTGGCAATTTGCCCAGAAGGATTATTTATTTCGTTTTGGCATTTTGCGTCGATTCACTTTCTGCGTTGTTTCACTTTTCCGATTGTTGCCACCACCGACCTGTATTATATTTAAAGAAATTAAATAATGAAGAATCTGCAACAATGTATGTATGTTTCTCGCATTGTGATAAAACAACGGTACCTAGAGCCATCCAATTTTCAATAATGTAATCTTGCACCGAATATGGTCATCTGGAAGCCGTAATTTGGGATTTCTTTTATTATCGATTTCATATTTTGTAAATCTTTCCGAATTTTTGATGAACAAACTCAACGATTGAAAAGTGAGCCATGGGAACTTTGTACAGAAACGCATTTTTATCTCCAGCGCGTCAGACTGTGTATTGGAAATTCGAAAGCTATGCTCAATTTAAAATTATTTTACGATATTGCTGTTGAATTGAATTTTATGGTTTAAATGCGAAGAACATGATATTTTACAAAGAAAGGTAACACACAAAACGTTAAAAAAACGCCCCTTCGGACGTAATTAAAAATCTGAAACCTTTCAGATTTTTTTTAAATGATTTAAAATTAAAGATACATTTCAAAGAAATAGCTTAATTACAAACACAAGATTTAGTCTGTACGCTCTTATTAAGGGTTTTTGACGAAATGCGTTAAACAACCAATTTATAAAACTGGAAGAAAAGCGTAAATTGTTGAGAAATACTTCGCTTAGCCGGAAAAAATATGAAAGACGTTTATAAATCACTGAAATTAACTAAGAAGACGGGCGTTCTTGTTGAAATTACTCAAGGTTATGTAGGCTAAGAAATACGTGGACTGTGCGACGTATGGATCAGCAAATTGGATATTAAAATTCACTACGAGTAAACGAGCAATGAGTGTAGACAGTAAGGCAATAAATAAAACAGCCATGTCATTTGTATATAATTACGGATATATTTTTTGAAGGCTTAATGAATGATATGCACTCTGAAAAAGAAAAGTGATGGTGATGAAGATATAAAAGGATGTTTTCAAAATTATATACAGTGTACCTAAGATTGTGGCAATTAAAATTTGTGAAGTTTTTCCGAAAGTAACTTTCATGTAAGCAAGATGTACCCAAGAAAAAAGGCAACCCGCATATTACCTTTTAATATTTTTCTGCGTATAAGTAATTTTCGAAAATTATCAATGGTAATTTCTGATAATAATTCTTTTTCAGTGTTAAAGATGCTGTTAATAAAAGTATGAATTACAGAGAGATTTTTAGTTTTTGAATATTTCTTAGTATAAATAAGTTATAGTCCTAGAAAATGTGACTGTTGGCCTTGTAATTTATATTTAAATAGAAAATGGAAAAAAATAACGGTAACAGGCGGGACAGAATTTGTTCCCGAAAACGTGTGTATAGGTTGAATGTTCAGAAGTGGAGGGACATATATGTATTAGAAATAATCTGAAAGATATCAGATTTCGACGATCGCCCGGAAGGGTTTATTTAGGTTTTTTACGCCCTCGTTGAGCTCGCAGTCTACCAGTCTGCTGTTACATTCACTCCTGCTAACCCCGCTTTTTTTTTTTTTTTTTTTTTTATTTTTAGCTTTATTAGTAAGCATTATTTCCTTCGCATTGCATCATCACTTTCGTCATTTCTTACCCCACATACAATTCAACAGCAAAATTGCAAAAATTTTAAAATCAGCACAGAAGTATTTGCTTATAATTCTTGTTGCAGCGATAAACGTTGCCATGCATTTTTCTGTTTCTTTTCCCAGTCTTTTCTCTGTTCATCATATCAGCGTTCAGTTTTCCTACTAAGATGGCTTTATAAGGTATTTCTTTCTCCTTCTCAGCATGCCTTCGTGGTGTAGTGCTCAGCACGCTCGGCGCGTATTCGAGAGGCCCGTGGTTCGAGTCCCGGCGAGGGCATTGCTAATTTTTCATCTCTTCTGCTTCCGCAAAAATACCTAATGACGCTACAAAGTAGTGGATTCACTGCAGCCGGCCACAACAACGCTTTATTAAAATGACTCTTAGGCCTCCCGATCTGTCTGGTTTGCAACTCCCCACACTTCAACAGTAGTTTGTTGATGCAAATTCAGAACCATTATGGTTAATGACTAAGGCTGGAACACATAAATCATGTTTGAAATTAAATAATGATGCTTCAAGTTTAACATACAGTTCACCACCTTCCTCTATAAAGTCTGGCAGCATTTAGTTTGCCGCTGCTAGCATTAACATGCTACCACCGACCGAGCGGTGAAGTGGTTAAACACTGGTAGTTTGGTCAGCGTTCGAGTCTCGCCAAACAGGCTGGCTGCATGGGCGTTTTCGTGGTTTGCCTTTGTGTAACGTGTATAAGATTCCAATTACCTTTAAAAAGTCCTCCACTGACGCATCCCTCATTAGAATGCTGGCCCTCGCGTTCTTTGCCATAGTTAAACCAAACCAATTAAGATACAATAACATGCCGTATAAGTATTAATTTAGAAGTCAAACAACAAAAATCAGCGGTATATTTTCAAATTTTCACAGGGCTAGTTTCGATGTTTTTACCGAACCATCATCCTCAGCTGCAAAAGCGCAAATGTTAGAGATAAGATAAGAAAGACTGGACAGGAGTTAAGCTGCTAGCCCATCTGTTGATGAAACGAGAACTAAAACATAATTTCCTTAAAGGCTAAAAGCAAAGATGGATTCAAATTAGGGTCGTTAAACTAGAACAGAAAGATTTTTTGAATGTGAAATGCTTCTAGAAAATCCGTTTCACCAATGGAAGGTGTTTTTTGAATAATTTTGGCTTCAGAAAGATTAAAAGTGTGGTTTTCGGACCAACAATGCTCCCATCAATAAAATTCCAAGTTCCATACTCAAGGACCCCATTCCGAATACGAATTCCTGGGGTATTTATATGATTCCTTGCCAGTGGGTTTAATTTACATTGAAAACCTTACAATTTCACGTTAAGGAACATAAGGCATATGCTAGAAAAAAGGCAACACAGATGTCTTTTGCCCAGCTTTGTTGGTCCGAAAATCACAAATTCAATCTTTCTGTAGCCAAAATTATTCAAAATGCATCTTCCATTGGTGAATTGGATTTTTTAGAGGCATTTCACACTGAAAAAAATCTTTCTGTTCTAGTTAACGTCCCTAATTCCAATCCATCTTTGCCTTTAGCCTTTAAGGAAATTATGTTTTAGTTCTCATTTCATCAACAGATGGCACCAGTAGCTTCTCCAGTCCAGTCTTTCTTATCTTGTCTCGTTCATTTGCGCTTTTGAAGCTGAGGATGATGGTTCGGTAATAACCATCGATACTAGTCCTATGAATGTAATATATATATATAGTAAATATAACGCTTATTTTGAATTTTGTTGTTTGACTTCTAAATTAAAGAAACACGCTACATTTATTTCAAAAGTTTAGTCATATATCTGAACCTATATAATGCTGTTAAAACAACGCCATGTTACAAAAAAAAATTACATTCACTATAAATAGACTTCTTTAACGTTTAAGATTTAGTATTAAGCTGCTTTGTTTCTCCACTTAAAGTAAAAAGTGGTTATAAACTCAAATGAGACTTATTAAAGAGCACAATAAAAGTTCTTTGATGACAGTGATTAATGGCACAAGTTACAGTCACACTTCGTTACTTCAGGATCAATGAAATATAATCTTCTGCACTTCCTGCCGGTCTTGAGTTCGTTTAAGTTACGATTTCTGAAAACACTTCTATTGTAATTGCTTTTCCTTGCACTTCGAAACAGACGAACTAAAAAATCATCAGAATACTTCCACTTCGTTATTAATGGCCTGATTTTAATTGTGATTATTGAAGTTATTACCCGAAAGTATATAGCGCAGCAACAACGTCGATAATTGCTAATATTTTCCAGTCGTCTAGCGCAGTGCTTCTCAACTTTATTTGGCTCGCGTACCGGTAAAATTTAAGTAAACATTTCGGGTAGCGACGTCTCCCCCCCCGAAAAAAAACTTTACAAGTTATTCATGAATTAACTGCATAAATTAATTATAATATTTTTATTACCATTTGCCTACAATAATATTTAAATACAAACATATGTTAATATTGAAACTATATATAACACAAAGGAGCGTTTTTTAAACATTTTCTGTGCTACTTTTATTTATTAAACATCATGTTCTTCGCACTTAAACCATAAAATTCAACTCAACAGCAATATTACAAAAAAAGAAACCTGGAGCATAAAATATCCGTGCTTGGGAAGATGCAGGCAACGTTAATGTTATTGGAACGCTTTGAAATCGTTGAGTTTGTTAATCAAAAATTTGTTAACGTTTTATGAAACAGATAATAAAAGAAATTCCAAATTTGGGCTTCGAAGATGCCCATATTCGAGTGGAAGACTACGCTATTCAAAATTAGATGACTCTAGATACCGTTGTTTTTTCACAGTGCAAGAAATATACATTCATTCATACAGATTCTTCGTTATTTATTTTCTTTAAATATAATGCAGGACTCTAACATTTGGTGGCAACAATTTGAAAAGTGATTCAGACTTTTATAGTGAACCAACGCAAAATGCCAAAACGAAATTAATAGCCCTTCTGGGAAAACAGGCTAAAAATATCACAAAATCATTCCTTACAAAAACAGCGGACCCCTGACGGTACACCGAAGAAGCGGTTGACAGGTTGAATGGGATATTAGTCTGGAATGTATTTTGCGCCGAAACGCTTAAATACATTGTATTACTTTTGAAACTGCTGCCACCAAATATTATCGCTCTGTAATACATTTAAAGAAATTAAGTAATGAAGAATCTGTATCAATGTATGTATGTTTGTCGTACTGTGAAAAAATGACGGTACCTTAAGCCATCAAATTCTGAATAACGTAGTCCTCCATCCGAACATGGGTAGTTGGAATCCCGAATTTTAAATTTCGAATCTGTTTTATTATCTTTTTCACATTTTGTAAAGCTTTAAGGAATATTTGATTAAAAAACTTAACGATTTCAAAGCGAGCATTGGCAACAATGTACAGAATAAAACATTTTTATCTCCAGTGAGCGAGACTGTCTATCTGAAATTATAAGCTGTTTTTAAATACTTTATGATTTTGGCGTTGAATCGAATTTTGTGTGGCGTAAGCGCCAAGAACGTGATATTTAATAAATGAATGAAAACACACAAAACGCTAGTAACAAAAAGCCATTTTGTAAAACCATATTAGTAAGAAAACTGAACATTGATAGGATAAACTGAGAAAAGACTGAAAAAAACCAGAAAACATGTGTGCCAAAACCCATCGCTTCAGTAGGGATTCTAAACATGTACTGCTATGCTGGTTTTGAAATTTTTTTAATTTTCATGTTGAATTGTATATGTGTTAAGGGCGAAGAAAATAATGTTTAAATATTAAAACGAAAAAGACAAAACAAAATGAGTTAATATAAGTGAGTATAACAGATGAGTGATTGACTGAGACCGTGAAAGAAACCATTAAAAGCAATTTGGGGGGGGCATTAAAATTTGAAAACCTTTTTGAATATTCTTCCCCCCCCCAAAGTTCATGAACAAGAGACGCAATTATTTATTTCGTGTAAATTACGATATAGCTAAAAAATTCAAGGTAATTTTCATATGAAATATTTGATTCCATGTCAAGTTTTCATTTTAGTAATCTGATATTTCTTGTAAAGTTATATTCTGAAGATAATGAATTTTATTACAGATGACCTTAATTGTGTAGTCTTTGGTGATACATTCATGCAGGGTTGGAAATGGCTCAGGATTTTTTTCTTTTACTGCCTCCTAGGTAAAGCATACGAAAGCTGTGATGTTTTATGGATATAATCAAGTTATATTTTTTTTTAGCTTTGTTATTGAGCATCATTTTCTTCACATTAACTAACGCCATATACAATTCAACAGCAAAATGCCAGAAATTTTAAAAGCAACACTGTAGTATACGATTATAATTCCCGATAAGTTATGGCATACATTTTTTTTTTTTTTTTTTAATTCCTACTATTAGCTCACACTTTCCCTATATTTTGTTCAAATTTTCAATCGTCGATGAAGTTACAGTTTTTTCACATACTAAAAATTTGTGAACATTTTTTAAATTCTTATTTTAATTTTTTTTATTTAAACCTTTTTCTATTTTTAAAATTTTCTTTGTTGACCTAAGTAGAAATTGACTTAAAATTTTTACTTTAATTAATTAATTTTCAGTCGTTAATGAAATACTTTTTATTCAACCTCTCAAGTTCAAATACATTTTTTTAACTTACAGTGGATGACACTTGAAGTTAATACACTTTTTTCACATATTAAAAATTATTAAAATTTTTAATTAAAAAACCTTTTTTGTATTTTAATTTTTACTCCAAAGGGGCTTTGTCCGTAAAGCACTATTGTTTTCGTTTTGCGATTTTGTGTTGGTTCACTATAAATGTCCGTTTCACTTTTCAAACTGTTGCCACCAAATGTTACAGTTCTGCATTATATTTAAAGAAATTAAGTAATGAAAAATCTGCATAAATTTATGTATAATTCTCGCACTGCGAGAAAACAACGATACATAGAGCCATCGAATTTTGAATGACGTCATCCTCCTACGAATATGGGCATGTGGAAGACCAAATTTCAAATTTGTTTTATGATCGAATTCATATTTTGTAAAACTTTAACGAATTTTTGATTAACAAACTCAAGGATTTCAAAGGCAGCAATGGCAACGTAGTACAGAAAGAACATTTTTATTTCCAGCGCACGAGACTGTGTATCGGAAATTCTAAAGATATGCTCAGTTTCAAACTATTTTGAGATATTGCTGTTGAACTAAATTTTATGGTTTAAGTGCCAAGAACATGATATTTTATAAATAAAGGTAACACACAAAATGTTAAAAAAACTTCCCTTTGGAAGTAATTTTTTTTCTGAAATCTGAAACCTTTCAGATTTTTTTAAAATTTTTTTTTGATTACCTAAGTAGGAATTGACTTGAACTTTTTTTTTTAAAAATTACTTGTTCAATCTTTTATCAGTTTGTAAGGATCCTAAGTTTTACTAACGTTTATTTTATTTTAAATCTTTACTATCACTTCTTATTTTCTACTTCCGGCCAGAATTAAAAGCTTTAACTTATTTATGCAAATTTGTCTTGCGAACGCCAAGTACTTAAGTTGTGGCTTTTTGCCAAGCAAGAGAGAGGAAGGAGTGATTAGGAGCAGGCCGCTTGCCATAGCAGTTTTACTCGGTTGCTGGTTGCCTTCAAGGCCAGAGGTTTAATCCTCTCGATAATTTTAAACGTATCGTAGTGTTAACAGTTCTCTGTACTACATACGGCTTTTCTGTTAATATACGGCCAATCTTCGAGTAGACACTTGTTTACTAATCCAAAGTTAGTTTAGTTAGAATTTAGTTAATATTTTTATATTCTTACGTTCAGACCACAAGTGGTTGGTCTCTGTATTCCGAAGTCCAGAAATCATTGTAAAGAGAGAAAAATAAAGGGTTTCGTATACCCTTCCTGTGTATCTTGTCTACTTCCCACATTTATTGAACATAGCTTTAGTAAGCTCCCTGTTCCGAGTCAGGTCATTTAATGTTCCCAAAGCAAGTAAGGAGGAACACTGAACCTGATAGTGGCGCCCGACGAAGAAGAATGACCATGGCCGAGTTTCAAGAAGAACCTGTGCTGCCTGCAGAAGCGGCTCAGAATCCAGAAATGCCAGCTGCCGCCCTGGAAGGATTTGGTTACATCGTCCAGACCATGCGCGCATCGATGAAACCAGAAGCAACATTGAATGGAAACTCACCGGTAACCAGTTTTTTGGAAAAATTGGAGGACCACTTCATGATGTATCCCGTGCACGAGTTCCAGAAAGTCACCTTAGCTACCAGCGCTTTGACGGGCCAAGCGCTTAATTGGTTCAAATGTATAGGCAGAAGCCTCTTGGGTCAAGCGGGAAGTCCCACCTATACTTACGAAAATTTCAAGACTGCCTTAGTAAAAGCCTTCCTTCCCTGTCGTAAGGGATCGTGCAAAATTAGAAACGGAACTTTTCAGCATATATCAGCAACGAATCAAAAATCTCTCAAGCTTTATTTTAAGAAAAATTCACGTCTTCAAACTCTTGTATGGAAACCGTCCGGATCCTGAGATAATTCAAGTGATTTTGCCGAGGTTACTTCCCCAAGTACAAGACTTTATTGAATTAAGGAATCCGACTACACTGGGAAAGTTATTTGAGCTAGCAATCCAGTTTGAAAGTAGAAGAACGGCGGACATTGAAAAAAGACACCAATATCAACAACGAAACCAATTTGGTGAGCCAAGACCACAGCAAAGTCAAGAACACGGCTACGGAAGCAAAGCGAATCAGTGGGCAAGGAAACCCGAGCATCCAAAAACAACCGGCGAACGTCGACAGTTCAATAGTAATCCAGGGAAAAAGTCTGAACGCCAGTGGAAAAAGAAGGAAAGCATGGAAAGAAAAAAACAAGATTTAAACTAAAACGTATTTCTGCTGACAGGAGGGTGCGGAAATCCGAAGGCCAAGAAAACCTCTCTTCCTTCAAGTTAAATATAGTGATGGTGAAAAATTTGACTCTTCCAAAGATTGAAGTGTTGGTGAATAACATCCCAGCCACCGCACTCCTGGATACAGGCGCGCAGTGTTCCTGTGTGGCAAAGGATTTTTTTAAGAAGTATTTTCGTAAATACCGCATATAGAATTCGGATAATACGACAGTGTTAGCTGCGCAGGGAGAAAGATGCAAGTGCATAGGTAAATTACCGTTATACGTTCGTATCAAGGACGAACAAGTAAAGATTATCTTTTTTATAGTAAAGAATTTGCAAGCACATATCATCTTAGGGATAGATTTTCTTTCAGAGGCAGAAGCAACGCTGGATTTTAACGAAGCGTCCATTAAGCTGACGATGAAACCAGTTCGAGAAGAAAAAACAGAACCACCAATGTTAAACCTTGATCACCTGCCTAAGGAAGAGCAACAAAAAATCCGACAAGTGGTAAGTGAGTTTGCTTCGTTATTTAGTGATATTTCAGGATTTACTCAAGTTACTAACCATAGTATCGACACCGGAGATTCACTGCTAGTTCGCCACAAACCATACCGATATGATAAGAATAAAGAAAAAATTATAGAGTGGCACATTAGAGACATGTTACGTAAAAAGATCATAACGCCCATCTCAAGTAGTTATGCTAGCCCGGTTGTTTTATGTAAGAAAAACAATGACTATCCAGTAACACATCCAAAAAGGTGACGTTTTGCGATTGACTATTGTAAATTAAACTCCATGACTAAATATCCGGTATATCCATTACCTATTATTGAAGAAATTCTAAGGAACATAACTTCTACCAAATACATGACGACTTTAGACTTAACGACTGGTTATTTTCAAATAGGGTTAGACCGGAAGATGTGCCTAAGACTGCTTTTATAACCAAGTCTGGCACTTATGCATTCCTGCGTATGCTGTTTGGCCTTTCAGGGGCACCGGCAACATTTCAGCGATGTATGGACATTGTGCTAAGGCCTGTTCTTGGAAAGTCCACATTTATCTATTTAGATGATATCATTATTACTAGTGATAATCTGGACCAACATGTACAGGATTTAAGACAGGTGTTTTCATTATTAAATGAGTCCGGTCTAAAAGTTAATGTCGAAAAGTTCAAATTTGCAGCCCCTGAATTAAAATACTTAGGTTACAAAATATCTCAGAAAGGAATCGAGACAGACGAATAAAAAATAATCGCTGTGCAAAAGTATCCGCAACCAAATACGGCGAAGAAGCTCTCTTCTTTTCTAGGACTTTGTTCATATTATAGGTCCTTTATAAAAGATTTTGCAGCTATTGCTGAACCATTGTTAAAATTAAAAAGGAAAAAGGCAAGATTCTCGTGGACGGCCGAAGCCAATAGTGCTTTCGAAAAATTAAAGCAAGCATTAACGCAAGCCCCTGTTTTGAAATTTCCTGAAAAGGATGAGAACTTAGAAATTTCAGCGGATGCTTCGGATTATGCGGTAGGAGCGGTACTTTCGCAAAATCAGCAGCCCGTGGCATTTTTTAGTCGAACTTTAAATCAAACACAAAGAAATTATTCCGCGACCGAGAGAGAGGCACTTGCAGTTCTGTTAGGAGTGGAAAAGTTCCGAGTCTATTTTGGAAGGGCGCCAATAACAGTGTACTCTGATCATGCGGCGGTAACTAGATTGTACTCAGGGAAAAACTTATCCCCAAGGTTAATAAGATGGGCACTCAAGTTACAAGAGTATAATCTGGTAATCAAGCACATTCCCGGAAAGGAAAATATCGTAGCAGATGCCCTATTCAGAATAAAAATAGATGAAGAAGGTAATACTGTAAAGGTGGCAATGCTCACAGCATGTACAATAAATTCCCGAGAAACTGTAATAACCGAACTGGGTAAGGATCCTTAATTTAGAAACATTTATGAGTATTTAAAGGATCCGGAAAATTGTAGCCATCAAGATATTATGGCGATAAGAAATAGGGCGGCCCATTACGAACTAATAGATGGTCTATTATTTTATACAAAAACTACAAATTCCAACAATGAATTTCGACCTGTTATCCCAGCTAGTCTTAGATTAAATATACTGCAGGAGTTACACGACTGCCCTTTAGCTTCTCATGCTGGTATTCGAAAAACTATCCAACGCGTACGCGAGGCAGTCTATTTTCCTGAACTGCAAAAGTTAACAAGGGCGTATGTCCAGTTCTGCCCAACATGTCAAGCAGTTAATTATATTAATTTCCGCCCGGCCGGGTTTCTAAATAGTATTAAATCCGAATTTCCAAATGAAATAATTGGCATCGATTTATTGGGCCCTTTCCCAAAAAGTCAGTTAAATAAAAGTCGGTATCTCCTTGTTATGGTTGATCATTTTAGTATGTGGACCGAAATTGTTCCCTTAAAACGAGCCTCCGCGAAATTAGTTACTGATTCTATTTTAAATAAATATATTTTAAAATACGGGCCGCCCCTAAAAGTCATATCGGATAATGGTCCTCAATTTGTAAGTAATATATTTGAAGACATGTGCCAAAAACTGGGCATACGTTATTTAAAAATGGTCCCGTATCGGCCGCAATCAAACATAACGGAACGGGTGAATAGAAATATAGTGAAAATTATCCGTAGTTATGTTAAAAATTTTCATAAAAGCTGGGATAACTATGTCAATGAATTAGCTTTCGCCCTTAGGACCGCAAAACATGATACAACGGGCAAAACTCCTGCTGAGTTATTTTTAGGCAGAAAGATTATAACGCCGTTAGATAAATTATTTTAAGTTCAACAAAGAGACCCAGAATTTAAAATGGGTGATATAGAAAAATTAATTAAAGAAGCAAAAAAGAACACTGAAGTAGCACAGAGAAAACAAAAACTTTATTACGATATGAAACGACGGGGAGTAACTTATAAAGTAGGCGATGAAGTATTAAAAATTAAGCATTCACTTTCTTCAGCACCAGAAGATAAAACCGCCAAATTTTTTCCACGATTTGAAGGACCATATGTCATAGAAAAAATAACTCAGGCTGTAGTGGTGTTAAAAGTCAGGAATGGTGAAACATGCTCCGCAAACATTGACCCGATAAAACCATTCTATGACCGTAATAAAATGCAAATATTTAAAGATATTTTGCAGGATCCGGCACGGCAGGCACTGCAGGCACACGCTCCAGAGGTGGAACAACGACAATCACAAGGGCAAGCCATTAGGAGGCAGGAGCAATTGAAAAGAAAGTTTCCCCGTTGGAAAATTGAAGGTAACAAGAAAAAGAAGCCGTTCCGCCGACCAGAAAAGAGAGCGCACGACCACCCCCAGATTGAAGAAGGGAGAAGTACGACGAATGCAAAGAGAGCCAGGAGAAATAACGGCAACTATAACCCGGCTCCCAAACGGAAGATCTACCCATCGGACAGGAGTCTACGCAGCAAATGTCGACGAATGGCTGAAGGAACACCAGCTGCGGAGGCAAAGAAACAAGGAAAATTTGAACGGCCAGCAACGAGATCCAAGCAGGAACGAGAGAGAAGTGTCCCGGTTCCGCCAAGACCAGCTGCGATCAAACGGCCAAGACCACAGGCAGAGGCTAAAAAGAAGGTCTTCAAGGGTGACCGAAGTGGAAGGAAAAGAAAGCTCATAGAGGAAGGAACTGAAGGGCGAACCCGCACAAGAAGGAAGATAAACCAAACGCTAGTCTTTGCTACCTTCCAGGACTGGGCAGAAAAAAGAATGTCCGAATATCACAAAGATAAGTAAAACTTTATGTTACTTTGCAACCTTAAGTTAATCTTTCATTCTTACTGCAAGTGGCAGAATTCAAGACGTTTTACCTCATGTGAGGTCTACCTTTATCGCCAAAAAGGCGAGAAATGAGTTGTTACCTATTTTGGTATTATGTTTTTCAATTACTCGCGAGTAAAACTAAAATTAATATATAATAGGAATGTGTAAATACTTGAATATTGTAAAAGTTATTGTATAAAATTTTATTTAAAAGATTCTGGCAAGAAAGAAGTTTTAGTCTGAAAGACTTTTGAAATGTAGTATTTCAATGTAGAAGAATTGGCACTTGCTTGGAAAAGAATAGAAGTTAACAATGTACTACTAATGTATGTTTTAAAATGCGTAAAATTAACGGCATGTTAATATGTCCTTATATACAATGTGAACTGTTATGTTAAACGTTAAGAAATACTGTGATATGTTAAAAGTGAAAGTAATGCAAAAAAAAAAAAAAAATCAACTTATTCGTGTGACTAAAAAAGAGCCAAATTATTGTGAATATGTGTTAAAGGTTGAATGAATGTAGTTAGGCTCTCTGACGCTACACTTCAGAGTTAGCCACTTTCAGAATAGTGCCTCAGAGTTTAAAGATGGATATAAAGTGTGTTATGAGGTCTTGTTATGTTGAATTTTAACACGTTAGTGTTTTGATAGCAGGCGGTAGTGTTGAACACTTGTACATAAACACGTTCGTGTTTGGTGTTTTCTTTTACAACACTTGTCAGAGAGCACGGGGAGAGAATTAAATAAAGTTATGAATGAAATAAGAATGTTAAGAGAAATATAAGTATTCATGTTACTTGCCATTTAATTGTGTAACATTTCATTAAACTAGTTTTCCTTCCAGATCTCTGGAAGGAACCAGATTTCAACTAAGAGCTCCTGTTTAGATGCAGTACAGATGAAAAGTAATTGTCCATGAAGTTGATAATGTAAAAAACGATTTTTTTTTAAAATTTCTAGCTTCTAGTGAGAAATGTTTGTGAAAGATTGGCCTCGCGTTAGATTCTAGAGCTAAAAGTTTTCAACAAGGTCGTTTTAGACCTCAGTTTCAAACTAATTAACTCTGGCGGGAAGTATGTAAGGATCTTAAGTTTTACTAACGTTTATTTTATTTTAAATCTTTACTATCACTTCTTATTTTTTACTTCCGGCCAGAATTAAAAGCTTTAACTTATTTATGCAAATTTGTCTGGCGAACGCCAAGTACTTAAGTTGTGGCTTTTTGCCAAGCGAAAAAGAGAGGAAGGAGTTAGTAGAAGCAGGCCGCTTGCCTTAGCAGTTTTACTCGGTTGCTGGTTGCCTTCCAGGCCAGAGGTTTTAGACCTCAGTTTCAAACTAATTAACTCTGGCGGGAAGTATGTAAGGATCTTAAGTTTTACTAACGTTTATTTTATTTTAAATCTTTACTATCACTTCTTATTTTCTACTTCCGGCCAGAATTAAAAGCTTTAACTTATTTATGCAAATTTGTCTGGCGAACGCCAAGTACTTAAGTTGTGGCTTTTTGCCAAGCAAGAGAGAGAGAGGAAGGAGTTAGTAGAAGCAGGCCTCTTGCCTTAGCAGTTTTACTCGGTTGCTGGTTGCCTTCAAGGCCAGAGGTTTAATCCTCTTGATAATTTTAAACGTATTGTAGTGTTAACAGTTCTCTGTACTACATACGGCTTCCTGTTAATATACGGCCTATCTTCCACGTAGGCCCTTGTTTATTATTCCAAAGTTAAGTTAGAGTTTAGTTAATATTTTTTATATTCTTACGTTCAGACCACAAGTGGTTGGTCTCTGTATTCCGAAGTCCGTAAATCATTGTAAAGAGAGAAAAATAAAGGGTTTTGTATACCCTTCCTGTGTATCTTGTCTACTTCCCACATTTATTGAACATAGCTTTAGTAAGCTTCCTGTTCCGAGTCAGGTCATTTAATGTTCCCAAAGCAAGTAAGGAGGAACACTGAACCTGATAAGTTCACCGCATCAATATTCTGTTTCTTACTAAGATGGTTTTACAAAACTTTTTTTGTTTTCTTCTTATTAAAATTTCGTGTGTTACTTTACCTATCTCACCTATATCACGTTCTTGGCACTTACCTATGTAAAATTCGATTCAACGGCAAAACCACAAGATATTTATAAACAGCATGCCTTTGTAATTACCAATAGACAGTCCCGTGCGCTGGACATAAAAAGGCTCTATTTCATGCAGTGTTGCCACTGCTCGCTTTGAAATCGTTACTGGGTTCCAGGTGCTACTGTTCCGGCGGAGGACTACGTTATTTAGAATTTCATAGCTCTAGGTACCGCTGTTTTTTCACATTGCGAGAAATGTGCATACGTTAATGCAGATTCTTCATTTTCTAATTTCTTTAAATATAATACAGGATGATAATATTTGGTGGCAACAGTTTGAAAAATGGTATGCCATATATTGTGATTCAACGGAAAACATCGTTTCGAGACCGATGTCCTTTTTGGGCTAATGAGGAATTACGAAGAATTAAAGGGCTCACCAGCGGCCGAGCGGTAAAGTCGCTGAACACTGGTAGTTCGGTCCGAGGTTCGAATCCCGCAAACGGGCTGGCTGCATGGGCGTTTTCGTGGTTTTCCTTATGTGTAACGTGTATACGAGCCAGTTTTCCTTAGAAAGTCCTCCACGAAGGCATCCCTCCTCTTAGGCAGATAGCCCTCGAGGCTTTGCCATAATTACACACACGAAGAATTAAAGAATATTTAAATTAACTTTCTATTTGGAATGTTTCGTGTCCCATTTTTTCTTAATATTTAGTCAAATATGTCATGTAAACTTAAGATTTAGTCAAAATTATAAAAACTTAAGAGTAATCAAAATTATATTATAAATATGTAATGTAAACAGAGTTAGTCAACTATATAACAAAATGCTGCCAATAAAGAAAATTGTTCTTGGAATAGGGATAAAAATTGCGAACGTTAACACTTTGATTAAAAAATTCAGCCTATTAGTTGTAATTCATTACTGTTGAATTCATTACTGTTGAAAATGTTAAATTGTTTATATTTCAGAAAGAAGTTTCGTACGTATAAAACATGATAATGTATCTAACATGATATAAGTATACATGATATAAATCTAACAAAATCGCACAGACTTAATAATTCATGTAAAATTATGGAATTCTCACAGAATTTTAACCATTTACGTATATAACATGGTTATGAAACTTAACAGAATTCAGCCGTATTTCAGTTTGAGAAACACTATTATTTAGGAAAGAATTTGGTACGAGTCTTCTTTTTCATTCCATTTCTTTTATTATCAAAACGAAATTTATTTTATACATGTTATCAAAATTTCATCACTTCGATATCCAAAATGAACACATTTTGGAAGAAAAGGAAATAAAAAAATAAGAAATAACACGATACGTTGAGGAAAATAGAACGATAAATCATAAAAAATTTTAATTATTTATTCATTCAAAAGTAAAAAAAAAAATAAATATTTAAATAAAACTAAAATTATCTATGCATTTAAAAATAAGTAATAAGATTAAGTATTCACATAAAGTAATAAATTCGATGTCATTGTAAAAGTAATATTTCTCTGTAATTTCTAATAAATAAATCTTTAAACTTGGCTTAAATTATCCTCATTTACACTTACGACGTAAATATATTTAATTCCACTTCAGCCTTATAAGTTATTTATTAGATATTGGTATAAAAATACCTTCAGAATACGTTCTAAAATAAAAACGATACTCGATACTTAAAACGTCACCAGATACGATTGCGATGAAACAGGCAGATGCGCTTGAAAAATTCTCTTACCGAGCTCTAAGAGCTTCCTCTGTGAGATTCGCTTTCATGTTGCCACCGGAATCGTTCAAAGGGGAAAAAAATTCAAAAAAAGAAGAAAAAAGTGTAGGCAAGAGTTTTAAGTATATGTTGCAGGTTAGTGCGTGCATCTTCGAGAGTTAATGGATTGGGGACGTGACTGCAAGCTTGTAGATCCAAGGAGTGGCATCAGTGTACTATCTGCCCTTCTCGACACACGGCCTCTTTAGGCCTCGCCCGCATCAATAAGTACGATCTGGAACGATAAAATAATCCAAAACAGATGTTGAAGGGGCTTTCTGTTGCTGTGCAAATACGTAAGAAGAAAATCTGATGCGTACACCACATGACTTTCTTGTACGGAATATTAAATTAGACGCATTTTTTCTTGCAGTTCATTTAAACTTATTGAATTCTACTTCGTCGATAGCGCATAATCCACAAAAGAATAAAAGCACTCTTTAAAATTCACTATATTTATTTACCCTAGCGACACTCTGGATAATTTAACAACGTTACATTTCATTCATTAAATAACTCAGAATGCACAAAAATTGTATCATCTGAAGAATCATCTAATCGTTGCCACATGTTCTATTCAAATACTATAATAAATCTAAAAGGACGTATAAAGGAAATTAAACAAATAAAAAAGAACAGTTTTTAGCAGACGATTCAGCGCCGCTTACTTATGACCTATTACTAAACATTCTCTTCTGTCCGAGTCAGACTGCCAACAATATTGCCTGCTAACATGAAACACTTATTTCCTCGAATTTTGTTATAGATATATTTCTCATTGAATTAATTCAGTTCTCACTTTGCGGCAAGGAAAAATACATAAAAACTCAAAATATCGATATCTTCATTAAAAACTGACTATAGAAAATATGAGAGATAATCTTAAAACACCAAATACAGTTAAAACAATTAAAAAAATTAGAGTTTCTGCGCAAAAACAACCAATTCGGCGGCCAGTGGGCAATAAGGCAGATTTGTTGGTGCACAAAACTAAAAGTTTCTTTTTAGTCCCCAGAAACTGACTGAATTTGTTGTGGGCGCTATATTAAGTCAATATAATTTAATAACGTAAATAATAATTCGAGAAGGGATTAAGCATGATTTAATTCGCAATAATTTGTTGTTGCGAAGCTTAGTTTCCTTAGATTTCCTTAGATTCAATCATTTGAATTATGTTATTCTTATCTTCCAGTTAAGATTTTTATGCCTTTAGTTAATTTTTATGCCTTTAGAAGCAAAAAAAAAAAAAAAATGCATGATTTTTAAACATATTAAGAATAAAGAAACAGCTCAACGAGCCGAGTAACAGAGTGCGCATATACACACACACATATATATATAATAATTTATTTACTAAAGAAATATTGATTATATTATCTCCTAATATTAATTTTAGTAGAAGTATCAAAAAAGAGTGAACCCATAGTTAGGAACTTTAATTCCGAAAATTGTTTTAAAGTAACTGAATGTAATTTGTTAAAAACTGTGTTTCCTAACTATGGGTTCACTCTTTTTAGATACTTCTACTAAAATTAATATGAGATAATATAATTAATATTTTCTTTAGCAAATAAATTACCGTATTTATGCGAATCTAATGCGCATCCCCATTTTAAAACTTTAAATAATAAAAAAATTGTTTGTCGGCGAATGTAATGCGCATCAATGATATGAGGAATTTATTGAATCTTATTTTATACAACAATGGATTTGTATATAAACTATCAATTAATGGTATGATAATTTTATTTAAATTTAGATACCATATTTTATACAACAATGGATTTATACATAAAGTAGTAGAACATAGAATTAACCTATTAGTGGGCAATTGTTATGTGAAACAATCACTGTTAATTACCACTACCGTATATACGGTATCTATCGTAAAATATGAACATGAAATAAATCGTAACATTTCTATCTAGCTAACAGTTTCTACAATTAGTGATTAATAGTAAACGTCTTTATTCACTGTTTTCATCACTGGAATCCTCGCAGCTCTTTTCGTCAGACGCAGATTCATTTCTTCTTTCCTCATCATCATCATCAGCATCGTCATCCTCGGCGTTCTAGAGCTCGTCATATTCACTGCCATTCAATGAATTTGAAATGCAGCATTTCTTGAAAGATTTCACAATCTTTGGTGCTTCGATGCTTTTCCAGGCAGCAGAAACTCGGTGCAACAATGTGCGGTGCAGCACGCTTAATTTTACCTGTCGGGGTCAATTCACGGTCATCGGCGAACTTTGCACTCGAATCTAATGCGCCATCGAATCTAATGCGCACCCCAATTTTGAATACTACATTTGGCCAAAAACGATGCGCATTAGATTCGCGTAAATACGGTATTATTATCTTACTGTTTGCAGCTATTGCGCAAGTATTAGAATAACTTGTTTTCGAACTAAGTGAATTTAAGATCATACAACATATATATATTTGCAACCAGAAAGGGAGGTGCACTTTTGCATGTTATAGCAGACCTATATACAAAATTTTAACGTTCTGAGGCTACTCGTTTTTGAGTTATGCGAGAGACATATATACGTACATACGTACGGTACAGACGCCACGAAAAAAAAATCTCTTTAAATCCATTTTAAATCAGTTTTATAATTCGTTTAAGGAAAAGGTGTCCTTATGTACAGATATCACGCAAAAACATCGTTAAATTGCATTCGATAGCGATCAAAATGGATATTTTCGTTGTAATACAGAGGCTGTTCACACATTTTTTAGACGATGTATATTGTATTCACAAAACTAATTTACATAAAATTCTTGTGTTTTAAATGTTCTATTTGACATCCCTTATTCTGAACTATATATCGACACCGCAATTTCCAGGATAATAATGCCTTTTGAAGTGGCAGAAGAGGTATTCTATCCCATTCCTCCCGAACAGCTTTCCAGAGTACTGTTAGGGTTTTGGGACAACGTTTGGATAATGTAGTTTTTAAAAGTTCAAAAGCACAAAAATCCATAGGTGACACATCGGGAGTTTTATTAGGGATATCAGTGAAGGGATATCAGTGAAGGTCTTGATACCAGATTTTTGTTCCATTTCGTTTAGGAAATTTTAAGTGGATTTTGATGTGTGACTGCTAGCTTTGTTCTGATGGAGTCTCACACATTGATTGCACTGTGGGTAAAGCGATGGTATTTCATTCAGAAAAATTGGCGATAAAATATGTTCCTGATAGTATCTGGAATTAATGTTGACATTTTTTTCACTCTCTTTATTTTTAACTTGCCATTATAAGAAAAACCAGCAACAATCATGAATCCCTTAGAAAAACTTTCTTTCGATTCTTTGAACCATGTACTTAAAATTTTTTCTCCCCTTTTATGATAATAAATGGCTCTTTTTTGTTACAGTCATTTAAATGCACCCATGCTTCATCTATTGTGACAATTGTTTTCCATTTTTCTTTGGATAAGCGTTTCTCATATAGAATTCTGCAGCGTGTCCTGCGTTGAGCGATATGCTTTGGAAGAAGACGATGCACATTGCGTTTTTTCGCTTTCTTAAGATTTAAATCCACGTTTATCATTTTGTTTACAGTGGACACCGAGCACTTTAATGATTTTGCAACTGTACTTTGACTAGAGGGATTTTCTTTTAACATTAAACAACGTACTTTTGCAATAGTCGAAGATGTCCGATTTTTCCTTGGATATTTGTTTGGAATTTTTGTCCCACTTGAGGCTCCAATTTGACGTTTGTTTCCTTTCTTGTTGATGATATTACCTATCGACGCTTTAGATATCACAAAACCATGACTCTCACATCGTTTTTGGATAACGGGGTATGCATATTTCTCTTCGGAAAGAGCGTAAATGTAGCCTTCGAACCACTGCTTTGTTAAATTCGCCATTTTGAATAAAAACAAAAATTTCAAGCCACAGACGATAATTTTGACTTTTAGAAATATAGTACAATTGCAATTACTTCTTTTGCGGCAAACGAGGTTTTATTACCGCTTACCAAAATCGTCTAAAAAATGGGCGAACAGCCTCTGTATTATACCCGAAAGTTTTCGCGATTACAATACTTCCTTTTTACAAAACACGAAATGTTCGACTCCTATTGAGCTCTGATAATCTTAACGAGTAACATTTACTTCGTTCTATTATGCTTTTGAACCGACGAAAAGTTATGACAAAATAAAAATATTCAGTAGAGTTTTTTATTTAAATGACTGCAAATGTTTAGCCTAAACTAAAACGAAGAAGATAATTACCATCGGGTGTTACCGAACGCTGGCGTGTCATTCCGAAAACTGTGACATGAGACTTTGGCATGCATGTTTTCTGTTTCTGGGCTTGCAAGTATGATTGAAAACGCAGAATAATTCAAAGATGTATTATTCTTCCAGAGACGCGTGCTAAAAGTATATTAATTGTAACTTATTTATAACATAAGACAAAGAGACGCGTGCTAAAAGTATATTAATTGTAATTTATTTATCATGGGACACAAAGCGTTTGCGAGTAAGCTGTATTGTTAATGCAATACGTTCCACACATGATTTCTATTCTACAACTATAACAAGCAGATAATTATTCTTTTAACATCACTGAAAATTTCTTATTTGCAATTGTGCATTATATTCAAAAACCGTTAAGGAACGTTAATAATAACAAGATAACTATAACTGTCTATATTCTAATATGCGGCTAACCATCAGACTAATTATTTGTATTATGTTTCTCGACCAATAACCCTCATCTGTAAATTCTTATCTTTATATTAACGTTTTTGGCAGGTGGATAATCTGTAAATTTATTAATTCGAATACAAAGAAACGACAAATTACTGCGAACTTATTTTGTATGGTTCATTTACTTCAATAGAATTTTAGATCTGTTCTTTTTATGAGATGGCTAAAGTAAATGCCATGTTCCGTAAGTCTGTACTCTCAGACTCAAATTGCAGGTGAGTTGAATGCACGTTAAAAAAAGAGCAGACGAGCCAGACTTTTTATAACCCAAAAGGGGTTAGCCCAGAAGGGTTATTAGTCTCGAAACTATTAGTAAATTAGTTTCGAAATTAAATAATGAAAATCTGCATGCATGTATGTATGTTTCTCGCGTAGTGAAAAAATAATGGTACGTAGAGCCATCAAATTTTGAATAACGTAGTCCTCCATCCTATCTTGGGTACATGGAATCCCGAATTTTGAATCTGTTTTATTATATATTTCATATTTTATAGAACTTAATGAATTAAAAAAACTCAACGATTTCAAAGGGAGCAGTGGTAACACTGTACGGAATAAAACATTTTTATCTTCAGGACGCGAGACTTTCTATGGTAAATTCTATAGTTATGTTGTTTTTAGATATTTTTAGTCCAAAGGGGCGTTAGCTGAAATTCTATAAAGACGTACGTGGGCGTGTAAATGGGAAAAAAAAATAAATCTGAAAGGTTTCAGATTTTAAATTGCGTCCAAAAGAGCGTTTTTTTTTTTTTTTTTTTTTTTTTTTTTAATGTTTCGTGTGTTACCTTTATTTATTAAATATCATGGTCTTCGCACTTAAAAGCCATAAAATTGAATTCAACAGCAATGTCCCAAAATAATTTTAAAATGAGCATAGCTTTAGAATTTCCGATAGACAGTCTCGCCGAACTGGAGATAAAACCATTTTATTCTGCGCATTGTGGTGCCACTACTCTCTTTGAAATCATTGCGTTTCCTAATCAAACATTTGTTAACGTTTACAAAAATATGAAATATTAATGAAATATATTCGAAATTCAAGATTCGGGTGGAGGACTACATTATTCAAAATTAGGTAGCTCTACGCATCGTTGCTTTTTACAATGCGAGGAACATACATATATATTCATGCAGATTTTTCCTTACTTAATTTCTTTAAGTAGATTACAGGAAGATAATATTTGACAGTCTGAAACAATCTGAAAAGCGATACAACGCATTTAAATGATTCAAGGCGAAATGTCGTAATGTAAGGAATAATAAATGAAAGGTAAGGAATAATAGCCTTTCTGGGTTAACGCCCCTTTGGGCTAATATAGATTTTTGTTTCAATTTCTCTATTAAAAGTGCTCAACATTGATTTATTTTTAAGACTTGCCCTTTGTGATACTTCTTTGGCAAATGAAGCAACTCCAATGTTGGAACACAGAAAAAACTTTATTTAGCACTCAAATGGCGACATAGAAAACAAGAAGAAGAAAGAATACTAACATTTAAAAATAAATTACATTCTTCGTGCGAGAGTCACACGTGGCACTCGAGTCTGGTTTCAAATATTGCCATTCACAAATACCTTAATGTTCATCTATTTAAATTATTTAAACTACAAGATTTTAATAATATTTAAAGCTGTTAACCCTTCCTCTGAAGATGGTAGAGTTTTACTTTTCTCCTAAAAGGAGTTTATAATTCGTGGATTCCCTGAGATTTCACGACTACTGGCTGTAATTGTTTTATCAGCTCTTTCTTTAAGTGAAGACCTAGCAACTGCCTGTGATTCAGCATCATCAGCGGCTGCAGTTAAGAAATTGAACTATTTAACACAATGGTTTTTTGAACTCTGTAGAGACATTAGATTTATTTCGAAGCAGGAGATATGAAAAATGAGCAATGCCCTCGCTGGAACTCCAACCACGGACCTCTCGAATACACGTCGAGCGTGCTGACCACCACACCACGAAGGCATGCTAAGGAGACGGGATAAATACCTTATAACTCTTCTCATTCCAACACAGTAGCAGCTTTTTGCTATTCGATGAAATTCCACATCAGATCCATAGTGACCTGCTATGGGCGAGAATCATGACATTTCTTCAAGGTTCTCCTTTTCGTTATTGAGGTATAACTAGTTGTGTTTTTTCTTGCAAATTAGGAGAATATTGGTACAACACTCCTCTGTTCATAATGTATCCTCTTGCAGTCCCAGTTGCACAATCTATTTCTTTTTCTGGACTCTCAAAAGCTTTTGAGTCCACACTCATCCATACTGATCATCCACACCTCATCCACACTGATACACTGATCTGACACACCGACACACTGTGACACACTGATCATCCACACAGATCTTTCGAAGATCATCATCTTCCAACTGTGATTGGTGCAATATTGCAAGGCTAGTAGCAGGGATTTCGATGGTGACAACATAGACTTGACAAGAATCTATATTTGAGTGTTTACAAACAGTTAAATAAATACAAACAGTTAAATAAAGTTCAATCTTTCTGGGATGTAAGTGATAGTCAAATCGTAGGATTGGATTTATAAGGCTCATCTTGCCAACCTACCAGCCTTGCGATTTTAAAGACATCAGTCACTTCAGTTGCTGGTGGTCAAACGTGATTGTGTTAGACTGTTTTTTGACATATCCTCTAAATTTGTCGAGTGTCCATAATACTATTGCTGTGGGAATTTTGTTTTTATATAGCAGAGTAATTTCGTTTTGAGAAGGAGAGCAAGCTGCTGGCATATTCTACACCGTATTCTTCATTTTCCTGATCCAGAAGCAATACTGTAACGATCTTAAATTTTACTAACGTTTATTTTATTTTTAAACTTTACTATTGTCTCTTATTTTCCACTTCCGGCCAGAATAAACGCGTAAATATGTTTATGCAAAATGTACTTGCTAACGCTTAAGTATTTAAGTTGTGGCTTTTTGCCAAGAGAAGAGTTAGATGGGGAGAGAATGAGCCTTTTTGCTACTATACTTTACGTGAGCTTGCAATCAGTTGCTGTCCGCCTTTAAGGCCAGAGGTTTTTAGCCCTCTTGAAAGCTAAAGACGTATTGTAGTTTTCCTCAGTTTGCGTACTACATACGTAATAACTTAAAAGGTCAGTCTTAGTGTTAGTCATTTGTGTAAAGGATTCAAAGTTAACTCTTATTTTAAATTAAGCTAGTTAGTAGTTTTTATATTTTTACGTTCAGACCACAGGTGGTTGGTCTTTGTATCCCGAAGTGCGGGAGCGCCTATAATATCGTGGAAAACAAAGGGTAATTAAAACCATTCTTATCCTGTCGGCTCTTCTACTCTCACTGTATAATCAGGACACGTCATGTTCGCCAAGCAGATTAGGAGGAATAGTAGCCCTGATAATATTACTGGAATGGCTATACTGCTAAATCTGTTTGAATGACAAAAGGTTTAATTCCATCAGGTTGCTTATGAATTGGTGGCGTAATAAATTTAGATTTCAGCTTTTGGAAAACATTTTTTTGGTTGTAGTTCCCACTTCCTCATTGCGTTCTTTTTCGTTAACTCTTTGAAAACCGAAGCTTTCCGTAACCTGTACGTTAAAATACAGAACCGCACGAAATGGTTTTCGAGAGTCATAACAATTTCCTCCTCTCCCCTCCATTAACGCATAAAAAACCTGAAGATTTCAATTGACATACTTTTTTCTTCCAACAAATAAAGATAAGAAACCACAAATAAATCCTTTTAAGGCAAGCTGTCTCCAATAAACTAATGCAATGCATTTGGGGAAACTGCACCTGCTACTGCATACCTTAGGGAAAAAAACAACATTGGAATTTCGGCCGTTTAGGGCGATTGTGGTCGTTTGAATGAAAGGCCGTCTGGGCCGTTGTGGTCTTCAAAGTGTTAAAGCAGTCAGAGTTTTGGTTTTTGAGAGAAATTTGGAAAACATCCACGATACCAGAAGCAGCGATTATACAAAGAGTGTACATGCTTGACAGTTTTTGGTGACGGCATGTCGCAATGGCAACAGTCTTCTGTGAATCAACACATATACCATCCTTAATAAAGAAATGGCCTAAATATTTTACTTTTCCCCAACAGAAGTAACACTGATGATAACCTGATGTCAAGTCAGTAGTTGACATGTAAGGTATGGGATTTGACTCTTTTAAAAGCGCGTCTATGCCTGACTTAGAATAAATGACTGCAACAGTTAGAATAAATGACTGCAACAGTTAGAATAAATGACTGCAACAGTTAGAATAAATGACTGCAACAGTTAGAATAAATGACTGCAACAGTTAGAATAAATGACTGCAACGATATGAGCATTCAGATTGCGATATTAAATGCACTCTTCCATCCCGCATGGGAATCCATTGCGAAAAAACAATAGTACATAGAGCCATCAAATTTTGAATAACGTAGTCCTCCACCCGAATAATTGAATTTCGAATTTGTTTTATTGTGTATTTCATATTTTGTAAAACTCTAATCAATTTTTGATTAACAAGGTCAACTATTTCGAAGCGAGTAATGGCAACACTGTACGAAACAAAAAACGTTTTTATCTCCAGAGCACGAGACTGGCCATCAAAAATTCTAAAGATAGACTGTTTTTAAATATTTTTAGCCCAAGAAAACGTTATCTGAAATTATCTCGAAACGTGAATGTGCATGTAAATGAAAAAAACGCCCCTTTGAGCGTAACATAAAATCTGAAAGCTTTCAGATTATATACAGATTTCATATTTTAAAAAATCTGAAAGCTTTTAGATTTTTTTAAATATTTTTACCCCAAAATTATGCCCGTTCTGGAATGTATTTCAGAGGTTCAGGACCATGGTTTCAGAATTAATGACCTGACTGTTAATGATTATGCTTTTTAAGAATTTATTAATTTTAATAAAAACGCGTTTGCTTTACCTTAATACAAAGAATATTTTATTAATTTCTCAGGGGAAATAATATTTAATTTCAAGTTATTGTTATTCTAAAAAACAGCTGTTTTTAGAATCCGAGATTCTCTGGACGTACTTGGTAGAACTATATGCTGGGAAAAGAAAGAAAAACTGTTTGTGAATTTGGATGTGTAATGCTTCTTTAAAAAGCCTTTGTGGAGCCTCGGGGGTGGAGCCAAGTTTAATAGTTTAATAGCAGAAATTTCGATGAATTTTTGAATTGCATCTTGCCCTGAGGTACAGTGTACAGTTTTATGAACTTTAACTGTAAATGACTCCCGGCAATTAAAAAATATAAAAGTGAGTCACAATTGCGTTCGTACGGTTTCGTGACATATTGAATGCACAGAGAATCATAATTTAATATAAATAAATAATAAAATAAAACAATAAATAAATAAAAAAAGATAAAAACCTTAAAGTACCTTAATAACCTTATAAATAAATAAAAAAAGATAAAAACCTTAAAGTACCTTAATAATCTTATAATTTTTAAAAAGATAAAAACCTTAAAAGAAGTAATTATGTTTACAGTTTCAGATTTTAAATTTCGTAGAAAGGGGCGTTTTTTAACATTTTGTTTGTCACCTTTATTTATTAAATATCACGTTCTTCGCACTTAAACCATAAAATTCAGTTCAATAGCAATATCGAAAAATAATTTTAAATTCAGCGTATCTTTAGAATTCTGGAAACACAGTCTCGCGCGCTGGAGATAAAAAATTTTTTTCTGCACAACGTTGCCATTGTTCACTTTGAAAAATTCATTAAAGATTTACAAAATATGAAATCGATAATAAAACAAATTCCAAATTTTAAATTTGCACTTCCACATGCCCATATTCGCAGTAGGACACGTCATTCAAAATTCGATGGCTCTATGTACAGCAAAGAGGTCAAAACTTGCGGCCCGCGGGCCGCATGCAGCCCTCAACAAATATTTTTGCGGCCCGGCCAATATATCGGCAAATAATAATATATAATAATAAAATAACATATCGACGAAGAAAAAAATGAAATGTTTACTGCTAAGTAATTAACGATAATTTATTCAGTGTTGTTAGATTACTCACAGCGAGCTGACACACACACTACTTAAATTACAAATGCGTGTGAGTAGCTTGCGTTCAGCTACCTTCGGCTTTTGGGGGACACGTGCACTCAGAACTTGTACGCATCCCCCGATAGCCGAATGTGGCCGAACTCATGGTCTCAGTTTTCCAATCATAGTTTTGTACGATATATTGGTGCATGCATGTGCATGTACTTTGCTTTATTATTAATTATTACTTAATTCATATTGTTACGGATTTCATAGTTATTTATTTATTTAGTTTTTTTTTTATTTAGAATTGTAATTAGATTTGCTTCATGTTGCTTTAGCAACGCAGACGATTTTTGAAAAGACAGCTGCGTTGGAAGGTTAAAAATAGAACAGCGCGTGCATTTAATACCTAATAAATAAATATCTCGTAATTGCTGTTGCCATCCACAAAAATTCATATATTTATAGATGTTTCCAGTCTATTCGAGAAATTAATTATAAAGCTTATAAAAGCCGAGAACAAACAACTCATCTCAGTAGTAGCTGTAGTTCTAGCGAACTGTTTGTTTACTTAATGCTTTGATTGATTTGTAGCGATTTCGCTGTGAGATAGAATTAGTTTCTCTGTTTTGAATTGATTTTTGCTAAACGTTTGACATTTTGTGATAATTTTAGAATATTTTTGTAGAAATATTTCAGCATTTTGATTTATCTCTTGTGGAAAGAATAAATTTTTGTTAACTTTTTAACGTTAACCGTGTTTATTCCAGCCCTTTGTATTCAGTATGTCTATATCAAAACCAAGTGGTAGTAAAATTAAACGAAAAATCGCTGACGAACATAGAATATTCCAAGTAAAAGGGGAATATTTTTGCTGTGAAATAAAAGATAAAATAATCTGCTTGATATGTAATAATACTATTAATGTACCAAAGTTATATAATATTAAACGTCATTACGAACAACACAAATCGAAATATAACAATTACGAAGGATTAATGAGAGAAGAAAAGTTGAAAGAGCTCAAGTTAGGAGTGAAAAAGCATCAGTCCATGTTTAGTAAAGTATTGCAAGAAAGTGAAGCAGCGATACATGCAAGCTACGTCTTGTCCGAGTTGATAGCTAAACATTCGAAGCCTTTTACTGACGGTGATTTCATCAAGGAATGCCTAATGAAAGCTGGAGAAATTGTTTGTCCTTTAAATGTGAAGGCTTTTCAATCAATTTCATTGTCTCGAAATACAGTTGCGGAAAGTGTTACTGATTTAGCCGCGAATTTAAGTGATCAGATCAAAGCAAAATCATCTAGTTTCGAAAGTTTCTCCATTGCCTGTGACGAGAGCACGGACATTAGTGGCAAAGCTCAATTAGCAGTGTTTATTCGTTCTTGTGACAAGAATTTTAACATTTTTGAGGAATTACTGGAACTAATACCGATGCCTGGTACTACCACAGGAGAAGATATAGTTACTTGTGTTTTTGGACTTCTGCAGAAATACAATCTACCTTTGGCAAAATTAAATTCTCTAGCTACAGATGGCGCTCCATCAATGACCGGGAAAAACAAAGGCTTCGTAGCATTACTAAGAAAAAAACTTTGTGAAATTCACGGTTCAAGCATTCATCATATGCATTGTATTATACATCAAGAAGTTCTATGCACGAAAGTAATAAATATGGAGAATGTTTTGTCATATATAAAAAAAGTTATAAACTTTATAAGATCTCGAGGTTTAAATCAGCGTCAATTCACTGCTTTCTTAAGTGAGTTAGATAGTAAATATTTGGGTTTGTCCTACTATACTGAGGTATGTTGGTTATCTTGCTCCAAGATTCTCAAACAATTTTGGGATTTGAAAGAAGAAATATGTCAGTTTTTAAAAATGAAAAATCAAGACGTAAGTTTGTTTTACGGTCCAATATGGATACAAGATTTGTCTTTCTTGGTTGATATAACCAAACACTTAACCGATTTAAATTTATCGTTACAAGGAAAAGATCATATTATTATGAACATGTTTGACATAATTAAAGCATTCAAATGTCAACTAGTTCTTTGGGAAAAACAACTTAAAAATGAAGATTTGACGCACTTCCCGACGTGCAGCATGAATAAATCAAGTTTAGATGATACTTGTTCGTATCAAAAATACGCAGAAAAAATTGCAAATGTAACAACTGAATTTGAAACGATGTTTATTGATTTTAGTTCCCTCGAAGACAATTTTTTTGTTTTCTTCGATTTTCTCAATAAGTATTGACTCAGTACCCAGCCATATGCAAATGGAGGTGATCAAAATTCAATGCAACTCAAATTTGAAAGCAAAATTCATTGAAGTGGGCGTGCCTGAATTTTACAAATATTTACCAGCCAGGTTTGAAAATACTCGAAAATTCGCATATGAAATTATTTCCATGTTTGGTAGCACTTATCGGTGCGAGCAGTTATTTTCAGTCATGAAAGGTAATAAGTCTTCTATTAGAAACCGTATTAATGATGCTCACCTTGGGTCAGCGTTGAAAGTTATCACTGCAAACAAAATTTCTCCCGAAATAGGAAAGATAATAGCAGAGAAGAGATGTCAAGTATCAGGACTTAAACATTAAATTTTTCTTGTTCTTTTCTATATATATATATATATATATATATATATATGTTTATTATTGTATTATTAGAAATAAATCTACATTTGAAACTTAGCAGAATAGTTAATTAAGTCAGTTTCTGCACCTTCAGTGTCTTTTCGCCGAGTGGGACTACAAGGAAACTTTTAGACCGAAAAAACCTGTCTTCTTGCACGCTGGTCGAATTGCTTGTTTTCGTGTAGAAACTCTAATTTTAATTGTAAATGTTATTTTTTAATTGTTTTAACTGTAACTGGTGTTTTATGTTTTTCTATATCTTTCAATTTTTAATGAAGATATTTGAGTTTTTATGTATTTTTGCCTTGCCGCGAAGTGAAAACTGCATTAATTGAATGAGAAATCTATGTCTAATGAAATTCAAGGAAATAAGTATAAATGAAATGGAGCCAAAAATGCTCACAATTTAATATTCCATACAAGGAAGTCATGTTGTGCCCGCGTCAGATTTTGTTGATTTTAGAGAAAATAATTTGGGAAAACATAAGAATATTCAGTGGCATAATTTCGATGAACTTGGCGTATTTAGTATGTGTTCTGAAGACTATTCAGGGTAAACATTTACACAAAAATATAATATTACGTATTGCTTAAATATATAATATTTGTTGCAAATTATAATTACGCTCTTATTACATATAAGCCATATATATTATTCAATTTATCTTAGAATACTATATTAAAAAAGTGTCATATTTTATTTCATCTTTTATAGGTCACTCTTTACGTTCTTGACCCACATTTAATGTCTCAACAGCTCTGCTTCTTTGAAACCGCACACTCGGAAGTCTTAACTATTAGCCGCACCCGTAACTGCTCAGAACGAATTGGAACAATCAAAGATGTTTAAGTTTAGATAATTGGCAACAACAAGAAGGAAACCGAAACGAAGAACCATCACTAAAGCGATCCGCTTCCGGCGAAATGTTCTTCTTCACTTTTCTAGAAGCCGCTTCTCTGTCGGAAGTTCTTAATGAAAGTTCTGAAGAATCGAAAAGAAAGAAAAGGAGTACACTACACCAGGAGTACGTTAATTAGAGTATTTCGCCGTCTCTAATTAGCGGCAGCGGAGTCATTAAAATGGAAGATATGATCGCCATGTTGGTATAATTAGTGACGTTTTGCTGTATTAAGGAGAATCAGGGAATTCAGCATCCGGTTCCCACATTTGATTACACTGCGTATTCGATTCTGTCTCGTTTTCTGTAAAGATTTTGCGGTAATTTCATTATTACATAATTAGGTAAATAAATGAAATCTGCATTTATATAACAGTTAGTGTTACTTACCTAAATCAATGCATTAAACCAGTGGTCTTAAGACTATGTCGACTCACGGAACCCTTAGAACTATAATTTTTTTCCGGGGACCCCATCCCAACATTACAAAAATAGATTACTAGCCCAAAGGCCTAGATCAAATTTGCCCCAAAGGGCTATTAATTTCGTTTTGGTATTTTGCTTCGCTTCACTTTCGAAATTGCTGCCACCAAATATTAGAAACCTGCATTATACTTAAAACAAATTTTTAAAAAAAATTAACAAAAAATCTGAAAGGTTTCGGATTTTAAATTACGTCCAAAGGGGCATTTTTTTAACATTTTGTCTGTTAACTTTATTTATTAAATATCATGTTCTTCGGCACTTAAACCATAAAATTCTATTCAGGAATGTCGCAAAATAATTTTAAAATGAGAATATCTTTGGAATTTCCGATACACAGTCTCGCGCGTTGGAAATAAAAATAATTTTTCTGTACAACGTTGCCATTGCTCACTTCGAAATTCTTGAGTTTGTTAATCAAAAATACGTTAAAGTTTTACAAAATATGAAATCGATAATAAAACGAATTCCAGATATCAAATTTAGGCTTCCAGATACCCATATTCGCAGGAGGTTTACGTTATTCAAAATTCAATGGCTCCAGGTACCGTTACTTAACCACAGTGAGAAAAACATACATACATTTATGCTGATTGTTCATTATTTAATTTCTTTAAATGTAATGCAGGGCGATAATATTTGGTGGTAACAATTTGAAAAGTGAAACAACGCTTGTAGTAAATCGAAGCAAAATGCTAAAAGGAAATTAATAGTCCTTAAAGAAGAATCTGCATGAATGTATGTATGTTTCTCGCACTGTGAAAAAACAACGGTACCTAGAGACAACTAATTTTGAATGACGTAGTTCTCCATTATGGGAATATGAGCATCTGAAAGACCAAATTTGGAATTTGTTTTACTATCTATTTCATACTTTGTCAAACATTAAAGAATTTTTGATGAATAATCTCAATGATTTCAAAGCGAACAATGGCAACACTGTACGAATTAATAACATTTTTATGTCCAGCACGCGACGCTGTGCATAGAAAATTCTAAGGAAATGCTCTTTTAAATATTTTGTGATATAAGGTATTTCTCCCGCCTTCTAGCGTGCCTTCGTGGTGTAGTGGTCAGCAATCTGAAGCGGTATTTCAGAGGTCCGTGGTTTGTTTCCCGGCGAAGGCGATTGCTTATTTTTCATCTTACCTGCTTTAAAAAATTCTAATGTCTTTACAGTGGCGCCCGAACTAAAAGAGTGTGGTGGATGATGATTCTCCCCACCCAGGATTTGGCGACTGGGTACCCTAAAAATCCCAACCGGCCTTTAAAAGGAAGAGTATATAAGGTATTCCTCCCGCCTTCCTAGTGTGCTGATTTTTCATCTCGCCTGCTTCCAAAAATACAGTGATATTGCTGTTAAATCGAATTTTACGGTTTAAGTGCGAAGAACATGATATTTAATAAATAAAGGTAACACACAAAACGTTGAAAAACAACGCCACTGTGGATGTAATTTAAAATCTGAAATCTTTCAGAATTTTATACATTTTTTTTTACTTTTTTTTTTCTTTATAAATTTGTTCAAGGTTCAGTTTTATTATTCCCGGTGTAAAATTATAGGTTGATTTTATAAAAAGATTTATGTAATTTCTTGTTCCCATTAAAATGTATGATAAATTATCTTTAATCGTTTAGCTAATTTACTACCTTTAGAGTGTTAAATAAAAGCGCATTAAAAATTCTTTTTCAGTTCTTCGGTCGCGACTAATATTGTGGATTCAACGCTATAATGATACCATGATTTAAGCAAGAAAACAGGAACTGACAATATAATTGTGAATATTAAATGAACCTAACCATGTAAAGAATCATAAATTTTAAATTTCTTAAACATGTAATTTACATATATAAATAAAGAAGAAGAGTCATATAATTTAAATTTTAAAATTAATCACTCGTGACGACAAAATTATTCTAAATCAGCGTTTCCCACCATTTTTAATTCGCGTGTTGCTAAATGAAGCTCTGTAATTAGAGAATCCACAGTCCACTCCTCGTTAGGTGTTCTGTTTTGGTATACGTTCTGTTTTCATGTATATTTTCTTTAAAACTGTTTTCGTGCTCTGCTAATAAATACTTTCCGAACTAGCCGACGTTTTTGTTTATAGAATACGGTTACAGACATATATTTCAATTAAAATTAAATGTAGGGACATTGGTATCCATAAAAGCTGTTGGTCACCAGTGACCATCAATGCCCGTGAGAGCCACCGCATAAAATGTATATTTAAAAGTTAATGTAATCCTTAACATTACAAAATGCATTTTTAATAATTAATAATATTAAAATTAAATAAACACTCACTTGGAGTCCACTAATAAGTAATGTAAGGCGGTAAATAAGTTTATCCAGTAGATATTTAAAGTTTAGCCACCACCAGTATGGGCCACTTTACTAAATTTCAATAGATTTTAAATTAAATTTACATATTGTTACGAAATATAAAGGCGCGGTGAGATGGCTTCTCCGCAAAGCAGTTTTGGGGTTGCCGTAAAATAGCAAAGAAGGCAGGGTTGCCACATTTGGAGAGAAATCGTCCATTTGGCGACAAAATTGGCGATATACCATGGACGGCTGGAGAACATTCTGGGGTAAAACGGTAAGAATTCGTTCCGAATAGAAATAGAAACTGAAATTTAATGAATTTTTGAATAAAATCTCATCTTTCATATAATATTTGGAACTGGAAACTAGGAGAGCCTTAAAATTTCGCGTCAAAGAACATGAGGCATATGTTAGAAAAAAGGAAACACAGAAGTCTTCTGTTGCTCAACATTGTTGGTCCGAAAATCACACTTTCAATTTTTCTGCTGCCAAAATTATTCAAAAAACATCTTCCATTGGAGAACTGGATTTTCTAGAGGCATTTCACATTCATAAAAATCTTTCTGTTCTAGTTAACGATCCTAATTCCAATCCAATCCTAATTCCAATCTCTAAAAGCCTTCGGCTTTTAGAGAAATTATGTTTTAGTTCTGGTTTCGCCAACAGATGGCGCCACTTTCTTATTCTTGTCCAGGCTTTCTTATCTTATCTAATCATTATTTCCTATCTTGTTCATTTGCGGTTTTGCAGCTGAAGATGATGGTTCGGTAAAACCATCGAAACTAGTCCTGTGAAAATTTTGTAGGTATAACGCTGATTTTTGTTGTTTGACTTCTGAATTAGTATTTATTCGGCGTGTTATTGTGTTTTAATTATATAAGCCCCAAACAGGCTTACATTTTGCTTTCTTTTTTGCACGTGGTGTGGCCGCCATTTTGTGATTGTAGGAGTTTCGGTGAGTACATTTTTGCAATTTTCAAGTGTTTATGATTTGTACATTTGGATATTGTGCTTTGCTTGTCTGATTTCATGCATTTTGCTTACAAACGTTTTGTTTTCTATTCATTTCAGTGAGGGATTTTTCTGCTGTTTTGTGTGTACTTTATTATTGCTCAGTTAATTTGGTTTGATTTTCTGCATTGTTTATCATGCCTTCATCCGTTAATCGTTTCACTAAATTACGCCTGAAACGGCAAAAATTCCTGAATCATCTTGACTTTTTACTTAAATGTAAATGTAAAAAATTGATCCCTAATTTTATTCAAATCAAATCTAATCAAAAACCTTCGAGTCGCGTTTCAAGAATTCTGTTAAATTGCAAGCTTGCCTTACTTCGGTTCGTGATAAGGGATACACGTCAACAATTGTCCAAAATTGAACGTGAACTCTATAAGCTTCATCTGGAACTCGCTAAATCATATCCAAAATTCACTGCCCTTGAACAAAAGTCTTGGTCTAGAACGGAGAATGCAGTTAACCTTCATAAAAACACCCTTGCAGTTAAATTCGAAAAACTTCTTTTACGGTCTTCCAGTTCAAGTAGTTCAAAAAATCTTCCCATTGTAAACATCAAGCCAATAGTTAATATTTCTAATGTTAGTCTTTCAGAAGAACAAGAGAGAATTCTAAAATATAATTTTAACTTCTCACAAACCTGTAAACCCTCGATTCCAAAGATTTTGGCTCCTATCGAAAAAGCTTTCAAGTTCAGTAAAGTTTCAGATTCACAGAAAGAAATGATAAGGCATCTTATCGCTCATAATGTGAAATTCAATAATAAACCTTTGAAACCAAATCTAACTGCGAGAGAAAGAGCTACAATGCGCGAAATTCATTCTAACCCGGATATTATCATTTCAAAGGCTGACAAAGGTGGCCAGATAGTCATCATGGATAAGAACACTTACATCGATGGTGTCACTAAACTCTTAAACGAAGGACCATATAATCCGATCCCTAAAGATCCTTCACCTTTGGACTTATCCAAAATAAAAACTGCGATCAAATCTTCGCAAATCATTTCAAGCAACTTAAAACATTCGCTTATCCCATCTGTTGCGAATTGTGCCAGATTATATGCTCTTCCCAAAATTCATAAAAGTGGTATTCCTTTCCGCCCTATTGTATCAAATTTAGGTAGTGCCTCGTATCCTTTAGCTAAATATTTAGTTTCTAGATTTTCCACTCTCTTAGACAATAACATTTACACCATAAAAAATTCAATAGAGTTTGTAAAAAAGGTTAAAAACATTTCTCCTAGTAATTTACTCATGGTTTCTTTTGATGTAAAATCATTATTCACCAATGTCCCAGTGGAGGGTGCATTAAGATATCTAGAAACCAGACTTCGCGAATTTCATTTCTCTTGCATCGAAATTGAGGAGCTAATTTCTCTCACTCAACTCTGTTTGAAACAAACACATTTTGTTTTCCAAAATAAATATTACAAGCAAACTGAGGGATTAGCCATGGGAAGCCCCCTCAGTCCCATCCTGGCTGATATCTACATGCATTATTATGAATCAAAATTGTTTGAAACTTTAAACTTCCCGGCATGGTTCCGCTATGTAGACGATACTTTTACCCTGTTTGAAGGTAATAAAGATGATTTAAATAAAGTTCTTTCAACAATGAATTCTATTGATCCTGCTATTCAGTTCACTTTTGAACGAGACTTGCAATTCTCTTCCGTTTCTCGACATTCTGGTCACACGTAACACATCCAACTTCAGTACTACAGTTTACCGTAAACCTTCATCGGTTTGCCTTCCACCACACTTTAAATCATGTCATCCGACTAAACAAAAGTTAGCTTCATTTTATTCCTATGTTTTCCGTGCTCTTCAAGTTTGCTCCTCCAAACTAGCCCTTGATGAAGAGCTAAATTATTTAAAAGCAATAGCTATTGACAGGGGCTTTTCACCCAACATTATTAATCAAACAGTTAAAAAATTCTCATCTCAACACACTAAAAGCCACACTCTTATTTTAGGAGATTATAAAAATTCTGTTGTCATTCCCTTCTTTCCATCAATTAGCTATAAAGTTGCACATATTTTGCAGAAGTTTAACTTTCGGGTTGTTTATTCTCCCATCAATAAAATTCCAACTTCTATACTCAAGGACCCCATTCCGGATATGAATTCCTGGGGTATTTATAGGATTCCTTGTCAGTGTGGTTTAATTTACATTGGCCAAACTAGGAGAGCCTTAAAATTTCGCGTCAAAGAACATGAGGCATATGTTAGAAAAAAGGAAACACAGAAGTCTTCTGTTGCTCAACATTGTTGGTCCGAAAATCACACTTTCAATTTTTCTGCTGCCAAAATTATTCAAAAAACATCTTCCATTGGAGAACTGGATTTTCTAGAGGCATTTCACATTCATAAAAATCTTTCTGTTCTAGTTAACGATCCTAATTCCAATCCAAATTTGCCTTCGGCTTTTAGAGAAATTATGTTTTAGTTCTGGTTTCGCCAACAGATGGCGCCACTTGCTTATTCTTGTCCAGGCTTTCTTATCTTATCTAATCATTATTTCCTATCTTGTTCATTTGCAGTTTTGCAGCTGAAGATGATGGTTCGGTAAAACCATCGAAACTAGTCCTGTGAAAATTTTGTAGGTATAACGCTGATTTTTGTTGTTTGACTTCTGAATTAACTGGAAATAATTATAAATAAATTTTTATGCTCTGGGATTTTATTCAAAAATTCATTAAATTTCAGTTTCTATTTCGAAGAATAGTTACTTCAAATTTCCGACAAGGCTTTATAAAATAAACCTGGTCAAAAAACAGTAAAAAACGCAACAATATAATCACAGTGTTAGTGGTGAACTTTTACAGCTATCGGTCATCTACAAGTTAACGTACATGACGGATATACATCTACAGGTAACTATATAGTGGTCTAGAGTTTGACGTTAAGTACACCATCAAGCAATGGGTCACCATTATGCAAGAAATATAGTTATAAATTTAAATTAAAATTTAAATGAAGCATACCAATGCCCAAAAAAGTTGTACTTCACTTGTGTTGTACAATTGTTCACTAGATCACTAGTAACCTACAGGTTATCGCTCACTGAGGATCAACTTATTGTTACTAGTACCGCCCCGGGGGTCGACGTAGAAAACTCTGCTAAGTTACTGGCTAGAATCCGTACCTAAGTAGTCTCGGCCACGGGGGTATAAAACTTTTGAATCTAATCTGGAGACCCCAAAAGGTCCCCTATTGGTCAGTCCGTGGGTCTGGTGTGTCCTAGAGCAGGGTGGCTCTAGTAGCCCGGACGTAGCATTCCGGGTTCGCTGGGTTATATTCCTCTGCGACGGGCAGCTCGAAAGAGTGGCAGGTAGCAAATAGACGAAGGGGGTTGAACCTCGGAACAGTTCTAAGGTTATATTGGACATGTAGTGCCAGCAACTTGTCTAGGTGGAACATGTAATCCAAAAACTAAACTCATAGTTACCAACTATGAAGCATACCATTGTCTTCACGGTTGTAGTTCTCTAGCGACCTACAATTGTTCACTAGGTCATTCGTGATCTACAGGTTATCGCTCACTGAAGATCAACTTATAGTTAACAATTATGAAACATACCATTGCTCACCAAGATTTTACTTCACTAGCAACCTAAAATTTTTCACTAGTTCACTAGTGACCTACAAGTTATCGCACACTGAGGATCAATTTATAGTTGTCAACTATGAAGCGTACCATTGCCTATCAAGGTCGTAGTTCACTAGCGACTTACAATATTTAACTAGGTCACTAGTGACCGACAGGTTATCACTCACTGAGGATCAACTTGTAGTTACCAATTCTAGGCAGGAAAATAAATTTGATCACATTTGAGAAATAAAATTGATTGTTGATACTGATCAATGAAGAATAACGGGACCCATCAAAGCTGTTGATCCATGTGACCTGCACAATATTCTCCGAAATTGGTTCTCCGGTTAATTATGGTCACTAGTGGTAACTCTGTAATATCATTGATATGGAACAGTGCAGGAAGTTTAGAAATATTATTACAATTAAACGGAATCGAAGTTTGCCGTTGACCGTAACCGAAGGGCACTGATGACTATCAAACTTGTACTCGTTAGTCACAGTCAAGACCACCGATCATTGGTGACTTATGAGCTTTCAGTTACCAGTATAGAGCAGCAGCAACAATTGCCAAAGCTATCAATAATATGCACTTTGTAGTAAAACTGTGAATGATAAATACTTAATGACCTAAAAATTTTAAAGGTACTCCGCTTAAGACATTTCTTGTGTCAAAAATTTAAATGTAATAAATTATATAAATATCTGTTTTCTCAAATAAAAATATTTCAGCAATTTACATGAAAAAAAAATAAAATTCAACTCAATCAAGTTTTGATTTCAAAAGCAGCTACCTTTGACCCTTTTCATTTCGTTTTGAAAAGATGCCTAAACAGAATATTATCAAACTATTACAAATTTTTAAAATAAATATACAGAAAGTACTGCACACTTTATGTTAGTAGAAAATTGTATTTTATTTCAGATACAGACGATAGTGATAGAAATTTTCCAATCAGCCTTTTATTAGGTTGTTAGATGGAACTCCTGTTTTCCGGCTTATGATACAAATCAAACACTAGCTGCACATTTTTGCTGCTTTCCAGCTTATATAAAAATAAACACTTGCTGCATATTTTTAAAAATGAATATACAGAAAGTTTTGCACACTTTATGTTACTAGAAAGTTGTATTTTACTTCAAATGCAGACGATAGTGATAGAAAGTTTCCAATCAGCCTTTTATTAAGTTGTTACATGGAACTCCTATTTTCCAGCTTATGATAGAAAATTAAACATTTGCTGCCCATTTTTGTTACGAAGTCCATAGAAAATGAAACTGTAAGCGATTTTCCCAAGTAGCACTGAAAAACAAACTTTTAGAATAATAAAGAGAAAGCTAAGAAATTATTTACCGCTAAACTGTACAAACCTCCATCAAAAATATAAACAATACCACTTTGAAGAGATTTTTCTTTTCAAGATATTAAAAAAAAGCATTTCAGAATAGTTTAGTGCAAAATATTGTTAATTACCCCCCCCCCTATTTAAAGTATACAACATCGTCATGCTTGAGTTCATTAGCAAAAAAAATAAAGGGGGCACCCGGATTCGAGCCAGGGACCTCTCGATCTGCAGTCGAATGCTCTACCACTGAGCTATACCCCCACTCTCGCTAAAACTTCTCTTTGCATTATCATATAGAAATATTTTCCATGCTTCTAAAAAGTCATAGAATGTTTCTTCTCCCATTTATGACAGTAAGGAAATTTAAATGGTGCGAACTGCGATATTTCTTTGTGTTTGTGTTAGTAAAGAAGACTACAGAAAGTTGCCATTAGCTATACAAGGCTGTATCAGTACAGCGTTGACGAACGTTCAGGAGAGATAGAGTACACCGACACGATGGGAAATCACACAGAATTGCATGGTTGGAAAAACTTTCCTGGTGTGGTAGTGACGACACAAAAGGAAGGACACAAACAGTGAGACAAAACATGCTTATCGCGTTTAGTACAACAGAAACCTACATATAAGAACAAAAACCAGGAACGATGATCATTAAAGAGGGTGTTCGAAATTACGACCACGGACTGTGATGCAGGCTTCACTTCTCTGGCGCATAAAAGATATACATCAAGAATGGAAGATCGCATGGAAAGATGCATGACGCACTGTTCCTGCATCAGGTCTCGGGTCGTAATTTCGAACACCTTTGAGAATGACCTTTGTCTCTCTATGTTGGTTTTTCTTTGCTTTTGTTGTACTCCGAATAATAAACATGTTTTCTCAACCTGTTCGTGTGTTCTTTACTTTTGTGTCGTCAACACCTCGCCAGGAAAGCGTTTCCGACCATGCATTCCTGTGTAATTTCCCATCGTTTAGATGGGATCCATCCCATCGTTCTCTTCTTCTTTTCCCATCGTTCTCTCCTGAAAGTTTGTCACAGCTGTACTGATACACCCTGTAGATACTGAACTTGGATAAAAGGTACTCTCGAGTGTATCCTGTTATGTTTCACTTTGTACAATAGTTGGCAAGTTAGGAGTTTCGGACTCGCCACCACATCCCACGTTACCAGTCTCATGCGTTGCTTTCAAAAACATCGAAGCAAAGGGCTTCATCTTGTATTACCTCTTCAATTCTACCTCGTATGAAGAACTTCCATCTTCGGACTTCATCATATGTCAGGGCCAGTAGGGATTCTCTGAGAATACTGGCAAGAGCAGGAAGGAACCATCCTGCTGAATGCCAGGAAAAACACCAAAGTACAAGTATCTCACGAGTAAGGCCTTTCAACAAGAGGAATGAGGACACGATTTGGATTATGTTATGACCTTGGCTTTCCTTCTGCTGGCCAAATAGATGATATTACAGATGGTCCTGGAATTAATGGGGGAGTGGATAGCGCTGTGATAATTTATTTTCATGGAAGTGGAGATAGACAATTTGGGAATAAAACTTAAACCAATGAATGGGGTTTATCAAGCAGACATTTATCAGCAGGTTTATCAAGCTCATTGACAGAGGCTTCAAAATAGATTAATAAAAAATTAACAGTTCGATATTTTTTATAAATATTTATACTCATGCCCTATCTCCGGCACTCTCCCAACCAATTCATAAAAATCGACGGATTAATGAAATAAAAGAGGAGTTTAAAAAGGCTGAAAGAAAACATATTGTTAAATTACCATGGGTGATAGATAGCCCGCAGCGGAATTTTCGGAAATGAAACGGCGGACACCCTTGCTAAAATGGCGGCACTTGCGGATGGAACCGATAATTTTGATATCCAAGATTTAAAAAAAAAAAAAAAAAAAAAAAAAAAGACCACTGCTGAAATGGAAAACTAGATTTATAGAATGGAATATTTGCTGGGAGTCGTCTAATAAGAAAAAAAAGAGTTAATAATATAAAGTTAAACAAGAAGATGAATATTATAAATAATATTGACATAAATCAGGTACTGACTAATCATGCGCGTTTCCCTGCTTATTTTAATCGGTTCCACCTACAAAATGATGATAAACGCATTATATGTGATAAGTTTGGGGACGCCAGGCACTTCGTCGATGAATGTGCGCTTACCCAGAGTGCAAGAGAGAAATATAGAAAGAATTTTAAGGAAAACTTTTAAAAAGAACTATTCAAATTTGAAAGATATTGAAGACACAATAAGGAAGATTAAATATAAATACGAAATTCAGCACCGAGACTCAGATTTTGGACTTTATATGTTTTTCTTATTCTGGTTTATTTTATTTTTTCTGGTCAGTCCCATTTCTTGATCATACGGTTGGCTTGTGCCGGCTAGGGAGATTATTCGTTTTTCGATTTCTAAATCACCAGAACTCAAATCACTGAACACTGGTAGTTCGACCAGGGTTCTGTTCAGGATAATTGACATAATTTATATCAGTTTCGAAGGTTTCCTCGCATTTAGAATTGCTACGAGCTAATTTTGTCTTTAAAATACCCTCCAAGAAGGCATCCTTGCATGGAAAGTCTTCTTAGAAGGAAGACCTTGCATTCGTTATTGTAACCCAAATAATTCCATTTTTTTTTTCATCGTACTTTCCATTACTTTGTATTTAACAATCATATATATATTTAAATAAATAAAAAGAAATATTATTTCCTGGTTTTCTACATTTCTTCTTCAAAATTTAGAAGGTTTACGGTATAGTTTTCGAATAAATTACTCTTTTACATAAAACTTTTAATAAAAGGCGTTTCCTAATATATAAGAAACAGAACTGCCGTTATTTTCATTGTATGAAAAGCTAAACCTTCGCTGCTGAATTAATTGTAAAATCTTGAAACAAAATAGTAAAATTAGCTACACGTTTCAAGAGCATTTGGGCTAATATATCTTTGGGCTAAAAATATTTAAAAGCAGTATATCTTTAGAAATTCCGACAGACAGTCTCGCGCGTTGGAGATAAAAATGTTTTTTGATTCGTAGCGTTGCCATTGCTCGCTTTGAAATTGTTGAGAAGTTTCTTACTCGAAAATTCATTAAAGTGTTTCAAAATATGAAATGGACAATGAAACAAATTGCAAATTCCAAATTTGGGCTTTCAGACGCCCATATTCGCAGTAGGATTGCGTCATTCAAATCTGGATGGCTCTAGGTACCGTTGTTTTATCACAATGCGAGAAACAAACATTCATTTATGCAGATTCTTTATTATTTAATTTCTTCAAATATAATGCAGGACTCTAACATTCAGTTTCAACAATTTAAAAAGTGATACGCCGTTTATAGTCATTCGACGCAAAATAGCAAAATGAGAACAATAGTCTTTCAGGTACAAAGCTCCTTTGGATTAAAAATAAAAATTTATATAAAAAAAAAAAGCCCTGAAAGCTTGCAAATTTTACATTATGCCCAAAGGAGCGTTTTTTAAAACTATTTCTGTGTTACCTTTATTTATTAAATATCATCACTTAAACGATAAAATTCAAATCAACAGCAATGAAATAGACTTGCAGGTTCTTGAGTAGTTCATTTCTTTAATTATAATATAGGGCGATAATATTTGGTGGCAACAATCTGAAACGTGGCATAACTCTTTTAGTGATTCAACGCAAAATGCTGTTTCCAGACAAATAGCTTGCAACAAATTTTACTTCCATTTCGGTTTCAGATCTACTTCCTAATCTTTTTTTTTCTTTTTTTCTTAGTCCAAAGGAGCAATTTGCTCAGAAGGATTATTAATTTCGTTTTGGCATTTTGCGTTGATTCACTACAAGCGTTATTTCCCTTTTCAAAATGTTTTACCAAATTTACCAAATGTTATCGGCCATATTATATTTAAAGAAATTAAATAATGAAGAATCTGCATATTTGTATGCATGTTTCTCGCGTTGTGATAAAACAACGGTGCCTAGAGTCATAATCCTCCTGCGAATATGGGCGTCTGGAAGCCCAAATTTGAAATCTGAAATTTGTTTTATTATTATTTTGTAAAACTTAAACGAATTTCAATATGGAACCCACATAAAAAATTGGTAAAAGTTTACAATTGGGTGCCCCTTGTTTATTGGCGATTCTTTTTTGACGCCAAGATCGGCGCCAGAAAGGCACAATTTCAAGATGGACGCTACACAAAACCAAAATAAGAAGCCAAAGAATTGCACAAGATCTGTGTCCATGTACACATCGATCTATTTTTACTTCAAAAAACACCCTAGAATTGCACAAACTAGGCATTGCGCATTGCCTTAAATATGTCCATGTACACATCAATCTATTTTCATTTAAATAAAATCAAGAAGCTAAAACAAAGTTAAAATTATCGTGGTAACCAGAAGTGAGCTTTCATCGCCAAAATTTAAAAAAAAAATTGTCGCCAATCGAAGGGGCACCCAATTCTACCCTACAGCCAAAAAATTTCCATGGAAAAATAAGCTCGTTCTCTCTCATTATACCAGCAATAATGGCGCACAGTTTTTAATGATTTTCCTCTTTCTAATCAAATGGTCGTAAAAGCTCAAGTTCCATCCAATATTTTACCTATATTCCATTTTAGTCTATTAAATGTGGCCTTGATCAGAAATCAATAACGCCGAACAAGTAAACAAACATACAAATAGATATTTTTCCTTATATATATATATAGATTTTGTAAAACTTACAAATTTTTGATTAACAAACTGCGATTTGAAAGCGAGCGGCAGCAACACTTTTCGAAATAAGCTTTACACGTGAGACTGTTGCCACTCTGAAAAATGAAAGCGTAAATTATGGTTTTCGGAGTTTTTAATTAATATCTCGGCTGATTGAAGTCGTACGAAGATAGGAAGAGCCGAAATGGCTTCCCACGAATTTTTAGAATCGGAAATAATGTATTTAATGCTTGGCAATGCTATTTTTATTTAATTGTAAAACTTCAAAATTTTTAATAGCAAACTACGATTTGAAAGTGCGCAGTGCAACAACTTTCGAAATAAAGCAGATTTTCATCTCTGGTCTCCAACGTGAGGAGACTGTTGCCACTCGGAAAAATGAGGGCGAAAATTGACGTTTTTAATTAATATCTCTGACTTTAACTATTATTTCTTGGAAAAACGTCGATGTCGCCTTTTTCCAGAACGCTGAAAAGAATTGTAGAAAGTTTGGTGACAATAGCTATAGTAGTGAGTGAGTTATTAGAGGACAACAAACAGACTTTCTTCTTTATGTGTATGTTTATGAGCATTCTTTGCAGGTTTTTTTTCCTATATAAAGAAAAAACTCGCCTGTAACGGCAAATAATAACACCTACGCAAGTTCTTCGAAAATACTTACAAATATTTTCACAATAATCGTCTTTAAATCTAATTAGAACTTAATTTTTTTAGCCCAAACGGCGTTAGCCCAGAAGAGCTATTAATTTCGTTTTGGCATTTTGCGTTGAAAACTTTAAATATCGGTTCACTTTTCAGATTGTTGCCACCAAACATTATCGCCCTGTGTTATATTTAAAGAAATTAAATAATGAGGAATCTGCATAAATGTATATATGTTTCTCGCATTGTGATAAAACAATGGTACCTAGAGCCGTCAAAATTTGAATAACGAAATATTCCATAGAATATGGGCATGTGGAAGCCCTAATTTGAATTTGAATTTGCTTCATTATCGACTAGCCTTTACGCGGCCAGCCTTCGTCTGGCTTTTAAATGTATCCAATTTTGAATCCAAATGTATCCAAAATCCTCATGAAAATATGGGCTCAAATTTGAAATTTGGAATTTGTTTTATTATCGATTTCATATTTTGTAACACTTGAACTAATTTTTGTTTAACAAACGCAACGATTTCAAAGCGAGCAATGGCAACACTGTACGGAAAAAAAATCTTTTTATCTCCAGCTCGGGAGACAGTGTAATTCTAAAGATATGCTCATTTTAAAATTATTTTGCGATATTGCTGTTGAACTGAATTTTATGGTTTAAGTGCGAAGAACATGATACTTAATAAATAAAGGTAACACACAAAATGTTAAAAAAAACCTTCCTTTGGGCGTAATGTAAAGTCTGAAAGCTTTCATATTTTATTTTCGATTTATAATATAGTAAAAGTTTAAATTTTACTTTTTTATAAATAGCAAAATTTGTTGCTAATTTATCAGTATTAAATGAAAGGTAAAGTATCACTAGAACAGGAAAAATCTCCTAACTGCTATAACCCGACAATTTTTTTTTTTTTTTTTTGAACGTGTAAAACCTGAAATTCAGAGAATTACGATTTCAAGCGAAATGGGACAGTTGGAAAACAGTCTTTTCAAGGAACATTTAGAACGAAGATCGAATTACCAAATTTCCCCGTCATTTTCCATTGGCAGGTCATAGGCTTCATGATGTTCTTCGTTCGTACTATTTCTTAGTTGGAGAATTTTTGGACAACTAATGTCTTCATAGAAATTGCGAGATCTTGATGACGTTGGCAATTCTAGGTACAAGGCACCGATTCGGAAGTCATTAGTTTGGTTTCTCACGGTACGACATTTTCTTTTCGTTATAAGGTGGTAAACAAGACGTGAGTTCAGATTACAACATAATTATACCTAAAATTCTGGGTTTAAATACTGTACTGAATGGTTGACATGCCTAAGAAAATTAGCTTTGGTTTTGAACGACCATCATAGCATAGTCGTAGAAAAATTCTCAACATAATAAATACAATAAAGGATTTAGCTGTTTCTCGAGATGCGTTGCAATGCTACTTAAAGAAAAGAAAGTGTTTGCGTTTGAATTCTGAAGTGCTTTTCAATACACAAAATTTTTCGTTTTTCTTTGTGATCTAAAAAGCGAAGAAAACGCATGTGATGCAGTAACACGCTTGTTAAGGCATGAAAAATTAAATATTTGCCGCTTTGCTGAATGATAACACACTTTAAAATATTTTAATTTAGGCAGTGGCAACACATATCTCTTAAATAGTCCAGTTTGTTTATTAAATTCGAGACAAATTAATGTTATTGCGTTTTCCCGAGTGGCAACACAATTTTTATATATCGCCGTGTTTTCTGATTAAGTTTCAAATATATCTTAGGATTTGCAGAGTGGCAACGCAAAGCTTTTAAATCGCTGAGTTTTTAATCAAAGGTTCGTTAAATTAGCGTAAAATATCTACACTATAAAAATCTTTGCGCGATTGTTTGTTTGTTTGTTTGTTTACCAATCATCTCCTCCGAAATGAAGGGGAGTTGAATTTCGAGAAAAGTACTTCCGTATTGCATAAAATTCGTGGAAAGCCATTTCGACAATTCTTATTTTCATAATACTTTAATCAGACGAGATATTAATTAAAAACTCTGAAAATCCTAACTTTCGCAGTCATTTTTCTCAGTGGCAACGATCTCGCATGCTGGAAGTAAAAATCTTGTTTATTTCGACACTGCTCGCTTTCAAATCGTACAGTCTGATAATAAAAAATTGCAAGATTCACAAAATATGAAATAAAAATAGAATTACCAAATATTAAACATACTATTATTATATAAGGTCATATTTTGACGTTGAAGAAAGCACGCGATAGCATAGGACGTCAGTGAATGACCAAAATTTTTTGTTCATGTCAGCATTTCAAATAAACAGCAACTTTTTTTGATTAGCCTGAAATGTCCAAAGAATTTTTTTCCAGGTTTGGCAACAAAAATTATTTACGAATTGGTTGTTGCTTGGAAAGAATGAACATATTTCATTCATGATAAAATGTTTTTATGTACTTTTTTTACTTATATACTGTACATAGAACTCATAAATTTGTGTTTGACCAAAGTTACTAGTTTTGGTCCTAGCTAGCAACTTTGTATGCAGTACATTAAATTAACAGTTCATTTTATTTTCAGCTTTTCAATACATAGAACTTATACATATTACTTTTACCGCAGCCCGGTAGTACATATATAAAAAGTGTGGAAAGAATGGGCTTATTTTTTGAACAATAAAAAAGAAAATGATTGATAACGAAATCACAGATTATATGTATTGGCACTATTCCGAGACAGCGCCTCAGCTAAAAATGCGACCCCCTATTTTTTGTCTTCAATTTTCGCCAAGTATAAAATTATAAAATGATAATAGATTTCAAAAAACTAAAAAATATTAGTTCTGAAAAAGTAAATTTGGTACTATTCCGTTAGAGCGGCGTCAGTTAAAAATGCGCCGATTTTTTTTCCATCAGTCGTTGTCAGGCATAAAATTATGAAATAATAATAGAGTTCAGAAGACTAAAAAATATACTTCGGTGAAAAGTAAACGTTTTTAAATTTGTAAGTTCCTTAAAGAAAGTAATTTTTTTTTAAATTTTTAATCTACATTTTGGGTATGGCATCCAGTTTCTACAAAATTATTGAAACATTCATATCCAGCATTTCTTAATTCCTCTTTTTTACATCCTTTGTAGCAGTCTGAAAATATAATGCTGCCATCTGCGATGTTTACTTGAATGGCAATCAGCAATGTTGTAGCACAACGATCGGGAACGACGATCAGAAAACATTCTTTGCTTTCCCGGCATAAACCTCTGAATATCCATTGTCTGGAAGAACATGTCCAGCGTTGTGTTTCTTCTTGTGAAAAGACTTTCGTCTATTTCTACGATTTTGTTAGCTCCACCGATTTTATTTCTTTTACGAGACATCAAACTATTTGCACATACCTCCCTCAAGTAGTTATTCCAATCTACTGTGGTATTATAGCTGATTTCTAGCTTGGTAAAATTCAATCGACGTCAGTTCCAGTCACCACAGATAAATAAAACGAACGGCATTGAGGAAGGAACGACGCGAGCATTCAACAGTTCTCAAGCCTTTTTTTTTCACAGCAAGAACATACGTAACAACGTCATATGAGCTTTGTTTGAGTCAAAAATTAAATTCATTGGATGATTTTGAGAAGAAAGTCTGTTCTTATTAATTATTAATTTGTCCTGGAAGAATCTTATAGCAGCTACTTCTTCATTAGGTAATTGCCAAATTGTGTAATCCATTGTATTAAAAAAACTGGATAAATATGACAAAAACAATAACCAGTGACAATATTTCAAACGGAGACTGGAAATCTCCAGCCACGATATTTCAAACGTAAATTAAAAATACACAAAATATTAAGTGGCGATATTTCAAACGAAAACTAGAAATCTCTAGCAACGTAATTTCAGACGTTAAAATTCTCGAGTCACGATCTTTGGCGTTGTTGTTGGCGCATTTTTAACTGACGCCAAATAAAACGAACTAAACTTTGACAAATAATTCTATTAGATCAAGTGTGCGTGTATTGATCTAATAGAATTATTTGTTTCTTTCAAGTGTGTATTGAATTAATTATTCTTATAGGGCTTCAGAGTAAAATGTATTGCCATAAAAAGAACAAATCTCTAAGACCAAAAGGGACGGAAAGGTTACAGACAAAAAAAGAACAGCTTAAGTTTTCTTATTAACTGTCTCTTAGTGTTTATGTCTTATGTTTAGACGACGCCAAAGATATGTCAGGTTTTATCTAATGAGTTGTGATTTAGACTTTTTCAGGATTGAATTATTCAAAGAACGTGTTTGCTTCTTTAAAATAAAAAGATTTATAGCAAAACAAAAGCAAGAGAAAGAGGATCTTCGAAACGAGATGCTTTTTTTTCCTATGAAAGAGAAACGATTGAAATCATGTTCATTAATTGAATAACAGATTTTAGAATCACTCAAGAAAATTTTAACTAATTAGTTGAAGATATGTTTTAGGTAATTTTACTGAACGCATACTAACTAAAACTAAAAGCATAGTTCAAAGATTAAAGATAGTATTAGTAAGGCAGATTGAATAATTTCTTTTGTGGCTCACATAGAAGGAGTTTAAACTGAACGATTTCCATGTCGTTTATCTAATGTTTAATATGTAAAGAGCATTTTCTTTTAAATGTTTAACGAAAGCCTTTTTTCTGGATTGTGAGTGTGAATTTTGATTTTCATGACAGAAGGGTTTTACATAGTATTTCCAGGGTTATTGATTTCTGTTTCTCTTCCATTAATTTCCACAGTCTATTAACCGTGGCGTGTTAGCGCTTAGAAAGAGCACGTTTTAAGAAAACAGAGGGAGGATAGTCCATAGGTGAAGTGTAGAACACTTAGAATATATTGAAAAGGTATATACATAATACCTTCACTGTTATTCATTTTTACTTCCTTGTACGAAGTAAAGGAAGTACTGTAATCACGAGAAACTTCGGGCATCATATTTCAACAAAAATATCCATTCTGACCGCTTTTGAATCCATTTGAACGATGCGTTTTCGTGACGTCTTTACGTACGGAGAGAATGAAGGAATCGTTTTTCCGAAATGGATTTAAAATGCATTCAGAAGAGATTTTTCCCCCCGCTATGTACGTACGTACATATATATGTATCTCGCATAAGTTAAAAAAGATTAAGCTTAGAACTTTGAAATTTTCTATATGGGACTGCTATAACGTATGGTTGTGCACCTCACTTTTTGGTTGCAATCAGGCGCATGAAACATATATATATATATACATATTATTGATCACAATTTTATAAAAGTTTACGACAAAGGAAGAGAATTTAATTTTTCAACACTAAAATTAACCAACTGGAATTCAAATATTTCCAAAAGAGTCATCCTTAACACAATTTATTCACAGCTACTCAGAATAAAAAGAATCTGCAATACTACAAAACGCCTTCAAGAAGAAATACTATACATCGTAACTATCTTGAAAAATAACCTAATTCCTCATAAAATAATTAAAAATACATTAAAAAAAGCTGGCATTAGCCTTACCAATTTTTAGATTTTTTGAGTTAGATAGTGATATTTTATGCTTAAAGCCCAATGGGACGGTATAAAGTGGATGGCTGATTCAGAGAATCTAATGTAAAAATGTACAGATAATTCTTGTCACTACATTTCCTTTCCTCCAAAAAATTTTGGCACAATACTTTTAATACTATTGTTTAAATAGTTTTAAATTACTTTGATGGCCAGTTTTACTACTTTTATTAACAAATCGGGCTTTTTTGTTTTCCATTGTAGCTTGATCGCCCTCTAGCTTTAAGAATTACGACTTTTATTAACAAATGACTGTTTTCTGTTTTTTTTACTCTTACTTTTGTGACCATGTTGAGTAATTTTAGCTGAATTAGCCATTTTCACTTTTAGAAGAATTTTTTTCTTCAAACAACTTGATTGACGCCATTTTGAAATCTTTCCACGTCTTTCCGAGTCTTCCGACCCCCCCCCTTTGAAAATTAGGGACGAGTTACAGCCAACGGACAGTCTAATCGCATTGGCTGTTGCCCAGTGACATTGTTCCCCCTACTTACGTCAAACGACGAGTGGGATGGCGTTGAAGGACACAGAGGGGAATTGAAACCCCTTTTCAACTTAGTTACAGGATGGAGAACTCTGTATAACCACAGGTCTGTTTTTTCTGTTTCTTTTACTAAAAAATTTTTCTTGGTCTTAGCAAGACCCACTGTGTTCGTTTTCATTTCAATTTAGTTTCAGATTTCTAAAATTTATAAAGGTATAATTCTTTAAGCTTGCAGGTCCAGCCCGTAAGTTATTGTATTTTTTGACTAATAGCAGACTGTTATTTATTTTAATTTTTATCTTAATTATTGTTGTACATCGGAATTGTTTTTACATCTTTTAACACCTTAATGTGTCATTTTGTGCGGACGCGTCGGGAAATTGGAACAGAGAATTGAGACTAATAAATTTTCTAAGACAGTTCGTCTATTTAATTAAAATTTTGTAACGCAAAAGATTCAACTGTCTGTTTCGGCGAAACGCGTAATGGAGTTAGCTTAATTCGACGTTCAACTAGAAATTTCCCTTGAAAAGCCAGGTTGGACTTCGAATTCAGCTAATTTACCATTTTCCGCTTTACATTTTTATATGTTTATGTTTGTTTTATGTTTTAACTTGTTCCATCGATTGGTTTTTTCTATGTTTCAACTTTTCACTTGTCACATCGATAGGTATTTACTGTATTTTTTGCCGTTACTAGTTTCCAAAGATTAGTATTTTACTGTGTTTAATTTCACGTGTAACATAATTTTTCACCCTTCAATGACATTGTTTTTTAAAAAATGTCTTGAACTTTTCTTGGAGCCACAGCTCCTGGTAACTTTTTGGCGAGCTTTCTACAATTTCTCATATCCTTAATTTTGCAGCATATTGCGCAAAAAAATTTATTTAGACCAAATTGGTCTTACAGTATTGTACTAACTACCTTGCTTGTTAATTATATATATATATATATATAAAATAATAATAATAATAATAATAATAATAATAATAAAATTCCATAGTCAAGAATACATTTAAAATTCTAACTGTATGTTCTTTTCATTTTTAATGGCGACGGTCTTTTATTTGAAAGTACGTGGAATTAAATCCACAGCCCCGTAGTCAAGTTGTTTTTCCCGCTTTTTCTACACGTACAGTCATAGAATGTTCTGGAGATATTTAAAGCGAACTGGAATGGCTGACGAGGCTGACGTCATTTCTTGGAAGCTCCGCCTTTCCAGAGGCTATAAAAAAACTCGCAAAGGAATGTCGGTGGCTTTTCTTAAATGTAACGATGCAGTAAACTTCATACAAAAAGTTATTAGTAATTCTATTTTATTTACTCCGGAGATCAGATTTTTGTAATTGCTATTTCCCCTGAAATATAAAAAATGGATCCTGTTTTTTAAACTTATCGTCTGATAATTTAAGCTACGACTACATCTGTGATTCTTCACCAATTCTATTTATTCCGGACAAAAGCTGTTACATCACACACACACATGTATATATATATATATATATATATATATATATATATGTAGACTTGTGTATCCCACTTCTGATAATTTGTAGAGTCCATGTGGGCGGCAGAAGTTAAATCTAAGGGGCTTCTTGATTACAAACACAATTTAATGGAACTGAACACACAGCAAATACACGTACGACACACAAAATACAAAATGCAAGATACTAATAGAAAACGGCTGACGTCTTATGTCTAGTTTTGAATTTTAATTCTTGTTGCCAACTCTAAGAAAGCATTCCTAATAAGTCTAAATATGATAAAACTGGATATTGCTCTGATTTATTGCTAAGCCAATTAATATTTTGTCAGTTCCTACATATATATCTATATCTATATCTATATATATGTAAGAAAAATAAAGAATATGTAAAAGATTAAATTAGCAGCGTAAATTAATTTTCCTCCTCTATTCTAAAAATAGTAACCTCTTTTTGTACTGCGTCATTTCAAGATTAATCCATGTCATATGACTCTTACATAATTCTGATGATGTAAATGGAACTAAAACTGAAACAGCCAATAACAATTTTACAATAATATTAACTATCCAATCAAAATGCTAAGCCTGAATAGCCCAGATTTGAAGATTGGAAGGACTCTACAAATTATCAAAATGCTAAGTCTGAATAGAACCAAAACTAGCTAAGTCTGAATTAAGATTTCACCCTGAACATAACGCAGTTGTTTTCTACGCTTTTATCTAACTCGACTGCCTTCTGTCTGCTCCTTCTACCTTACTGCAAATTTATCTAAAATATAACCTTTTTGGAATAGGCACAATTAATGTGGCAATTTGCTTGTGGCCGCAACATGTTGCTGAAGTAAAAAATGATGATTTAATCTGCCTTCGCCTCCAATTTCCTATCCATTATAGATGAACACTTCTACGCTATCAAAATTTCTGCTAGTCATTCACTTCTGAGTTTGTTTTTATCACACATAAATATTCTCGCTTTCTTACTCAGCTCGGTAAACTCAGTTGTTTTTGTTGTTATATTTTGGTAAATTATACGTTTTTTGCCTTAAAAGTGATTGAATTATGTTGCTCTTATGTTCCGGTTAAGGTTTTTATGCCTTTAGTTTGTCTGGATGCAAGAGTTGTTGACTTATCAAATAAATTAAACGTTTAAGTAGTGCTAACGAGGCCGTTATTTGTTTACATTTGAAGCTTGTAGGAGAATAGTGAATTAAATCAGTTTGCGCTCTAACCTCAATGTCTTTTTGCGGAGTAGGACCATTAATAAACTTTAAATTTTATGCACCGAAACATTTCCTTTCCTGGCTGGCTGGGGGAATTGCCGGTTTCTGCGTAGCAATTCTAATTTTAATCGTAATTTTTTTTTTTTTTTTTTTTTTTTTTTTTTTACTGTATTTGGTGTTAATGACTTTCTGTAGTTAACATTTTTTAAGGAAGATATTTTAAGTTTTTATGCATTTTTGTTTTGCCGCGAAGTGAGAACTGAATTGATTGAATGAGAACTATATCTGTATTGGAATTTGAGGAAATATGTTTAAATGAAGTGCAGCAAAAAATGTGTATAGTTAAAAAGCCGTACAAGGAAGTCGTTTGCTGTTCCACATCAGGTTTTTTTTATTTTTATTTTTTTTATAACAGCCATTATAAGCTTCTGACAGCGCAAGCTACTACTATTTCAGAAAAGTAAACGGCTATGGATGTTTAATGTAATGGTAAAACGAATTTAATTTTATGTTCAGTTCTACTAATTTTTCTTTCACTTTATTTATAATTTATATGTTTTACCCTTTTTTATTTTACACATTTTTACTTTAATAAGGTGGGTTTTTAATATTTACTGTGATTTTAACTGAAAGGGTGGGAATAACGCGTCGGGATAGATCTTTGACAATGTGCGGACTACCACAGAAGTAGTATTTAAAAAGGGAAATTAATTTACAAGTGTTTAGAGCCTTTAGTGGTGAGAAGAACGAAACATGTTGTTCAGCACTCATTAATCGACCCAGTTTCATGTTTCAAAAAATTACTTACTGATAAGGTCTGTTTGAAACATTAAATAAGGGTGACTACTAATTTATTATTCTTTCATTGCTTCTTAAATTTATAATGATTACACCACTGTTTTAACAAGTTTTAACTTACAGTTCCAAAAGCGGTTACATCTCCACCTTGACTTCTTTAAATTTTAATTTTTAATATTACGATGCCGTTAACTCAGGCAGTATAATCAAAATTTCTAATCCCTTTGAACTCATTCTCTTAAATTCAATCTTTTGCAGGATTATCGCAGGAATTTTACATTAACACATTTTTAACCTCACTCGCACTTATTTAGAACCAACGTGTTCTATTTAGAAATGTATACTTTCTTATTTTAGAAATATGTTACAAAACTCAGTTTTGCGAAATTAACAATAAAAAGGGAGCAAACGTTTTGCAAGTTTTAAATATCTCAAGGTAATTAATTTTAACTTAAATACTTAATTTCCAATCGACCAAACTGTTTAATATAATACCGAAGATATTATATTATAAAAAGCTAAAGCCACAATCTGAAAAGCAATTAATTTCAAGAATTATATTCATTTCATAAATTTCTAATTAAACAGAAAAAGAAAGAAAAAATTTTTAAAAAAATCAAAGTTTTCAGGTTTTTCTATCATGCCTAAAGAGGCGCTCTGTTTTAACGTTTTGTGCATTACTTTTCTTTAGCAAATATTATGCTCTTTGCAATTAAACTATAAAATTCAATTCAACAGCAATATTGCAAAATAATTTAAAAAGAGGGAATTTTTAGAATTTCCGGAATAGTCTCGCGCGCTGGAGATAATTTTTCTTTTCCCGTACAGTGTTGCCACGGCTCGCTTTGAAATCGTCAAGTCCCTTAATCAAAAACTCACAAATGCGTTACAAAATACGAAATAGATAATAAAACAAATTCCAAATTCTAAATTTGGGCTTCCAGATGCCCATATTCGGGTGGAGGAGTAGGTTATTCAAAATGTGATGGCTCTAGGTACCGTTGTTTCATCACAATGCGGGAAACTTGCATACATTTATGCAGATTCTTCATTCTTTAATTTCTTTAAATATAATATGGGGCGATATTATTTGGTGGAAATAATTTGAAAAGTGAAACGTCGTTTATAGTGAAACACCCTAAAATGCTAAAATAAATAAATAGCTCTTCTGGGCTAAAAATACACTTAAGCGTTTTTATTTTTACAATATCAGTCATTTATGAGAAAAAGTGTTTTGTAAAATACAACACCCAAACCTCCGTCGAATAAATTAAAGCACCAATATAAACAAATTTTGAGTTCTCTTGCTCAATTTCAGATATAGTCGTCATGTTCATCGATGCGAAAACCTGCAGATAGACAGTATGCCAAAAGAAGATTTTCCACTTCATTGGGTATTTAAAAATAAAAACATATTTTCAAGAATATCAGAAGTTTTTTTGATACATGATATTTACGTAGTTTAATATAGTGCAAAATTATGTACAATTAAAACGTTTCTTTCAATAAAATGCTCTTTTAAGAGAAATTCCTCATTTTAAGAGAAAAATAGCAAGTAAAATAAAATGGGTATAACAGTATTAACGGTTGAAAAATTGGATGAAAATATTAATTTCCTATTTTGGTTGAACGTTTTTATAACTGATGTTATAAGGTATTTCTCCCTACTTCTTAGCATGCCTTCGTGGTATAGTGGTCAACACGCTCGGCGCGTTTTCGTGAGGTCCGTGGTTCGAGTCCCGGTAAGGGCATTGCTCATTCTTCATGTGTCCTTCTTTCAAAAAAAAAAAAATCTTAATGATTCTACAGCGGCGTCCGAACTAAAACGGTGGTGAATGATGATTCTCCACCACCAGGATTTGTCATTTGGGTCTCCTAATCCACAGTCGCCCTTTAAAAGGGGAGAATATAACATATTTCTCCCGCCTTTTTAGCATGCGTTCGTGGTGTAGCGGTCAGCACGCTCGACGCGTATTCGAGAGGTGCATGGTTCAAGTCCCGGCGAGGCCATTGCTCATTCTTTATGTCTCCTGCTTTAAAAAAAAACTCCTAATGACTCTACAATATTAAGAAAACGTAAATATTTACGTTAAAAGTTCTGTTTTATTACGCATAATTAATAATAAATAAGGGGTTCCCCTTATAATTAAAAATTGTAAAATTGTTATTGATTTATAAAGTATATAAGGTTATGTATGGAATAGCATACTAGGTAAATGTCCTTATCTGCTTTTCTCGGACATACTCACCCTTTTGTTGAAGTCTTCCATGACCATTTTGCATAAATGTGGTTGAATTTCGTTCATACAGCACTTAACTTCCTCCTTCAAGGCATAGGTGGTAGTGGGGACTCATTGGCATAAATTTTAGACTTAAAAAAACCAAAAAAAGTGTCCAACGACGTTAAATCGCATGATCTGGGCGACCAGCGAGAAATTACACAACCAGGGAATGACTTATGCTGTAATTGAATTGTTTATTGGGCTGTGTGGCATGTGGCACCCTCTTGTTGAAACCACATATCCTCCACATATATATACTGCAATTTAAGCACAAAAAAACTGAATTTTCATGTGGCGATAGCGAACGCCTTTAGCTGTCATTGTCTGAAAAGCTACTTTTTTTAAGAAGAATGATTCAATGGTGCCTCCAAACAGTGATATGTTGTAAACGCATTTGTTTCTCAACAGGCACTCGAAGATTTTTTTGAAACCCAAATGCGGTAATATTGTCAGTTAACCAAGCCGTTGCAAATGAGCCTCATCGCTGAAGATGATTTTATTCGAAAATTCAGCATCCACTTGTCGTTGTTCCATAATCCTCTCAACGAACTCTCTTCGCTTTGTTAGTCGGTAGGCTTCAGTTCTTGAGTAAACTAAAGTTTCTAAGCATGAAGAAGTAAATCTTTCGTGAGGATACACTGTCAAAATGTCCAGTACTACGGTGTCTTTGGACTCTCTGCAACACTCTCAAGGACTGCTTCGATGTTTTGTGTTGAACGAGTTGTTAAAGGACGACCTTGCTGAAGGACTTCTTTAAGATGACTAATTGATCCAGTTTCCTAAAATTTTTTAATTAATCCCTTCATAACTGATGAAGATAAATCCCTATTCTGACTAGATTTTGTAAGAAAACTGCGAATTGTAGCTGCCAGACCTTCATTATTTTTAAAAATATTGCTCAACAATAAAAACACGTTTTTCTTTCGTGTATCATTCTACTTTTAATAACCATACACATTCAGCTCTCTTGTTGTTTCTTTGGTAACACTTTATTGCACAAAAGATGCAAAATTCAAATCTTGCGCTAATTTTGGGACACCTCTTCATAATATTTTTAGCGAATGTATCATTTTTTCAATTTCCTTTTTATTAGCTTGTAATGTTCCAACCTAGAATTTACAGCTAAGAGCGTGGAAACTTGCTAGCTGGTATGCGAATTATCGCTTTAGTTCAATAGACAGAAGACAGCTACTCAAGAAGAGTTAATTACCCTTTATTGCTCAAAATAAAATTAACAGACGGTTCTCTCTCAGGGAGTACAGAAAAGCCTCTGCTTGGGCTTGAGCTCAAAATTACTAAGAAATAAAACTTAACTAAAAAGATATAGCCGAAGCTATCTACAGGAGTTGGCCTCTTAATGCTAACTAAACGGCGAGTTATCAAAGGCTGAAATACGACCGAGAGTAGAAATAGCTTAGAGAGAGAGTGTAGCCTAAAAGGCAAACACGAGCTGGTCAGAATCTCTGGCTCTCTAACGAAATCAGTCGAACTTCAACTTTAAATACTTGCTCTTTCTTCATTTGCATATAACCTCGATTCTGAAAGCACGTTCTGGCAGAAAATTGTAAGCTGAAATTAAGAATGATGGGGAAAGGGGCTTTAAATAAAAATTAACTATTAAAAACTTAGGATAAACCTTACAAGCTGATAATAAAGCTCGTAGTGAGAAAACTGTGCTGTTGGATATTTAGTTTATTTATAGAATACTAACTTTACTCGCGGCTTCGCTCGCGTTGGTGTCCTTAAATAAGTTTCAACTCCGCGTGAATTTAAAAATTACACTCCGTAAAATTTCAAAATAAAGAACATTAGAGTGCCTTAAAATTTTTGTCGCCACCTTCTAACTGGACTAATGTCAACAAAGAGTTAACAATAGCAAGCGGAGTGTTGTTTTATCTGTGATTGAAGCTGGAAATAATTAAGCGACAAAAACAGTTACACCATCATTGTTCTTATCATTCAGAGAGCGACACAAGTTTCTAAATTTCGAGAAATTTGGATAATTAGATCAAAAGTTCCAATCCAAAGAAATTTGGATAATTAAATCAAAGTTTTTATTACCAATTTATTATACCCGTACGGGAAGACTCCCTAATGTCCCTAATGTCGAAAAAAAATCCCTAATGTTGCTACTGAGTCGCATTCAAATTAGCGTTTTCAGAGTTTTTAATTAATATCTCAGCTGATTAAAGTCATACGAAGATGAGAATGGTATCGATGGATTCCGACGAATTTTTGGAATCACCGGATATGTGTCTCGAAATTCAACTAACCGCCGTTCCATAGATATTTGCGAAAATATAAATTGGCGCGTAGACAAATCCCTGTAATAGGGAAAAACCCAACAAAGTAAGTGAAAAATGTAGGGAAAAAGTAGTTTTTAATTAATATTTCGGCCTAAGTCGTACGAAGACATTTTATAGCCTATAACCTTTTCTAATATATCAAAAATATTTCTTGAAAATTTCATGATGATCGGTTAAATAATTAAGGCGTGAAATTGTAACAAACAAACACACAAACAAACTCACATTCACATTTATAATATTAGTAAGGATTAAACTAAAAAATTAATGACGAAAGCCACAAAAAGAATTAAATATCCACTGTCATTTATTCCTACAGACGATCCCAGGCAAATAACCACATTTGTAGCTAAACAACTTTCAAATTACAGCAAAAAGAAATCTTTTCGCTCTATTGTTGCCACGGAAACAAAATGTAATTAAATTTATTTCTATCTACCGAGACTTGTTTACTCGCATTTGTTTTTTGCCTTCTTTGGCGTCTTTGATTTAATTCCCCAGTGGAAAAAAATGGATGACAAGTAATTGCTCTTCTGAAATTGCGACTTGATAATAAAATTTCCTACCGAGCAAAGATTCTTAGATGTTTGCAAAAAGAGCAGTCACAGTGACGTCAGCGTTCAAAATGAAAAAAAAATTTTTTTTCGGAGAAGCTGGTATTTGTGAATAGCATAATCACTTATTCCACATCGTTTACGTTCATGATATTGCGCTAATTAAAGCAAGGAGTTTTTTCTAACAACTTACTTATATGTGACATGCTCACTGAACTGGAATATGCTTAATTTATTTTTTCCTTAATTTTTTTACCCAGATATTTAAAATAATCTCACGAAAGATGTGTTTTCACTTTTGCTATTTGAGAAATGTTTGGAGCCACGTTGGGACTGAAAATCCCTTAATAAATTCCCTCAGAAGTATTATTTTAAAAATTTAAGTTCTGTAAAAATTGAAAATGTGTTGATTTTACTTAAATCTTTTTTTTTTTTTTTTTTCTTCTTTAAATTACTATTTTTGAAATGTTTAAAATGCAGTATTTTTAAAAGCCGTTTAAAGGCTTATAATAAAAACTATTTCTAACGTAAGTATTAAGAATCATAAGTATAAGAAGTAATACTTTCATCATAAGTGTTAAGAATACTTGAAATACTCTCGAAATACTTGAAAAAACTCGAAATGATTTGAGAGGTTTTGTTTACATCGGTTCAAATTATAACAATAGCATTGATGGCATTATTTGAATAGCTTCGTATCTTTATCTATATGTATAATTAATACAGAATTCATATTTCCGAATCAAAACATCTTTAATTAGCGCCATATTTTAATTTGACCAAGGTTCAAATACAAGTTGCAGTTTATCACTTTGTAGGGTTTATATTTATTTTAACTAACATTTATTTTAAGTTTAAATTATCTTTCCTGTCAAGCCTTACTTTTCCCTGGAATTGCCAATGCCAGAGTATGTAAATTTTAGTAGAACGCGCAAGGATTCAAATTGTCAGCGGAAGTAAGCTGAGTTAAATAGAAGGGCAACGAGTTCGAAAGTGTGCTTTCTTACTTCATGAGCGTGGAGGTGGCTAGTTAGAAATTGAAGAACCACGCGTTTCGGCCTGTGTGCTTGCCTCGGCAGTTTGTTAATCTTTCAACGTAATATTCAGAAGCTTGCTGAATTATCAGCGGTATCTTAGAACGCGGTGAGGTTAGTTACGTTTAGAGAGCCTCGTAGTTAGTCACTTGTTATTATCTCTTTTCAGTTTCTTATTTTTGTTTTACCGCCGGGTCGGCGTAGTTTGTGAGCGTCAAGAGCACGCATTTGTAATTTCTAAAGTTGAATAAAAAGGGATTTAAACCCTTCTCAAGACTTTGGTCTATTTTCCAGTTCTTAGCAGTCACCACTATTGTTGCGTGCAGGTTGGAAGCGCGCAACGTTACAACTTAAAGAGGATAGATACTCTTTTATGATTCCTACATCACCCCCCCCCGAAAAAAAACGTTCATTCTTCTAAGAAGGCGCAAATGAGCTTAAAATAAGAGATAAAGTTGATACATAAAAAGTTAATAATTTCATTAAAAAAGAAAATCTGAAAAGATTCATATTTTAACGGTCACCCAAAAGAGTTGTTAAGGTTTTTTATGCTCTCGGTGAGCTCACAAACTATTATTCAGCTGTTACATCGGCTCCTACTAACCTAATTTTCTTTGCCTTTTTAGCTTTATTATTAAAACATTAATTTTTCCGCATTTACGCCATATACAATTCAACAGCAGAATTAAAAGCAGGATAGCAGTATGCGTTCAAAATTCCCGATGCAACGATATATGTCGTAATATATTTTTTGTCTTTTCTCAGTTCATGATATCTATGTTTAGTTTTCTTAAGATGACTTTACAAAACTTTTTTTGCCTTTTTATTATTAATGTTTTGTGTGTATATTTTATTTATTAAATATCACGCTCTCAGCCACATTAAATTCGATTCAACTGCAAAACAACAAAATATTTAAAAACAGCATATCTTTAGAATTTCAGGCAGACAATCGCTCGCTGGAAATGAAAATGTTTTATTCTGCACAGTGTTGCTACTGCTCTCCTTGAAATCGTTGAGTCTGTTAATCAAAAATCGGTTAAAATTTTACAAAATGTGAAATATTTAATAAAAAATATTCGAAATTCAGAATGCAGGCTTCCAGGTACCTATGTTCGGGTAGAGGACTATGTTATTCAAAATTTGATTGTTCTAAGTACCGTTGGTTTTTCGCAATGCGAGAAACATACATAGATTCATACAGATTCTTCATTATTTAATTTCTTTAAATATAACATAGAGCCATAATATTTGGTGGCAGCACTTTGAAAAGCGTTTCGAGATTAATAACTCATTCGGGTCTGACGTCCCTTTTTTGTTTCAAAAGGAAACCAGACATAACGTGATTGCTGTTTCCGTTTAACTGATACAGTTGCTTTTCTACAGCTAGCTTCCTGGTTGTTAAAGATGTTCTGTTATTGACTGTGCATTAAATGAAGAATTTTGAATGAGTTAAAATGAACAAATAGTGATGAGTTTAACACAGTTTAATATACATTACATTAAAATACTAAGGGATAATCTGCAAAAAATACTCACTGTCTGAAGTTTTCAACAGGTATCCAATTATATGATACTTTGTAAGGCATCATATAATTGGATACCTGTTGCATACTCACTGTCTCATATAATTGGACACTTGTTGCAAGAAATACTCACTGTCTGAAGTTTTCAACAGGTATCCATCCAATTATATGATACTTTGTAAGGCATCATATAATTGGATACTTGTTTCATATTCACTGTCTCATATACAAGTGACAAAAGTCATGGGATAGCAATATGCAAACATACAGATGGCAGTAGTATCGCGTAGAAAATGTATAAATGCGAAGTGCTTTGGCAGGGCTTTCATTTGTGTTCAAGTTATTCATGTGAGGAGGCTTTGACGTGATTATGGCCGCACGACGAGAATTAACAGACTTTGAACGCGGAATGGTAGTTGGAGCTAGACGCATGGGTCATTCCATTTCGGATATCGTTAGGGAATTCAACATTCCGAGATCCACAGTGTCAAGAGTGTGCCGAGAATATCTAATTTCAGGCATAACATCCCACCATGGACAGCGCAATGGCCGACCAACTGCACTTAATGACCGAGACCAGCGACGACTGCGTAGAGTTGTCAATGTTCACAGACAAGCAACACTGCGTCAAATAACCACAGAAATCAATGTGGGATGTACGAGGGACATGTCCGATAGGACAGTGCGGTGAAATTTGTCTTCCTTGGGCTATGCCAGCAGAAGACCGACTCGAGTGCCTTTACTGACAGCACAATATCGCCTGCAGCGATTCTCGTGGGCTCGTGAGCATATCGGTTGGTCCCTAAACGAATGGAAAACCGTGGCTTGGTCAGATGAGTTACGATTTCAGTTGGTAAGAGCTGATTGATGGTAGGGTTCGAGTGTGGCGCAGACCCCACGAAGCCATGGACCCAAATTGTCAACAAGGCTCAAGCTGGTGATTCCATAATGCTGTGTTCAAGCTGGTGGTAGTTCCATAATGGTCTGGGCTAATTTTATATGGCATGGACTCGGTCTTCTGGTGCAACTGAACCGATCATTGGCTGGAAATGGATAACTTCAGCTACTTGGAGATCACTTACAGCCATTCACGGACTTCACGTACTCAAACAATGGTGGGATTTTTATGGATGACAATGCGCCATGTCACCGGGCCACAATTGTTCGCTATTGATTAGAAGAACATTCTGGACAATTCCAGCGAATGATCTGGCCACATAGATCGCCCAACATGAATCCCATCGAACATTTATGGGACATCATCGAGAGGTCAGTTCGTGCCCAAAACGCTGCACTATCAACAGTTTCACAATTATGGACGTCTATAGAGGCAGCATGGCTCAATATTCCTACAGGGGACTTCCAACGATTTGTTGAGTCCATGCCACGTCGAGTTGCTGCACTTCGCCGGGCAAAAGGACGACCGACAAAATATTAGGAGGTATCCCATGACTTTTGTCACTTCAGTGTAATTGGATACCTGTTGCAAAAAATACTCACTATCTGAAGTTTTCAACAGGTATCCAAATACATGATACTTTGTAAGGTATCATATAATTGGATACCTTCTTAGCATACCTTCGTGGTGTAATAGCCAGCACACTCGCTTTGAAATCGTTGAGTTTCGTAATCAAAAACTCCTAAAAGCTTTACAAAATATGGAATAGGTAATAAAACGAATTCCAAATTTGGGCTTCCAGATGCCCATATTCGAGTGGAGTTTCGTTATTCAAAATTTGACGTCTCTAGGTGCCGCTGTTTTTGCACAGTACGAGAAACAATCATACATTCATGCAGATTCTTCATTATTTAATTTATTTAAATATAATGCAGAGCTCTAATATTTGGTGGCAACAATCTGAAAAGTGAATCGCCGTTTTATAGTGGACGAAGCAAAATGCCAAAACGTAATTAATAGCCCTTCTGGGCAAACTGCCTCTTTGGGCTAAAAAGCAGTACTTTGATCCAATAGATGGCGCCTGTAGCTTAACTCCTGTCCAGTAATTCTTATCCAATCGTTATATCTTATCTCGTTCATTTGCGTTTTGGCAGCTGAGAATGATGTTTCTGTTAAACCATCGAAACTAGTCCTGTGAAAATTCGCAAATATATGGCTGATTTTTGTTGTTTGACTTCTAAATTAATATTTGTTCGCGTGTTATTTTATCTTAAGTAGATGTATGTGAAAGTTCTAAACAAATAAAGAGATTTAAAAATTAAATCTTAAGATTTTTTAGGAAGTACAATAATCCGATAAAAGGGCTATATTTACAAAAATTGCGTTATAACAAGCCCTTGCAAACTACTGCGAAAGCGTAAATTACAACAGACACTCAGAACGTCATGAAGATGTCGAAGTATGACTTTGTTACAACGTACTGTTCTGTCGTTTTCCAACAAAAATATGCTTCTAAAGATATGAAATCGGCGTCTTTGCAGTCATAAAATTCTGGAACATTGCGATTATCTGAACGTCTTAAGACAACAAAATATGACAATTTTGCAATAAATTTGCTGCGTCTTTATGACGACGTCATAGGTTTAAATTATAGCCAATGTATTCTTCTGATTTTCTGGTCCCATGCTTCTTGCCCTTAAGAAATATAAATAACTTTGCCCATAAGAAATATAAACAACTTTGCCTATAAGAAATATTAATAAACCTGCCCATAAGAAATATAAACAACCTTGCCCATAAGAAATATTAATAACCTTGCCCATAAGAAATATAAATAACCTAGCCCATAAGAATATAAACAATTTTGTCCATAAGGAATATAAATAACCTTGCCCATAAGAAATATAAACAACCTTACCCTAAGAAATATAAACAATCTTGCCCATAAGAAATATTAATAAACCTGCCCATAAGAAATATAAACAACCTTGCCCATAAGAAATATAAATAACCTTGCCCATAAGAAATATAAATAACCGTAGGTACTATCTGCATTTCGAAATAAAAAATATGTGTCATTTTAGGCCTTCCTCTGTATTTTCATATCTTTGCTGGACATCCTTGCGACAAAATAACATCTCTATTAATTTTTTCAAATCCCAGATTTTTAGTTGAAATGTTTGTTGCAATTTAATTTAGACGACAAACTTAAATTCAAAAGAATAATTTTTCTCTGCATCGTTTTAAATATTTAATCATTTTGTTCCAAGTCCTCGTTTTCCATTAGTCTCCTGAGTTTCGGAATAAATAATAGAGTTCTCATCGATATAATTTTACAAATGCCTTAATGAAATCTTCGCTTAATGCATATTTCTATTGTTATTCTCGAATAGAAGAATTTCAAGAAAGAATGTTTAATTTTCTGCTGCATTACTCCTTTCTCCCCCTCCTCAAAGTAATTTATATCGAAAGTCAGACGCCAGTTTACTGTTTGACACATTCTAGTTTTATCTTGATGTTTCTGAAGTTCATAATTCACATTTATATTAGAATGCAGCCATGAAAAGGAAAGCAGTTTCTTTTCTTTCTTGTAAAAAAAATTATTGACAGCTTTTAAATTTTTGTTAAGTGTCTTATTTCTTAATATGAGATGTCTGTAGGAAATTAATTCCGAATCTTGGAACAATATACGTATGTTCTTCTCTTTTAATTGAATTAATTTGAATTTAAATGAACATGAAATTAAAAAAAACTGATGTGGGAAACACATGACTTTCTTACATATTTTTTTACTAGCAGAAGCACCCGATGCCAGTTAAGTTAGATGAGATCTAACAACAGAGAGGACCATACGACTGTAATCCTTCTCTAATAACGATGCAAAAAATACGATTCATAGTCATACATTTTATACATTCATAGTCATACATGATGCAATATGGAAGCCACATAAAACATTTCGATAGAAAAATAAACTAATTCTCTCTCATTATATCAGTAACAATGGCACTCGGTTTTTAATGATTTTCGACTTTCTAATCAATTGGTCTTAAAAGCTCAAGTACCATTCAATATTTCACCTATATTCAAATTTAGTAGGTTAAATATGGCACAAAATTGATAATAACTGATCAGAAATCTATAACGCAAACACACAAACAGGCATTTTTCTTTATATAAATAAATTTTGTAAAACATACAAATTTGTGAATAACAAACGATTTGAAAGCGAGCAATAGCAACACTTTTCGAAATAAAAAGCGTATTTATTTCCAACGCGCGAAACTGTTGCCACTCGGAAAAATGAGTGAGAAAATTAGTATTTTCAGAGTTTTTAATTAACATCTCGGCTGATTAAAGTCGAACGAAAATGGGAATAGTCGAAATGGTTTCCCACGCATTTTTGGAATCGGGACTAATGTATTTAATGTTTGGGAATGCTATTTTTATTTCATCGTAAAACCTTTTATTAATATATTTATTAACAACTCTACGATTTGAAAGCCAGCAGTGGCAACACTTCTCGAAATAAAGCATATTTTTATCTCCAGAGTGCAAGACTGTTGCCACTCGGAAAAATGAGGGCGAAAATTAGCGTTTTAAGCGTTTTTAAATAATATCTCTGGTTTTAGCTCTCTCTCTCCCTTTTTTTTATTTTTTATTTTTTATATTTATTTTATTTATTTATTTATTTATTTGTGGACGTCGACCTTTTCCAGGACCTAGAAAAGTATTGTAGAAAGTTTGGTGGCGATAGCTATAGTAGTGATTGAGTTATTAGCGAACAACCACACTTTCTTCTTTATATATATATATATATTTGTAATAATAAAATTCCATAGTCAAAAATACACTTAAAATTCTAACTGTATGTTCTTTTAGGTTTAAATGAATGTAAATTATTTGAATTAAAAATTGATTGTAGTAATTTAATGGTAACTCAAAGAAATGAAAATATTTCAAATTATGTGAATGTAAATAACAGAGTTTTTTGGCATGCACAACTTGATCAAGTACTTGAAGAAAACAGTAATGTAACGCCATCCGTTAAGACGAAACCTAGAAGTAATATCTCTGAGGTAATAAGTGTTGATGAAAATAATATATCTAATGAAAATAATGTGTCTAAAGGTATAATAGTTAATGAAGGTAATAAGTCTAATATTATGAAGTTTAATGATGATAAGATGTCTAAGGTAACAAGAGTTAATGTAAATAATGAAAGTAATGTAAAACTAAAAGTCAAAAGGAAATGTTAAGAAATTAGTCAAGTATTTCATTTGTCAATGATATGAAGAAATAATAGAGGAATACCTCACCTCAAATAAAAAATTTTAATATTAAAGCCACGGCGAACTGGAAATGAAAGATTTGTAAAATACGACTAAAGCTAGTACATCACAAGGAGTCGGTAGGATACGAACCTACGCGGAAAATCCCAATGGATTGGAAATTCATTGGGATTTTCCCGCGTAGGTTATTTGAAAGTACGGTCTCTTATTTGAAAGTACGTGGAAATAAATCCACAGCCCCGTAGTCAAGTTGTTTTTCCCGCCTTTTCTACACGTACAGTTATAGAATGTTCTGGAAATATTTAAAGCGAACTGGATTGGCTGACGAGGCTGACGTCATTTCTTGGAAGCTCCGCCTTTCCAGAGGCTCTAAAAGGACTCGCAAAGGAATATCGGGGGCTTTTTTCTTAAATGTCAGGATCCAGTAAACTTCATACAAAAAGTTATTAGTAATTCTTTTTATTTACTCCGGATATCTGATTTTGTAACTGCTATTTCTCCTGAATAATAATAAATGGATCCTGTTTTTTTTTTAAACTTATTGTCTGATAATTTAAGCTACGAGCAGGATTAAATAGTGTACTCAACAGCCAAGTAAAGACATATTTTAAAAAAATATTTTTTCTCAGTGTGTGAACTAAGTGGCTACAAAAATAGTTTGTTTTAAATATATTATGTTGAAGTAATTACGAGTTTATTTAAATTTCAAGTCTTATTCTAATTAATAGTATTCTAAGTAAGATTTGATATTATCCTGAAATGTGTAGTGATAATCATAAAATTTGAGAATACAAAATTTTTATTTAAGTCTATTATTCTATGAAGTGCTGATAAAACTCTGAAGAGTTTTTATATTTTATTTATTTTTTTAAAAGTGATATGAAAAAAAAAAGTAGTGAAATAACAACAGATTCAGAGAGTATGGAGGAAGAAAACCCTGAATTAATTAAATTGTTAAATAAATATAAGAATGTGTTTTCCAAAAATAAATATGATGTAGGTAAAATTAACATTGAACTACAACGAATTAACTTGACTTCTGATTTGCCTGTCACTTTAAGACCTTATCGAACTTCCCCTAAGGAAGAAGAAGAAATTAGACGACAAATTGATCAATTATTAAAAAATGGAATTATTAAAGAAAGTAGTAGTCCTTATTCATCCCCAGGTAACTTTAGTATTAAACGCATCCTCATTAAAAATAAAATCCAATTTGCTTGTAGTTATTTTGATGACATAATTGTTTACTCTTCTTCCAAAGAACAACATTTAAAGCATAGTGAATTATTTGAAATATTTATTCAAGCTGGTACATCACAAGGACTCTGTAGGATACGAACCTACGCGGGAAAATCCCAATGAATCCCAGTCGTATTTTACATATATATATATATATATATATCATACCGTGGCGTTTGATGGCTCCACTGTCATTGCACGGGACATACGGAGGAAGCTTACTTCATTTATTCTAGCCTTCTTGTTAATTTGTATTTGTAACTCGAAAATGAATATGCACTACTATTAGTTATGCTTGCAAGATTAGATAAAATTTTTCAGTCATTTCTTCTTAAATTATGGGTATTTATTTTTAGCATAAATCAAATTAAAAATTTCATTAGAATCTTTAAATAAACGTAATTTTATTTCGGATATAATCTAGTTTTTAAATGAAGATATTTCTTTTATATGAAATCTGCACTATTTATATTTTATATATCACTACATAATACTGTTTGCAAAACTTTATCTGAATATATTTCTCGTGAACCTTTCTAGATAAATAGCGGCTTCACTATTATTACGTTCATTTAAAACTGGAATGCAGAAGTTTAAAATCATGTTTGACTTCATTTAATTTAACTGAAAGCTTTAAACAGGAGCATTTCAAGTCTTAAGTCACTTCTATTCTTGGAAGTTTTAACAATATCCTGTATAAAGCTCTTAGAAAATAGTGCTTTGCTGTTGCCATTCAGGTTGGGCAAAGAATTCCATTTGATCTTCACCGGCTTAAAAAGAATTGTTATCTCTAAGAAGCTCTATCGTTTTATAAAGAATTTGATGTTCTTTTGAGACATAGGAATCAAATCAGGTGCTTCACGTCAAGTTGAAGATTTTAGGAAAACTATCTGCAGGAAATGATAGGATCAAGAAATACCAAAATACGCTGAAATGATAGGGATAAAAAATTTGCAATAGTAGCGATTGATAGGAGCAGGATATTAGTGATAGATAAACTTGTTCACGCAGCCTGCGTTTCGAAAACAAGAAAGAAAATACCGGTGAATTATCGTCTGCGATATCTAAGTTTAATCTGAGCTAATAATTATTCGGCTACTTTATATATATATATTAAAAAAAATCTGAAATCTCTCAGATTTCATATTACGCCTAAAGGAGCATTTTTAACGCTTTGTGTGTTACCTTTATTTATTGAATACCATGTTCTTCCCACTTAAACTATACAAATTTCAATTCAACAGCAATGGCGAAAAATATTTAAAAACAGCATGTCTTTTAGAATTTCCATTAGAGAGTCTCGAGCGCTGAAAATAAAAATGTAAATGGTAATAAAATGTAAATGAAAATAAAAATGAGTGTTGCCATTGCTCCCTTTGAAATCGTTGAGTTTGTTAATTAAAAACTCGTTCAAGATTTACAAAATATGATATAGATAATAAAACAAATTCAAAATTGAAAATTCGAGCTTTCATAGTCGGGCGGAGGATTAATAATAATAATTCGATGACTAATATTTGATGAATAATTCATAATTCGATAACTCTAGGTACCATCGTTTTTTAACAATCCGAGATACATGCATACATTCATGCAGATTCTTTATCATGATGTAAGGTTTATCTTAAGTTTATAACAGTTATTTTAAGTTTGTCACACTTTCCTATCTCTTCTAATTTCAGCTTACAATTCCTTACCAGAATGAGTTTTTACAATCGCGTTAAATGCAATTGAGAAGGAGTAGTTTTTAAGTCGATGTTGCACTGACTTCGGTAGAGAGATTTAGATTTCCTGGAATAGAATAGCCCACGTTTACCTTTCATCTCTCTAAGCTGTTACTACGCTACGTGCCCTTGATAGCTTCGCTAGCTAATTTAATATTAGGAGCCAACTATAATTGTGTTAGTTTCGGCTAAATCTCTTTAGTTAATCATTAGTTAAGTTCTTATTTCCTACACATTTTCGGTTTTAGCCGAAGTGGAGGATTTGCTGTACGTCCTGAGAAAGGGATCGTCCGTACATCTTTATTGTGAGCAATAAAGGGTAATTAACCTTTCGTGAGACTGGACTTAAGCGATTATTCGCTTAGTAGTTCACTAGGTTCCTTCACACTTATTCAGTATCTAAAAGGGAGGAGCCCTACAATTTAATATCTTCAAATATAATACAAGGCGATAATATTTGGTGGCAACAATTTAAAAAGTAATACGCTATTTATAGCGACGTAAAATTCCGTTTCGAGACTAATAGCCTTTCTGGGCTAACGCTTCTTTGGGGTAATAATAAGTGTTACGCGCTTTTATAGTGAACTGACGCAAAATTAGGTCTCGAGAATAACAGCCCTTGTGGGCTAACGCTCCTTTGGGCTAAAAATTAGCGAAACACTTCCTGATAAGATATGTGTTGGATGTATATTTAATATTTGCATTTCTTTTTTTTTTTCTTTTGCCTTATTTATTTTCTCTGTATTTAATTTTATGCTATGATTTTTACAATAATCTTGTTACTGGCAACATGCTTTGTTTTACTATTGAGTTTGTGTGAATGGCAACAGTTGTTCATGTTTATGTTTCAATAGAATAGCTTTCTTAGCCGCACTGTGCTGCGGGCAATCTTTCTGTTAAAGAATTTCATGTTTTAGAATATCGATAAAGTTTGTATACAAAGCTGATGCCTTTTAGTTAAAGGCAACTAATATGTGTGTAAATATGTCAACTAAATATCTGCAAATAAGTGGTACTAACATTGTTGTTGTCTTGTCCGAGGAGTCAAACTGGACCGAAAGTATCCAGAACAGCCACAGCAACATCAATAATCTTCGAAGAATAGAGAGTTGGTGCGAGGGATCTATATTTACACTGAAGAGCTTGGCCAAAATAGCAGGACAGTCAAAGAGGTGGTCTGGAGAAAGTTGGATATCAGCACAGTGAGGACAGCTATTATAATTTCGCTGGCCATCAGGGGATATCTTCATTCCTTTAAAGTGTTTTGCCCTCAATTTGGCTATGGTAGTGGAAATGATACGGTTACAATTTAGAGCAGGAATGGAATTCTTCTTGATTGAATGGGAGGTAAGTCTTCGGCTGGCTATTGCGTCAATATCGGTAAGGGTTAAGCTGTTGCAAAGTTGAGAACTATTTCGGACGTTTTCGGCGAGGCCATCAGTCTGCTCATTTCTGTAAATATCAACATGCACTGGTATCCACTGTAGTGTGAAGGTCCTTTGGGCTGCAGTAGTTTTGTTCATGAGCATGATAATGTCCTGGGTAAGTTGAGAGTTGCCTCTTGGGATGGCTTGGAGCGCAGATTTAGAATCAGAGAATGATAAGAGGCCATTGGAGTTCTGGATTGCCCTGGAAATGTGGATATCTTAAGCCTTTTATACAATAGCTAGATTTTGGGTCGAATTTGAAAGTTTATCCTAGAGACGAATAATATATGATTATGATATTGTAGCATTTTCCAAGTTCGCTTATCCAAGTTATTCGCACATACTCTTTTCACACACCAAGTTAGCTTTTCTCCACAAATATTTAACTGCTTGATGTCGAACCACTTTTTCCATCTGTCGAGCCAGCCAGCACTAGGAGTAAATATAAGGTCCCCCTTTCTGAAATTCATCATAAAATTGGCTTTTCTTTATAAAATTCGCCCTGAAATGGGTGTTCCCTGTTCCCTTTTGCTGCGTGAACCACAAATAAAGCGCCTCGCTGACTTTTTCGTATTCACCAACTTTCATACTTTTTCTTTCATTAAAACTATCCGCACATGCACTTTTCACACGCCAAGATTCCATTTCGAACCTCTTCTTCTTCCTATCAAAGTAGTCCATTCAACACATAAATACATGGTAAATTTGTTTACACGATCCCCTTTGTCCACTCTCTTTAAGGCATCTAGCTTCATTTCCATTGTCAAGTCAGTTTGTTTTCTTTTCGAACGACATTCTCACTTCACAGAATATCAAAAGTTCCTAAAGATATTTTAACACTTATACGCCTGGATGTGAACCGAGAACCGATACCCACAGTGAACTGGTGTGAGTTTAGTTTGCAATAAGATGCAGTCACAAAATTTCAGACAGGTCTCCTAACGTTTCGCTACATTAGAAAGGAGTGGGAGCTAGCGGCCAGCCGCTACCTGACTTTCTTCGTATCCTCGAATGAAGCAAATAGCGTTGCCATGTACCAAATAGCGTTTGTATGACAATATATCTTGAAATTTGTTAAGCACTTCCAAGAATTAGTGGCACAATGCGAAAACGGCAAAAAACTGCAGAAAAAGAGCACTCAAATCTTGGACCAGAAGATATACGCATGAATAATAACTATATGTACTGTATGTAACATTTGCTCTGTTTGGTCTAGACCAGGGATTCTCAACCGGTGGCGCGCACGAGAAAAAAAAATCTAATGTGTGCACCACCTGACTTCCTTGTACAGAATATTAAATTATACGCATTCTTTCTTCAATTTCATTTAAACTTATTTCATTTAAACATTTCATTTAAACGACAAAGTAGATTTCATTTAAATCTACTTCGTCGATAGCGCATAAACTACAATAGAATAAATGCACTCTTTAAAATTCACTATATTTGCTTACTATAGCGACACTCTGGCCATAGGTTCACTAACAGCGTTATATTTCGTTCATTTAACTCAGAATGCACAAAATTTATATCATCTTAAGAATTATCTAATCGTTGCCACATGTTCTGTTCAAATACCATAATAAATCTAAAACGATGTATAAAAGAAATTAAGCAAAGAACAACAACAACAAAAAAGATACAGTTTATTACAGACGATTCAGTATTTCTCATTCAATTAATTCAGTTCTCACTTCGCGACAAGGCGCAAATACATTAAAACTCAAGATGTCTGTATTGAAAATTATGAAGTAAATCTTAAACACTTATTTCCTGGAATAAATTCCAGAATGGATTAAGCATGATTTAATTCGCAGTAATAAAAGAAGGCGTTATTGGGAAGCTTACTTTCTCTAGATTGGCAACAAATCTACTATTCTGCTGCTTCAAAGGTAAACAAGCAATGGTCGCCATGGAAAAAAATTATTAGACTTAGCGGCACCTAAACAACTTTAAAATTGTTGATAATTCTAAAAATATTGTACACAGATTTACTAAAGGCATAAAAACCTTCACCGGAAGATAAGAACAACATAATTCAATCATTTTTAACGCAAAAAATGTACAATTTACAAACATATAAGAAAAAAGAAACTGAGATCACTGAGCCGAGTAACAGAGTGGCATAAAAACCTTCACCGGAAGATAAGAACAACATAATTCAATCATTTTTAACGCAAAAAATGTACAATTTACAAACATATAAGAAAAAAGAAACTGAGATCACTGAGCCGAGTAACAAAGTGGATATATAAATATATTTATATACGTGTGGTGAGGCCGATTGCAACCAAAATACGAGGTGCACATCTAAACATGTTATAGCAGTGCTATATACAAAATTTCAACGTTCTGAGGCTACTCGTTTTTGAGTTGTGTGAGATACATACCTACGTACGCACAGACGCCACAAAAAATTCTTTTTAGAATTCATTTTAAATTAGTTTTACAATTTTTTTGGGGGAAAGAGTGCTTTATCCTGTCTTTACGTACAGATGTCACGCAAAAACATCATTAAATTGCATTCGATAGCTATGAAATTGGATATTTGCGTTGAAATATGATGCCTGAAACTTTTCGCGATTACAATACTTTCTTTTTACTTCGTACAAGGAAGTACATATTAGATGGCACGCAAAGAAACAAAAGTATTTTTAATTATTAAATTCAAAAACCTCGTGAAGAAAAAGAACGATTGATAGAAATTTCCTGTGATCGAACTTGATTTGATTGAAAATTTCAAAAATACGAGTAATATACTTGATAACTTTTGCCAGAACCGTAAAAAATAATTTAAAGGCATTTCAAATAAAGCTACTAAATGTTTATTGACATCTTTCCACAACGTATTTGTGTGAACAAGTATATTCTTCCATGTTATATTTGAAAAATAAATACAGAACAAAATATAAAGTGGATCCTAATTTACTGTTGAAACTAAGTGAGATAAGACCAGACATAAGGAAACTGATATCTCTTTAAACAGGCCCAGACTTCACATCTAATTTTAGAATTAAAGTATTATAACTTAAATTTTGATAATTAAAATGGTAACCAAACTTTAAACTAATATTTTTACGTGTGGATATTTAATGCAAATAGCCAATAGGTTATGCAAATGCCAAAATAGTTTTTTAATGTTCCTATGCAGAAACTGAAACATAATCATTGTAAAATACAGTAATGGTACTAAAGGTTTTCAGTTTTTGTTTAGGTGGTACGAGTTAGTTAAACAGTTGAGAACCGTTGGTCTAGACATATCTTAAAAAAGTTCTTAAAAAGTTATCGAATTATACGGAAAGTCGAGATATCGGGAATCGAGTTTGCGGAACTCTGCTGTATTATTAGTCAAAGAGGCAATTTGCTCAGAAGCGCCATTAATTTCGTTTTGGCATTTTGCGTTGATTCACTATAAAGGTTGATTCACTTTTCAGATTGTTGCGACCGAATATTAGAGCCCTGTATTATATTTAAAGAAATTAAATAATGACGAATCTGCGTAAATGCATGTATGCTTCTCGCATTGTGATAAAACGGCGGTACCTAGAGCCATCCAATTTTGAATAACGAACATTCCCATCCAAATATGGGCATCTGGAAGCCCAAATTTGGAATTTGTTTTATTATCTATTTCATACTTTGTAAATCTTTAACGAATTTTGGATTAACAAACTCAACGATTTCAAAGCGAGGAATGGCAACGCTGTACGGGGGGGGGAACATTTTCCTCTCCAGCGAGCGAGACTGTGTATCAGAAATTTTAAAGATAGGCTCATTTTAAAATTATTTTGCGATATTGCTGTTGGATTGGATTTTATGGCTAAGTGCGAAGAACATGATATTTAATAACTAAATGTAACACACAAAACGTTAAAAAAAAACACCCCTTTGGGCGTAATGTATAATCTGAAGGCTTTCAATTTTATTTTATTTTTTACTTAAAAAAATTATATATATATACGAGGGCATTTGGAAAAGTAAAGATACAATACATACCTTAAAAAACATTTATTTAGAAGACGTCAGTTACATCTTATTAACTGGATTATTTATTATTTTTCGACATAATCACCCCCGTTATCCAAACATTTGTTAAGTCGGTGCACAAGCTTTTGTATCCCACAGTCATAGAAGGTTGCCGTCTGTTGGAACCCAGCGCGCACACAATTTCTTGTACCCTAACTTGACAGTCACAACTTCATAAAGAGTTGTCATTGACACTTCTGGTATGATTTGATGCAATTCTTTCAATTTGAGACGTCTATTCGCACGAATTGCTTCCGCTGTTTCTCTGAAGAAGGGCATCAGAGATCACAGATAGCCAACCTGTTCTTTGTTCGTCATGAACATCGGTCCTACCGTCAGAGAAATGACGACACCATTTCGTTACATTTTATCGATTCATAATGTTCCCATAAACAGAAACAATTTCTTTGTGAATATCCGCTGGTCGCTGACCTTTTGCATGAAGAAAACGTATGACGGAGCGCACTTCGCATTTGGCGGGATTCTGAATCGGCGCAGCCATTTTAAACACGACCTACTCCAACCAGAATCAACGTTGAAATGTCGAACGACCACGAGGAGAAAGCTAACGATTAAAGTTAACACCTGTCTTTCCAACTTGCTCACCAAAGCTTTTCTTTTCCTCTGGCGTACGGTGTATCTTTACTTTTCGAAATGCCATTGTATATATATTATACTTACTGTTCATTCTATAGAATTGTTGTTAAGATGCTAAGAATTATAATATTTAATTTCTGCGTTACAATTCTGAAGAAGGAAGAGCTGTTTGGATAATGTCTATGTATGATGCCTTCAGTACCACAGGACTGGAGAAGAATCAGCATTTAATTATCTTGTACTTTATAATCTTCACTAGATATTTCAAAAGTGGCAAATCCGCCGCTGGAAATTACCTGCGGTGTACAGCCATTGAAAATATAACAGTTAGAACCCCCTCTTCCTCCTGTATGCAGTTGCCATTAAGAAAGAGTTTTCTTTCGTAAAAATGTGCCACAAACGGAAAGAATTTATATCGTATTACCGAAGCTCAGATGTGTGCCACTTGCGGTCGCTCGACGGCAGGAGCATCGGTGCTAAAGAAAGAGGTAGATGGGATCCGCAAATAATAATACACTATCAGAAGCATTAATAAGGTATTTTCTTCCTCCTTTCGGCATGCCTTCGTGGTGTAACGGTTAGCACACTCGGCGCGTATTCGAGAGGTCCAGGTTGGAGTTCAGGCTGTCTCTACAGCATATTCAAGTTAGAAATTTAGTGAGAGTAATATGAACTACTTTTTGGTGATTTCTCAGGTGGCAGCACGAAATAGCTCACATGTTGCAAGCAGGTCGAGAGCTTCCGTTTGGCCACTACTATCATAATCTGGTACTTTAAAATACACATTTCAAGGCCATTGCAAGCTCCACTTCCATTTGCAATTGTAACTTTACTCATCATCACCGCTTTATTTCCCCCACTTAAGGCTTCCCCCTACTTAAGGCTTGTAGTTCATATCAGGCTCCATTTATGCTGTTTGTCAGATTTCTTCGCTTGCAGTTGATAGCAAATATAGATCAAAGGACCCCATGTTTCAAATTTAACTTCCCAGAATTCAGGAAATAATATTCTTTTTGATTTAATATTGTTTAAAAACAAAATCTTGTTTAAAGCTATATTTAAATAACTAACAATATCAGTCCTCCCGGTATTAATTAAACGCGTATATAATGTATAGACACCTACTTGGCGAAAACAAAACATATAAATTCCTATTTCTACAGATGGTTTAGAGAAGTGTAGAAACATGCTAAACGGAAATGAAGTGGATAAAAAATTAAGTAACTCGACCTTTTTTAAGCATTTGTTGTTCCCATGGTTACGAGTCAGATCGGAAAATAATCTTAAAGTTCCTATTATAAAGTAAAAAAACTAAGTAATTGAGGGGCTATTTAAATATGGAAAGCACAAAAAGGCTATTAGCCTGAGGGGAGGGGTGCTTTCGTGAAGGACGTTTTAAGAGAAACTGGCTCGTATTTACGTTACATAATGGTGTGGTGTATTTAATTATGGCAAAGCACACTAGGGCTATCTGCCTAAGGGGAGGGATGCCTTCGTGGAGGACTTTCTAAGGGAAACTGGCTCGTATACACGTTACACATGGGGAAAACCACGAAAACACCCATGCAGCCAGCCCGTTCGCGGGATTCGAACCTCGGACCGAACTACCAGTGTTCAGCGACTTTACCGCTCGGCCGCTGGTGGGCTCGTTACATAATGAAAAAATAACGAGAGCATGCATGCAGCTACCCCTTCACCGAAATTTGAACCCGCTCCATCCCCATACAATCCCAGTCACAGTTAAAGTCACAGTTTCTCAAATCCCATATGGTACCTTACATTATTTTTCATGGTACAATATTTATATAACAAATTTAGATGAATGGTCAGAATGAACGTGAAATTAAGTCCTGCTTATAACATTTGCGCATAATAGTAAATATACTTTTTTTATGCTGCAAAATACTTAGCAATTTTGAGAATCCCTATGCTAATGGATAGGAAAATTGAAAATGTATTGTCGCGTGCGTATGGCTTCGTAGTAGATTGAATACGCAAACAAAACGGATAATAGCTTGATAAAATTCATTTTTATCAAAAGAAACAATTGACAGTCCTGGAATTTTTCACAACAGCAGTCTTCGTAGAGTTCTTCTCAATATAACACAGCACAATCAGTATTTACACACCAAAGTACTGAAAACATTAAACACAACGCAATGCCAAGCGCATCTAAAAGGAGAAGCTCTCACGGTTATCTCAATACACCGAAGCCGCTCTGCACTGACAACTGAGAAACTGATATACTGTCCGGTCTTAAATAGTCCCCCTCCGGTTGCCTAGAAATTTCTAGTACTTTCCACTTTTGGAAATTACTTTAAAGCATATGAGGACCGGATACGGTTACAGTTGCATTGGATCAATTACATTTATTCAGTCACAATACCAATTACAGTTATGCAGGGACCGGACGTAAATGTCTCGAAATGTTCGCTAAGCTTGCCGACTTTTGGCGATTTCTCGCCAAATTTGGCAACAAAAATTAGTTTCCAAAACCCTCACCAGCTTAACTATTCTTTCCAATTTAGCGACACAGTCGTTTACTCAATGTTAAATAGAATTGTCCCTGTATTCTTATTTTTCTGGCAGAGTATCCTCGCTTTCAAGCATTTTATTTTACATTATACAAAAAATATTAGAGTTTTACATATAATTCCACTAAAATTACTTATATATGCACAAAATTCGTAACGGTATTAAAATAGATTTTAATTACTAGGTACAAACTGCATGAAATAGAGTTTTAATAACTTTGTACAAACATTAGGTTATTTTTTAAGCAGAAGAGATGAAAAATGAGCAATGCTCTCGTGGGATTCGAACCTCGGACCTCTCAAATACGCTCCGAGTGTACTGACCATTACACCACGAAGGCATGCTAAGAAGGCGGGAGAAATATATACTCCCTTTTTTAAAGGGCGATTGGGGATTATGAGACCCAATCACCAAATCCTGATGGTGGAGAATCATCATCCACCAACTTTTCTTTTTTTTAGTTCGGGCGCCGCTCTAGAGATATTAGGATTTTTGATGCTGAGAGACGTGAAAAATAAGCAATGCCCTCGCCGGGATTCGAACCTCGGACCCTCTCGAATACACGCCGAGTGTACTGACCACTACACCCTGAAGGCATGCTAAGAAGGCGGGAGAAATACCTGATAACGTCTTACATAATTATTTAGCATTAAAACATTAAACATTATTATAAATTATAAACATTTATTTAAAAAGAATGTTTGTTTCATTTTGCACATAAGTATTTTAGGTTTCATTTAAATCATCGAATATATAATTCTCAAACATATATAATACTTTGCCATCAACCTTGTTATTACGTATTAACATGTGTAACATATGTAAATCATATTTTCAGTCATTGAATTATGCGCATTACGATTCATTATTGAAATTTTTGTTCATAGGCGTGGAAAATATATGGTGAACAGATCTGAGCTTAAGCAAATGGTAAAATTCAATACTTTTTGTTTTAGCGTTGACTTCAAATGAAAGTTCACCCTTTTCAAAGAAATAAATGCCAAAGAAGTGTTGATTTTTCTCGATAATCAATTCTGCAGCTAATAAAGATAATAGCAGAGGTTTTAAACTTGACAAAAACAGGCGGGAAAAGGGCAATAGACTTGTCACATCTTCTGAAAGAACAGCACAGTCAGTCAGTCTAAAAATAGCCATGGATGGCTTTGAAGAAGAAAGACAATTTTAGTTTTGCTTCTACTTCACATGAAGTGGTCGAGCTTTACTATAAACATTCCAGGACCATATCTGCTTTTGCAATAAACATGTCAGGGAATTATTTTACACCCAAAATTCTAACGCCGTCACAACAAGCGAGCTTTAGAATTCTCCATTTCCGCTCGAAATTTATGGAACCTCTTAGAAATCAACACTTTGTACGATAAATTTTAATTCTTCTCGCGGTGGTTCGACTTCGGGTTTACGTTTGCAATAATGTGAGGCTATTAAAAAGATTTACAGGCATTCTGAAACGAGGAAGTGGCAACACTTGCACGGCTGAAGAAGCAATTTTGTTATTCTTTGTTGAACAGAGAGGCGAAATTAATATTTTAAATAAAAGTAATTGCTTTCGTCAAAGGTATTATTACGAATTTTGTATTTAGTTAGATATTTTTAGTAGAATTATAATTAAAATTGTTTTATTCCCCCGTGCAATACAACGCGTGACGAGTTTTAAGAGAAATCTACTCCGGAAAAGTAAAAATACAAATGTACGTGCCTTTAACATTGAATAAAAGTTTATCTCGGTAACCGATATTTAATTTGAATAAATGTAATTGACAACTACCGTCTTTTTTCTGAAAATAAGACATCCTGCGAAAATAAGCCCTATCGTGATTTTCGGAACTTTTTGTAAAATAAGACATTATCGAAAATAATCCCTAGTTAAAATAATGTGACAAAAAGAATTCGTTAAAGGAAGTGGGTTGATTTTACGCTGCCACCACTGTTGAAGGGTCAGAATAGAGGTTTACCAGTTTGGATTCAGCCAGTAGTCACCGCGCTAAAGACATGATGAACTTCCTTACTGAGAGGAAGATTGATCAAATAATGATTCTGGCAGGAATGACTGGTTACCTCCAGACACTTGACATTGCAATAAACAAGCTATTCAAGGATCATTTGTGGATGGAAATCAATGAATATATTGAAAACAGAATGGTGAGAAATCATCGAGGTAATTTTGTAAAACCAGGCTTACAAGAAGTTGTGAATTGGGTAAAAACTTCATGGGACAAAATAACTGATAGTGATGTTTCCAATGCACTACGAACAGGCTACTTAGACAAGAAGTATTCATTTAATGATAGCTATATCGCAGAGATGTGAGAGATTCGGACCAATGATTCAACAGGAAATGGATTTGGAAGAAAATCGGAATATAATTCAGAATTTTATTTATGACGATGTTCCAGAAGAAGATGACATGACTGTAATTGAATAAATTTAAATTTCTGTATTCTGTGTAAAATAAATATTAAATAAAAATATATAAATATACTTTTATTTTTGTCCTCCCCCGAAAATAAGCCCTAGCGCGTATTTTGGACCCAAAAAGAAAGTAAGACAGTGTCTTATTTTCGGAAAAAGACGGTATGTTAGCTGTAACCGTAATTCTACTCTTTTTGCTTTCCAGAAATTGCTAGAACTGTCTCGAGCGGTCGATTTAAAAAGCTATAAAAAGACAGACAGAGAGCATCTCAGCTCAGTTGTTTATATAACTGTTGTTTGTTGATTGTAGTTAATTCGCGGTGAGATCGAATTAGCTTTCTCTGCGCTTTCTATTTAACGTTTTAGTAGTTTAAAATATAACCACTGAGTGATATTGTGCGATATTGTGATATTGTACCTTTGTATCTTTGTTTTATTGCATCTTTGAGGAAAAATCCAGCGTTTTGTTATATTTCTTGTGATAAGAATAACTTTTATTAACTTTTTATCGAACTTGTGCATTCAATCTCTTACGAACTCGTACGCACGCAACACTATGTTTAGATTTCTGATGGCATAGTCATAAACGTGAGGAGATATTAGATAAAGGAATAAAGGTACATTATATTAAATTATAAAATCAACGATTATGTGACGTCACCAAGTGCTTTCAAAGAAATGCTCTTCTCTGAGGGCATAAAGAACATTCTCTTCGTATAAAACGGTATAAATGACTATTATTGCATTACTTCTATAGCAAAATTTAGATTTTATATTCCTCGGAATCTGTTTTAAGTATTATCCTTTGGTGCGGTCAGCCGTTTAACATAAATACTATAAAAAATAAATATGTAAAGCTTTTTAATGACTCCAGGTTGAGTAATTTCAATAGTTCAGCTAGTAATCAATAATAAACGAGAGGAAAAAACGGTGTTTATTTTTAGTTTGTCAATCTGTAACAGACAGATTAAATTTGAAAGAAAACAATAAATAATGAAAAAAATCTGAAAGATTACAAATTTTACATTACGCCCATATTTGAGTCGAGGACTTGAAATATAACCACTGAGTGATATTGTGCGATTTAAATTGAAAATCATTAAATATTTAAATTGAAAATTTGATGTCTGTAGGTACCATTGTTTTTTCACAGTGCTAGAAACTTACATGCATTCATGCAGTTCTTCATCATGTAATTTCTTTAAATATAATACAGAACGATAATATTTAGTGGCAACAATCTGTAAAGTGATACAACACATTTAAGTGTTCGACACAAAACGCCGTTTTGATACCATAATCCCATTCGGGATTAACATCCTTTTTGGACTAAATTTTTTAACTCCTCCTTGAAAATACAAATATAAAATTTCATATTACGTCTAAACGGGCGGTTTTTTGACGTTTTGTGAGTTAACTTTATTTATTACATATCATGTTCTTTGCACTTAAACCATAAAATTAAGTTCGATAGCAATGTCACAAAATAATTTTAAAATGAGACTATTTTTAGAATTTCCGATACACAGTTCCGCGCGCTGGAGATAAAAAAGATTTTTTTTTTTCGTAGAATGTTGCCATTGCTCGCTTTGAAATCCTTGAGTTTGTTAATCAAAAATTCGTTAAACATTTACAAAATATGAAATCGATAACAAAACAAATTCCAAATTTCAAATTTAGTCTTCCACATGTGCCCATATTCGTAGGAGGATGACGTCATTCAAAATTCGATAGCTATATGTACCGTTGTTTTATCACAATGCAAGAAACAGACATATATTTATGCAGATTTTTCGTTATTTAATTTCTTCAAATATAAAGCAGGACTCTGACATTTGATGGGAACAGTTTAAAAAGTGAAACGGATATTTATAGTGATTCAATGCAAAATCGCAAAACGGAAACAATAGTCCTTCAGGGACAAAGCCCCTTTGCACTAATAACAATAAAGTACTGCCTTTATTTTTTTAAATCGCTCAGATTTAATAAATAACAAACGGATTAAATCCAAGCGAAAAATAAAATTTCACTCATTGCCAAATGGTAACACGTTGGAGTGTAAAATAAAAAAAAAATCCTTATTTTGAGCAATGCAAGATATTTCTTTTAAATCGCTGAGTTTATTAATTAAATTCGAAACACGAATCCTTATGCTTCGCCAAGTGGCAACACATTCATTTTAAATCGTCAAGGTTTTCTATTAAACTTGAAACGTAAATATGAGGCATTTTTATCTTTTACGTTTCGCCAAATGGCAACGCAAAGCTTTTATATTCCTGAGTTCTTAAATAATTTTTTTTTTTTTTTTTTTTTTTTTTTTTTTTTTTTTATGTTCGCGCAAAATCTCAAGCAAATAAAAGAGTCAAATTTGAAATTCAAAATTCGAACCTCGGGGAGCACTTGTTCGGGTGGAGGAGCCACTACGTGTTCAAAATTTAGTTTCTCTGCTTGCCGCCGTTTCTCGGAGTGCATGTACGTACATATATTTGTACACACACACAAACAAAAGGGCGACAGTTATATATCTCCCGTTCTATTGTGCGGATTGCCGATTGAAAATTTTAACTTGGCGATTTTCGTATATCGAAAGCACGACTTAGGATATACATCAAATTTAGATATACACTGGTGTGCAAAAATTAAGGACGAAGTCGAAAAATTAGCATATCAGCTGAACGAAGAAGCAGAGCGGACAGAAAGACCAATCAGGAGATTAAGTAAGGTGTTGTACGGTAGCACATGCGCAGATATGCAGGTAGACGTAATGGGGGAGTGTCTGAGTAGTATAAAGCATGTTGTCGGTGTAAGATCAGTATTTCTGGCAAAGAGATTTCACGCCGTATAGCCGTTAAAATCACACCGAGTTGCTGTCTCAGCGAGAAATGGCGAATAATCAATCTGTTAGACGACATCTGGATGCTTTTATCCGAGGTCGAATCATTGGGAAGTTGGAGGAAGGCCGCAGTGTGACAAGTGTGGCTGCAGAGTTCGGAATTGCTCACAGCATCGTTTCACGACTTTGGAGACAATTTCAAACTACAGGAACAGCTATCCGGGGGTTTAGTAGTGGTCGTCCACGAGGAACCACACCCGCAGATGACCGGTATATTGCCTTACAGGCCAGAAGAAACAGGCGGCAGACAGCGGGAGAAATCACTAGACACATGACACAGGCGACTGGACGACCGATATCGCGTTTTACCGTGGCCAGAAGACTGCACGGTGGTGGTCTGTTTGCACGACGACCTGTAGGGTGTATACCTCTAACGCCTGCCCATCGGAGAAGGCGTTCTTTGTGGTGCCAGGAACACCGGAATTGGAGAGACAATGAATGGGGACAAGTACTCTTTACAGATAAGAGCAGATTCAGTCTGAATAGCGATTCTCATCGCATACTCATCTGGAGAGAGCGGGGAAGCCGCAATCATCCCTCGAACATCATTGAAAGGGACAGGTATGGAGGTGGCGATGTTCTCGTTTGGGGAGGCATCATGCTTGGTAGTCGTACAGAGCTTCACATCTTCGACGCAGGTTCAGTCAACGGCAGGTTCAGTAACGTGATTCTTCTTCCATATGTGCGTCTTTTTAGAGGCGCTATGGGTCCGCAGTTCCTTTTCATGGACGACAATGCACCATGTCATCGCACAGTAGCTGCCGAACAGCTCTTAGAGAGTGAGGATATTGAACGTATGGATTGGCCGGCACGATCTCCGGATCTCAATCCCATCGAGCCTGTATGGGATTTTCTAGGCAGCTCGTACCTTACCACCAGTAACGATTCCGGAGCTTCGATTGGCGCTGCAAGACGAACGGGCAGCAGTGCCTCAACAACTCATTGACACCCTCATTCTCAGCATGGGCAGACGCTGTGAAACCTGCCTAGCAGTCAGGGAAGATCATATCCCCTATTAAAGACCGGATGTTTCATGCTGGACACCCATCACAGGGATGTTTCGGCCTTCAGTCGCATTGCGCTCCATGCTACTTTTTCAATAAAGCTTCTTTTTATCCCTCTGATTTCTCTTTTAGTAAGTGTTGCTTACATTACTCATGTCCTTACGTATTGGGGATCTTACGGTATTAAATGTGTTGATTTGGAAAGCTTTTGTACAAAGTTATATTGAAAAAACCGTCTCGTCCTTAATTTTTGCACACCAGTGTAGTATTGTTCTAACATAGATATTCTGACTTTTTCTGAGAGGACATTGCGATTTTTTTTTTCATATTTCAGTTTTGCGACTCAAATTGTGCAAGCTTTGTAAAAAGTACCAAGCTTTGTAAAAATTGTACGGCTAGTTTGTAAAGACATTAGGTTATTTCGAGGCCAGAGAGATGAAAAATGAGCAATGCCTTCACCTGGAATCGAACCACGGACCCTTGGAGTACGCGCTCAGCGTGCAGACAACCACACCACGAAGGCAGGACAAGAAGGCGGGAGAAATACTTTATATACTCCCCCTTCTAAAGGGCGACTAAGGTTTTTAGGAAACCCAATCGCCAAATCCTTGGTATGGAGAATCATCATCATCCACCTTCCTTTTAGTTCGGGCGCCACTGTAAAGATATTAGGTATTTTAGAAGCAGAGGAGATGAAAAATGAGCAACGCCTTCGCCGGGAATCGAACCATGGACCTCTGGACACCCCGAAGGCATGCCAAGAAGGCGGAAGAAATACCTTATAAGTTTTTTAAAATTTACCTATCAAAATTTTAACTCTTCAATGTTAATTAAATTGGGTATATATATTTATTAATATCTCTTTTTTATTAAATTTACTTGACTGCTTCTTTCATAATTCGAAATTTAAATTCAATCCAAATAAAACTCGCAGATATTTTCTAATTTATTTTTAAATTTTGTATTTTTTTAGTACTTGTAACATTTTTTAATTATAACCTATAAAATTTTTGCACTCACCTTAAAGTAAATGTATTTTTAGGCATACTTGCAAAAGAATTAATATTTTATTTTTTTTCAAAATTTTCCAAATCATACGGGAATTCATATACTGGTGCAATTTATGAATTTATGCAAAGAAAACGATTAAAAAAACAATAAAAATTCTGAAAGCTTTCAGATTTTATATTACGCCCAAAGGGGCATATTTTTCATTTACACACATATAACGTTTCGAGAGCATTTGGATTAAAAATGTTTAAAAACAGCATATCCTTAGAACTTGCGATAGACAGTCTCACATGCTGGACTTAAAATGTTTTATTCCGTACACTAGTAGCTTTGAAATCACTAGTAGCTTTGAATTTGTTTTCACTAGTAGCTTTGAAATCATTGAGTTTTTTAACTAAAAATTCGTTAACGTTTTCCAAAATATAAAATACAGAATAAAACAAACTCGAAATTCAAAATTCGGACTTCCAGGTGCCCATATTCGGGTGGAGGATAACATTATTCAAAATTCGATGGCTCTAGGTACCGTTGTTTTTTCAAGATGCTAGAAACATGCATACATTCATGCAGATATTAATTTCAATGAATATAGTAAAGGGCGATAATATTTGGCGGCAACAATCTGGAAGGTAATTCGACGCTTTTAGTGATTTGACGCAAAATGCCGTTTGGGTTAAAAATTTGAATGGGCTCATATATTAACGATTGCTCAAAAAGGGCAATCGCTTTTTTTTTTTTTTTTTTTTTTTTTTCGCTCTCGTTGAACATGCACCAATCTATTTTGTCTTTTTTAGCTTTACTATTAAGCATCATTTTCTTCGCACTTAAGCGCCATATCGAATTCAATAGCAAAATTACAAAAATTAAAAAGCAGCATATATTTTAAAGTCCCGATGCAGTGTTAAGTGTTGGTTTTTTTTTTTTTTTTCATTCTTTTTCTCAGTTTATCATTTCGATGTTCAGTAGATGGCTTACAAAACTTTTTTGTATGCTTTTTTTATTAACATTTCGTGTGTTAACTTTGTCTATTAAATATCATGTTCACACTTACACCACATAAAATTCTATTTAACCAAAAAATCACGAAATACTTAAAAACTGTATATCTTATGAATTTTCAATAGAATATTCTCACGCGCTGCAGATAAAAAGTGTTTTATTCCGTATAGTGTTGCCATTTTTCGCTTTCAAATCGTTGAGTTTCTTAATAAAAAATTCATTAAAGTTTTTTAAATATAAAATGCAAATTTCGAAATTCAAAATTCGGCCTACCGGGAGGACAAGTTCTAGTGGAAAATATTATCTAAAATTTGAGGGCTTTAGGCAGCGTCGTTTTTTCATAATGCGAGATACATACATACATCGATGCAGATTCTTTACATACATCGATGCAGATTTAATTTCTTTAAAAATAAAACAGGGCGATAATATTCGGTGGCAACAATTTAAATAGTGGTTTGCGGTTTATAGCGGAGTATTCAAAGTCCCATTCCGAGAATAATAGGTCATTCGGGCCAACGCCGTTTTCGGCTAAAAAGGCATAAATTTGCATCGAAAACGGTTTTGGTTTGTCCGCGACGGCTATCTGCCTAAGGCGAGGGATGCCTTCGTGGAGGGCTTTCTAAAAGGAACTGGCTCGTATACATGTTACACATTGGGAGAACCAAGAAGGCTGCCATTCAGCTAGCCCGTTCGTGGGGTTCGAGCCTCGGCCGAACCACCAGTGTTCAGCAACTTTACCGCTAAGCCGCTGGGGGGCACCAAAGGCTAAAATCAAAATAATAAACTTATTTATTATTAAATCCTAAGTTTATAAGAAAGATTTACAAAAGAGAGAGGCTAACACAGAAGTTATTTGTCGTACAATTTAGCCGTGAATATAGAGAAAGCATTATTTTTTCTTCCGCTACAGATACAGAAAAATATGATTTACAAAATATATGATTATAGTGGGATGAATAAAAATCTCAGAGATACTATGTCAGAAATCATATCCAGGCACGAGAATAAATATTCCCCTGCCTCAAACGAATGAGCAATTAACGAAAGAAGATGACTGCCAAAAAGTTTTTTAGCATTATTAGCATTTATTACCATAAAGAAGGGGAAGCAATATTAGCAATACCATAAAGGGGAAGCAATACCATAAAGAAGGGGAAGCAATATAGCATTTATTACCATAAAGAAAGGGAAGCAATATTAGCATTTATTACCATAAAGAAGGCGCCGATCTTTATTGATTTACAGTGTTTGCTATATTTGTTGCGGTATATCAGCTATAAGATTATCAACGCCCAGCGTATGACCAGACGGACAATGGAGGGAATAAATACCATAAATAAATAGACAGCAAAAATAGAACCTGATCCAGCTTGTAAAGACTGCATTAAGAAGGATGTAAATAGGTTTATTTTTTGTTTTTTACTTGAATGTGACAGAGAGATATTCGCTTTCTATAAGTACCTTACGCTTGTAGAGTTGCGCGCCTCCAACCTGCACGCAACCAAGAGGTGACTGTTGAAACTGGAAAATACACAGAGTCTTGCTAAGGGTTTAAGTCCCTTTTTATTCAACAATCGCGTGCTCTTGACGCTCACAAACTACGCCGACCCGGCGGTAAAATAAAAATAAGAACCTGAAAAGAAATAATAACAAGACTCTAACTACGAGGCTCTCTAAAAGTAACTAACCTCACCGCGTTTTACAATACCGCTGCTAATTCAGCAAACTTTGAATATCACGTTGAACGAATAACCATTCTCCGAGGCAAGCACACAGGCCGAAACGCGGGGTTCTTCAATTTTTGACTAACTACCTCCGCGCTCGTGAAGTAAGAACAGCACACCTCGAACTCGTTTCCTTTCTATTTAACTCAGAATACTTCCGCTGATAATTTGAATCCTTGCGCGTTCTACTCAAATTTACATACTCTGGCATTGGCAGTTCCAGGGGAAAGTAAGGCTTGACAGGAAAGATAGTTTAAACTTAAAATAAATGTTAGTTAAAATAAATATAAACCCTACACGCTAAAGCTATATTGCAATGCATAACATCGGAGTAAATATAACTAAAAATATTGCCGACTTATTAAAAGAAATATAATTCAAGTATCTATGTTACCGTGAAAGACCGAAATTGGAGAATGTCGACTTCACCGGAAAATGTCAACATTCACCAAATACGTCGGTGAACGATCGAATATTGCATTACATTCTTGTACATACCGGACCCTCACCGGTGTGACGTCGTGGATGCTTTAGTTGTAAGGGAATTAACACAGGTATTGGCGATTCGCAGATACAACATTTAATTAATACATTTAGAAAACTTAAGTAGATATCCGAGGTGGTGACACGATCAGAGACGTTAACGAAAATGGAACTCGTCATCACTGGACGAATAGAGTCCTCACACCTCAACTCGCTGGCGGAACTTCCCAACTCTCCCTCCGACAAGCGTCCGACCAGAAGTCTCATCTCTTTACGCATGCGCATTACTCAGTTACGTCGTTGGCATTCACAGTTCTTTAGGTATTAAAAATGAATTATAGTCCTCGTAGTGTGAGGAGTCTGCTAACGAAGTTCTCTCTAGTCGATAGCATCTTAGGTCTTTCTAGTAGAGAGTCAAGGAGCGTTCTTTATACCGGTGTATGTCGACAATCACAGATATGCTCTGGTGTAGGTTCGAAAAGAGAGGTCATAAAGTGTCAAAATAGTTTAAAATGTTGCAATAAATAATATTTGAATCACCTAATTTAGTAAGTTTTTTAGTACTATTATTTTACGTACTGTATAATTAAGTAAGTTTTTAACTTCTATTATTTTCCTTTCTCATTTTAATGTACTGTGTGTTTTAAGTTGTTATGTTCTTAAATTCTTATTTTAAGTCTCAAGTGCGTTTATTCGTGACTGAATTACGGAGAAGAAAATACAATATCCTTATATGTTCAACATTCACCATTTGTACATGGTTGAATGTCGACATTGACCGGTGTAAGTCAGAACTAAGAGTGTTTGGAAAGCATCTCGGACATACACCAAGTGACTATGTGAATGTTGACATTCATCGGTGAAAGTCGACATTTTCCAGATTTCGGTGTTTCACCGTAACATCTGTACTGTTAGAATCTATGCGCGACTGTTTGTTTGTAATATTGTTACGTTTTTCCTTTTACCTATTCTTCTGACACCAGTTGTTAGTTATTTTCTTCCTTCACGTTCGTACAGGGTTCGTAGATTTGGAGTGAATAACGACGACACTTTATGAAGTATCGAAACACACTTTATTCAGCCAATATTAATCAGGACAGCTCCAAATTCACGTTTTACAGTCGTCGAAGATCTACTATAAACACGCTGGAACTCGATCAGCGACACAGGTTATCAGGCTATCACGGTGGAGACAGCTTCCTGCAAAGCAGCCAACTCTGCTTGGTCGTTCTCGGAACTCCACGTACTCTCGAGATTCTCCACTCTACAACTCGCGATGCACTCGACGACACACAGAGCACAGTTCCTGACTCACCACTTCAGTCGTTTCCGGAGCTCACCACGCTCTTTCGACGATGCACTAACCGCGATACACTAAGAGACTCCTTCGGTGCGCTCGACGACCCACTCGGCACTCGCTGCCCGGCTGTCAACTCGATCGACTCCGCACTGCTAGCTAGACGAGGCGCACTCTTCCTCTCGATGAAGCACACTTCCTGACTGCGGACCAGCACAGTTTATATAGCCTTCGGCTTGTGTTCGGGAACATTCTGGACTAAACCGGTAAGAATTCGTTCCAGAAGGTTCTCCAACCGTCCATGGTATATCGCCAATTTTATCGCAAAATGGGCGATTTCTCGCCAAATCTGGCAATCCTGTCTTCCCTTGCCATTTTATAGCAACCCTAAAACTGCTTTGCGGGGAAGCCATCTCACCGCGCCTTTACATTTCGTAACAATATCATCTCCTCCGGAACGGCGGGAGTCGAGTTTCGAGAAAGTTACTTCCCGGATTCCAAAAATTCGTTGGAAGCCATTTAGATCATTCTCATCTTCGCACGACTTTAATCAGCCGTAGATATTAATAAAATAATCTCTGGAAACGCTAATTTTCTCACTCATTTTTCCGAGTGGCAACAATCTCGCGAGGTGGGGATAAAAAATGCTTTATTTCGAAATGTGTTGCCACTGTTCGCTTTCAAATCTCAGAGTTTGTTAATCAAAAATTTATTGGTTTCAGAAAACATGAAATAAAAATAGCACTGCTAAACATTAAACATATTATCTATATATATGTAAGCGAAATGCCACTGACTCATCACTAAATCTCCGAAACTATACACCCGATTGACTTGAAATTTTGCATTACTCATTCCACGATGTAGATGCGCATTAAGAACGGATTTTACGCAAATCCTGTCCAAAATCGATTTTTGTTACACAGTAGAAGTTTCTCATACATTTGGATTTCAAATCCAAGTTCAGAATTTTCTTTTATATTTGCCAAAACTATATAGGGAATACAATGTTGCCAATGAATGCATTTTCCTTTAAAATTATTAAATTGGCAAGTAACTGTCATCTATCCAATGAATACAAGCAACATTGAAATGATAAGGTTAATAATAACATTTATATTTAACTGTTATCACGAGTTTCATGAAAATAAATGTTATTATTAAGAGAAATAGGTTATTGCGATGAAAAATAAAAATGTTGTTGTTATTTATAAAAACTGCCATACTAAAAAATCAAGGGCAAATAATTATAATTGATTAAAAATTTTGATAACGAAGATACTAACATTTATTTTCATGAAACTTATGATAACAGTTAACCATATATATACCTTAGTTTCATATTGGCAATTTTTCGTCGTGTAGGCCTACTGGGAATCCCACTACGTTAAATAATGGGGACGAATCCCAATATACAGAACCTGGGTGATGTGGAAATCTGTGTATGACAGATTCACTGACCGGCATTATATTTCCCGACTTTAAATTAAAAAAAATTTGCATTAATTATCAATTCGAAATTAGACATTTCGTCCATATAAGAAGTCTAGGTTTACATTCAAATAGATAGTGTGCCCAGCAAAGCGGCGGGTATTGTATAAGGTCACATTCTGACGTTGACGAAAGCGCGTGACGGCATTGACATCATTGTATGTCGAAAATGTTTCGTTAATGTCAACATTTTAAATAAATAACTGCTGGTGGCAACCTTTTTGTTTCACTTTAGGATAATTGACACTGTATGCTATTGCCATGTTTATTCTTTTATCGATATTGAGTAAAAGTCGTTATATTACATTAAATTTAAATCATGACGTCATACGTACACGTATTAACCTGAAGTGTCAAAAGTTTTTGTTTCCTGATTTGGCAACGAAATAATTGTTTACGAATTGGTTGTTACTTGGAAAGATGAATGAACTGATTTCATTCGTACTGAAATGCATTTACTTTTCAGGTCTATATAGATTTTATAAATTTTGTTTCGCTGTAATCCACTCGTCTGTGGGCTAGCCCACTGGTATTCATATAATATCGGTTTTCAGATGTATGTTGCGAATTTACAGCTTCAATGCACCTTCTGGTGAAATTAAGATGTCATATTCTTATATATATGCGGCTTAAGTGTTTGTCTCCGATAGTTTATTGGTTGCTTGCGTAACTGTAAATTGTTTTATTTCCCGTGCAGTGCAGCGCGTGACGAATATTATGAGAAAGCTAAGCCGGAAAAATTAAAAATACAAGAACACGTGCATTTAACATTTAATAAATAAATTTACCGTCTATATATAATAGAATTCGGAAATATGCAACCGGCAAAAAGCGGCAACTATTAAAAAAAACAAATAAAATGCAATAAATAAATATCTTTATTATATGCGGCTTAAGTGTCTGTTTGTCGCCCATAGTTTATTGCTTGCGTTACTATACAAGCCAATGGAATGAAGTTGCCACGGCACAGAGTTGCCGTTTCAATTGAGACGTAGAAAATTTCCTGTAAAACTTGCCATTGCTATGACCATCCATAAGTCTCAGTGCCTAACGCTTAAGCTTGTTGGCATTTTATTACCTGAGCCTGAATTTGGACACGGTCAACTTTATGTTGCCTGTTCAAGAGTTCGTGAAAGAACGGACGTAAAATTAAAAATAATGGATGGTCCTCTGCAAGGCGAGCTTAAAAATGATGGAAAGATCTACACAAGAAATGTTGTGTGCAAAGAGATCTTTGACATGTGAATTAACATTTTATTATTTAAATCACCTTTATTTATTGAGCTAGCAACGGCTTTTAAGAAATGTACCGCCAGTAGTTTTCTTCATTGCACTCTACTTTAAGCAATTAAGCAAGGGGGAAACCCCGTGGGGCAGTAAGCAAAGGGGCGTCCTCGCCGCCTGCCCTGTGTAATTCAGTTTGAATTAGCAGATACCTTTGGACAAATCATTTTAATTACAATTTATAATATCCAGAACAGCGGTCATTTCGTATGACCGCCGGGCTTTCTAGTATTTTATAAGTATACTTTTTAGATATAATAAAATGTTTTTAATTATACAAGGGTATAATGACGAAGTTTACTATATCGAATATCGGAAGTTGCAAGAAATTTGAATAACTTAGCACCCTCTGCATTAAAAAAAAAAATAAATAAATAAATAAATAAATAACTTGCGTTTTCCTGTCTCGAAAGCGAAAATTAGGATAAATATTAGATTTATATACAGCATTGTTGAACCATAACGATTTTTTTCACTATTAGAGTAGTTTTTAAAAACTTAGCTCTCAAATTTATAAATTTCTCATTCAAAGACATTTCGAATTTTATCCTAAAGCATTTTTACCATGTACTTAAAGTAGATGTATTTTTAGGCACGCCTGCGAAAAATTAAAATTTGTGTTCAAAATTTGCAAAGATTTACGCAAACTTATATATTGGCACATTATGAAATATTACATTTTTATTATAAGCGATAATAACTCCAAATGTGCTTGCTCACTTCGTTAAAATTATTTGTAAGAATAAATTTTGCCTTTTTAAAACTTTTTCACTTTTTAAAAGTGTATTTTTTTCCGCTCGTGCACAGCAAGAAAAGGATAGTGAAAATAGGTTATATAAATGAAATTTCCGCCAGAAGTGAGCCGAGACAAAATTTTAAATTTCTTCGCAAGTTTCTCACCAAATTTTACAAAATTTGGTGAGAATTTTACTCATTCTTTTGCAAAAATGTCGAAGCACAATGAAGGAAGTGGTTGTTTTTGATGAAATTGAATATGCGTATAGCTCATACACAAATAATAAAATGATTAAAAAATCAAGGTCATAGTACCTGTTCACGGCTCACAATCACCCACTGAGTACTCAAATTAGTAGTTGGTCGAACCGTCCCTGGCGGCAATGCATGCTTGAATTTGTCGAGGCAAAGAGTGGTAGAGGTTCCTAATGTCATCCTGCGACACATTCTATTAGACATTCATCAGTTGTCGCTCCAGATCTGCAATATTTGGCGGTGCCCGAATCTGGCGGCTGCCATGAAAGGTAACGCAACCGGCCTCAGGAGGGTATCAACATATCGTTGAGCTGTTAAAGATTAAAGATGACTTATGACCTGCTGTCAAAAGAAATAGTGCCCCATACCATCCCACAAGGGGTTATGGCTGTATGCCTTTGTGAAACAAAGGCTGATTGAGACCGCTATAGCTCCGTCCTCTACAGACACGAACACAGTGGTCATCTGCTTCAAGAGTGAATGGCAGGAATTATAATCGGCTGCGACACCACTCCAGACGACTCTGCCGAAGTTGTGGGGTCAAAGGCGAATGTCTTAAAGGCCTCTGTGAGCGTAACCCCGCCTCAGACAGGCGCCGTGAGATGATGGACGGAACCACGGTGCGCTGAATAGTCGACAATGATACCGTTGGGGCGGTTCGGGCCTGGCGAACAGACATCCTAGCTTGCCTCGCATTTGTGCTCCTTGGTCTTCCAGAGCCTTCATTTCGTCGTCAATTTCCCTGTAGCAACCATTGCTGCCAACATCTTTGCACAGCAGTGTCTGTAGCGCTGCAAGTGGCTGCCTATTGCTCCGTATGACCACCCAGCTTCACGCAACCCTACAATGCGACCACATTCGAAGTCGTTTAATTGTCTGTAAGGTCTTCGATATCGTCGTAATGGCATCTTCAGTTGCTTCTTTACGGAATTACAATGGCAGCAACAAAAAAAGATAAATTTTCTGCCTCTGTTACTGGTTTTATAACTTGCGAATTATGCACTAATGAATTGCGATTCCTGTTCATTCGCCTTGAAACTTTGATCATTTGCATATTCGACCAAGTTGTTTTTGCATATCAAATTTCGTCACGATCACAAAAGTCCTTCTTGGTGCTTCGATTTTGTTGCAAAAGAGTGTATTTGGGCATAATTTGAGTCCTAAAATATGGAAAAACATCAGTATATCATTACAGAGAAAGTCCGATATTGTGTCAAAATACCTACGTTAGAAGAATGGTATATGTAAATCTCGAATCCATCTTTCGAGACGTGAAAAACGCAAGCTACAAAGTTACCTGTATCAGCCTAGTAGAACGAGGGGGGATACAGAACTGTCTCATTTCTTCTTGTACTGAGCGTTACATGCAGAAATCTAATTTTTGTAAGCTCATGTTTTCCTTATTCTTAAATCTATCATTTTTATACCCGGCGTATAATGAACACCCGTAAATTTCGATCTAATTTTTTGTATTAAAGGTGAGTGTTCTAAGCCGCAGTGTAGGGTATGATTATTCTATTATGATCATTCCCTAGACTGTGCGACTGCTCGTTAAGAAATTAAACTGACATTTATATAAACCAATGCAAAATCGCAAAACGAAAACAATAAACCGTCAGGGACAAAGGCCTTTTGGACTTAAAACATTTTTGTCTCCAACGCGCGAGATTCTGTATCGGAAATTCTAAACATCTGCTCTTTTAAATATTTTGTGATATTGCTGATGAATTAAATTTTATGGTTTAAATGCGAAGAAAATGAAATTTAATAAATAAAGATAACTCACAAAACATAAAAAAAAAGTCCCTTTGAGCGTAATATAAAATCTGAAAGCGTTAAGATTTTTTTTAAATTTATTTTTATTGAACTCAAGGTAAAGCTCAAAGTTTAACTCAAAGTAAAATTTGTTTTAAAATTCCAGATTACACTAAGAAAATTCCCATTTAGAAAAATTATATTTCTATGCCAGTTGAATTGAATTTACTGCAGTAAAATACCGCAATTCTTAACTGGTGGCTTGACACATTGAATAATAGACATGATACATTGAGATATATCTATAATACACTATAACAAATTGTCAATATTTTCCAGCCTAATAAAAGTGCAATTATTTTACATTCAATCACATTTATGAAGTTGGCAACACGTTCTGAAGGCTAAAAATGATTTTCTCCTATTTACAGCTCTAAAAAAAGAACAGGAAAACTGGAACAAAGCCAGCTGCAAGTGTAAGACACCTCGTTCCATTCGGGATGTCCATTCTACAGCGACGTGTTGCTACTGGTTAGTGGCCGATGGTAAGGGTACTACTTCAAAACTCCGGATATTCGCTATCAGTGAAAGCAGACATCTGGTCGAAGTGTTCCTTTTTATATCAGATGGATTGCTCTTTCCTACTGAAAACGGTTCATAAAACGGCCGATGGAAATTATTTCATCGTCATTTTCCTTTCACTGGGCACAAAAGCAAGAATTTAGTCGAAGTTTTCAATTGTGAATGAATGATTGATTTCTTTAAGTGTTCTACATGGATCTGGCCGTTCCACTGTTTTAAGATATCTAAAAAGAACGATAGAAAAGCAACGCGTTGTGGAAATGTGCTGTAATTTCCGCTGTCTGTCCTTTAACGGCGGGAAAAGCAGACAGCATTTATAAATATTTCGCATTTGATGTTTTAGTGAAGTTAGAATTGTTTTGTTTTTAACGCTCTTGTTGAAGAAAATATCATTCTGCTGCTTCTAAAACTTATCGTCTGCTGAATATGTGAAAATTAATCAACTGAAAAATAGCGAAACGCTGGTGATATATAAAAAAACTGTTAGATTATTTTTTTATTTGTAGATAAAATATGATCTTGGAATGGAAGATTTACAATATTTCGACAAAATATTAATAATATTTTATTTACGGACGTGAAATTTCGTTGGAACTTCAACTATCTTATTTATATTTGATATTCACGGTAACTGAAGACATTGAAATGATGTTGCGAAAAGCTCGTAACACTGTATATTTTTCACCGAGCTGCGTTTTTGAATCAAAACTTCTATATTAGTTTGAGTTGCATCATAAGAAATCAGGATGAAGAATTCAGAGCATTTTAATCTTGAGTTTCTTCAGAAACGTTTCGTGGAGAAAACTTGTGCTTCTTTCATCCACCAAGAAAAATTACATTCCGCATCAACACTCTGCGACGGAATTTGCATTTTAAAATCATTTGTGTATTTTTCTTCATTGCTTCTTTGCTTTGGATTACTGTGGATTGTTTTCATGTTTTCTCAGATCAGCTGACAAAAATTCATCTAATTCGAAAAGAAGTGACGTGTGTTTTTGTGATCTAAAACATGTATTTAATTGATAGGGCTCTATAAATAGAATTCTTTTCCTTTTTTTTTACGTTAGGATTATGTTTTAAAGTGAGAAAATAGTGTTAATTTTACTGAAATCATCTAAGAAGAGAAGTTATATGAAAAAGGTACAGCATTTTTTAAATTTATTTTCTTATTATCATTTACACTTTTTTAATAAATTCGACTTACACAAAAAAATTTCCCTAAAATGTCGTTTGAGCACTTGTAGTTAGTTTTAGAAACTGAATTTATTATGTAAATATAATATTTAGTATGCAAATATAAGTATATTTTTCTTGTATACTCAATTTGTAAATATATTTAAACAAATGCATGACATTGTTTATATTTCGATTAAAAGTACTTAAGGTGACAATTTCCGTAAGGTATTTTATGTGTCTTAACATTTAAATTAAAACTTTACTTTAAGGCATTTGCTTCATTATGTATTCAAAGTTATTCTTGCATTAATAAATTGTGATTGAATTTTATTCTCTAAAAATTTGTATTTGGTATTTTTAAAATGCATAATTTTCAGTTTTACTAATTAATTCTGAAATTATTTGAAGCAAGACAAAATTATCTGCTTAATCTTATCAAATAAGATTTCAATCTTCTGTCAACCATAATTTAATCTGGCTCTTTCTAAAAAAAATAAATAAAATTTTTAATGCAGGAAAACACTTGTTTACCACTTTTTTCTTTTTAAATTCTTCATTTACCCGTGAAGGCATCTCGTCCCTTTTCCTGCAAAATCGTCTTTATAATATAATATATGACTTCTATATTTGTTGTGCAGATTAGTATAGAAAAAACTTATCATTAATTAAAGTATATTAGCAACGATATTTATTAGTATATTTTTAATTTAATTAAATTAGTGTTGTATTGATTTTAAACATTAATATTTACTTGTGAAGGAGAAACTCGATAGATTTTACTATTAAGTAAATATTATATGAAAACTAAATTTGAAAGATAAAGACTATATATTCGAAATATAAATTCGAATTATAACACTGCATATTCATTGAGGTTAAAAAAAAAAAAAAACATTTATTAGCTTAAAACATTTAGGAAAATTGACCATTTTAAAGTAAATAGCGAGAATTTATTCTTAGTATAGCAACAGTTTCCAATGAAATTATTTTGAAATAAATCAATTAAATAGTTCGATAATTAGCAGAACTGAATTTCATTTATGTATTTAAAACTATAATTGTAGTCATTTATTTAAAGTTTTATGTTATTGCATTAATGAACTGGGTGGCATAGATTTTATTTATGATAATTAAAATAAAATGTATAATTTACATTTTTATATTTCAAATAAATTATTTCTATTAGTGGCAATTCCAAATTACTTTTCACGGCATTGAAATATTCATATCGCATAGACTTTAAACTGATATCACAACAAAAATGTTTATTTTCTTTTATTCTTTTGGAGATAAGAGCCAGTTTCTCTTAGAAAGTCCTCCAGGAAGGCACCCCTTTCCTTAGGCAGCTAGACCTCTAGTGCTTTGTCATAATCAAATAAATTATACCAGCCTTTAAAAATAAACTATTGTTTAAGCATATCTTGAAATATTTTAAATAAAAGAGAATTAATATCAGTTTAAGAATAATTTAATATTAATGTAATATTATATTCATTTAAGAAATCTTTTGCTTTAAAAATATATTTTAGAATTATCTTTTTACCATGCCCTCCAGTGCTTTTGCCATAATGGTAACAAACCAAACCAGACTTTAAAGATAAAATAGGCTTTAAGCATATCTTGAAATATTTTAAATAAAAGAGAATTAATATCAGTTAAGAGAAATTTAATATTAATGTAATATTTTAATTATATTGATTTAACAAATGTTTTGCTTTAAAAATATATTTTAGAATTATGTTGCTTTAACAATTCAATAAGTTTTAGAACCTGCATTTCAAAATATCTAAATTTTTATGTTGTTTATTTATATTATAAAACAGAAAGCATAAAGCAGAATTCTTACATAATATCTGAATATTTAAAAATGGGTCAAAGATGTCTCCTGCAAAAGAATTTATCTTACCATAATATTACAATAAACTAACCTTTCAATTTTTATTTTAACTTCATATGGAGTAGTACTTTGAGATTATTCAAGGCCATTTTAATGTGAACTTTGAATGAAAATGCATTATTAACATTCGTATTTTGAGCTGAATTACAATCTATTGCTTCTATTAATTAAATATGAAAAATGTAAACAATCATAAGGAACTCATTTTTGTGTCATTTAATAATATCAGTTTATGTTTACTTGTAACTGCAACTGGTTTATCTAAGAGTCAAATATTTCTGTTATGCCAGCACTTTAAACATTTCAAAGCTTCAAGCACTTCAAGTACAATTATATTGCCTTTGGAACTGCATTCGAAATTGCTTCCTTTTGCCAGCAGAATATTCTTCGGAGAACAGACGTTTATATTTTCATTCTGCTCTGGAAGAATTAAACGTCAGCCATATTATTCAGAAAAGCAGTTTCGAAGTAAAGGTCTCACATTTGCATATACGTAGAAATTGAGTTCGTTTTGAAAGGAAGTGGGAGAGAGTATGAAACTATATCCATGGCTCCCCAGTGGGAAATTCAATTCCAAGAATTAGATTTTTAAGGGTTGATCTAAGAAAGGTCAACCACCAAGCGAAGTGAGGTGGAATAACCCCAACGAGAGGCAGACAGAGGGTTATTTTCTAGGAAGAGAAACACAGAGTTTCCGACAATCTGTCTCCTTCTCATCGTACGGAAAGAAATCTGAAAGTTGTATCACTAATGATTTTTTTTTTACCCTTTCTCCTTTTTTTTTATTTTAAATATATTTTTTTTTTTTTTTTGCTTATCCGATGGATCCCTTTTCGGATTTGTTCTACCAGATAACGGCGAGCGGAAACACGACGGAATTTCCTGTCTCAAAAAAGAGTTTTTATTTCTGATGTTTCGTTTATTTACTTTTTTTTTTATTTGGGTCGTTTTTATATTGTTATGATTTCCATCGGGCTACGTCACTCAGCCATTGCCTGACATTGGGTGGCGAGAAGTAGACGTCACGGACAGAGGATAGCATCCATCCAATCACAATGCGGAAGATGACTTCTTTGCGCCGGCAAAAGAATCTCTCCATCGAATTCACAACGTGTTTGCAAACGCGAACCTGTTGCCGCTGCCGGAGCTAGAATTTGCAGGTATTTAAACTCTTAACGAGTTATTTAGATGCCAAAATTCAGTCCAGATAAGAGAACTTCTTTTTTAGAATGTGAGTTTTTATCTGTTAAGAATCATTCTTCGGAAATTAGCTATTCATTTGGAACAGACGATCACTGTGTAATGTGATTTAACGTTTTTGGTTTTGATTTCGAACATAATATTCCTGTGTGTTTGCATTATCGTCTGCTTTAGAACTGTCTGATATACGATAGGCATTTGTTTCTGTTTATGTTATAGCAAGATTATGGTTACGCCATTTTTGCTTTAGAAAATACTATTATTGTTTTGTGAAAAATAATTTGCATTGTTTTGAAATACGCTTATATAAAAAAACTGAACTTATAATATACGAAAATTGTCTATTTAGGCAAAGAAAGTTCTTAATAGAATACTAGGTTTCCACAGTGATTGAATTTTATTAGACTCTTAAAAGCAAATTGAAAGTAATTAAAGTTATGTTTTACATAACAAAGAAAAAAGTCAAATATAGAAATACATCTACCAGTTCTAGGCAAATAATTTCTCGTTCTTTTGATCTAGTTTTATAAATGCTGAATGCACACGTACGCAATGAATAATTCAATTAAGCATGTCTCTGTTTTAATTGTATAGAAGCATATATTTTTAACAAAGATGAAAAGGTTCTAGACTAATTAATTAGGAAGTCAAGAAACTCATTAGCCTGTTTCTGGATAAAAAAGATAGGGATTAGAAAGAAGAGAACAATATTTACGAACGAGAATTTGTGAACAAAAGAGAATACTTTGAACGCACAAAGAGGACATTTTCGGACCCGCCTGTTTGCCCGGCTAATCAAAAGGGAAAGCAAAATGTATGGACTTATCCTAGAAAACTTGAGTCAATACGTTGTTAGTGTCTATGGAGATGACAAGTGGGAAGAAATTCGAAAGCTTGCTAATGTTCGACATGGCGCCTTCAGCACTCATCATGTGTATAATGATTCGATGATTCCTCGTCTCACTGCAACTGCATGCCAGGTAAGAAAAGTTTTTGGTTTGGTTCAGTTTCTTTTCAATAATTAAATTGCTCAATGTTATGATAGCCAATGAAATTTTCTGGGACCTAAAATATTTATGGGAAATATGGGAATATGATATATTTCATCAATCTTGAACATTGTTTCGGAACTTTAAATCAGTTCGCATGACATAAAATTAAAAAATCTGAAAGTTTTCAGATTTTACATTACGCCCAAAGGGACTTTTTTTAACGTTTTGTGGGTTCCCTTTATTTATTACAATAAATGTACTTCGCACTTTTATAAAATTCAATCAACAGCAGCATCGCAAAATAATTTTAACATGAGCATATCTTTAGAATTTTCGATAAGCAGTCTCGCGCGCTGGAGATATTTTTTTTTTTTTTTTTTTTTCCGTACATTGGTGCAATTGCTCGCTTTGAAACCGTTGCATTTGTTAAGCAAAAATTCATTAAAGTTTTACAAAACATGAAATTAATATAAAACAAATTCCAAATTCCTAATTTGGGCTCCCAGAAGCCCACATTCTGGTGGAAACGAAAGTTATTCAAACTTTAATAGCTCTAGGTACCGTCTTTTATCACAGTGAGAGAAACATAGATACATTTATGCAGATTCTTCATTATTTAATTTCTTTAAATATAATACAGGGCTGTAATATTTGGTGGCAACAGTTTGGAAAGTGAACCGACATTTAACGTTTTCGACGCAAAAAGCCAAAACAAAATTAATAGCCCTTCTGGGCTAATAAACAAATAAATTATTTAAAAGAATAACTTTATAAATGAAATTTTAGTTCAAAAGGGCAATTTCCTAAAAAGGGCTGTTAATTTCGTTTTGGTATTTCGCGTCTGTTCACTATAAATGTCGGTTCACTTCTCAAATTGTTGCCACCAAATATTAGTGCCTTGTATTGCATTTAAAGAAATTAAATAAAGAAGAAGCTGCATGAATGTATGTATTTCTCGCATTGTGATAAAACGTCGGTATCTAGAGCCATCAAATTTTGAATAACGTTCGTCTACACCAGAATATTGGCATCTGGAAGCCCAAATTTGAAATTTGTTTTATTATCTGTTTCCTATTTTGTAAAGCATTTATGTGTTTTTGATTAAGAAACCCAACGATTTCAAAGCGAATAATGGGAACACTGTACGGGGAGGGAAAAAAGAAATTATTTCCAGCGCGCGAGACTGTGTATCGAAAATTATAAAGATATGTTCTTTTTAGGTTATTTTGCGATATTGCTGTTGAATTGAATTTTATGGTTTAAGTGCAAAAGTATATTTAATAAATAAAGGTAACACACAAAACGTTAAAAAGCACCTTTGGGCGCAATGTAAAATCTGAAAATTTTCAGACACTTTTTTTTTTTGGGGGGGGAACGTTTTTAATTACCTCTGAATCCACTGATAATTTATCTTGGTCAAATAATTATTCTAAAAAGTAAAAGGAAATAAATTATATTCTCGTTGGTGAATGGGAAATTTTTAATGGGAAAAAAGGATTTTGGCAGCCGTTCCATTTTATGTCTCTAATACGTTTTATTTACATTTACAGTTTATATGGAACTGAATTCTTTGAATTCAAAAAATTTTTAAAGATGTACAGTCCGGATTCTTTTTAAATAAGATTTACGTCATATAATTTAATTTTATCTAAAGGCATTTAAATAAGGATTAAATTAATAATTTAAGGCAGAATATAAGAAAACTACTTTTTGTGCTCATTTGGAAAATAAATTTGAAAACTTTTACTTAAGGTTTAGTCAGTAACAGAAATTGTGAGAAATCAATGACTTTTTTTAACATATTTTGATATATATAAAATTTAACATATTTTGATTATCAAACAACTTTGTCTGTTTCACAGAATTAATTTTGTTAGTTTATTTTTTATATTGCTTATTTGCTTTGTATTCGAAATTCTGCCCCTTGGTAACAATGAAATTTGGAAAATAAAAAGGAAATTTTCATGGGCCAAGCATAAATTTTGAAAGTCATTTTCCATGTTTGTAGTCCTAATAAGTGTAGGAATGAATTAAAATTTAAAATCGAACTTTATTTTTCAGATCTAAATTTTAGATTTTAATTTGTTATCATTTAAGTAAAAACAAAACCAAAACAAATCATATCATGTTATTTAATTTGTATAAAAAATTTCTATGGTATAAAATGTATATTTTCTGTGCTACAAATCTTGCATAAAAAAATATCTAGGTATATGGTAAGCACAGTGAAAAAAATTATTTGTGCCTTATCAGTCGACACTGCAATATGTTTAGCTACAAATTTTAAAACATCTTGAAACATTTTTTAAAACATTTTGAAACGACGTTCTTCTACTGTGTAAAATGTGAAGATGATATTTCACAACATGAAGTTTTTTGCTCTAATATTGACAATATTCACAAAATAAATGATTCAAGTTATTTGCCCTATCATTTAAATATTCTTTTAGACAGCAAAACGCTTTAGCCCTCATTCGCTTCATTTTTCTTTTCGTGCGAAGTCTTCAACTACTTCGGCAAATATTCCATTTATTTTACTTAATTTTGGCAAAAATTCTGTGCTGGTTCTTGATTGTTTCTGACGATATCTTAATCCTTTTCAGGAACACTGCAACTCTTCTTCAGAGAGTTTCACCAGCTCAGTTTTTTATGTATGGTATACAACCTTACAAATAAGAGTGTCGCGAGCAAAATTCTCAAAATATTCTTATTGCTAGATATTATTTCTTTAATACCTGACTGCAATGGGCTCCGGCATGGAATGTGTAGTCAATTACGACAAAATAAAATTACCATTCTGAAAACTTTTTAACATTTAATACAATTCTATTTACAATTCCTCGTTTTCTAAAAGCAGGAAATTGAAAGAATTCTCTAATATATGCAGCGGATTTCATTTCGTATATCATGCAGTAAACCCAGAACTCAATTCTATCGCAATGTTAAAAATTTAAATAAATTTTAGGACAAGATAGTCTCAAACCCAGGAAAGCTTTTTACTAATTCACTAACGCAAAATTTTGTAACCATGTTTACCACTGCCGGGAAAGACACTATAAAGACAAGTTATTATCAGAAACCCTCGAGCTACGGTCAGAACAAAGTTTATAAGTTCTGTGTGTACCTGAAAAGAAACTGCATAAAAATATTTCATTATGAATAAAATCAGTTCATTCTTTCCAAGCAACAATCAATCCATAAATAGTTTTTTTGTTGCAAAACTAGGAAACAAAAACTTTTGATACTTCAGTTTAATACGTATGACGTCATGATTTAAATTTAATGTAATATAACAACATTTTCTCAATACTAATAAAAGAATAAACGTAGCAATAATATATCGTGTCAGTTATCCTAGCCTGAACAAACAGTAGATATTAATTTAAAATGCTGACGTTAACGAAACATTTTCGACATACAATGGCGTCACATGAAATTGCCTACTTTCTTCAACGTCAGAATATGATCGTATATAATAATAATATGTTTAATATTTGGCAATGCTAATTTTATTTCATCTTTTGTAAAACTTATAAATTTTTTATTAACAAACTCCACGATTTGAAAAGGAGCAGTGGCAACACTTTTCGAAATGAAACAGATTTTTGTATTCAACGTGCGAGGCTGTTGCCACTCGGAAAAATGAGTGCGAAAATAAGCGTTTTCAGAGTTTTTAATTAATATCTGGGCTGATTAAAGTCATACGAAGATGAGAATGGTCGAAGTGGCTCTCCAGGAATTTTTGGAATCCGGGGATACTGTTCTCGAAACATGTAGAGACATTAGGATATTTTTTGGAACCACGGACCTCTGAATTATGCGCTGAGCGTGCATACCACCACACCAAGAAGGCGAGAGAAATATTTTATATACTCCCCCTTTAAAAGGGCCACTGGGGTTTTAGGGGACCAAATCGACAAATCCTGGGTGAGGAGAATCATCATCCAGTACCCTTTTAGTTCGGGCGCCACTGTAGAGTCATTAGGATTTATTTTGGAGCAGGAAAGATGAAAAATTAGCAACTCCTTCTCCGAGAAATGAACCACGGGCCTCTCAATTACGCACTGAGCGTGCAGATTACCACACCACGAAGGCATGCCAAGAAAGCGAATACCTTATAAACTCAACTCCCCACCATTCTGGAGGAGATGATACTACGAACAAATAAATAAACAGACATACAGACGCACACAGATTTTAATAGTACACAAATTTAAGATAAAATACGGAATTGCTTTATTAATTATATTAATTTAAGTGTAAAATTCGAAATCGTACACAAATTTAAGATAAAACACGGAATTGATTTATTAATTCTATTAATTTAAGTATAAAATACGAAATCGTACACAAATTTAAGATAAAATACGGAATTTAAGTATAAAATCCGAAATCGTACACAAATTTAAGATAATATACGGAATTGCTTTATTAATTCTATTACTTTAAGTATAAAATCTGAAATCGTACACAAATTTAAGATAAAATACGGAATGGCTGTATTAATTCTATTAATTTAAGTATAAAATCCGAAATCGCTTTTTTAACTCAGTTAAATTTTAAATTGCCTAGTACACTATAAAAATAAATGATATTCAAGATATAAATCCGAGAAATTTAATTCTGCTAAACTATTTGTTATAATGATCAACATTTCTGTTAGCTAGTACCTTGCTGGTCAACGTTTTGCATTTGATTTCAATTTTTGATATATTTTTACTTTTATTTCAAGTAAGGCTTTATATCATTAAAACCTAATGATGCGATGAGGAACTAGATACACTTTGAATGGCTTGCCCTTGATCCTGAATTCCGCCAAGGCGATAACATAACAACTTGGGAAACACCATAACATCACGGAAAATCCTTTAGAAGTCTGCGTCGCGTCTGTCGAAATATCTTCTTCTTCCCACCCCACCCTTGTAGAGAATAAATATCTCGCAAAGGAAGTTGCAAAATTATATAGTAGCTTTAGAGTGCATGCGGTAATATGCAATCAACGTTCTTCGAGCTTGAGAACAACGATTCCGTTGGATAATTGCATTAAAATCAAAATGCCGGTATTTGTTGAGAAGATTAACACCAATGGACTATTAAAGAAAAACTAGAAATATTTTATTCTAATAATAATAATCAAAGAAATTAATCTTGAAACGGCATTTTGCGCTGAATCACAGTGAACGGCGTTATCACGTTTCAAATTGTTGCCACAAAATATTATCGCCCTTGTATTATATTTGAAGAAATTAAATAAGGAAGAATCTGCATGAATGTATGTGTGTTTCTCGCACTGTGGGAAAACAACGGCACCGAGAGACATCAGATTCTGAATAACGTAGTCCTCCACTCGAATATGGGCATCTAGAAGCCCAAATTTTGAATTTCGAATTAATTTTATTATCTACTTCATACTTTGTAAATATTTAATTAATTTTAGATTAACAAACTCAATGATTTCAAAGCGAGCAGTGGCAACACTGTACGGAATAAAAGATTTTTATCTCTGTCACGCGAGACTGTCCAGCGGAAATTCTAAAGCGGAATTTTAATGTTGAATCGAATTTTATATGACTTAAGCATCAACAACGTATTACTTAATAAACAAAGTAAACACAAAAAACGTTAATAATAAAATACCAAAAAAGAGTTATGTTAGTAAGGAAACTGAGCATTGATGCGATGAACTGAAAAAAGAATGAATTAGTAGAAAAAAATTTATGCCAACTCTTAACGCTCCATCAGGAATTCTAAATGCATACTGCTGCGCGGCTTTTAGAATGTTTGTAATTTTGCTGTTGAAATGTATATGGCCCGAGTGCGAAGAAATGTTGCTTAGTAGTGAAACAAAAAAGACCCCCCCCCCAAAAAAAAAAAATCAGTAAGGTTTTAGAGTTTAAATTACATCCAAAGAGGCGTTTTTTTAACGTTTTGTGTGTTAATTTATTAAATATCATGTTCTTCCTCCCCCCCCATAGAGTGTTGCCATTGCTCGCTTTGAAATCCTTGAGTTTGTTGATCAAAAATTCGGTAAAGTTTTACAAAATATGAAATCGATCATAAAACAAATTCCGAATTTCAAATTTGGTCTTCCACATGCCCATATTCGTAGGAGTCAACACTCATTCAAAATTCGATGGCTGTATGTACCGTTGTTTTATCACAATTCCAGAAATACATATACATTTATGCAGATTTTTCATTATTTAATTTCTTCAAATATAATGCAGGACTCTAACATTTGGTGGCAACTGTTTGAAAAGTGAAACGGACATTTATAGTGATTCAACGCAAAATCGCAAAACGAAAACAATAGTCCTTCGGGGACAAAGTCTCTTTGGACTAAAAAGGAAAAGAAAATCTGAAACGTTTCAGGTTTTAAATTACGTCCAAAGCGGCGCTGTTTTAACATTTTGTCTATTACCTTTATTTATTAAATATCATCTTCTTCGCAATTAAACCATAAAATAATTTAGTTCAAGAGCAATATCGCAAAATAGTTTTAAATTGAGCATATCTTTAGAATTTCCGATACAGAGTATGGCGCGTTGGAGATAAAAATGTTTTTTCTGTACAACGTTGCCATTGCTCGCTTTGAAATTCTTGAGTTTGTTAATCAAAAATTCGTTGAAGTTTTACACAATATGAAATCGATCATAAAACAAATTCCAAATTTCAAATTTGGGCTTCCACATGCTCATATTCGCAGAAGGATGACGTCTTTCAAAATTGGATGGCTCTTTGTACCGTTGTTTTATCACAATGCAAGAAATATACATACATTTATGCAGATTTTTCATTATTTAATTTCTTCAAATATAATGCAGGACACTAACATTTGGTGGCAACAGTTTGAAAAGTGAAACGGACATTTATAGTGAAGCAACGCAAAATCGCAAAGCGAAAACAACACTTCAAGGAAAAAGCCCTTTTTTGGCCAAAAAGGGGGAGGTTAGTAGGAGTGTGTGTTTCAGCAGACTGGTAAACTGCTGGCTCAGCGAGAGCATAAGAAAACCTTTTGGGCGACCGTTAAAATGTGAAGCCTTTTAAAATTTTCCTTTTTTAAATTCTGTTTCGATAGCTTTAAATTTATTTCAAAAGTTTTTTTATGGATGCTTCATATATTTCCTTGCTTAAACATCAATTACATAACTACAGTTTCGTAACATCAGTTGGTTTGGTTTGGTATATAATAAAAGCATTACAATTTACTTACGTAGTAAATGATGAATAACTTGTAAAGATTTTTATTCTGAGCGCGGAGACATCGGTACGCCACACAAAATGTTTGCTTAAATTTTACTGTTCCGCGGGTCAAAGTTGTTTAAGAAGCACTGCGCTAGAAGACTGTTTCTGTGCTACCTACTTTCGGATAAAAAATTCAATAATCAGTATTGAAATAAGGCCATTAATAACGAAGTGGAAGTATTCTGATGACTTTTCTAACTTTCCTGTTTCGAAGTGCAAGGAAAAGCAATTAGAATAGAAGTGTTTTCAGAAATCGTAACTTAAACGGACTCAAAACCGGCAGGAAGTGCAGAAGATTATATTTCATTGATCTTGAAGTAGCGAAGTGTTATTGAAACTTGTGCCGTTAATAGGAATCTTCTCGCTGTCATCAAAGAACTTTTATTCTGCTCTTTAATAAGTCCCATTGAGTTTATAACCATCTTTTACTTTAAGTGGAGAACCAAAGGAGTTTAATACTAAATCTTAAACGTTAAAGAAGTCTATTTATAGTGAATGTAATGTTTACTTACAGCATGGCGTTCTTTTAACAGCAGTATATAGGGTGAATCAGATATATGACTAAACTTTTGAAATAAAGGCAGCGTGTTTGATTTCGTTTTAATTATGGCAAAGCAAGTGAGGGCTAGCTATCTAATGACGGGTGCGTTCGTGGACGACTTTCTAATGGAAATTGGCATCTTATACACGTTACACAAGAGGAAACCCACGGAAACGCCCAGCCAGCCAGCCCGTTCGGCGAGACACGAACGCGGTCCAAACTACTAGTGTTCAGGGACTCTACCGCTCGGCCGCTGGTAGCATGCTAATGTAGTACTTTGTAGATGAAGATGCTGAACTGTATATTAAACTTGAAGCATCATTGTTTAATTTAAAATATGATTTATGTGTTCCATCTTAAGTCATTGACGATAACGGTTCTGAATTTACATCAATAAATTATTGTTAGAGTGTGGACAGTTGCAGACTAGACAGATCAAACAGAGTCATTTTAATGTAGCGTTGTTGTGGTAGGCTGTATTGAATCGATTACTCTTAAAAAGAAAAATTTTAAAAGAAAAAAAAAAGATTTGAAAGTTTTCAAATTTTACATTACGCCCAATGGGGTCTTTTTTTTTTTTTTTTTTTTTAACGTTTTGTGTATTACCTTTATTTATTAAATAACATGTTCTTGGCACTTAAACCACAAAATTCAACTCAACAAAAAATAAATAAATAAAATAAAGTAAATCTAAAAGATTTCAGATTTTAAATTACGTCGAAAGGGACGTTTTTTTAACATTTTGTGTGTTACCTTTATTTATTAAATAGCATGTTCTTCGCATTTAAAACACAAAATTTACTTCAACAGTAATATCGCAAAATAATTTTAAAATGAGCCTATCTTTAGAATTTCCGATACACATTTCCGCGCGCTGGAGATAAAAAAGTTCCCCCCCCCCGTACAGTTTTGCCAATGCTCGCTTTGAAATCGTTTAGTTTGTTAGCCAAAAATTCGTTGAAGTGTTACAAAGTATGAAATTGATAATAAAACAAATTTCAAATTCAAATTAGGTCTTCCACATGCCCATATTCTATGGAAGATTACGTTATTCAAAATTGGATGGTTCTAGGTACCGTAGTTTTATCACAATGCGAGAAAAATACATACATTTATGCATATTCTTCTTTATTTAATTTCTTTAAAATATCGCGATAATATTTGGTAGTAACAATTTCAAAGGTGAAATGGCGCTTATCGTGAATCGACGTAAAATGCCAAAACGAAATTAATAATCATTCTAGGCTTCTGGGAAAATTGCACTTTTGGACTAATAATAACACAAAATAATTTTAAAAGATCATATGTTATGCTTAGAATTTCCAATGCACAGTCTCGCGCGCTGATGATAAAAATGTTTTTCTTTTTCGTGTAGTGTTACCGTTGCCTGCTGTGAAATCATTGAGTTTCTTAATCAAAAACTCATAAATGGGTTACAAAATATGAAATACATAATAAAAAAACTCCAAATTTGAGCTTGCAGATGCCGATATTCGTTTGGAGACGTACGTTATTCAAAATTGGATGGCTCTAGGTACCGTTGTTTTATCACAATGCGAGAAACATACATACTTTTACTTAACATAATTCTTGTTTATTTAATTTCTTTACATATAATGCAAGGAGGTATTATTTGATGGCAACAATTTTGAAAGTGAAACGCCGTTTATAGTGAAATGCCACAAATTGCAGAAACGAAATTAATTGTTTAATCTATTAAATCTTTTGGAAACAATCGCGTAAAATCAACGTGATAAGCGCTATTAATTCGATAAAAACCATGGAAAAGAGGAAAGGAATAGAGTGACTTTAGTTTGTAATGCTGTGCATTGTACGGTTTGAAGAAACTCACCTTCCAGCAGACTTGTTCTGCCATTCCGCAGCCACAATACTATTATCCCACATTGCAATGAAATCAACCATATTCTTGATTCCCATGTATAGTTTTTTAAAGATCGTTAATATTTCAGAAGGATCATGAAAATATTTTCGAAATTTATACGCGAGTTAAGGAAAGTGGTGATTTGAGGTTTCATGTTTTTATGCTAATTTTCACTGTGCTCACCATGTTATTGGGAAGAACTAAAAAATGATAAGTTGTCAAATTCAGTAGCTAGCAAAAAAAAAAAAAAAAAAAAGAAAAAGAAAAAAAAAAAAGAAAAAATCAGAAATAAAACTGCAAAACGTTTGTAGGACATCCTTGTTAAAGGCAGGGCATACTAATAGCTACCTCTCATTAAGCCTAAGCTATGGATGCTTTTCAGTTGCTTGCTGTGATAAATGACCGTATATCAGACATGATTTATTATAGTCAAATTTGTTTAATCTTAGAAGCCATCATAAGCGTGAAATTATATTTTTAGGCTCACCGTCAATGCTTAGAATGCGGGACTTTTTATCTTGTCGTAAAGCTAATAAATTCACGATAGTCTACAATTATAGGTAAGGTAGTCATTTTTTTTATAGCAAGAGAAAAGGAACAACATTTGAGAGACGGTCGCAAGATAAGTTACGAAATTTCCAAACAGTTTCGTAATTGAGGTTTCCCTGTGAAAAATGTGTGATAAAATTGAAGCAATCCTTATTATTAAGTAATGAAGAATCTGTATGTATGTTTGTATGTTCCTCAGATTGTGTAGAAACGGCGGCCCCTTGATCCACCGAATTTTGAATTTTTGTTTTGGATTTACTAAGGCTGATCGTACATTTTGTAGACGATTTTATTGTAATTACAGAAATATTTTACCTAAAATTTTTATGTTTCAGACGTTCTATTTGATAACATTTATTCTTCACTAGCTTTATACAGTGTAATTTCTTCGCTATCTTTAGACACTGTAATTACTCTATCTCTTTATACACTTTAATTTCTTCACTTATCTTTATGCACTGTACTTTTTCACTATCTTTATACACTGTAAATACACTTTTTTATCTTTATACACTGTAATTTCTTCACTATCTTTATACACTGCTAATTACACACTGTAATTTCTTCACTGTCTTTATACGCTGTAAATTACACTATCTTTATACACTTTGTAATTATACACTGTAATTTCTTCACTATCTTTATACACACTATCTTTATGCACTGTAATTTTTTCACTATCTTTATACATTGTAATTACACTATCTTTATACACTGTAATTACACTTTTTTATCTTTATACACTGTAATTTCTTCACTATCTTTACACACTTAATTACACACTATAATTTCTTCACTGTCTTTATACGCTGTAAATTACACTATCTTTTTACGCCGTAATATACGTTGTTAACTGTACACTGTAATTTCTTCACTGTCTTTATACACTGTAATTACACACTGTAATTTCTTCACTATCTTTGTGTTGTGTTGTTGTGTTGCTGTTCTTATTCATGCTAACTTGTCTAACGTAATCAGCTTAAGCCCACAAAATTCTTGTGGCAAGGAACGCTAGAATACGGCCTAACAGTCTTGAGCACCATTCAGGTAACAGTGCGTTTAACTCAGTTCCGCCCCCAATTTTGTTGGAGAGCACCCCGGGGGGGGACGGGTCTGAAGGTTTCCCATTCCTCTCCTCTTTCACCAAACCACACGAGAGGACTTTTCGGCTCACCGCGTATTTAGAGAGCTGCCATGCCGCACCAACACTATACATTTACAAACATCCATCACTTCTCTGGGATTCGAACCCGGGCCCTTCAGCACGGCAGTCAATGACGCTAACCACTATACCGGTTGGGCGGATTTTGAGCCTAGTGTTCCTATCCTTCATAGGATCACTATCTTTATACGCTGTAATTATACACTGTAATTGCACTTTCTTTATACACTGTAATTTCCAAGACTATTGCCTATTGTAATATCGGAAGAAGTAGTTTATACCATTACTCTCAAACAGCTTTCCAAAGTCTAAGGAGGTTGTCGATCAACGTTTGGACAACCACCTTTTTAGCAGTTTAAGAGGGCTAAAACACATTAGTGAGGGATCAAGAGATTAACTAGGTATATGAGTGAAGGGTACGGCCTTGAAACCCGTTTCTTGTTCCATTTTCCGCAGGAAATTAACAGCAGATTTTGACGAGTCGCTGCTTGCTTTGTCTTGTTGCAGTTCTAGTCAGTGATCAGATCACATTGTGTGTGAAGAGAAGGTATTTCATATTTGAAAATTGGTATAAAATATGTTTTTGATAATATGTGGATTTGATCTTGGCATTTTTTTCCACTCTCTTTATTTTGAATATGCCGTTATACGAAAAACCAGCAACAATCATAAATCCCATAGAAAAACTTTCTTTAGATTCCTTGAATCATGTTTTAAGATTGTTTTCTCCTCTTTGTTGGTAATAAGTGGATCTCATATTACTGAAGTCATTTAAGTACACCCAAGATTCGTCTATTATGACAACATTTTTCCATTTTTATCCATTCCATTTCCAATTTTATGTTTCTCATAAAGAATTTTGCGTTCAGCGATATGTTTTGGAAAAAGACGATGCACATTATGTTTTCTCACACTTTTAAGACTCCAATCAGCATTAATCACTTTGTTCACAGTTGGCACTGAGCATTTTAATGACTTTGCTACTGTCCTCAGACATAGCGGAATTTTCTTTTAACAACAAAGTTCTTACTTTTGTAACATTCGAAACATTTCGTTTTATTCTTGGAAACGTAATTGGAAAAAGTTTTCATTTGAAGCTAAGTTTTGACTTTTTTTCTTTTGTTGTTTATAGCATTATCTATCGTAGCTTTAGATTGAAAAAAGATGGCCTTTCACAACTTTTTTTAATAAGTAGATATTAATTTTCTTTGGAAAGAGCCCAAACATAGTCTTCTATCTATTGCGACTTTAAAAGCGCCATTTTGCATTGAAACGAAACTGTCAAGTAGTAGACAATAATGAAGACTTTCAAAAATACAGCTGCAATTAAAAAAAGCAGAATTTTTTTACAGCAAAACAAAATCGTCTGAGCGATTTAAAAACAATGCTGCCACTCTATGGAATGTAAGATATTTATGTTTCAAATTTTATCAGAAAACTCAGCTATTCAAGGGAAAAAAAAGTGTTTTGCCACTCGGCAATGCGAAAATATTTTTCTTTTAAATTTAATAAAACAACTCAGCGATTTGAAAAAAAATGTGTTGCTTCTTCCAGGTATAAAACATTTTGCTTTTCCACGCGCTACTTTATTGCCATTCTGCGAGTATAAGATATTTTTTTTCAGATTTAATCTGTCTATTACTGATTAAAAATATTAATTAGCAACGAACGAAGTTCTCTATCGCTATCATTATTTATTATTAGCTGAACCCTTAAAATTACACAAACTAGACTTAACTTCAAGGGCATTACATATCTTTTTATGGTACTTGTAAGAATGAAATTAGTATACATTAATTTACTATATTTTTAGCAGCTGACTACGCCAGAGGCTAGTAATATTAATAACTAGCATGAATTAAACGAGCAGTACACTATATATGTTTCATATTGAATGGGGCAAAATGAAAGCATTCCTGTGAACGCTTTTGCAAGCAGAAAATAAAAATGTTTTAGTCCTTATAATTTTGCTACTGCTTCGTTTGAAATAGCTGAGTTTTTAATCAAAAATTCGTTACAATTTTACAATTATGACACAGACAATAAAACAAATTACAAATTCCAAATTCAGGCTTCCAAGTGCGCATGCTCGAGTGTTGGACTATGCTATTCAAAATTTTATGACTCTGTGTGCTGTTGTTTTTTCATAATGCGAGAAACATGTATACATTCATGCAGATTTTTCATTATTTAATTTCTTTAAATATAATGCAGGGCGATAATATTTGGTGGCAACAATATGAAAAGTGATACATCGTATTTACGGGATTTAACGCAAAATGCCCTTTCGAGACTAATAGCCCCTCTGGGATAGCGCTTTTTTGGGCTAAAAATATATATACGTAATACTTACCGTTGCATCGGGAATTCTAAACGTACAGTGCTATGCTGTTTTTAAAATATTTACAATTTTGCTGTTGAATTGTATGTGGCGTAATTGCGAAGACAATGATGCTTAATAATAAAGTTAAAAAAAAAAATACGAATAGAGAGAGCAGCTCATCGTAAAAGTTTAAAATTTTATTGGGTACGTAATTATAAAACATTTTTATATTAAAAAAAATTAATAGCGTTTAGATTTACACTGCGCGCAAAGGGACTTTTTTTTAACGTTTTGTGTGTTAAATTTATTTATTAAGTATCATGTTCTTCGTTTTTAAACCATAAAATGCAGTTCAATACCAATATCACAAAATAATTTAAAAAGAGCATATCTTTAGAATTTCCCATACTCAGTCTCGTGCGCTAGAGGAAAAAAAAATTTTCTTCCATACGGTGTCGCTGTTGCTTGCATTGAAATTGTTGAATTTGTTAACGAAAAATTAATGTTTTACAAAATATGAAACAATTAATAAAACAAATTCCAAATTTGGGCTTCAGCATGCCCGCATTCGAGTAAAGAACTTACGTTGTTCAAAATTGAATGTCTTTCGGTACCTTTTTTACAGTGCAAGAACCATACTGTTACGGTTTTTGTATTTAATTTGCTATTTTTAGTAGAATTGTTATTAAGTTTGTAAACGCAACGTATTAATTTTATTTAAAATGTATTTTCCCGATTGGCAACAACAGTTTTTTTAGAACGATAATAATTTGAACTGTAGTGTTTTTGAGCAGTAATGTTGACGGTAATGTTTCTGAATAAAGCAAGTATCTAACAATTAATGTTTCAACTGTAATGTTTGACGGAATGTGTTTTTAATAAAGGAACTAATTAATTGCTAACATTTCAGAAGTGGGATAAACTATAATTATTGTCTAGATTTAACAACGTATTGCCTTAACGTACGCTAAGCCTAAACTGAATGCGAAAGCTCGCCAAAACTGAAAGTAGAAAGGTACGTGAATTTATAAACTGTTTATGTTATGTCTAAGTATTAAACGGAAAGAACTTAAATATAATTATTGTATTATTATTTAAAAATTGAAGTCTAAGATGGCTTATTTGGCAAGATGCAAGAAATGTGACTTAAAAGAACTTGCTTTGGAACTTGATGTAGATGTTCTGATATTAAAATTGTAGGCTTAAGAGATATGATTTTGAATAGTAAGAATTATAATGAAGACTTTACTAAACAAATGCTAGATAGAATTATAAATGATCGTTTAGACAGGGAAAAGTTAGAAATTTTAGAAAAAGAAAAATATAAGCAAAGAGCATTTGAAATGAAAATTATAGAAAGAGATAAGCAAAGAACTTTTGAACTTGAAAAATTGAAAATAGAAGCGGAAATCAGAAGTAGTGATGTAAATGATTCTGTTCCTTCTAATGTTAGTAGAAGTAATATTTGTGATATGAGTAAATTAATGCATAAGTATGATTTGAATGAAGGTGATATAAGTTTTTATTTAGTTTTATTTGAGAGACAGGCACGACGTATTGGGTTAGAAGAACAAAACTGGGTTTCTCAGCTGTTGGGTCTATTGCCTTATGAAATAACTCAATTAATTGGCCGTGAATCAGAAGAGAAAGCTAACGACTATAAGCACGTTAAACAACTGCTACTGAGAAAATTTAAGTTAAGCCCTGAACAGTTTCGGCAAAAGTTCGTTGATCATATTAAAACGTTGCGTAATACGTGGAAGGACGTTTGAATTAAAAAATTATTTTGAAGAGTGGCTTGCTGGATTAAATGTAACAGATTTTGACTCTTTAAAACAACTTATTATTACTGATCAATTAAAGAAAAGGGTCCCCGTTGCTATCCGAGACCATTTCATTGATGATTGGTCTAAATTAATTAATCCTGAAGAGTTGGCTGAAAAACTAGATGAATATGAAAATATTCGGGCAGGGATAAAAGTACTTCAAGTAGAAAATAAAACTTTTAGGCATAATTCTAAGCCCAAATCTGGTTCTAAATTTTATGAAGGATCCTATAATCAGTATTCAAGACATAGAAATGTTAACGATTCCATGCAGACAGATGGTAATTTCAAAGTGGGTTTTAAAAAAAGTTTTGATAATAAATACAATCTGAGAGATAAATTTTATAAAACAGACGAAAGGAAAAGGGAATATAATTCTGGCATCCGCAATGAAAAGGGTGAGCCGAAATGCTTCAATTGTAATGATTATGGACATATAGCGACGGATTGTCCTCAGCCTAAAAAAGAAATTATTTGCAGGAAATGTAATGAAAAGGGTCATACTTTCAAAAGGTGTACGTCTAAGAATCCAGACTTGACAAATGTTAAAAATAATTTATCCGTGGACCAGAATTCAGGTGTTTCACCAGCTGTATATTTAAAGTATGCTCGCATCAATAATGGAGAGGAAATTACTGCAATCATAGATACGGGTTCTAGTTCGTGTTTATTGAAACAGTCTGCGGCTAAGAGACTGAATCTTATTGTAAAACCTGATGTGGAGGAATTGTTTGGCTTTGGGAACCACAATAAACCAGCCGCTAGAACATTGGGTAAAGTAACTGTTAACTTAGAGATTGATAATGTGGAAGGAAAGGACATTACAGTTCTAATTGTAGGAGATGAAACGCAACCATGCGACTCATTTTCACAGTTGCAAAATGATAGCAACACTCCGCGAATTAAACTGAAGGCTTCCCAAGAAACTCAAATCGAAAGTAATACGGTTAATTTCGTGAAAGTTAAAACTGATGAAATAAATAACGGTTATGTTTTAATAAGTGGATCGGAAGATGAGTTGGGCTCATTATTGGAAGTAATACAGGGAGAAACAGTGATACCAGTCACTAACTACAGCGATCGAAAGCTAATTTTGAAAGAGAATCAATGTATCGGTAGAGCGGAAGTAGCAGAATTAGTTGAACCAAGTTCAGATCAGAAAACTGAAAATTCAAGTCAAAAGGAAATACTGATAATAAATGAAATTAAGAAGTTTAAGAGACCGATTACGTTAGAAGAAATTAACGTTAATAACAATATTACGCCAGAGAGAAAACAGGAAGTTTTACATTTGATAAATGAGTATCGCGGTTGTTTTGCATTAAATATGGAGGAATTAGGGTGTACAAACTTAACAAAAATGGATATTAAAGAAATTAAAGGGAGTAAGCCTATTTGCATGAAGTCGTATAAAACCAATAAGAGCGTGCTTCTATAAAGAAGATAATAAATGGATGGAAGAAATATGGAATTGTTACTGAAACAAGATCTCCGTATGCTAGTCCAGTTTTACTCGTAAAGAAAAAAACAGGTGAATTACGATTAGTGATAGATTATAGAAAGTTGAATTCGCAAACTGTTAAAGATAAATTTCCACTCCCTAGGATAGATGATCTTCTTGAATGTCTTAGTGAGTGTAAAGTTTTCACTACATTGGACTTAGCTCATGGATATTTGCAGATTCCTTTAACTGAAGAAGCGAAACTGAAAACAGCTTTCATCACTCCAGATGATACTGGTCAATTTGAACGTATGATCTTTGGGTTAGCACCTGCAGAATTTCAGAGACTTATGAATCAAGTTTTAGGTCCATTGCTTAATAAAGAAGTATTATGCTATTTGGACAACATATTAATTCCGGCTAAATCTTGGGAAGAAATGATGGAAAAACTTAGGAAAGTGTTTGATAGATTGAGAGAAGCAATGCTGACATTGAAACTGACAAAATGCGAATTTGGAAAAGATGAAGTTGAGTATTTGGGATTTCTAATAAAATCAAATGGTATGCAACCTGGACGAAGAAAAGTACGACCCATATTAAACTTTCCTAAGCCAACCAATGAACATGAAGTTAAACAATTTTTAGGTCTTACAAGTTTCTTTAGAAGGTTTGTACCGAAATACGCAGAGAAAGCTGAGCCGCTAACGAGACTGACGAGGAAGGATGAAACATTTCTTTGGAACGAAGATCAGCAAGAAGCATTCAGTACTTTAATGGATCATTTAACTAATGAACCAATACTAGCATTATATAATCCGGAAGCAGAGACTGAAGTGCACACAGACGCGAGCAACAAAGGGCTGGCAGGAATGCTGTTGCAAAAAGGTGAAGATAGAAAGTGGCATTTAGTTTATTGTGTGAGTAAAGGAACAACAGAAACAGAAAAGAATTATCATTCAAGCAAATTAGAATTAATGGCTATAGTTTGGACTTTGACAAGACTTCGACAATTTTTAATTGGAATCCGATTTACGGTAATTACAGATTGCCAAGCTTTAGTTTATTTAAACGCGAAGAAAACTTCAAATCCTCAGATAGCAAGGTGGAGTAATCTGATCCAGGAATACAATCTTGAAATAAAGCACAGACAAGGTAAGAAAATGAGTCACATAGATGCATTGAACCGATCGCCAGTTGATCAGCCAGAAGAAACTTTAGACTCTATAATTGAAAACAACTTGGAAGTTTGTTTAACGCTAACGATAGATGAACAAATTCTTATGATTCAGCATTCAGATCCAGAATTACGCAAATTAATAGACATTTTAAAGAAAAAGATAAATGATAGAACGAATGCAGAGAAATATGGAACTGAAAATTACGTCTTGAAGAATAATCGATTGTTTCGTAAAGTAAAAGATCAGAAAAAGGAGAAATTGTTATATGTCATACCTAAATCGATGAGAAAAGGTATTGTAGTAAAATTTCACGATCTTTTGGGACATTTTTCAGCAGACATAACTGTTGCCAAAATCAAGGAATCATACTGGTTTAAAGGAATGAAACGATATGTTATGCGTCACATTTCGATGTGTTTCGAATGCCTAGTAAATAAAATGCCTAGTGGTAAGAAACAAGGAGTACTGCATCCAATTAGACCTGGTAGAAGACCTTTTGCAATTATACATTTAGGACCATTCGTAAACAGTTCAAGAGGAAATACAGAATTATTTGTAATAATTGATAATTTTACGAGATTTACACGCTTATATCCTATGAAAAGTACTGCAACCAAGTATGTGTTAGTTGCATTGAAGAGTTTTGTAGATGATTTTGGGTTACCAGAAAAAATTATCAGCGATAGAGGAACATGTTTCACAGCGAAGGAATTTCGAGAGTACTGTCAAAATAATGGAATCAGTCATACACGCAATTCAACTCAACATCCAAGTGGTAATGGAATGGTGGAAAGAGCGAATCGAACAATTTTGGCTACGATTAAAACGAGTATGGAAAATCCGAATCAGAGAGACTGGGACAAAAAGATTAAGGAATGCGAAAGAAATATAAACAATATGATAAATAAGACTAGAAATAAAACTCCTTTCGAAATGCTTCACGGTTATTCACCAAAATTTAACGACGGATTGATGAGGATGATTACAGATGAAGACGCAAATGAATGGGAGAATCCAGTAATCTTACAGAATGAAGCTAGAAAGAGAACTAAAGATATGGAGATGAAAATGAAAGCAAATTATGACAAGGAGAAAAGCAATTCTTTAACATTCGAAAGAGGAGAAATAGTAGTTATGAGAAGAGTACCTAAATCAACCGGAGAATCAACCAAAACACAACAAAAGTATCGAGGACCTTTGGTAGTTACAGAAGTTTTACCAAGTGGTACCTATAGAGTGACTCAATTAGAAGAGAAGGTGAAAGGACATTTCTTTAGTACGACAGCTCATGTGAGCCAATTAAAGTCATGGCAATGTCAAGCTGAATCAGAAGAAGACGATGATGATGGTGATGACATTAGTGTTATTGGGGATAACGATAACAACACGCCGTATATTACTTAAACTAGGACACGGAAAAAGAATAGAAAACGACGAAAGAATAGACGGTGAATCTATATGACAGCTAAAGACTTTCGAACTATAAACATTAATATTACAGATTTAATTTTTTAAATATAAGTTCTTAATGTTCCGAGGTCGTAACTAAGTCAGGATGCCCGAATGTAAACGCAACGTATTAATTTTATTTAAAATGTATTTTCCCGATTGGCAACAACAGTTCTTTTCAGAACGATAATAATTTGAACTGTAGTGTTTTTGAGCAGTAATGTTGACGGTAATGTTTCTGAATAAAGCAAGTATCTAACAATTAATGTTTCAACGGTAATGTTTGACGGAATGTGTTCTTAATAAAGGAACTAATTAATTGCTAACAAGTTGTTTCATTTTCCCTGTGCAGTGCTGCACACGACAAGTTTCAACAGAAAGCTGTGCCGGAAAAAGTAAAAGTACAGGAGCACGAATTCCCAAAGCAGGAAAGTTTAGAATTCCCAAAGCAGCGTTAAGTATCGGCATAACATTTTTCCGTATTTAACATTTAATTAAATAGATATCTCGTAATTGTACTCTTTTGCTATGCAGAAAAATCGAGAAAATACCAGAATGTGCTCGTGTATGATTAAAAAGCTTATAGAAGCCGGATTAAAACATCTCAATTCAGTTGTTTACTTAGTACTGATATTGATTGTAGCGAATTCGCGGTGAAATCGGGGCCCACCAGCGGCAAAGACGTTGAACACTGGTAGTTCGGTCCGAGGTTCGAATCCCGCGAACGGGCTGGCTGCATGGGCGTTTTCGTGGTTTTCCCTATGTGTAACGTGTATACGAGCCAGTTTCCCTTAAAAAGTCTTCCACGAAGGCATCCCTCCCCTTAGGCAGATAGGCCTCGAGGCTTTGCCATAATCACACACGCGGTGAAATCAGATTAGCTTTCTCTCTATTTTTGAATTGAGTTCTATTAAACCTTTTAGTAGTTTAAAATATAATTGCGATATTGTACGAATATCGCTGAGGAAATTTCAGCATTTTGTTTCATTTCTTGGAATAAGAATAAATTTTATTAACTCTTTTTTTTATCGACTTGTGTTGTCAATCCGTACGCACGCAACAATACATACATTCAAGCAGATTATTTCTTATTTATTTTTTGTTAAATATATTGCAGGACGATAATATTTGGTGGCAACAATTTGAAAAGTGAAACCTTGTTTATAGTGAACCAACGCAGAATGCCATAAATTGATAGCCCATATGGGCAAATTGAACCTTTGGGCTAAAAAAGGATTTGCAGGAGTGAGTGCAGATTGGTAGAGTGCGAACTCAGCGAGAGTGTAAAATGCTTTAAGAAACCCTTGTGGGTGACTGTTAAAATCTGAAACCTATCAGATTTTGCTTTTAATTTGTAAACTTATATGAACGCATGATAGTGCACGATCTTCCAAGTATTGCCAATATTATCGCAATAAGCAGCTCGCCGGCAACATTTAAATGGTAAATTCCAAGGAAAAGTTCTTAGAGGCAATGTCCTACATCATTAGCTCAACCAGCAACAAAGTGTCTTTAAAATAAATTAGCGGGTTGCGAGGTATAATATTTCAAACGCTCTTTTAATGACCCGAATTTGAATAACAGTGTTCAGACAGTGTGCGATAGATTCTTTTTACGATTGCCCCCAAAACTCCTACTGAGACCTACAACTGAGTAGTGCATCATCCACTGAAATTCGAAGTCGGCTTCCTGCAGGGACAGTTGACATTTCGTTGGACAATTTGTCAATTATCGTTAAACGAATGCCCGTGTTCCTTGCCCTCGGTTGAACTCAACCCATGTAAAGCGAAGGCGGTTCCGTGTGAATTAAATTTCACCCGGAAGCGTCCTTCTTTGTGACTAGATAATCCAGGATTTAATTGCCAAATACGCAAAACAAATATTCTTCTGCGTTTGCTCTTATGCGCGTCATCAATGAAGAGAAAGGCGAAGAGACGTGGACAATACCAGTTATATATCAATTATAAAGTTTGCCATCATGCAGTTGGTACACAAATCCTGTTCCCGCGAAATAAACGACACGAGTGAAAATATTAGAATTCAATACAAACGTTAGCAAATAAATACTTTAAAAGAAATCTGAAAGCTTCCAAATTTTATATGAAGCCCAAAGAGGCATTTTTTAAATGTTTTGTGTGGTACCTTAATTTATTAAGTATCATGTTCTTCGCGCTTAAACCATAAAATTCTATTCAACAGCTAAATCACAAAATATATTTTAAAACAACATATCTTTAGAATTTCCGATACACAGTCTTGCACGCTGGAGATAAAAATACTTTATTCCGCAAAGTGTTCCCACTGTGGGCTTTGAAATCGTTGAGTTTGTTAATGGAGAATTCGTTAAAGGTTCACAAAATGTGAAATAAATAAATAAAAAACAGAATTGGAAATTCAAAATTTGGACTTCTATGTACCCATGTTCAGGTGGAGGACTGCATTATTCAGAATTTGATTGCCGTTTTTAGTACCGTTGTTTTCTCATAGGACAAGAAACATACATACCTTTACGCAGATTCTTCATTTTTTTTTATTTCTTTAACCACTATAATACAGGGCTTTAAATATAAACGGGAATATGTATGCCAATATAGTATTTGGTGGCAACAAACTGAAATGTGATAGAACGCATTTAAGTGTTTGAATGCAAAATGCAATTTCCAGATTAATATTCCATTCTGGAATAACTTCCCCTTTCGGCTAAAGAAAACATTCACATACCTGTACACCATATCCATAAAAGATCTTACCAGATCCTTCTTACACAGCGTAGTTATCGTTTGTTACCGTTAACTGTTATCGTTGGTTGAAGAAGTACTGTTCTTGCAAATTACAAAAATATTTTAAAGGATGCAGGTATTCATGTTTTGGAATTTTTAGATTTAAAAAAATCAATTTTGTAAAGATCGCAAAATTCAATTTTTTATACTTGCCTTCAGTGTTAATATTTATATTTAGAAAAAATTTGCACTCGTCATAACACATAAAACACTGTCTCAAAAATTGCTCGACATATTTGTTATTAATCCTTTGTTGCATGCAAATAATGTAGAGAAGTTAAACGAAAATGTTTGTATTTTTTCCACTTAAAATAACATTAGTAATGATAATAAAAAAAATTATTCAAATTCCGTTTTAAATAATTGCTACAGTTTGTTCACTACAGTGGACAGCATGCATACAAATCTCTTCCCAAAGATTTACGGTCATTGCATTTGAAATCATTACCATCTTCTAAATGGTAAATCTGCAACTGACATGTACTTACAGATCCCCCAAAATACCTTCATTTTGCTACGATTTTGTAACCTGTACCTATTGGCTTCAAATGTCAAATGTTCTAGAAATTCCTTGTCAAGCATAAACATTTCCAGTGGTGTTTTGGCTTGATAAGCAGCACATTTGGGTTTCAATTCACTCTTTCCGGTAGATCTTTATCTATGCACTCCACAATTTTCTCAAACTGACAATTAAAATAAAATGTCTGAAATTACTAACTATGAATAAAAAATGGCAGTATAAGAAAATGTAAGCAATATTATATAATGTTTACTATGAGAAATTGTACTAGCTTGGAAACAGAAGTATCAGCCCATTTTCCAAATAGCAATGCTTTATTTAGTGATGCTATACAGCCATCTATGATCGACAGTTGAAAGTTCTAATATTATAGTATGAATAAACACAGGAATGGAATCTGTTAAGGCATTTACAGAAACTTTTGTCTACTAGAGTGGACATGATGCAACAAAGGGTTAAAGACGAACATCTGATTCAGGGGTCATGTACAAATTGGAGAGAGAAGTGTATACCTGTGTAGATAACTAAAAATAAATTATGAGTTTAGAAAAAGTTTCCTGCTGGTAGAAGATTGAGTGACGAGTATTTTTATGCAGATTATTGTGAAAAGTATTCATCAATATAATTTTATTCAAAATGAAGAACTTGTTTGCAGAATATTATAGAATTCATGTTCTAGGAAACATTGGAAGGCTTCAACATTGGCACGTAGCCAACTCGTGCATTAATTAAAAATTAAAAACATTTGTACTACAATGACTTTTATTTGTACAACTACCATACTGGCAGGCTTCAATATTGGCTCGTAGCCATCTTGTTATATAATGAGCATTAATAAAAAATGAAAAACATTTGTATCACAATGAATTTTTTGTACAACTACCACATTGGCAAGCTTCAATACTGGCCAGCAGCCAACTCGTAATATAATGTGAATTAATCAAAAATGAAAAATATTTGCATTACAATGAATTTTTTGTACAACTACCACATTGGCAGCCTTCAAAATTGGCACGCAGCCAACTCGTAATGTAATGTGCATTAAATAAAAATGGAGAACATTTATATTACAATATTTTTTTGCACAACTACCAGATTATGATTCTAGAGTAATACATTTCATGAGAATTTTAATAATCTAACACAGACTTCTTAGAGCATTATTAGATTTTGAAAATTTATAAATTATTTGTATGAAAATTCTTTCGGCGTACCAAATGTAGCAAAATTATGAAATAATTATACTAGTAAATTATGAAACAATATAATTGTATGACATTTAAGGTGAAAAAAATCAAGCTCGATTTTTTGTAATTTATATGTGAATCGACCTCTCAATGCAAAGTGAATAACTGACGTCAAAAAGAGCAAATTTTGTTACTAAATATCTCAGGGACATTAGTCTGGAATGGGATATTAGATTCGAAACGGCATTTTGCGTCGAAACTCTGAAATGCATTGCATCAATTTTCAAAGTGTTGCCATAAAATATTATCGCCCTGTATTATATTTAAAGAAATTGAATAACGAAGAATCTACATGAATGCATGTATGTTTCTCGTATTATGAAAAAACAACGGTACCTACAGCCATCAAATTTGAAAAACATACTCCTCCACCAGAACATGGGCACCTGTAAACCCGAATTTGTTTATTATCTATTTCATATTTTGTAAATATTTAACGAGGTTTTGATTAATAAAACTCAACTATTTCAAAGCGAGCAGCAGCAACACTGTGCAAATGAAATAACTTTATATTCAGGACTCTTTGTTGGAAATTCAATTTTTAAATATTTTGCTGTTGAAACGAATTCTATGCGGCATAAGCGCCAAGAACTTGATTTTTAATAAATAAAATAAGCACACAACGTTTTGACTATTACCTTTATTTATTAAATATCAAGTTCTACGCACTTAAGCCATAAAATTCAATTCAACAGCAGTATCACAAAATAATTTAAAAAGAGCATATCTTGAAAGAATTTCCGACACACAGTCGCACGCGCTGCAGATAAAAATGTTTTTTACTTCCTTGTACGAAATAAAAAGGAAGTATTGTAATCGCGAAAAGTTTCAGCAGCATATTTCAACGAAAATATCCATTTTCACCGCTATCGAATGCAATTCAACGATGTTTTTGCGTGATATCTGTACGTAAGGACAGAATTAAATACTCTTTTCCTTCAAAAAAATTATAAAACTGCTTTAAAATTAATTCTGAAGAGAATTTTTCGTGGCGTCTGTACGAACGTATGTACGTACGTGCGTACACGTACGTACGTACATACGTATCTCGCATAACTCAAAAACGAGTAGCCTCAGAACGTTGAAATTTTGTATATAGGACTGCTATAACATGTAGATGTGCACCTCGTATTTTGGTTGCCATCGGCAGCACCAAACGTATATAAATATATTTATATATATATGCACTCTATTACCCGGCTCAGTGATCTCAGTTTCTTTACTCTTATATGTTTGTAAATTGTACATTTTTTGCTTTAAAAATGATTGAATTATGTTGTTTTTATCTTCCGATTAAGGATTTTGTGCCTTTAGTAAATCTGTGTGCAGTATTTTTAGAATTATCAGCAATTTTAAAGTTGTTTAATTGCCGCTAAGTCTGTTTTTAATGGCGGCCATTGATGTTTACATTTGAAACAGGAGACTAGTGGATTTGTTCCCAATCTAGAGAAACTAAGCTTCGCAACAACAAAGATAACGCATTCATTTATTATTGCCAATTAAATCATGCTTAATTCTTTCTGGAATTTTTTCGAGGAAATAAGCGTTTGAGATTTACTTCGTAATTTTTAATAGAGATATTTTGAGTTTTTATGTATTTTTGTCTTCTCGCGAAGTGAGAACTGAATTAATTAAATGATTAATACTCAATCGTCTGTGAAAAACTGTTTCTTTTTTGTTTTATTTGCTTAATTTATTTTATACATCGTTCTAGCTTTATTATAGTATTTGAATAGAACATGTGGCAACGATTAGATAATTCTTTAAATGGTATACATTTTGTGCATTCTGAGTTATAATATGAATGAAATATAATACTGTTAAGTAAACCTAGCGCCAGAGTGTCGCTATGGTAAACAAAGTGAATTTTAAAGAATGCATTTATTCTATTGTGGTTTATGCGCTGTCGGCGAAGTAGGTTTAATTCAATCTAATAAGTTTAAATAAAATGTAAGAAAAAATGCGTATAATTTAATATTCCGTACAAGGAAGTCATGTGGTGTACACATCAGATTTTTATTTTTATGTTTTTCCCTCGTACAGTGTTGCCATTGCTTGCTTTGAAATCGTTGAGTTTGTTAATTAAAAATTTGTTAAAGTTTTACAAAATATAATATAGATTATAAAACAAATTCTAACTTCCACACGCCCATATTCGAATGGAGGACTCCGTTATTCAATATTTGATGTCTTTAGGTACCGTTGTTTTTTCGCAGTGCGAGAAACATACAAATATTTATGCAGATTCTTCATTATTTAATTTCTTCAAATATAATACAGGGCTGTAATAGTTGGTGGCAACAGTTTGAAAAGTTAATCCACGCAGTGAATCGACGAAAAATGCCAAAACCAAATTAATAGCCCATCTAGGCTAAACCCTTTGGGCTAATAACTGTTATAAAACTAGCACATACCTTAGAACCTTAACAAACCTTCAGAGCTACCGTTGAAAATCCGAAACCTTTGATTTTTTTCCAAACATTTTTAATTGCTTTATTTTCATTTTACAACTTCATCTATCGGGAAATATTGCTAACTGTTTGTACCAGCTACAGAGGAATGCACTCTTCGGTAATTTCCCCTTTTCACTTCGAGGGAATACCTTTTCGCAGGACACGTACGCACTCATAGGAGAAGCTAAAGATACAATAAATAGAGCCTGTTAATTCTCAGAATTTCTTTCTACCATTAAAAGTAGATAATTAACTTCTAAGACCCACAGGGTTAAAAATTACATCCTTCCGTCTATAAATGGCAACGAGTGGGCTAAAAATAGCTGAAACTAATGACCTATAATTTGAGAATCTGTCCATTATGTGAATATAAGTCTACAGACCTCATTAATATAACATTAGCCGTAACACGCTCCAAGAGGTATTTTAGCATTGGAAGCACGTATTTTAAAACGCCGGTCATCACATAGGAATGTAGATTGCTGCTTCGATTCATCTGTGAATGGAAAGTTGTTTTGATATAAAGCTTCATAAATAAAAAACAAAGGACTTTCTGTAGTTATACGTTATTGTGTTTTGAAAATAATTGTCTGACGTTGATTGATGTACAGGGATCATCTTTTCGTTCAGTATTCTAAGCTGCGAAACTTTGAACATGCGCAGTAGCCTAGAATTTCTCAACTTTTTACCAATAAGATAGCAGTCATGTTACGCTGATCAGTACATACAAAAACAGTTTATAAATATGAGACCAGCTTTTAAACGTAAGAATTAAAAAGCAATGATAAATAAAGATAAATTTATAGAAATTACATCGCAAATAATGAATGACATCGCATACAATCCATGTCCCCTTGCACACACACAAAAAGAAAATCTGATGTGTACACCACATGTCTTCCTTGTACGGAATATTAAATTATACGCATTTTTTCTTGCGTTTCATTTAAACTTATTGTATTGAATTAAATCTACTTCGCCGACAGCACATAAACCACAATAGAATAGATGCATTCTTTAAAATTTACTCTAGTATTTGTTTACCCTAGCAACACTCTGACGCTAGATTCACTTAACAGTATTATATTTCGTTCATATTATAACTCAGAATGCACAAAATTTATATCATTTAAAGAATAGAATTATCTAATCGTTGCCACATGTTCTATACAAATACTATAATAAAGCTAGAATGATGTATAAAAGAAATTAAGAAAACAAAACAAAAAAGAAACAGTTTTTCACAGACGACTGAGTATTTCTCATTCAATTAATTCAGCTCTCACTTCGCGAGAAGGCAAAAATACATAAAAACTCAAAATATCTATATTAAAAATTACGAAGTAAATCTTAAACACTTCTTTCCTCGAAAAAATTCCAGAAAGGATTAAGCATGATTTAATTGGCAATAATAAATGAAGGCGTTATCTTTGTTGTTGCGAAGCTAAGTTTCTCTAGATTGGCAACAAATCCACTACTTTGCTGTTTCAAATGTAAACATCAATGGCCGCCATGAAAATAAAGGCTTAGCGGCACTTAGACAACTTTAATATTGTTGATAATTCTAAAAATATGGCATACAGATTTATTAAAGGCATAAAAACCTTAACCGGAAGATAAGAACAACATAATTCAATCATTTTTAAGGCAAAAAATGTACAAATTACAAACATTTAAGAGTAAAGAAACTGAGATCACTGAGCCGGGTAACAGAGTGAATATATATATAAATATATTTATATACGTTTGGTGCTGCCGATTGCAAGCAAAATACGAGGTGCACATTTACATGTTATAGCAGTCCTATATACAAATTTTCAACGTTCTGAGGTTACTCGTTTTTGAGTTATGCGAGATACGTACGCACGTACGTGCATACGTTCGTACAGACGCCACGAAAAATTCTCTTCAGAATTAATTTTAAAGCAGTTTTATAACTTTTTTGGAGGAAACGAGTCTTTTATTCTCTTCTTACGTACAGATATCACGCAAAAACATCGTTAAATTGCATTCGATAGCGGTCAAAATGGATATTTTCGTTGAAATATGCTGCCTGAAGCTTTTCGCGATCACAATACTTCCTTTTTACTTCATACAAGGAAGTAAAAAAAAATGGGAGAGTTCTATATCTCCCGTTCTACTGGACCGATTGTCGAAATTTAACTTGCATTTTCCCATGTCTCTAAAGCGACACTTAGGATATATATATTAGATTTACATACAGCATTGCTCTAACATAGGTATTTTGACACAAAATCGACTTTTTCTGAAAACACGTACTAATTTTTTCCCTATTTCGATTCTACTACTCAAATTATGCCTAGATATTAAATTTTATAATTGTTGATAAATTTGTTTTGCAAAGTAAAATTCTTCTAAATTTAATGTTTGGTTACCTTTAGGCATTTTTCTGATACATTTAGAAGCCAGACGAAGGCTGGCCGCGTAGCGGTTAATACTTAATAAAAGTTGCTTCTTAAGCCGCCTATTACACACTAGTCATTTTTCTCGTGATCTATTACATTCCTAGGGAAATTAGTCTACTTTATAGGCTAGAAAATTTCGATAAGTTACTACGCTAATTGCAAGAGGGTCAAGGTTTTGCCAAATGAAACTATGCAAGTAGGTCGGAAATATTATTTCGTATCTGCACCGCGTAAGCAGAAAGCGGATGCGAAGAAAAGAAATCAGGCATTAGTATCAGACTGGCACTCATGTTTGCTGCCCGAAATCTGCATAGAAGAAGGAATAAAACGTTTGCCAATGAGATTCCACTTCCCCAATTTGTGACGCAATACTTTTACTTCATTAACATTTTGCTACTCTCCGCTTTTAGCGTTGGGAGTGCTCTAGTATATGTTTGCGAAATAATGTTTCAGATCGTAGCACCAGCACCAATTATATTTTTGAAGACGAGACATATAGCGTGCTGTTTTAGTAAAATATTTATTTTAAAATGTACCGAAAGGAAAAGAGGAAAAAAAGCGTCAAAGGTTCCAGATTTTAACGGTCGCGCAATAGGTTTTATTAAGGTTTTTTCATGCTCTCGCTGAACTCGCAGTTTACCAGTTTTCTGTTTCTTTCTTTCTTTTTAGTCCAAAAGGGCGTTGTCCCTGAGGGACTATTGTTTTCGTTTTGCAATTTTGCGTCGAATCAGTCTGAATGTACGTTTCACTTTTTAAACTGTTGCCACCAAATATTATCGCCCTGTATTATATTTGAAGAAATTAAATAATGAAGAATCTGCATAAATGTATGCATGTTTCTTGCACTGTGATAAAATAACGGTACCTACAGCCATCCAGTTTTGAATGACGTAATCCTGAGAATATGGAAGCCCGAATTTGGAATTTGGAATGTGTTTTATTACCGATTTCATATTTTATAAAACTTTAACGAATTGATTAACAAAATCAACGATTTCAAAGCGAGCCATGGCAACGTTGTACAGTAAAAAACATTTCTATCCCTAGCGGCGTGAGACTGTGTATCGGAAATTCGAAAGATAGGCTCAATATAAAATTATTTTGCGATATTGTTGTTGAACTGAATTTTATGGTTTAAGTACGAAGAACGAGATATTTAATAAATAAAGGTAACAGAAAACACCTTTGGACGTAATTTAAAATCTAAAATTTTTTATTTTTATTTTTATTATTTTTTCAGTCTTTTCTCAGTTCTTAATACCAATATCCAGTTTTTTTTCTTTTTACCAAGATAGCTTCACAACTCTTTTTTTTTTTTTTTTTTTTTTTTTGTCTTTGTATTATTAACGTTTAGTCTTTTATTTATTAAATACCGCGTTCTTGGAGCTTATGCCACGTAAAATTCGATTCAACAACAAAATTCCCAAATATTTAAAAACAGCATTCCTTTAGAATTTCCGACAGACAGTCTGGCACGCTGCAGATAAAAATGTTTTATTTCGTACCGTGTTGCCACTGTTGGCTCTGAAATCATTGAGTTTGTTAATCAAAAATTCGTTAAAGTTTTACAATATACGAAACAGATAATAAAACAAATTCGAAATTCAAAATTTGCGCTTCCTGATGTCCATGTTCGGGTGGAGGACTACTTTATTCAAAATTCGATGGCTCAGCGTACTGTTGTTTTCTTCGAGTGCGAGAAACATACATTCATTCGTGAACATTCCTCATTGTTTAATTTCTTTAAATATGATTCTGGGCGATCATATTTAGTGGCAACAATCTGTAAAGTGATACAATGTATTTAAGTTTCGACGCAAAATGCCATTTCAAAACTAACATCCCAACAACTAAATAAACATCGGGACTGACGTCTCTTTTGGGCTAATAAATTAAAAAACGTAGAAGTGAAGACCAATCCAAAATCTTACAGATCAAATGCAAGCAAAAGATTCTTAATGAAAAGAAAATACGATGCGTTAAGTATAACCCGTATTCTATCTAGGAAGTATTCTTTGCTTATGGAACAAAATATACTTTTTTACATACTGTATCTTAGGCAAATAACCCTTGCGTATTTTTAGATACACATACGGTAGTTCCAACCTGGGTTCGATTCGAGGCAATGAACTGGCTGCATGGGCATTTTCGTGTTTTTCCCCATGTGTAATGTGTATACGACCCAGTTTCCCTTAAAACGTCCTCCACAAAGGCATTCCTCCCCTTAGGCAGATAGCCCTAGTGTGCTTCGTAATAATCAACTAAGCCAAACTAATGTGCTTGAAACAGTTATAAAATTATCAATAATTTAAGTTTCAGTGGCGCTAGGCCTAATGAGGCCGCCATTGTTTACACCTGAAACTCTTAGTACAGCCGCGAATCACGTCAATTGGTGAACTAAATTCAGTGTCTTTTTCTCAGTGGGGCTAAAGTTAATTTTCAATTTTGAGCAGCGAAAATTTTGTCTTCCTGTCTGTTGCCCGAATGACTTGTTTCCGCCTAGAAACTTAAATTTTAATTGCAATTTTTTATCTTTTACTGTTTTTAACTATATTTGAGTGTTTTATGTTTTTCTGTATTTTACAATTTTCAATGAAGATGTTTTGAGTTTTGCCTTACTGCGAAGTGAGAAGTGAATTGATTGAATGAGAAAATATATCTCTATTGAAGTAACTTGAAATGAAGTTCAGCAAAAAATGGTACAGTTTAACAGAGTGAATAATTATTATTGTGATGTCTACATCAGATATTTTATAACTGCGTTCTAGATTTATTATAATTACTTTGCAGATATATTATTTTTTCCCCAAACATAAGAATACAGAATCCTGATTTGTTAAGTTCTCCAGAACATAAAATTCGAAAAATAAAACCTTTCCACTTTATTTCTTTTCACTTCTTCTTTTGTTTATGACGAACTTACCCTTCAGGTCTGATCAATATCAAGAAAGGTTTATGGGAAATAAAACTCTTAAGATCTCTGTAAGAAATTCAGGGACTCATGGGAGAAAAAATTCCATCCAAGAGAAATAGTTTTATCCTGAGAGCTTTGATACATCAAAAAAGATCTTTACGACAAGTTTCCAAACAAAATAATTTTGGGCGCACCCTCAAGTTAAACATTAGCAAATTTACTCAAGTGACACATTTTTAGGATAATTTTAGTCTCAGAATGTCCTTAAAAGAAAAGTATTATCGTTCTGAGAATTGCTCAGTTTATTCAGTTTTTCGGAGAAAATTCAAGTGTTTCTGTTTATATAAATAGTGATGACTCATACAAATTGTATCGGGGTACAGCATGTGAAAATAATAATTAATGTGTTTTCAATTAAATGAATAGATTTAGATATATACTAGCAGAAGTACCCGATGCCAGTTGAGAGTAATATATCTAACAATAAAGACAATGATACCTCTGTAATCCTTCTCTAATAATGATGCAAAAAATAAGATTCATAGTCATACATTTTTCAGTTTGATGAGATTTAGAACCCACATAAAAAATTTCCACAGAAAAATAAACTAATTCTCTCTCATTATATCGGTAACAATTGTGCGCAGTTTTTAATGATTCTCCTCTTTCTAATCAAATGGTCATAAAACCTCAAGTTCTATCCAATATTTCACCTATATTCAGTTTTAGTCGATTCAATGTGGCAAAACAATTATCATAATTAAACAGAAATGAATAACGCGAACAAACAAACGAACACACAAGCAGACACATACAGATTTTGTAAAATTTACAAATTTTTGATTAACAAATTCTTCGATTTGAAGGCGAGCAGTAGAAACACTTTTCAAAATAAACACTTTTATATACAACGCGCAAGACAGCTGCCACTCGGAAAAATGAAATATTGTGATGTAGCCGTTCCTCAATAGACACTAATGCCGGCTAGCTTTAAAAGGATTTATTAACAGAGCACACAGGAACGGTTACAAACAAAAGAAATATACATAAAAATGAAACATATACCAAATGGAACATCAAACATTGAGAATAACATAATATAGTAAGCTATGAGCATGGCGGCTGGAGGTCGACTGACGTTTTTTTCATATCGCCATGAGATGGCGTTTAAATAAAATAGTTCGGTTACAGTTCATGAGTTCATGGCGTGAATAAAATAGTTCAATTACACTTAAATAGGTCTGTTACATCCTCCCCCTCTGACTTCGTAGACGTCTCGGCAAGAAGTCAGGAACTGACATTTGTCTACTTTGTGCAGCGGGCGGAGAATCAGATGGACGGGCTCCAGTTTGACGAGGAGTAGATTTTGCGTCACCAGCACCTTGTGCAACAGGTGCAGATTCGGATGGTATTACACGTTTCGGGCGTCCTCTTTTCTTTAAGGGAACCACTGGAATTACACGAGCTGAGTTTTGCTTATTTCGATCTTGATATGGTTTCAAGGCTGAAACATAATACTTGCCGAGAATTTTGGCTGGTTCATGAGGATCGGCAATATCATAAGTGGTTGGAGATCTTGTAGTCACTATCACATAAGGACCATCTCTCTTGGGCATGAATTTAGCAGTTTTCTTCAGTGGACCTTTGCTGATTGGGTGGAGGGTGACCCAAACTTTATCTCCAGGAACGAATTTCGGTGTTTCTCTTCGTTTTTTGTCAGCATATCGTTTCTGCTTATCTTGATGCATTTCGACTCTTTCTCGTACCTGTTGTACATTTCTTGCAAAACGTTTCAAATATGGAGTAATTTCGGGAACAAAATTATCGTTCTCAATTACGGCTTTTATATCATGCTTTACATCATCTAAGGTTCGTAACTCTCGTGCAAATTGAAGAAAAGAAGCAGAATGTCCAGTTGAATCACATTTGGCTGTATTCAAAGCAAACCTTATTACTGGCAGTTTATCCTTCCATGACTGATGGTCGTTACCAACAAGTATTGCTAAACGTGGTTTCAGATCTCTATTCTTCCTTTCAACTGGGTTAGATGGTGGGTGATAGACAGGAGTAAGACTTTGATCAATGTTCAAGATATAGCATAGTTGTTGCATAACAGCACTAGTAAACTGGGTACCATTATCACTTATTATTTTCCTGGGTAAAATCGAAGGGCGACTTCCTCCAAAAGAATAGTGGCACATTCTCTGGCCGTGGCTTCCTTTAAAGCAAATAGTTCTGTCCACTTCGTAGCACAGTCCTGCACAATAAAAATCCATTTTTCACCAGACGGTGTTTCAGGAAGGGGACCGAAAAGATCAATTGACAAGGTTTCAAAACGTTGAGCATAGACTGGAATTTGAAGTAAGCCAGATGGCTTTTGATTAGTGGTTTCTCCCCCTACTTTGAAGACAGTGTGATATTTGTTAAGCAATGCATCAGTTGCAAGCCGTTGGGCTGTAGTTAATTGCTGTCCTTCATTTTCTCGTAGTCGGCAGTTGTTTACAACAACTGGGGTTTCTTCCAGTACTTGGGATTGATGAGGTTTCACGAAGCTATATTTTCTTCGAGGTTCATCAGAAAAGTTTCACTTATTTTCAGCAAGATTTAAAACAATTTTAGCTTTTTGAAGAAAGTCAGTTCCTAACAGAGTCGAGTTATTTTTGGCATCAGGCAACACAAGGAGCGGAGTTTTGAACTCTCTGCCTTCGAGAAGAATGATTTGTTCGGTGCGAAGTACCTCTTTTTCAGATACCAAACTATCAGCGAAAGACACCTGTAGTGTTGTCTTTTCAAATACTGCATCTTGTTTTTGCAGAATATGATAGAGGGATTCACTTGCAATTGAGTGACTAGCACCAGTGTCGGCGAAAGCTGTACCGGAAACACCACCAATACTAATTGGAAATACAGCAGTCCGAGTGGAAGATAAACAGGATCGGATTTGGATAGTGCCAAAATTTGATGAATTTGAAGTCTTTGGGGGGTTACAGTCTGAACATTTAGACTTGATAAAACCAGTTTTTCCGCACCCATAGCATGTTAAAGGAGGTCGCTTTTCCTCTGTTTGTTGCTGAACGCGATTTGAAAAGGTTTTATGAGTTCCCTGTATGTCACTTGTTCGATTTTCCACTTTGTGTTTGGATGGATTAGTCGGTTTGTAAGAATAGTTCCGCCTGCCAGGAAGTTCAGTTTTATAGTTCGTATTTTTAACACGTACAGCATCATAATCATCCAATTTCTGTACTAATTCAGATGAACTCTTTATTTTTCTCCAAGTATCAATAAAATGCTCCTTAACGTCACTACTGACTCTTCTTTTAAGCTGATCCGTCAGGACCAAGTCTTTGAGTGATTCAAAGTCTGTAACATCGAGACTATGCAGCCACTCTTCGAGATAATTGTTTAATTCGTAAGTAAAATCTTTCCATAAAGACCCAGGGTGTTTTTGGTGTGTAGTAAATTTAATTCGAAATGATTCAGCATTTAATTTGAATCTTTGTAGCAGAATCTTCTTGATGTAAGAATAATCTTCTAATTTGTCTTTTGGTTCTCTTAAGGCAGAAGAGGTAGGAGATGAGTGATGTAATCTATTTGTTTTATATTAACTTTCTCACATTGTCTTTCAAAAATTTGCAGGTAGGTTGCAATGTCAGAAGTTCCTGTAAATTTAGGGATTAGGTGTTGAATATTTGTTCCAATAGCTGCATTTGAAGCAAAGGCGGCATAGTTAGGGTTTGAGCTAGCAGCTGCCAGGTTTAATTTTAAACGTTCCAATTCTAATAAAAGTTCTTGTTCTTTTCTTTGACGTGTCTCCAGATCGTTGCTTTCACGTTGTTTTTGTTGTCTAGTTTCGATTAAAGTTTCCAGAAGATTCCTGGTAAAAGCCTCATCATAAGTGTCAGAATTGACAATAAGATCTTTAAGATCTATTACTCGCATAGTGTCGTTTACAGTGAAACCCAGTTCTGCAGCGAGAGTTTTTAAATCCTCTTTTCGTGCTTTGGCAAGGTAAGCCATAATTATATGAGAGGTCAGGGGGGAGGGAAAAGATGAAGTTGAATTTGTTGTTATTTCGATTTTATTCACAATATAGTATTTTAGAATTAATAATTATACCTTTAAGTAAAATGTATATACCCCTATTAAACAGCATGTATGAATGTAAACAATGTTACTCGTACATTTATATACCACTATTAAACAGTATTTATAAATGTAAACAATAATACTCACAAAGTTTATTATTTCGAAGTCGTAAAAATATCATAAAATGCCCTCATAAATTCAACTTGTATCAAGAAAATAACATATAATAAATTGCTCAAAAATTGTTTACTAGTAGTTAGCAAAACATACAAAACATACATAAATGTCTTACCATAAGCTTTTATATTTAAGCTGAATTCTTCGAAATCTTAATCTTAACAAAATATTAAGCTGATTAAGCAACACACACTTAGTAACTCTTTTACTTTATTTAAATAGTCATTCGATTTTATTCATAATTATTTCTTTCGCTTCAAGAAATATTTTTTAAGACATGCATTTATTAAAGGAAAACAATCGTATTTTCTTAAAGTATTATACTATAATCATCTTCTCAAAATGTTCGTCGAAAGATAAATCAACAAGTACAATATTTTATTTTACGTAGAATAAAACATTTAATAAGGAACAACAGCACTCAAAGGAAATAAAATAATAAAAGATTTGACGTAAACACATCATAAATCATCGCTAGTCTAAACATTTCCGCGGGGGGGGGAAACATCTGCTGCTGTATGTCAGAATCGAAACTAATAAATTCTCATGAACAACGTCCATGAATATATTCAAACTTTAACATCAAAACATGTATTCAGTGAAACAATATTATTCACAAATTAATTTACTATGCGAATTAACATTTTAACCCATTAACGGTTTCACCCGGATTTTCTCGTTCCTTTATGCAGGTCTCTTAACGGTTCGTTACGGATTATTGTTAGTTTAAATGTACCCTCGAAAACGGACAGTCCCGTGTTTTTGTATTATCGAAAAAACACGCCAAAAAGGACTAGCCCGTATTTTTGTATGTCTTCCAACCCCCAATGCCTAAGGGGACAAGGGTTCATGCAAGCCTGACGACAATGGGTAATGGCTGTCATTAGCGTGGGGAGAAATCTCCTTGATGTTTTCGGATAAAGGCCTTACACTGACTCTAAAGAAACAAATTTATTACCAGAAGTGGATGCATATATAAAGGGATTTAAGAATTTCTGTTTTAGAGCAGTTATTGAATAAAAAATAGAATTTTTTACAAAATGAACGTTTACCTATAAGAGCATTAATGAATTAAAACGAGAAAAATAAAAGTAATAAATGCAAACATAAAAATCTGAGAATGCAAATCTTTCAGATTTTACATTACGCCCAAAGGGCGTTTTTTAACGGTTTGTGGGTTACCTTTATTTTTAAATATCATGTTCTTCGCACTTAAACCATAAAACTTCAGTTAAACATCAATACCGCAAAATAAATTTTAAATGAGCATATCTTTAGAATTTACGATACACAGTCTCGCCCGTTGAAGATAATTTTTTATATTATTATTTTCATACAGTGTTGTCTTTGCTCGCTTTAAAATCGTTGAGTTTCTTAATAAAAAATTCATTGAAGTTTTACGAAATAGGAAACATATAATAAAACAAATTCCAAATCTCGGCTTCGAGATGCCCATATTCGGGTGGAAATGTACGTTATTTAAAATTGGATGGGTCTAGGTGCCGTTGTTTTATCACAATGCGAGAAACATACATATATTTATGCAGATTATTCATTATTTAATTTCAAGGCAGATAGCCCTCGAGTGCTTTGCCGTAATCTAATAAACCAAAACCATTATTTAATTTCTTTAAATATAATACAGGGCTGTAATATGTGGTAGCAACGGTGTGCGGAAAAAATGTCACCCGGAAAAAAGGGAAACGGAAAGAATGTCCCTGGAAAATAAGGAACGGAAAAAATGTCACTCGGAAAATAAGGAACGGAAAAAAAGGAACTCTAAAATCTCGCCAAATAATGTCGCCGATTGGAGATGGGGAAACCTGCCAAACGGGCAGGGTTATAGCGGGCTCTCTTGAGGGAGGTTTTAAGGGTAAGACGTTGAGCTGGCTGCAGCTGAGCAAGGTCATTTCGATAGCAGGTTTTTCCAACTTGCCTGCGGGAAAATCGTATGTTCTCCCCTGTGGTTTGCTTCACCCGTTTCCTTAAAGAAACCGACCCACCTCACCCGGAAGGAAAGAATTCACGGGGAGCAAATGTTTCTCCTCTGTTAAATAATGATTGCCGGTCTTTAAACTAAATTTCATCCATCCCTAACTGGAAGCTAACAGCTTGTTCACATTAAAGTGTTGATAAATGACGAATTTTCAGTAAAGACGGCACACGAAAGCTGCTAAACAGAACTATTGGCGTAGTATAGTTTGTTATTTTTTATTACGGTTTAACGAATCTAGCAATAATATTATATTATGCATTCCGTTATTATTTAATCTATCCGTAATATGAAATATAATTTTCTAAACACTAATGGTTTATCATGAGTTAATTTATAAAACGACAGATATTTTATAGTGTCATTTTTTTTCCCCACTTTAACGGTTTATCATTAGGTGTAAGAGACTTTGATCCTGGAGGACCATTCTTTTCGTTTTGCGATTTTGCGTTGAATCACTATAAACGGCGAATCACTTTTCAAACTGTTGCCACCAAATGTTAGAGTCCTGCATTATATTCAAAGAAATTAAATAATGAAAAATGTGCATAAATATATGCATATTTCTCGCATTGTGATAAAACAACAGTACATAGAGCCATAGAATTTTGAATGACGTAATCCTCCTGCGAATATGGGCATCTGGAAGCCCAAATTTGAAATTTGTTTTATTATCTATTTCATATTTTGTAAAACTTTAACGAATTTTTGATTAACAAACTCAACGATTTAAAAGCGAGGAATGGCAACACTATACGAAAAAAAAAAAAAATTATCTCCAGCGCGCGGAACTGTGTATCGGAAATTCTTCTAAAGATATGCTTTTTTAAAATTCTTTTGCGACATTGCTATTTAAATGAATTTTATGGTTCAAGTGTAAAGAATATGATATTTAATAAATAAAGGTAGCACACAAAAAGTTAAAAAAAACGCCCTCTTTGGACGTAGTTTAAAACCTGAAACCTTTGAGATTTTTGTTTGTTATTAAGTTTTTTTTTTTTTTTTTTAAATATGAATGATGGTCCCTCAGCCGACTTCGACTTGACCAGAAGCAGTTGTCACTTTATTATGCAGTCACCTAATAGGTGGGCCACCTTTGCCTCCTATGAAGAGACGGACCATTAGAACTATGCATTCCCCTGGATTCGAACCCAAGCCGTTAGGTATCGAAGTTGGCTCCCCTAACCACTACACCGTCTGAGCGGCATTTATCATTGGTTAGTTTATAGAATATTATATTCTATACTAATTAATATAGTTATTTTAAAATAATTAGCTAAACCAGCTTGGCTAGTTCCCCCCCCCCCTGCAAATACTTACTTATTCGAGGAAATAACTTAATTATACGCTTTAACGGTAACATATATTTTACACTATATTTATTTTATATCAAAATTTTTTCTATATATAAATAGATACGGCCATACACGCAATCGAATCGGCTTAATGTACTTTCATTTATAGAATAATGCACTTCCGAATGTGAACAGTGAACTTTCTTCTGGTGATTATCTTCCTATGATGATCAGTATGTCTGAGAACTTGGACATCGGTGCTGAGAGCTATTTCTCTAATTCGCAAAAGCCCAAAATCTTATGAACCTGTGGTCATCTTCGAAAGGGTTTACTGTACTACTTTCTGTCTCTAACTGTGGCAATTTATTGGTATGAAAAAATTTCTTATAGTAGAATATAATCCATTCATGCAAGCCCTGTTATAAGAATAATTTAATAAAGAAGCTAAATTATCATTTTATTCAAAATTGCATTTTTCGAGCGAGGTAGTAAAGAGTTCTGACTTTCTTATCGGTTAAATGTTGCTATTTCTGACTTTTAACTTGCTAATCTAACATTTATTTATTTTTTTTAAGCCCAAAGGGGTGTTAGACCCAAAGGGCTATTAGTCTCAAAACGACATTTTGCGTGGTTTCACTTTCTGCGTTGATTCACTTTTCAAACTGTTGCTACAAAATATTATTGCCATGCATTATATTTAAAGAAACTAAATAATGAAGATTCTGCATGAATGCATGAATGTTTCCGCGTTTTCAAAAAACAACAGTACCTAGAGCCATCCAATTTTGAATAACGCAGTACTCCAACCAAACATGAGCACTTGAAATTCCGAATTTGGAATTTGTTTTATTAGCTATTCCCAATTTTGCAACACATTAACGAATTTTTTAATTAATAAACTCATCAATTTAAAAGCGTGCAACGGGAACACTGTACGAAAAAAGAAATGTATCTCCAGCGCCCGAAACTGTGTATTGGAAATTCTTAAATTTTGCGCTTTTTAAATATTTTGTGATATTGTTGTGGAACTGAATTTTATGGTAAAGTGCGAAGAACATTATATTTAATAAATAAAGGTACCACACAAAACGTTAAAAAAATCCTTTTGGGCGCAATATGAAATATGAAAGCTTTCAGATTTTCCTTTAAATAATGAAAAATCTGCATAAATGTATGTATATTTCTCGCATTGTGATAAAACAACGGTACATAGAGCCATCGAATTTTGAATGACATAATCCTCCTACGAATATGGGCATGTGGAAGACCAAATTTGAAATTTGGAATTTGATTTATTATCGATTTTATATTTTGCAAAACTTTAACGAATTTTTGAGTAACAAACTCAGCGATTTAAAAGGGAGCAAAGGCAACACTCTACGGCTGGGAAAAACCTTTTTGTCTCCAGCGCGCGGAAGTGTGTATGGGAAATTCTAAAGATATGCTGCGGCATTGCTATTGAATTGAATTTTATGGTTTAAGTGCAAAGAACATGATATTTAATAAATAAAGGTAACACACAAAATGTTAAAAAAACGCCCTTTGGACGTAATTGAAAATCTGAAAACTCAGATATTTTTTTTTTCCCAGTGGCGTGGTAAAATGAATCATTAAAAACGAAGCTGAGCTTCTTAATTACATTTTGCAGCTTTAGAATGATACCGCTAATTTGATTATCCAGAACTCGAAATATTGAATAAGTTAGAGTTAAATAAAATTCAAAATTAATGCGAAAGAATTTGTTTTATCAAATTTCGTGAGATAGAAGATTATGTTCTGCTGTTCTGTAATTTTTAATTAGGACCGTAAAAGAAATGCATCTTGACGAAGAGGTGAAAACTGTTGAAAACAGTCAATTTCCTATTTATGAGAAAACTTTATTATGACTTTGGAGATTAAAAAGTACATATAAATATTATAGTTCTCATTTTTCATGTTTAAATAATTAGTAAGAAATATGGATTCTAATGCATCAATTGTAGTGTAATTAATTCTAAATGAACTATTTATAACATTGTTATCAATGAAGCAACAATCGTATAATTAAAAAAATGAATGCAAAATTCTATTCTTATTGTTTTGAGCTCAAGTTCTATGTTTCAAGAGCTTTCAAGTCTGAATTAATTACTTTTCAGACTTAAAATTGCAGTATAACTTTTGTATTTAAAATTTTGTTAGCAGTTTGTTAGTAGTTCTAAAACAAATACCATGCAGAGTTTTAGCAGTATTAGAAAAGGACTCAAAAAGAGCTGACAAGGAAACTTCCTATCTTTTGGCTTTTTTAATTGTTGAAGTGTATGGAGTCAAAATTAAAGCTACTAACAACCAGTTTTTAAGGTTGTTATTAATTAAAACATCTGTAATTTTTAATAAGCATCATGTTTATGAGGAAATGACAATTCAGATAATAAGTATTATCTGAATTGATAATAAGTATTATCTGAATTATCGTTTCCTAGTCATTCCTAGTATCATCAGGGCCGGTGCCAGAGCATATGCAATCGGTGCGGCCGCACCGGCCGGCAGAATTGAGAGAACGCAAAATTTTTAGAACTTTGGAAAGAGCTGGGCGGCAGAATTTTGAAGTTGTAAAGCAGGCACCGTGCGGCAAAACGTCTAGCGCCGGCCTTGAGCATCATTCCAAGTCTTAGTAAATCAGCTTAGAATAATTAGAACTGATTTATAGGAATTTAGCAAAACTGCGCTACAATAACATATCATTGATAAAAGTATATCCCAGGAGAAAATATTCTTATTATTATACTATAATGTTCCCTTAAAAAGAATGTAATATTTAGCAATCATACTTAGTATTGCCGATTTTTCAAGAAAAACAAAATTCACAAGGTTTTGCAAGCGAGCACACCATTCAATACTTTACAAATGAGTCGCACTTGATCAAACAAACCATAGGTTTATACACAACCGTCCAGGAGTAATTTAGCCGGGTATTTTTAAAATGTTAATATGCAAAATATAGAATTAATACTAAATATGCATAAATTTTAGACTTCAGCCTTCTTGACGTGCTTTCGTGGTGTAGTGGTTTGCACGCTGGGCGCGTATTCCAGAGATCCGCGGTTCGATTCCCGGAGAGGGGGTTGCTCATTTTTCAAGTCTCCTGCTTCCATAAAATATCGAATGTCTCTGCAATCTAAGTGAAGAAATATTCGACGTAACAGACATTTAACTTTTTCTTATAATATAAATTTTGCGTGGGAACAGTTTTACATTGAGCTGAAAATAAGTTTATGTATTCTGCAGTAAAAATTTACATTCATTCAATTAATTATTTATGTGTACTGAAAATTGTTTTTTCATTTTATGGAAAATTTATCTGGCGAAATTGAATTTAGACATTGTAGAATTAAATGTTTTCCATCCTTGGCAAGCAGTAAGGGGCACGAAATCTTCAGTTGTCCCTGGGCGCTGAAAACCCTAGCTACGACTCTGGCGGTCGCTTAGCACTGATAGTTCGACAGGGGCTCAAATCCCAGCAAACAAGCTGGTTGCAAGATAATTTAGTTATTTCTTCATGTGTAAGGTAAATACAATCAAGTTTCCCTTTCTCATACTTCGTTAAGTCCTCCACGAATTCATCCCTTCTCTTAGACAGACAGTTCCCGTGCTTTGCCATGATTCAAATAACCACCAAAGAAGAAATGAGAAGAAAATGCAGTAGATACTAGCTATTCAAGGGATAGAACAATTATTAATAGATGTAGAAGAGCATTTTTGAAATCATTTCTTGAGTACCAATTCCGGGGAGTTCTAAATCACCGAGAGTTCTTAAATGTTAAATAACTTCAGTGCCTTTAATTGAGTCTGAAAATTGGATTGATGGAGTTGAATTTTTTGAATTTTAAAATTTGCAATTTGCCAGAAAAGACGAATTTTCTGCTCAAGTGCTTCCAACAATATTGAAAATTCAAAATTTGCGAATCTATGGGCAAATCTATGGGCGACGTGCGTCGTTAATTACATCAAATGCTTCTAATAATTCTTCTAATAACTATTATAGAGTTTAATATAAAAACTCTAAAATTGCAGGGACTGTAAATAATCTAATATTTAGAAATACAAGATTTGACAGTTGAGGAAAATTGAGAAATACACTAATTATCATAAAAGATGAACTGAAAATAATTATAATGTAAGAAAGAAAAATTTTCTCCTTTCTTTTTGTTTGTTTTCACAATTTAAAAAAATTATATAAATCTAAAATTTGGTTACTTAGGGAAATTGCTATAAATTAAGCATAAAACAAATCAGTGCGAGAATGGTTTTGCATACGAACTGCGACTGCAACACATTTCAACCAGTTTTAACCAGCTTCAGATGTTAAAAAGTTCCAGAATTAAGATCTTCTTATTGTAAATGCACAAAGTTTAAATCTTGGCATAAAATTAAATAACTTGGGCATTTAAAGCCCGAATATCGGAAAATATCATAATTAAGAATTTTTAAATTTTTGCAATAGCATACGTACAAAATAATGATCAACAATTGATTCAAGGCTTTCATACGAATACAATAATCCGAATGGAATGTAAAAGATTATTACTATTCTAATTTATATTGAAAGTTGTTACACACCCTTGAAAAATCAATAAGGCAGACATGTAACTGATTAAATGCCACAAAAATGCAAATATAATGAGACTTTTCTAATGCGACCACTAACGGCCGCTTCAAGCGATTTTTAGGCCACCTCTATAGATGGTTGCATACGAGAGGCAAATGTATAAAAGCCTGTTTGTTTATGTTGTAGGAAACACTTTTAGAGTTTACCGTCATGAGATTCTCTGTACTTATATGTAAAACAGTTACAAATAATACGTCTTGATAAAACGATCTGACATATTTAGGCTTCTAAAATGATGTCAAAAATTTCAAAAAGGAAATGTAACAGAAAAAAAAAAAAAAATCCTGATTTGGTTAATTTAAAGCAGTTAACACAGTTTATGATAAATAAAACATTAATTAAAGCATCATCAGTATGAGAAAAAATTAGCATGATCATCAAATCAGATTATTTAGGTTATGACAAAGTACCATAAGATTATCTGCCGAAGTGAATATGGATGCCTTCATGGAGGACTGTTTATAGCGAGTAGTTGACAAAAATTATTTCATACGTCTGATAGAAACTGCCTCGTATTTATGTTACACATGGAGAAAAACTCGAAAATTTCCTGGTAAGCAGCACATCCGCCATGGTTTGAACGCCATGGCGGATGTGCTGCTTACCAGGAAATTATCGTGGCGTGCCAGTCGAACTACCAATATTCAACTATTTTTACCTCTCGGCTGCTAGTGGTCAAAGGTCATTTAAGTTATTCTCTGAATTTCAAAGTTATCTGTCTATGCTTTATTACACATTTATTCATGCTCAGATATTTGGAAACAAGAGATAAATTAAAAACTGGAATTCTAGATAACCAAGTTAAATAATTAAATTTATTTAATTTCCCCATTTTGATACGTTTTACGTTATGAATACGAAAAGCTCCCACGTATGACTTATTTGGATCTCAATTTGGAGAGTAGAATAAATAAGCTTCTTTAATTTGGTTTGGTTTACTTGACTATAACAAAGCGCACGAAAGGTATCTGCCTAAGAGAATGGTTGCCTTCGTGGAGGGCTTCCTAAGGAAAACTAGCTCGTAACCACGTTATATAGGGAAAAAACCATGAAAAGCTGCTTTGATAGGAATCGTACCCAGATATAATAACCAGGGTATTCAGCAACTTAACCGCTCGGCCGCTTTTAAGTTTCCATAAGCTCTACACGTAATTGTAATTAATATAACTACTATAAGTAAAAATCCTTTCTAAGATATCCATCAGCCATCCATCAGATTTCAGCCTATCAGCGGTCGAGCGGTAAAGACGCTGAACACTGGTAGTTCGGTCCGAGATTCCAATCCTGCGAACGGGCTGGCTGCATGGGCACTTTTGTTTTTTTCCCATGTGTAATATGTATACGAGCCAGTTTCCCTTAGAAAGCTCTCCACGAAAGCTTCCCTCCCCTTAGGCAGATAGCCCTTGTGCGCTTTGCTATAATTGAATAATCCTAATCCATCCATGTTTCTAGTTGATTTTTGATATCTGTGAAGATCACCACCCTAGAAAGATGATATTCAGTGCAAGTGTTTGTTTATATTTTTGAAAATGCCGGTCACTTTTGGAAGTGATCGTCTTAAGGAGATGGTCGCCAATCGTTTATGGGCTACTAGATGGTCCGGCTCTGAGTAGGTTACGCATTGGTGCATTGTAAAATGCATTAAATCCTTTCTAATACGATCATCTACGTTTCAAATTAATTTGGTCTTTGGTGGAAGTGGTCATCTTAAAGAGATAATGCTCGGTACAAGTGTTAATTTCTACTCTGAGAAATTATTTTGGAAGAGGTCGCCATAAGAGGGTTCATTGCATATTAAATGTTTAAATCCAGATCGCGTGGTTATGGGATCCATTTTAATTAGATTTTAAAATTTTAGTAAAATAAAAAATCTGAAAGGTTTCAGATTTTAAATTACGTCCAAAGGGGCCTTTTTTTAACATTTTGTGTGTTACCTTTATTTATTAAATATCATATTCTTCGCACTTAAACCATAAAATTCAGTTCAAGAGCAGTATCGCAAAATAATTTTAAATTGAGCACATTTTTAGAATTTCCGATTCACAGTCTCACGCGCTGGAGATAAAAATGTTTTTTCTGTACAACATTGCCATGGCTCGCTTTGATATTCTTGAGTTTGTTAATCAAAAATTCGTTACAAAATATAAAATCGATAATAAAACGAATTCCAAATTTCAAATTTGGGCTTCCAGTTGCCCATATTCGCAGTAGGATTACGTCATTCGAAACTCGATGGTTGTAGGTACCGTTGTTTTATCACAATATTTGGTGGCAACAGTTTGAAAAGTGAAACGGACATTCAGAGTGATTCGACGCAAAATGAAAACATTAGTCCCTCAGAGACTAATAATTTTGAAATAAACCTCTTAATTTTAATAACTGTGGTATTCTTGTTTTCAAACTTAAGTGCAAATTTAAACGAATGTTTCCTGTGCAGATGCGTTACTTTTAATTAAAATCAAATGAGAAAAAAAAAATTATGCGAAAATTAATTAGGTAAAAAATTTAGTCCTATTCTTATCGCAAACCGTAACTTGAAATTGCATCTACAACTGTTTCTTATACCAAAGCTCAGGATGAATTAGTTTTCTGTTGTGCGTCAATAAATGTTTCACTAAACCGCAGCTTAAGGCTATAACTACATGCAGTGCGAGGAGAGTAATTACTGAAGACCTGACAATGACCGACGCTGGACAACCCGCCTTTCCCCCCTGCCGTCCATGGCGAAAGCTTCCCTCTCTAAACAACCCTCTATTTTTAACCTTAGAGAAGAAACTATGGAGGTAGGCTCCATGGAAGAAACAAGCAGCCAACACATCTTCTTGCTTCTATTCGCACATGTTTCCGGTCATCCGAAGTTACGGTTGTTGAGATAAAACTTTTATCACCCAGATTGGCGATCTTTCTAAACATGCCTTATATTTCCCATTGCAAACGAAGGGGGACATTTTTTCCGTTCCTTATTTTCCGGGGATATTCTTTCCGTTTCCCTTTTTTCCGGGTGACATTTTTTCCTACAACCGGTAGCAACAGTTTGAAAAGTGAACTGACATAGTTTTCAACGGAAAATGAAAAAATGAAGTTAATAGACCTTCTCGGCTAACGCCCTTTGTTTAAAAAATAATGTATCGTGTAATTTAATGGGAATACGAGATTAAATAATTCTCTTTAAAAAATTCTTCTACAAATTTATATCACGAATAATAAAAACGTGAGGCTGTCTTGATAAATTTATAAATATTATACATCTGACAATGCGATTCAATTATTTGATTTCGTAATTTAAGAGCCTATGATTCTTCTTATAAAACTGTACAGGAATTTAGCAAAGAAGCTATTAAGTAATCTCTTATTACCATTAATCTATGCGATAAATTATTATTATTATTATTATTACTTTTGGTTCAGTCTTTTACTTCCAAGTATCCTTTTACCTCAAATAATCGAAAAAATATATAAATTTAAAACAAAATTCGCCCCCAAATCAGAAATTAGGTTACAAATTTCATGCAAATTTTATTTCAAAAGCTATTTTACGCTCTGTAAAATGATGCAAACTTAAAAATTTAAGATTTTTAGTTTATTCATATATGGAAATATGCGCAAAAAATTTCTTCGACATTAAATTTTAAAAACTCTAAATCGAATTATTATCATCCGTAAACGTAATTGTACAAAATCTGAATTCAATAGCTTATCGATAAGCAGTTAAAAAATCGACGACGAGCTTTTGATTAAACACCGTGAATGAACTGAATACAATTTTTGGAACAGCTCTATTTTTAAGCACTTTGGAAAGATCGGCAAGTTGTTGATATAGCATAACCGTTATTTTTATAACATTCTTGGCATTATGAAACGTGTAAGTGACATTCATAAGCGATTCCCGACAGTTCTGTTCATTTGTCAAAGTGGCTGCTTTTGAAAATATTGTGAAGCTCACTCGATGTGCTCCACTATCTATGATACTCATTAAAGATATTTAATAATGTTTTATTTCTATACAGAAATACTGGTAAAATTAAGAGGTCAAATATTTAATTATTTGAGTTATATAACTACTTATACTGTCTCAAGAAATTTTGAGTCATTTTGTAAAAATAATCTTTTCTTTAAAATTCCTTTTTCCCCCCTACCCCCTATGCTTCATGACTTTATTACTATTCTTATGAATGGAAGGTTTTTAGAGACATTACATTTTTTTTTAACAGCAAGAGACATGAAAAATGAGCAATGCCTTACCCGGGACGCGAACCACGGACTTCTCGAATGCGCGCCGAGCGTACTGAGACCACGAATGCATGCTAAAACGGGCGGGAGAAAATACCGTATATACTCCCCCTTTTAAAGGGCGACTGGGGATTAGGGGACCGAATCGCCAAATCCTTGCGGCGGAGAATCATCATCCACCACCTATTTTTGGTTTGGGTGCCACTATAGAAACATTAGGTTATTTCGAAGCAGGACATGTGAAATAGGAGCAATGCCTTCGCCGGCACTCGAACCACCAACCTCTCGAATACACGCCGTGCGTGCTGACCATTACACCACGAAGAAGGTGGGAGAAAATACCTTATAGGTTACAAATTACAAAAACCAAAAGTTCAGTAGGTAGTCACAAATCTAACTAATAAATGCTCTACAAATACAACTTTTAATATTTTAGCAGAATTTTTTGGAAACGTATTTATATAGATTGTTTTAGAAATCGACACAGTTTGATGCCAGTTTAGAGGAGGGGTTGTTTATGAGCGTATTAAAAATGCTTTTCCCACTCAAAATTTTAACTACTTTAAAATAATAATTCATAATCGCACTGAATCTGATGTTTACAATTATTTCCCCTGAGATTTCTTTAAAAAGAAAGAATTACAATTGTGTTTAATGCAGAAAATTTAATGGAATTGGCATCTGCGCAAGAGGACGGGAACTATCAGGGAGGACTTTCTGAGGAAAACTAGATTTCCTTCACATTGAACGTAGAAAACTTTCACCGAACAAGCGTGCTCACCAGGATTTGAACTTATGTAGGATTACCAGTACTCAGCGGTTTTAGCGCTTGGGCACCGCAGGCCGATTAAAAATCTTGTTTAGAAACCTTTAATCTTGATTTAGTGTGACAGGTGCCGTAGTTTGAAGGTAAGGATTACTTGAATACAGCAAAACACACGAGGACTATCTGCTTTTAAGGAAAGAGATGCCTTCGTAGAGGACTTTTTAACGAGAAAAGTCTCATATTCATGTTATATATAGGGAAAAACATGGAAAAATACCATTCAGCCATCGTATTCGTTCGTCAGGGTGTAAATCGAACTACCAGTATTTACCGGCCACTAATATGGCCGTAGTTGAATAGGGTAAATAACTGTTGGATTGTAAGGCATCTAAATTAAGAAATAAAAAAAAAAATCACTTCTGAGGTAATCTTAAACCCAAATTAAGTTTTTTATTATAATTATGAAAGAGTTCAACTCATTTGTTAATTTTCAGATGGTTAAAATTAGTGTGGCTTTAATGAATGATTATTTAGACCTGTTACAGGAAACAAATACATCAAAAGTTTCCTTTAAAATATCAGGAATTATTGAAAAATCTTCTGTAATTTATAAACGAGAAAACGTATTTATCCAGATTTTACGTGTGAAAAAATAATGAATTTTGATCTTCCCTAGTAGAGACATTTGTAATTATATTTCTAGTTCCAAATTCAAAGTGAGAAATCTAGGTGCCTGAAGCCAGAGAACACTATCGATTCTTCTTGGCTTCTATTTTCAGCGACGAAATAGATCAACTGCATGGAATTTTTATGATTTTTCTCAACATGTAAACTAAATGCGTGTAAGTGTTTCTTAGAAAGCTCGTCGGAAGTAGAATACCTTTATCTTGGTAGATAGATATCGTGTGCTTTAGTAAATTTAGCAAATCTAAACACAGGGCCGACAGTACTATGTTTGAGGCCTTTCTCTAACATAGTCGAATAGTGTATCGAACAGTCGAACAATGAAATCACCCTACATCGCCCTCTTTTACTTACTTTTATACTTTTATCTCAATATTATATATTGCATCCACAAAAATTTCTCTAAATTAATGTTATTTGGAATCGAAAACCATTTTATGCTTAAATACATCTTTCCAGATGTTTGTCTTTTACTCACTGAGAGTCAATGCTTCTTGAAGATGTCAATTCATGAATGAAAAATTATTTCTTGCTTTTCCGGTTTCCCCTAACCGTTCCCACAAAGGCCGAACCTTTGGGCAAAAACAGCCCTCCTATGATGTTAATTCTTCAGTAAAAGAGAGAGCACTGAACGGGGTAAAGTAGTAGAAATCTTGACTTTCCTTTTCACTCAAAATTCAAGCATTCCCAAAATCTACTATAAAAGATATACTCCCTAAGGTATAAAATTTTTGTGTAATGAAATTATAAAATGCAATATATATATATATGCATTATAATATATACATATGCTAAAATATGAATGCATATTTATATATCATTGATTATATATATATATATATATATATATCATTGATGACATATATATATATCAATTAAACCTTTAGATACACTCACACACATACATAATCAGATATATTACATATATAGAATCACATAGTATCAGTAGGTGAAAGAAGAAAATAAATCCTACTGGTGAAAGATTGCTGAAGAAATTCAAAGCATAATGAAAGTTTCTTTTATCTTGGAATCAAAGAACTTTTTTATCGCTTTAGTTTTTGGGAGACTATTAGATTAAAATGTAATAAATAAATAAGTATATGGAAGAAAAATAAATCTTTAAAGGAAGAAAAAGGAAAAATAGAACCAAACAATCAAATCATTTTCAGCATTAAAACCAATTTTAAGTGTGACAGTATATTTTCCTGCCGATACGAAAACTTAAGAAAATAGACAGAAATCTGCATTGTTTCACCTATCAATATACGACAAATGGAATAACGATACAAGAAAAAGTAAATTTGAAAAATTTGCGAAAGCGGAATAATTTCGAATGCTGCACAAATAGAAAGATACCATGCAGATACATTGGATTTTTTTCGAAGCAAGAAATGCGAAAATTCAGCAGTGCCCTCTTTGTGCTTCTAATAAGGAGGTCTTCCAAATTCTAGCTGGAAGGACTTCCATTTATAACAAGATAGTGAGAATGGCATAATTCCTTATTATTTGTTTTCATTTAAAGGGCGAGAGAGAAGAAGCACGAGGCACTGTCGGAATAATTCATGTGTTAACGAATTATCGTCTGACATGTTTTCGTTGGGGTGCCATTGAAGAGACATAACGTTTTTATGAGAAAAAAAAAAAAAAAAAAAAAAAAAAAAAAAAAAAAAAAAAACCACGAAAAATCCGTTATCCTATCAGCGGAATACGAACCACAGGCATTCTTCCGACTGATAGTCCGATCTACTATCACTTACACCCCGAGTTCAAATTCTAGCTGGAAGAAGCTCCATTGAGCAATTTCCAGCTCAAAGAAGAATGAGATAATTTCTCATAATCAATACGGATATATAACTGATGATTCTAAAATTCTATTATCATTAAGACTGGAAAAAATACACGATTTAATTCATTTTCATACATTTTAAAAGAAGTTAAATTTTTCAGAGAGTTACTATAAAATATTTATTAGAATGTCAAATTTAAGCATTTCAATTATTTATATAATAAAGGATAAATTTTATATTTATATAATAAAGAAAAATCGTTAATAATATCACTCTGATTTTAGTGGAGATATTTTAAGAAATAAATAAGTGAAAGCTGGAGGAAGAAAAACTATTTCAAGTTATATGTTTATCTTAAAAGTAACGAGAGAAAAACTATTAAAAGAAAAGGCACGCATATCGAAATTGTTTCCTGTACTGCTGACAAATTGTTATATGGCATGCATACTATAATGTTCATGAATAATTGATTGCTACTAGATTAATACAGGCATAGCATATTTCTAGGGACTGATTTGCTGTAATTTCCAATTTGATTTTTGCATACTTTTATATTTAGGACACTAATTACATCACACTGAAGATTACTCAATGCAATAATTCCATTGCAGTTTTATAGAAAATTATAAAATTTTCAGTTTCAATAAACAAATATATAATATTTCGATGACTCAGCAGGTAACCTAATCTTTCAAGTTTTTTTCGAAAACACCTCGGCAGCTATAGAATCAGCCGCAGACTGTACTAACTTTAACAAGCGCAGTATCTGAGTGTTCACATTTCTGTTTATAACTGCAATAAGAACAAGTATAAGTTTGAAAAGTTTACCAATGGCTATGTGGATAAAAGAGATGATCATAAGTATTTTTTGACCTGGTTTTGGTTTCTGGTCAATACGTTGGCTGTAGGGAAGATTTCGTGATTTTTTCCGTGTGAACTAGTTTTCTTTATAAATTCCTCTAAGTCTTTCGTTAAGTACATACAAAGTTGCTACATTAAACATTAGTAAGTGTTTACATAGGTAAACATTTCAAAAGCGACTAGCGTAAAGAAAGATTATTTAAATTATGTTTTTTTAAATGCAAATTCAGAACACTGAAAACCAAACAGTAAACATTATAAGACTAATTTAATAATCTTTGGTTTGGTTTACTTGAAAACTTTACTTAAAAAACGTTGAAATTTACAATGTTTACAACAAACTATTATTCTGCCATATTCATCGATTGCGTTAATCAAAATCTAAAATTATTTAACGTAAAATGTAATTATCCGAAAATTATGTAAAATGAGAATTTTTTCCCACTATATTTGTAGTTTACAATGGTTAGAAAAAAAGATAGCTCTAGATAAGAATGAAAATGAATGAAAAAAATGAATGAAAAAACTCTATTGACTAGAAATAGTCTTTCGAGACCTTAGTGTCAGTAAGCCTGCGGAAGTCAGGTTCCCTTCCAAAAAAAAGTAAAACTGTTTAAAATGCATATAGTTTAACGCTTCCTGTTTTATTTGGAATAACATTTCAAAAATAAAACTCGTGTTGGTTACGAACCAAGCAATTCTTAACGGGATAAAAAGCCGTACTTTGATAATGCTAGGATCATGCATTCAGTTTTGTCGTTTTAATAAAATCCATTATGGTACTTATGCTGGTAATTATAAACTGCATTTACGGATACAGAAGTATGATTAATACACTAATATCACAGAATGTAAGCTTTTTATGCTCTGACAAGTTTTGTCAAGATACCAATTTTTAGTTCATATACAAGTCGTAAATTCCCTAGCCAGATTCCTTTTTTATATAAATAGATGCATAGAGGAGAAAATGGAAAAGTTAATTATATTTTTTATTCTTTTTCAAAATTTAATTCTTTTAGATATAATTTTTAACGATAAACGATATTCTGCTAAGTTATAATACAAAAATTATTACTAATAATAATTTATATCCTAATATTTATATCCTAATTTAATAATATTTATATCACTCAAAACAGAATTGGAAAACTTATTCAAATCATATTTAATCAAAACATTTTACGAAGTTATGGGAAAAATGAATTTTGGGGTTTGTTTGATTTTTAACGGTGAATTCAATCATTAAAGCATTTTTACCGTGTTTCCTCATTCATAAAACATTAGCAAAATAATTTACTAAATAATTCTTAGATGTAATAGTATTCTTGTTTATCTTTTGTTATATGACTAAAATAAATAAAAAAGCGGCTGGTATTCAATATTATTTTATTTAATTACAAATACTTGGCTATTGGTACTCAAGACATAGTCTTTCCATATTATCACTTTTCTATTAGGCCTTGAAATTATGTTAACGACCTAATAGAATTCGGAAAATCCTATGATTGCATAAAACTGCGGGAGGTGCTAATAATGACAAATTTTAAATGAAAAGAGAAATTTATTTAAATTCTATTTGTGAGTGTCTGCTTTATGCATTTAATGTATCAAATGCAGAAAAGTGAGAAAAATCCATCCAACAGAGAAATAATTCTTTCTAGTCTGTGGTAAGATTGTATCAAATTCATTTAAACTTCCGTTTAAATTGGAAATGCGATCTCTCAAATCAACGAAGGAATACATTTTTGGCTTTAAATTCTACATTAGTAGCAACTGTATAATAGCTAAACTTACCAAAATATTTGTAGAAAATCGCCAAAATTCTAGAAATTGCTATAAAATCCCGAAAAATATTAGGAAGATTATGCTTGCCAATTCCACGCTGAAAAGACGAAGATGAGCTCGACAGTAAACGAACAACTTGTGGAAAAAATTCAACGCTAAAATATAAATGCATATGCGAAATTTTCCAAAAATTTCTGATAAATATTGTACTCTCATCGTAAATATGTATGGACTTATAATGTGATGAAAACTGAATCGGTAAAAGAATGGATTAAAATTTAATTTCCCAAAATAAATTGGTTTACTAAAACTAAATAAAATAGATAAGTAAATAGTAAAAAAATTGTGTAACGAAATAAATAATGATCTTTCTTAAAATACTGCCCAATAAAACATGTCGAATAATTGAATGTTCACAAGCTTGGAAGCTAAAATTCTAAAAAGATTTCGGAAAATTCGGCCGTCACATGTTAAAAGAAACAAGTCTACAGGCTACTAGTACAAAGAAAGAGGAGGGAGACGAAACGAAACGCAAGCCATTCAATAGCGGGGAGGCAATTTTATGGCTTATCCATCACACTAAGGGGAAGCAAACATACTGCCTTAGGCCGGGCCATCTTAGAGAGATTTCAGAAAACGAAAGCGATTTTTTTTGGAGGGGTTTGTTGTCTGACAACGCGACCGTTTTCGAAGCATTTCGTTCCGAGAGGCGGGCTCGTTGATGGGTTAAAATAACAAATTACAATTCAAGAAATAACGTTTGGTTAACAGAAAGCTGTTTGCTTTCGTTTAATACTCTTATGTAGTATCAATAAATGAGATTTCAGTAAAGAATTTACATTTGCTTTAAGAAGCAGCTTATAATAAATAATCAGTTTAAAAGAACTTTAAACTCAGATTAAACGATAATGTAAACGAAACTTATCTTTTCCGTTGAAATTGTCCAGTTGATGATTCGATTTGCTAGCAGCACGGTATGACAATTTTAATTCCAGAATTGGTTTCCAGAATATTTGACCAGTAGTCCACACCTGAAAAGAAACTGAGCCGATCTCCAGCAACTAAAAGTTAAGTTCGGGAGTAAGAGCTTGTTAAAGCCAAACAGAAATTCTAAACATTTTGTTGCGCCATTTTGGATTCAAATTTAATTGGGCGCCAATGTGATGTAGCCGTTCCTCAATAGACACTAATGCCGGCTAGCTTTAAAAGGATTTATTAACAGAGCACACAGGAACGGTTACAAACAAAAGAAATATACATAAAAATGAAACATATACCAAATGGAACATCAAACATTGAGAATAACATAATATAGTAAGCTATGATCATGGCGGCTGGAGGTCGACTGACGTTTTTTTCATATCGCCACGAGATGGCGTTTAAATAAAATAGTTCGGTTACAGTTCATGAGTTCATGGCGTGAATAAAATAGTTCAGTTACACTTAAATAGGTCTGTTACAATATTAATTAAATTAGTGTTTTTAGAGTTTTTACTTAATATGTCAGCTGATTAAAGTCGTGCGAAAATGGGAACAGTCGAAATGCCTTCCCACGAATTTTTGGAATCGGGAATAATATATTTAAAGTTTGGTAACGCTATTTTTATTTCATTGTAAAACTTAGATATTTTTTATTAACAAACTCTACGATTTGAAAGCGAGCAGTGGCAACACTTTTCGAAATAAACATTTTTATATCCAACGAGCGAAACTGTTGCCACTCGGAAAAATGACGGCGAAAATTAGCGTTTTCGAAGTTTTTAATTAATATCTCTGATTTTAGCTAATTTGGCGTGGGAGTGGACGTCGATGTTTTCCAAAACCCAAAAAAGAACTGTAGAACGTTTGGTGACGATGGCTATAGTAGCGGCTGAGTTAATCGCGAACAAACACACAAACATTCTTCTTTATATAGAATATAGATAAAGCGTTGTATGTTTAATAATGTTCCTGAAGCTTAAAGTAATCGAATTTTTGAAAGCCTTTTTAGATTTACAAAATAAAAATTAGTTAATTTCACGGATAAAATGCAAACATTATATATTTTTTTGTTTAATTATAGTTACGATTCTAACTCTAAAATACATTTTAATTGAATATGGAATTACGTTTTTAAATAAAATTTGAATAAAAACATTCTAAGACATTATTATTGCTCAGTAGTTGCTGTGCCATTCGCCATTAATATTTTCATCACAATCTTGCGAAGTCCCGAGCTATTCGTAAAATGCAGTAAATGGAAAGGTTAACTCTCCCCCACCCTAAAAAATAAACAAAAACAGGGAACAGTTCTCTATCTCCCGTTCTGCTGTGCCCATTGACGAAGTTTAGCTTGCCTTTCTCATATCTGGAAAGCGCGACTTAGGATATGTATTAGATTTATATAGACAACATTGTTTAAACATAGGTGTTTTCACGCAAAATCGAACTTTTTCTGAAATAAGTCTTTTTTTTTTTTTTTTTTGAAACAGGAGACGAGAAAAATCTGCAGTGCTCTTGCCAGGACTCGAACCTAGACCTCTCGAATACGCGCTGAATGTGCTACCGTTTCACCACGAAGGCATACAGAAATTCTTTATAACTTTCCGATTTTTTTTCACGTTCTGATTGTACGACTCAACTTACGCCAAAGTGTTATTGTAGCGTTTTTCCTTTTCTGTTCTGACACCAGTTATTACGTTATTTTCTTCCTTCACGTTCGTACGGGGTTTGTAGATTTGCAGTGAATAACGGCGACACTTGATGAAGTATCGAAACACACTTTATTAGCCAATACTGATCAGGACAGATCCCAAAGTCACGTTTTACAGTCGTCGAAGATCTACTATAAACACGCTGACACGATCAGCGACACAGCCCTCAGGTTATCAGGCTATCACGGTGGAGACAGCTTCACTACAAAGCACCAGAGTACAGCTCCCGACTCAGCTCGGTCGTTCTCGGAACTCCACGTACTCTTGAGACTCTCCACGCTACAACTCGCGATGCACTCGACGACACACAGAGCACAGCTCCCGACTTTTCGGTTCAGTCGTTCCCGGAGCTCAACACGCTCTCTCGACGATGCACTAAACGCGATACACTAACAGACTCCTTCGGTGCACTCGACGACCCACTCGGCCCTCGCTGCCGGGCTCTCAACTCGATCGTCTCCGCACGGACTAACTAGATGAGTCACACTCTCGATACTAACTGACTGCGGACCAGCAGGATTTATATAGCTTTCGGCTTGTGTTCTCGGCTAAACCGGTAAGAATTCGTTCCAAAAGGTTCTCCATCCGTCCATGGCATATCGCCAATTTTGTCACCAAATGGGCGATTTCTCGCCAAACATGGCAACCCTGCCTTCCCTTGCCATTTTATGGTAACCCTAAAACTGCTTTGCGGGGAAGCTATCTTACCGCGCCTGTACATTTCGTAACTCTATGTTTCGTAAAACTCTCACAAGTAGTTTTTTAAAAAATTAGCCCTGAAAATTTCAACTCCTCAATCTTAATTATAGAATTTGGTATACATTCATCAATATGTATTTTTTTTTCTTAAACTTACATGATTCCTTCTTTAAGAATTCGAAATTTAGGTACAATCAGAATAAAACTCGTGGGTATTTTCTGATTTATTTTTTTAATTTGTATTTTTTAGAAACTTTTTATGAATTTTACGAAAATGTTTTAAATTATAACCTTTAAAAGTTTTACCAATAATTTAAAAAATAGGTGTATACTTTGTACACAAAATAAATAAATAAATTTATTTAATTGTCCAAAGGGGCAATTTGTCCAGAAGGACTGTTAATTTCGTTTTGGCATTTGGCGTGGGTTCACTATAAATGTCGGTTCACATTTCAAATCGTTGCAATATTATCGCCCTGTATTACATTTAAGGAAATTAAATAATGAAGAATTTGCATAAATGTATGTATGTTTCTCGCACTGTGATAAAACAACGGTGCCTAGAGCCATCCAGTTTTAAATATTGAACGTTTCCGCCCGAATATGGGCATCTGGAAGTCCTAATTTGGAATTTCGGGTTTGTTTTATTATCTATTTCATATTTTGTAATACTTAACGAATTTTTGATTAACAAACTCAACGATTTCAAAGCGAGCATTGGCAACACTATACAGTAAAAAAAATTTTATCTTCCAGAGCGCGAGACTGTGTATCGGAAATTCTAAAGCTATGCTCATTTTAAAAATATTTTGCGATATTACTGTTGAACTGAATTTTATGGTTTAATTGCGAAGAACATGATATTTAATAAATAAAGATAACACACAAAACGTTAAAAAGACTGCCCTTTAGGGATAATATAAAATCTGAAACCTTTCATATTTATTTATTTATTTTTGTGCTAATTTTTTTTACAGTTTAAAAAAAAAAAAAAAAAAAAAAAGTTTTTAGAAGCAAAATAACATATTCTAACTGCACGGAAGTTCAATTTTAATCAATGTGATGGCTCAGCTTGACGTATTGATGTAATTCTTTTTTAACATTTGGCATAAAATTGCTTAACTTAATCTTTAAATCGTCTCTTTCAAAAACATACAACCTGTTTCCTCTTTTCCATCATAAATTATTAACTTGACTGAAATCTGTTTCTACTAAATAAGAAGATTACATATAATGTTTTTCGATAATTTTTTTTTTTTTTTTTTTTTTAAATATTTCTCTGCATGGCATTTAAGTTCCGATACTTAAAGCATACGCATGTGTTTGAATAAGGTTTGTGCCTGAATATTCTTCTTCGATATAATCAGTTATGTATATATATATAAAGAAGGAAGTCTGTGTGTTTGTCCTCTAATAACTCAGTCACTACTATAGTTATCGTCGCCAAATTTTCTACGATTCTTTTGTGGGTCTTGGAAAAGGTCGATGTCCACTTTTTTCAGGGGAAAGAAAAAAAAAAGAGCTAAAATCGGAGATATTAATTAAACACTCCGAAAATCGATAATTTTCGCTCTCATTTTCTTCGAGTGGCAACAGTCTCGCAAGCTGGAGACGAAAATCTGCTTTATTTAGAAAGATGTTGCCACTGCTCGCTTTCAAATCCTAGTTTGTTAATAAGAAAATTTCTAAGCTTTACAATTAAATAAAAATAGCATTGCCAAACATTAAATACAATATTCCCAATTCCAAAAATTCGTGAGAAGCCATTTCGACTATTCCCATCTTCGTACGACTTTAATCGGCCGAAATATTAATTAAAATCTCTGAAAGCGGTAATTTCCGCACTCATTTTTCCGAGTGGCAACAGTTTCGGGCGTTGGAGATAAAATGCTTCATAAGTGTTGTTACTGCTCGCTTTCAAATCGTACAGTTTGTTAATCAAATATTTTTAAGTTTAACAAAATCTATATGAAGAAGAATGTCTGTTTATGTGTTTGTTCGCGTTATAATTTCTGATCAATTTTTTGCTGCATTTAATCGACTAAAATTGTATATAGGTGAAATATTGGATGGAACTTGCCTTTGTTGCTGATATAAAGCTTATTTTTCTACCGAAATTTTTTATGTGGGTTCCATATCGCATCATACTGAATATTATATGAGTATGAATCTTATTTTTTTCATCGTTATTAGAGAAGGATTACAGCGGTATCGTTCTCTCTGTCGTTAGATTCATTACTGTCAGTCTAACTTAACTGGCATCGGGCACTTCCGCTAGTATTTGTAAAATAATACCATGATTAAATAGTATATCGCAGTTCAAGGGTTCTATGGCCCATTCCAACTTGGAAGCGAATATTAAAAATCGTTTCAATATAGCCCAGTGGCTTCTATATAACAATATATGTAAAGAAATTTTGTGTTCTTCGTATTTTTCTTTTTTTCTTTATATTTATTTATTTATTTTTGTGGTTTCTTGCGTTTTACTTTTTACTTTCTCGCATGTAGAAGTATTTTAATCGCGAATAATTTCGGTTATCACATTTCAACGAAAATATCCATTTCGACAGCTGCCTAACCCATTTCAACGATGTTGCCGTGTGACATCTGTACGTACGGGAAGACTAAAGGGCTGCTTTTATCAAAACGGATTCTAATATGGCTTTAAAATAGGTGCAGAAGAGTTTTTTTTCACCCCTGAAGTATGTATGTATCTCGATTAACTCAAAAACAAGTACCCGCAGGACGTTGAAATTTGTATATAAGACTGCTATAACATGTCGTTGTGCACCTCTCTTTTTTGTTGCAATCGATCCAACCCAGCTGCGTGAGATCGGTATTTTTGTTTTCATATGTTGACAAATTGTATATTTTTTGCTTTAAAAGTGGTTGAATTATGTTGTTCTTACGTTTCGGTTAAGATTTTTATGCCTTCAGTTGATACGCATGCGATAGTTGTAGAATTATCAGTTGCGCTAAGACTGACGAAACCGCCATTAGTTTACATTTGAAATTCTTAGTAAAATAGTTATTTAAGTCAATTAGTGTATCAACTTCAGTGTCCTTTTGTACAGTGGGATCAAAATTGAGCGTTCAATTTTGCGCACCAAAAAACCTGTCTTCGCGCCCGCTGGCCAAATCGTTTACTTTTGTATAGAAACTCTAATTTTAATTGTAAAAATTGTTTCTTTAATTTTTTTAATTATATTGAGTATTTTAATTGTATAGGTGCATTGGATGCATGCAATAGTTGTAAAATGATCAACAATTTTAAAGTGGCGCTATTCCTGACGAGGCAATCATATGTTCACATTTGAAACTCTTAGCGGAATAGTGAATGGAGTTAGTTAATGCACCAGCCTTTGCGTTTTTCTGTCAAGTGGGACCAAAAGTTAACTTTCAATTTTCTCCACCGAAAATTTAGTCTTCCTGCCCGTTGGCTGAATTGTTTATTTTTGCTTAACTCTAGTTTTAATTGTAAAAATTGTTTTTTTAACTGTTTTTAACTGTATTTTGTGTTTTATGTATTTCGGTATTTTACAATTTTTAATGAAGATGTTTTGAGTTTTTACGTATTTTTTCCATGCCGCGAAGTGAGAACTCAATTAATTGATACAGAAATGTATCTCTCATGAAATTCGAGGAAATAAGTTTAAATCAAGTGCGGCCACATTAGTTGCGACTATGTAAAATAGGCAAATGAAGTTTATCTGTCGAGTTCGGAAGATTATAAACTTGATAAACCGCGAGCGGAGGATTACCCTGTGTCGAAATACATAATACATGGCATTGGCAGCATCTTTCCTTAATTATGATAGAGATACAGATGTTCATAAAAATCATTAATTAGATATATACTCAACCCCGTGCTCACGTAGTGTGGATTAACCTAGATCTTGCGAGATAAAAGTTATGTTTATTTATTGCGAAATAATAAAAAACTTACTCTTGCAAACCTTCACGTGAAACAAATCTGCTTATGGAAAGTAGGGAGAGAGAAAAAAAAAAAGTAAATTGTAAATAATACTTATTTATATTTGTATACAATTCGTACCTATTTTATGCAATATAGGACAATGATAGCAAACATAACTCAATGACTGTGTAGTAATATTTCGTGTACCTATTTTATGCAATATAGGACAATGATAGCAAACATAACTCAATGACTGTGTAGTAATATTTCGTGTGAATTTGAAAATAGTCTGTTATGTCAAAATTATTAGCCCAAAAAGGCGTTAGACCCAGAAGGCTATTAGTGTCAAAATGGCATCTTGCATCGTTTCACTTTCTTCGTTGATTAATTTTTCGAACTGTTGCCACCAAATATTATCGCCATGCATTATATTTAAAGAAACTAAATAATGGAGAATATACATGAATGCATGAATGCTTCTCTCATTGTGAATAAACAACGGTATCTAGAGAAATCAAATTTTGAATAACGTAGTCCTCCTACCGAACATCGGCACTTAGAAGCCCTAAATTTGAATTTCCAATTTGCTCTATTACTTATTTCAAATTTTGTAAAATTTTAACGAATTTTGGACTTACAAACTCAACGATTTCAAAGCTAGCAATGGCAACATTGTATGGGAAAAAAAAACACATTTTTATCTCCAACGCGCGAGACTGTGTATCGGAAATTGTAAAGATATGCTATTTTGCTGTTCTTAAATATTTTGTCATATTGCTGTTGAAGTGAATCTTATGTAGTTTAAGTGCAAAGAACATGATATCTAATGAATAAAGGTAACACAAAAAACGTTAAAAACGTTGCGCTTAATGTAAAATCTGAAAGCTTACAGATTTTTTTTTCCGTTTCCTCCTCAATCTGTTTCCCCCTTTATCTCTCTCTCTCTCTCTCTCTTTTTCTTCCCCCGCCAGTCTAAAGGGGCAATTTGCCGAGAAGGACTATAAATTTTATTTTGGAATTTTGCATTGATTCACTTTAAACGGCGAATCACTTTTGAAATTGTGGCAACAATTTATATTATATTAGAATATTAGAGCCCTATATAATATTTGAAGAAATTAAATAATGAAAAAACTACATATATGTATGTATATTTCTCGCACTGCGATAAAACAACCGTCCCTACAGCCATCCAATTTTGCATAACGTAATATTCCCAGAATATGGGCTTCTGGAAGCCCAAATTTGGAATTCGGAATCTGTTTTATTATCGAGTTCCTATTTTGTAAAACTTTAACGAATTTTTGATTAGCAAACTCAACGATTTCAAAGCGAGCAATGGCAACACTGTACGGGGAGAGAAAACAAAATTTTGTTTTGTCTCCAGCGCGCGAGACTGTGTATTGGAAATTAAGATATGCTCGTTTTAAAAATATTTTGCGGTATTGCTGTTGAATTCAATTTTGGGGTTTAAGATCATGATATTTAATAAATAAAGGATGTAGAGACATTAGTTTATTTCGAAGCATTAGAGATGAAAAATATGCAACTCCTTCGCCGGAACTCGAACCACGGGACTCTCGAAAACGTGTCGTTCGTGTTGACCATTACACCACGAAGGCATGCTAAAAAAGTAGGAGAAATACCTTATATTCTCCTGCTTTTAAAGGGCAAGTTTGGTTTTAAGGGACTCAATCGCCAAATCCTGGTGATGAGGCATCATCATTCCACTACACCATGAGGGCATGCTAAGAAGACGTGAGAAATGCCTTATGAGATAACCCTCAATTTACAACCTAACAAATTTTAAAACCCCGAACTGTTTGCGCGTAGAAAACACAATATCAACCATATACCATGTTTATCGTCTTTTAAAATTGCGCCAAAGTTGTAATTGCGCCAAATTCTATTCTGGGCATGCGCAGTTCGCGAAATTCGTTTAACATTGATCAACGCAATGTGCAGTTTGCCATTATGCGCCCGGGAGTGGGGATGCTTGGCCACTCACTGCGCATGCGCACAACGAACGAAGCGATGGAAATTCCCTTCATTCCTCAGCTCTGATGAAACGTAACTCCAAATTCCAAAAATCTTTTTGCACTTTGTAGCGTACACCTTTGTTTTATCAAACAAAAAAACAACTCTCTATGTTTTGTAATTGAGGAGAAATAAGCGTTTCCGTAACTCACAAAAGCGTCATAAATTTTTCTTTCTACAGACCACTATACAGGAACTCACATGCAGCAAAAGTGGGTTAGAACATTCTGTTTTTCAATGTAGGGTTTATATCTTTCTGTTACGTAGGATGACCCTATATAACATTGCGGGTAAAAACAACTTCCAAATACTAATATTCGTTAAAACATTATTTTATCCGTAATGTTATATGGTGTCATCATACGTAACAGAAAGATATAAACTCTACATTGAAAAACAGAATATTCTAACCCACTCTTGCTGCATGTGAATTTGAATTCAAAGGCGTTATGTAATGTCATATGCATGTATATCTTCATAATAAATTGCTTGATAATCTAAGAAAAACGTTAACAGTATTTTTTATTGGCTGCAAGTTGCACTATTCTCCTTTTGGGGGGGGGCGGACTGTATTTTTGTAACTTCGATTTGATCGTCGTTATGAGCAAACTGTGGACTTGTCCGTAATGTACCAGGGGTTACAGTCGAAAACATCGCGGACGAAACGTAGAGAGGAGGAGACAACGCAAGGGGAAAATACCGGGGTACAAAACATCGTGAGAGAAAAGAAAGCAAAGAGAAAACATCGCAGTTCTAAAACATTTTCGTACAAAATATCGTCGTCGAAAATATTGTGGTAAAAAATAAAGCACCTACAAAATCATTGCATGACGATAACATCGCACAATGCGTTTTTCAGGTTTTAAAAGTTGCAAGTGCATATTCGCATAAAGATTTGAAAGCGCATGAAATGATAGCGACAGATTAAGAATGAACGGAAACAAAACAAGATGTAATTTTCACCAAAACAATATCAGATTAACAAACGTGAAGTAATTTCATAAATAACTAAGCAATTTTTATAGAGGTAATCTCATGCAGTTATTTATCTTCCTTTTTCTAAGCATTTTAGACTGTATTTTACATGAAAAATTTAGACTAAAACTTTATAAAAAAGATTAATTTATTAATGACCTTTGTAAATTAGCTATGTAAATTTAAAATTCTATTAAATCCTGTAAGTTGCATTAATTTTCTACTCATTATCAATTTTTAAATGCTTACGTTTCGTTCTTACTTTTCAGTAACAATTTAGTAGTTCATTCAGAAATATGAAATACAGAAGTAAAAATATCCCTCTTTCCTTCTTGCGCTCCCAAATCATTATGCGAAAATGCACTTAAGCTTTTAAAACCTGAAAAATGCATATATGAGATGTTTTCGTCATGCGATGATTTACAGGTACTTTATTTTTTTCCAGGATATTTTGATTTATTTTTTTCCAGGATATTTTTAAACTGCGAAGTTTTTGAACCGCTTTATTTTCGATGACGATATTTTGTACCACGATGTTTTAGAACTGCTGTGTTTTTTCTTTGCTTTCTTTTCTCCCACGATGTTTTGTACCACGACGGTTTCGCCTTGCGTTGGTTTCTCCACGACGTTTTCGTCCGCAATGGTTTCGCCGAGATGTTCTCGTCGAAAACCTTTACCAGGTGACTGTATTCTAACTTACATTAATTAAATACATTATGAATAAATATATTAAAAATATTACAAAAGAAAATGTAAAAGGATTCAACTATTAACCACGCACTAAGATGATTTGCGAAAATTTTTTTATGCTTTCCCTGAGCTCGGAGTTTACCAGTTTGCTGTTGCACTCGCGCCTGTTAACACAGTTTTTGTTGTCTTTTTAACTTTACTATTAAACATCGCTTTCATCGCAATTACCTCACTCAACAGCGGAATCACAAAATATTTAAAAACATCACATCTTTAGCATTCTTGACAGAGTGTTAAGTTTTGGTATACGTTTTTATGTTTGCTATATTTTTTAAAATTAATACAAGGTGAAAACATTTGGCAGCAGCGTCCTTTTATCTGTGTCGCCAAACATTTTTTAATATTTATTCACTGTAATATTTGTTTAAAAATAATACATGTCGATAATATTTGGTGGCAACATCATTTTATTTGAAAAAAGGTACGGACGCAAAAGTTATATAACTAAAAAATGAAGACCTTAGTAGAACTTCTAATAGCAAAAATAAACTAATAGTGTAGTTAAAAGTATACTCGATACGTATACGTAATCATGTAGACACATACATTGCGTAGATGCTGATCCATAATGACCAGCAGTCTTAGCAGCTTCAAATAACGAACAACTGCAGTGTTACGTGTTGTATGACAATTAAACTAGATCGTCTTGAATGATTTTCTTACCTGTTGCCATATTTAATTTTCAAGCCTTCGGTATTAAACAATAATATAAATTTTATGAAATATAATTAATGTTTGTCAATATTCGATAAAAACTATCTTTCAGCGGGCACAGTTTTATTGTTTCAACTGCGTACATAACTAGAACAAAGGCTTTTGAACTACCGAAATAATGTGTACGATTAGGGTAAAATTTTCTTATCTTCCTTTTTTCTAATTTACATGATATGACTCGTTTACTATTTTAGTGATTGCTATCCTGATTGCGATTCATTCAGTTATTTATATATATATATAAACTTCGATGTTCATTACACAAATATTTTGTATCTATTATTTATTTAAACTTATTATTATTTATATATAAATTAATTATTATTCCATTATTATAATGGAATTATTATTTATATATAAACTTCCATTATCATCACTACATAGTATAAAACAAAGTCGCTTTCTCTGTCCCTATATCCCTATGTATGCTTAAATCTTTAAAACTACGCAACGGATTTTGATGCGATTTTTTTTTAATAGATAGAGTGATTGAAGAGGAAGGTTTATATGTATAATAACATCCATTAAATAGTGGAGAAATACTGTTATTTTTTAGGTTTCTAATATGATGTCGTAAATAATTACATTTGTCCGCTTACATTGCAAACGCAGGCTGAACCCTACGAGATTTATCAAAATAATGTACTAAGTATTGTACACATTGAAAAGGTATACAGATTTAAAAATTGCGGGACGTAGCGTTTGCGGCGGTACCGGCCGGCCGGGGCGGCGGGAGCGTGCCTATAAATAGCGCGTCGGAGGCCGCGGTTCTCCCTATAGCACTTTGAATTTAGCAGCGATCAGACGCGTTTATTATCGGAGCTCTCTAGCGAGAAAAATAACAATATACTTAATAAAAACGTGCTTTTCAGCGCGACAACGTATCAGTTATTATAAGTAAGTTACGATAAATAATTGTATGATAGTAGTTTTAAAATATAAGTGATATTCTATTCTACGGTTAATTTTTAAATCGCACTTATAGTAAGTATAAGTACATAAGATTAGATTAAATAAAACCCTAATTTATGGATTGGAATTTTCTATTAAGATCTTGGTTAAAATTTAGAGTTAAATAAATTTAATATTAGGGAAATTATTTTCATAAATTGTAATTTAACGTGAGGTATGTAAGTTCAGAAAAAGAATTCAGATTCGTTCAGATTTGACGTAAGGACCAACCCGCCATTCGCAGTCCGATCACCATACCCCTCGCAAAATCGTCTGTCTGCTGGAAGTGCCTTCGTTGACGGCGGCCTGGCATTCTCTCCTATTACACATATCCTCCGAGACAAAAACCAACTTTCTTCGATTATTCGTATGGCAGAAATAACGACACGAATATTGCCCATTCTGCACGTTCCTTCCCTTATACTTTACTTCACGTGCATCGGAGAGCTGCTCATTTCACATCATTCGCATAACTCAGTGACGAGCGTCTACTCTAAAATTTGCGTAAATTTCTGACCACTCCTTCTTGATGTTGCATTTTCAATGTCGAGCAGTGTATAATAAAAGAAAGAGTCTGTCTGTGCGTATGGTCTTTCGTTCGTACTGCGCGTAAGCTAATAGACCCAGGGCTGCAAAATTTGGTACATAGGTACATTTAGACAAGAACTTCGAGCCAGTGCACTTCGAAGCGATTTTTTCAAAATTCGAATCAGATTTTTTTTCTTTTTTGATGAAATGCATCATTTTGAAGAGATGCATTCTTTTAGAAATGTGGTTTGGGCAACAGTTTTTCATTCAATGCTTTGCATACTGGACTTACTGGACTGCTGACTGTTGAAAATCAGTATTGTTGCCATTTGGAAAAATGAGAGCGATTATTCTATGCAGTTTTTAAATTTAATGTTTCTCACGGATACTGGAAGTTTGTTGAAAGAAGGCAGCAGGAAGCTGGTTAATTTATATATTAGGATAATTAATATTTGTATTAAGGGACATCGCTTATTTCATTGTAATTTTTTTTATATGTAATACATTTTTATTGAAATTTGTGTCTTTTTTTTTTCTTTTTTTTTTTTTCCTCCCTTAGTCCAAAGGAACTTTATCACGGAAGGAGTATTTTTTTCGTTCGTTTTGCGATTTTGCGTTTGTTCACTATAAATGCTCGCTTGACTTTTCAAACTGTTGCCACCAAATGTCAGAGTCCTGCATTATATTTGAAGAAATTAAATAATGAAAAATCTGCGTAAATGTATGTGTATTTCTCGCATTTTGATAAAACAACGGTACATACAGCCATCGAATTTTTAATGACGTCATCCTACTGCGAATATGAGCCTGTGGAAGCTCAAATTTGAAATTTGGAATTTGTTTTATGATCGATTTCATGTTTTGTAAATCTTTAACGAATTTTTGATTAACAAACTCAACGGTTTGAAAGCGAGCGATGGCAATGTTGTACAGAAAAAAAAAAAAAAAACATTTTCATCCCCAGCGCGTGAGACTACGTATCGGAAATTCGTAAGACTTAAAACTATTTTGCGATTTTGTTCTTGAACTGAATTTTAGGTTTAATTGCGAAGAACGTGATATTTAATAAATAAAGGTAACAGGCAAAATGTTAAAAAAAAAAAAAAAAAAAACGCCGCTTCGGACGTAATTTAAAATCTGAAACTTTTCAGATTTTTATTTATATTTAATTACTTTTTTTTTTTTTTTTTTTTTGATAAAGTTGTTGTGCTGAGTAAAATTCTGTGCAGTTTTTAAATTTAATGTTTGGTGTTCGTTCACTTTTAGGCAGATTTAAAAGCCAGACGAAGGCTGGTATATTTAATAAAAACAGCATATATTTAGTTCCGATAAACAGGAATGAATAAGTAGGTATGGACTTTAATATGTGAATAAATCTGAATTAACATCAAGTGTCATCTACTGCGAGTTTTAAAAAAATGTATTTGAACTTGAGTGGATGAATGAAAAGTATTTTATTAACGATTGAAAATTTGAACAAGATATAAGAAAAGGGTGAGCTGGAATTTAATAAAGAGAAACACTTCCTTCTTTTATTTAAAACTTAAAAAAAAAAAAAAAAAAAAAAAAAAAAAAAAAAAAAAATTGCGAAGTGTAAATTTCAATATGTCAACGCGTGCGTATATTTATCTAGTTAACTATCAAATCTCGAAATCTCGCTGAGCGTTGCCTCATTCGTGAATTAATATTTTGCAGAAATGTTGCCGTCCTAGAGCGCAGTTTTGACAATCCAGTTATAGTATAGGAGGCCAGAGCTCGGATGAATGGTGGAAAGGCGTTGAAACAAAACTAAAATCCCTCTTTGCAGCTGCTGGCGGTTTCCTTACATCCAGGCGTTTGTGAAACTCGAGACCCACACAACGAGCTTAATGAAGCGTGCATCTGAAGTCTATTAGCCAGACATAAAAGCCACTCACACCACTTGTTGCTTCAGCTGATGGATGCCTGCAGTCAAGATTTGATTGCTCGCTCCTGCAGATCGGCGAAAGAGTAGAAAAAGATGAAGGAGTGGTACCGAGAAATATGATGTGTCTGCTGCATTTGTCTCTATTCGTAAACCAATGTAAGGTATAATTGTGTGTACCATTCTGTTCACTACAATAATTATTAATCGTAAATAAAAACTGGCAAAAAACATCAATTTTATGAGAAGAAAGGAAAACTGCCTTGTCAGCAGATATGATTTTCGTACACTTGACTTTCCAAATATTAAAAATCTATATGTTACTGACAAAGTATGAAACGCCGGCATTCTATAGAATGGCTAGGCAATCTATAGAATGACAAATGCTCTTTAGGTAAAGTATGAAATAAGTGAATTATTACATACTTAGGCATTCTATAGAATGACAAATGCTCTTTAGGTAAAGTATGAAATAAGAGAATTATTACATACTTTACTTAGGCATTCTGTAGAATGACAAATGCTCTTTAGACAAAGTATGAAATAAGAGAATTACTACATACTTTACCTAGGCATTCTATATAATAGCTAGGCATTCTATAGAATGACAAATGCTCTTTAGGCAAAGTAGGAAATAAGAGAATTATTACATACTTAGGCATTCTATAGAATGACAAATGCTCTTTAGGTAAAGTATGAAATAAGAGAATTATTACATACTTTACCTAGGCATTCTATAGAATGACAAATGCTCCTTAGGCAAAGTATGAAATAAGAGAATTACTACATACTTTGTAAGGATCTTAAGTTTTACTAACGTTTATTTTATTTTAAATCTTTACTATCACTTCTTATTTTCTACTTCCGGCCAGAATTATAAGCGTTAAGGATTTTATGCAAAGTTTGTTTGGCGAACGCCAAGTATTTAAGTGTGGCCTTTTTGCCAAGCGAAGGAGAGGAAGCAGTGAGTCAACGCAGGCCGCTTACCTTAGAAGTTACGCAGTTGCTGTTTGCCTTCCAGGCCAGAGGTTTTAATCCTCTTGATAAATTAAAACGTATTGTAGTGTTCACAGTCTCTGTGCTACATACGCTTCCTGTTATTATAAGGCCAATCTTCCACGTGTATTATTCTAAAGTTAAATTAGAGTTTAGTTTTATTTTTATACTTTTACGTTAGACCCCGAGTGGCGGGTCATTGTATTCCGAAGTACGGAAGTTATTGTATATAGAGAAAAATAAAGGGTTTTGTATACCCTTCGTCTGTATCCTGTCTACTTACCACAATTAGTGAACATAGCTTTAGCAAGCTCTCTGTTCCGAGTCAGGTCCTTGTATGTTCCCGAAGAAGGTTAGAAGGAATATTGAACCTGATAACTTTACCTAGGCATGCTATATAATAGCTAGGCATTCTGAGAATTATTACATACTTTACTTTTCTATATAATAGCTAGGCATTCTATATAATAGCTAAGCATTCTATAGAATGACAAATGCTCGTTTGGCGAAGTATGAAATAAGAGAATTACTACATACTTTACCTAGGCATTCTATATAATAGCTAGGCATTCTATAGAATGACAAATGCTCTTTAGGCAAAGTATGAAATAAGAGAATTATTACATACTTTACCTAGGCATTGCATATAAAACCTAGTCATTCTATAGGATTGCAAATGCTCTTTAGGCAAAGTATGAAAAAAAAAAGGTTATGATAAGGCTATTATTTAAAAGACGTTCATTCCTCTAAAATACAAATGTTATTTTGAAAAATTAATAAAATGTGCCATTAAAAAACTGTCCTTCGAAAGACATGTTACGGTGAAACACCGAAATCTGGAGAATGTCGACTTTCACCGGTGAATGTCAACATTCACATAGTCGCTTGGTGTATCTCCGAAATATTTTCCAAATACTCTTATTTCTGACTTACACCGGTAAATGTCGACATTCACCATGTACTAATGGTTAATGTTGAACATATAAGAATATTATATTTTCTTCTCCGTCATTCAGTCGCGAAAAAACGCACTTGAGACTTAAAATAAGAACTTAAGGACATAAGGAACTTAAAACACACAGTACATTCAAAATGAGAAAGGAAAATAATAGAAGTTAAAAACTTACTAAATTATGTGATTCAAATCTTATTTATTGCAACAACTTAAACTATTAGGAGACTTTGAATTGCACAAGAGGCCCTTGCTTTTACAAGTGCATTTATTTGTGGAACACTTCCTTTTGCAACGACAGCGTGTACATAAACTCCTCTCTTTTCGACCTACACCAGAGCGTATCTGTGATCGCCGACGTACACTGGTGAGGGTTTGAATGTACAAGAATGTAATGCAATATTCGATATTTCACCCACGTATTAGGTGAATGTTGACATTCTCTGGTGAAAGTCGACATTCTCCAATCTCGGTCTTTCACAGTAACATATAATATAAAAAAAGGTAGATAGGTGATCCTGATACTGAATAATGAATTTGTATTTTCTATACTGAATAATAAATTTGTATTTTCTATCTGGCTGAGACTGGGAATCGGTAAGATCTACCCGACAACGGAAGTTAAATTCAGAAACAATCAGAAGTTTCCCATCAGTGCCCTTTTTAATACCTTTTTGTTTTTTCTGGCAGGGTTCACAAAGGTGGTTGTTACAGTTCAATTTAAATAACAAATTTGTGATTCTGGTGTTGAATTGTATATGGCGTAATTGCGAAGAAAATTATGTTTAATAATAAAACTAAAAAGACACCAAAAAAAAAAAAAAAAAAAGAGTTAGTGTAACAACTAGTAGACTGGTTGACTTAAAGCTCACCGAGAGCGTAAAAAACCTTAACAAACCCTTTTGGCAACCGTTAAAATCTGAAACCTTTAAGATTTTATTACTTCGTTCATTTAATTGCTTCTTTAAAGTTATTTATATTTATTTATTATTTTTCTTCTGGATTTTTTCTTTCTGTTTCATACAGAGCTATTTTTTCCAGAGAATTTCTAGAAAGCAACCTTTTTTAAGAGAGCTTGTAAGTTGCGATGCTAAAAAATTTGGAAATGCCAGAAAAAAGAAAATATTAAAATGGGGTGGAACTCAAAACATTCCATTACGAACAGTACAAAATACTTTTTTTAATGGAATTCGACATATGATTGGATAGCCGAAAGAAAATCTCATAGGATATTTAAACTGGTAAACAGAACGTAGGAAAAATTGAATTTTTGACAGAACATTAAAGATTTAATGCAAGTGACTTTTATTAAATTTGTGGTCTGTATGCATTCAAGATTAGAAAGAAAAAGGTTTAGGTTAAAAAAATAGCCAGTTTATGATTTCGGTGAAAATAAAACCCTCTTCCCTGAAGCACACAACCAGAATATCTGCTCTGATTGGAAAAAGCCTCGGCATTGCACCTTCATGAAAATAAGGTCATAAAGGTGCACGCACCTTTATGTAAAAGGCCGGATTAACATAAGTGTGCTGAAGATCCAACTTATTGAGCAAAGATACACTAAAACATTCTTGCTGACTTTTCCTGTGAAAGAAACATATAATTTTTCTTCCTAAAAGTTTCACTACTTGAGCCTAAATGCAAAAATCTTGGCGCTAAATTTCATGGGATTAACACCTCAGACAAAGCCATTGTTAGTTAGGTTGTTAGTTGTTAGTTAGGTTAGAACGTCATCAGCTAAGCTCATCAAGAAGTAATTAGCGTTGAGATTTTCTTTAATCTTGTAGACTCATCTTCAGGCTGAGCTATGCGTTGCCATTATAATGAAGTATTGTAAAAGAAGAATTCACAAAATTCCGTGTACTCATCCTAACACTGCGCTGTCAAAACTTAAATTACTTTTTCGCCATTTTAATCATACGAATGACATCTAATTCAGGAAATGTATTACGTAATGTTATCGAAAAGTTTACGAAAGCTATCTTTGAAGAAAAAAAACTTCAAAGAAAAGAAAAAATCTGAAAGATTTCAGATTTTACATTCCGCCCAAAGGGGTGTTTTTTTTAGCGTTTTGTGTGTTACCTTTGCACAGACATTAGGTTCATTGGAAGCAGGAGAGATGAAAATAGAGCAACGCCCTCGCCTGGAATACGCGCCCAACGTGCAGGCCACCACACCACGAAGGCATGCTAAGAAGACGGGAGAAATACCTTATATACTTCCCCTTTTAAAGGGCCACTGGGATTTTTTTAAGGGACCCATTCGCCCAATCCTGGGTGTGGAGAATCATCATCCACTACCCTTTTAGTTAAGGCACCACTGTAGAGACATTAGTTTATCTGGAAGCAGGAGTGATGAAAAATCAGCAACGCCCTCGCCAGGAATCGAACCACGGACCTCTGGAATACGCTTACAGCGTGCAGACCACCACACCGTGAAGGCATGCCAAGAAGGTGGGAGAAATACCTTATATCTTTATTTATCAAATATCATGTCCTTCGCACTTAAACTATAAAATTCAATTCAAAAGCAGTAGCGCAAAATATTTAAAAACAACATATCTGTAGCATTTTTTATACACAGTATTGTGCATTGGAGATAATTTTTTTTTTCGTACAGTGTTGCCATTGCTCGCTTTGAAATCGTCGAGTTTTTTAATCAAAAATTCTTTAATGTGTGACAAAAATAAGAAATAGATAATAAAACATATTCCAGATTCCAAATTAGGGATTCCAGATGCCCATAGTCGCTGGAGGATTACGTTATTCAACATTTGATGGTACCGCTGTTTTTTTCACAATGCGAGAAAAATAAACACATTCATGCAGTTTCCTCAATATTTAGTTTTTAAAATATAATACAGAGCAATAATATTTGGTGGCAACACTTTGGAAAGTGATTCAACGTAGTCTTTGTGAGACTTCTGTGATAATGTTATTTGGGGTAATAAATAAATAAAAGACCTAATATTTTAACCCAATTTTTGTCATAGAAATTTAAGAGGAAATGAAATGCTTATTTTAAAGCTTTAAAATAGTCTTTCTTCTCTATATCTAGTTCAGCACTCGCTGCTTAGAAGAAAAACGATTTAGTTTTAAATCAAGCAAAATTGAACGAGTTTATGATGGCAACGAGAGAAAGAAGGGAAAAGTTGAATAGGAAAACCGCTTCCATTTTTTTTGTACTAACCGTCACTGAACTAGCAGTTTATTGCGCCGTGTTTAGTAGCCTTCCTTCAAGGAAATGTTTCCGGAGGACATGGAAGTTCCTGGAAAATCCTAAATTAAACGAATGAATGACTTTAAATCAGATAGTTAACGAGTGTGAAACGTGAAAATCATCCTAATCAGACCCCCCCTTTTGCTCAGTTGAGTTGCTTCCTTTCTCTGTTATCTTTCTACTACCTGCTTTATATTTGCTTTTTGTTAACTACCGCTGGAAGAAAATTATACTTTATTTTATGTAAATCTGTGTTATTATCAGCGTAAGATTATCAGAATTATTGTTTAGCTGCTGATTTTAATTCTCTGTAATTATTTCGAGAACTAGGTAATTATTTCTAGATGATTTTAAGACTAGGTAATATATTTCGAGATAAATTATTACTTTTTAAGTCCCAGAAGGTAAATTTATTGCATGTTATCTTCAAATCAACTTGTTAACAAATTATTATTTTTTAAGTCCCAGAAGGTAAATTTATTGCATGTTATCTTGAAATCAACTAGTTAACAAATTATCGCATTCTGCTTTCCGATTCTAATACATCCTATTAATAATCAGGGACCCAAGTCACGAACGTTCAAAGGAAACTTAATCCGAAAACTTCTTATTAGAGCAAACAGGCAATTTGTCTATAAGGGCTGTTTATTTCGTTTTGGCATTTTGCGTTGGTTCACTGTAAACGGCGTTTCACTTTTCAAATTGTTGCCACAAAATCTTAGAGCTCTGCATTTATATTTAAAGAAATTAAATAATAAAGAATCTGTGTTTCTCGCATTGTGAAAGAACAACGAACGGTACATAGAGTCATCGGATTTTGAATAACGTGGTTCTCCACTCAAATATGGGCATTTGGAAACTTTTGCGTTTTATTATCTATTTTAAATTTCGTAAACCTCTAACGAGTTTTTGATCAACAAATTCGGCGATTTGAAAGCGAGCGATGGCAACACTATACGAGATAAACTTTTTTACCTCGTATTGCGATTTTGCTATTGAATCGAATTTGTGTGGCGAAAGAGCGAAGAATAATATATTTAATAAATTATAAGGTATTTCTCCCGCTTTCCTAGCGTGCCTTCGTGGTGTTGTAGTTCTGCACAGCGGGCCGGTATTCCAGAGGTCCGTGGTTCGATTCTCGGCGAAGGCGACTGCTAAAATTTCATCTCTCTGGTTTTGAAAAAAAATCACCTAATATCTCTACAAAATAATGTTAATAAGTGTGTTTAATAAATTTAAAGCCTTAATCACAAAAAAAGGTAAAGTATATTTAATTAAAAAAATTAAAATATATGATCATAAATCATATTTAATTAAAAAAATCTGAAAGGATTCAGATTTTAACCTGTGCCCAAAGGGGATTCTTAAGGTCTTTTACGATCTCGCTGAACTTTCAGTCTTCCAGGCTGCTATTACACTCCCAACTGCTAACCCAGCCCAAGGGGAAGAAGGGCAGTCAGTCTCGAAACTGCATTTTGCGTTGAATCACTTAAATGCTATGTATGACTTTTCAAATTTTTTGCCACCAAATATTATCTCCCTGTATTAATTTAAGGCATATTTGAAGAAACTAAATAATAGAAAATCTGCAAGAATGCATGTGTGTTTCTTGCATTGTGAAAAAAAAACAAGGTACCTCTAGTCATAAATTTTGAATAGCATAGTCCTCCATCCGAACATGGGCACCTGGAAGCCCGAATATGGAATTTGTTTTATTGGTCTATTTGGTACTTTGTAAAACTTTAACGAATTTTTGGTTAAGAAACCCAATAGTTTCAAAGCAAATAGTGGGAACACTAAGGAATAAAATATTTTTATCTTCAGCGCGATAGACTGTTTTTCGGAAATTCTAAAAATATGCTTTTGTTAAATTCTTTTAGACAAAGTGACGTTAGTCCAACGCTCTCAAAACAAGTATGTGCCTGCAAAGGAATGAAACGCCAATTGGGCGTAATATCAAATATGAAAGCTTTCAGATTTTATTTTATTTATTTATTTATTTACATAGCTTTATTATTAACCATAATTTGTTTTCGCACTTACGCCATATTCAATTCAACAGTAAAATTACAAAACGTTTTAAAATCAACATAGCAGTATACGTTTAGAATTCTCGATGCATGCATCGTTAGCATCGCCACATTTTTTTTTTTTTTTTTTTTTTAAGTCTTTTCTCAGTTTATCATATCAGTGTTCAATTTTCTTGCTAAGATGGCTTTACAAAACATTTTTTTCCCTTTGCAAGCAAGTGCGTAAAAGGGAAAATCAAATATTGATCAAGGGCGTAAAATGGCATAAAAGGGAAAATGAAATAGAGATCGTATAGTTATGTGACGTTAATCAAGTAGGGCTGTTAGAAAGCATCATGGTCTCTAAATGCACAGGTATAAGTGGGGCGGAATATCAGAATTTTACTATTTGTCGTTACATGTGTAATTCCGTCGCACTAGTCGTTTAGCTTTTCCCCAGTTTTGATAAAGAACACCCCCAGGGGACGGTTCGAGTGTCTCCCTTCTCTCTTTCTCTATCTCTAAAGCACATTACAGAACGTTCGGTTTGTCGTGTAATTTTGAATACACCTGATGCCGCGCAGACACTATACACGTACCAGCATCTGTGCTTTCTCGGTGATTCGGGCTAGGGCTGCGCACAACCGCTGTTTTATTGGATCAGAGTAGAACCGTTCATTAAGTCGAATTCCCCCCCCCTCCCCGATGTACCATTCACTAACCATAACCTTTAATACGGAATACTATCGGGAATTTGTAGAGAATCAAAAAAGCGAAGAGGGACGATGTAGCGAAGAATGGAAAGAATCGAACGAGCGGTGGGATCGGAAGTATCGGTTCTGTCGAACTGCCAGCTCCCTTGACTGATTTGCTTAAGCGTAAGTCTGATAAGAAATGGGCAGTCAAAAAGCTATGGGCTATATATATGGGCAGTCAAAAAGCTCCTGGAATTTCGTTGTAACTTTACATCACTACAGATAATTGATTTATATTTTTACTTCCACTATATTTATTTACGACCGAAATTCACAACAGGCAGAGCTGAATGTAGGAGCGTGTGGTGATCCGTTGGCGCGATGTCGAAGTTTGAGCAAAAGGCGAACGTCAAGTTCACATGAAGATTGAGGAAACCTATTTGAGAAATTTTGTTAAGTCTTGCAAACAGTTTACGGTGACGATTCTTTAACGAAAACAGCCGCTTACGACTGGTTTTCAAGATTTGGGCGTGGGCAGGAATCGTTTGAAAGACGAGAGCCGCAGTGGGAGACCTTCAACCTCCAGAAACCAAGGAATGGTGGAGCAAGTGAAACAGTTAATCAGATCAGACCGAAGAATTAACCATCGACGAATTGGCACAGGAAGGGGAGATCTCTTCATGGATCCATTCAAACAATCCTGTCAGATGATTTGAAGATGAAAAGTGTCAGTACAAAGTTTGTCCCACGAAGATGCTGAGCCCGAATCAAATGTTAACTCGGCAGTTGAATGCAGCAGAAAGTTTAGAAAAAAGTATAGCGGACCCAGCATTTCTTGAGACAATTGTTACTGGTGACGAGACCTGGGTGGAAGCTTACGACCTGAAGACAAAGATGTAGTCATGAGAAGGACACACAACGTCCTATCCTCGACCAAAGAAATCACGCCATGTCAGATAAAAACAAAAGTGATGCTCATTTGCGTTTATCGACAGCAAAGGTGTGTTATTTGTACCAGCTGGACAAACTTTCGACGGCCCTTTGTGAGGTGAGAGTTTTGAAAAGACTGGGGGAGGTAATCCAAAGAAGACGTCCCCGATGGTTATGTCTTTAAAGATGATTAGGTAGTAATTTTTTTATATCTCGAAGTTTTTATCAAGAATTTTCTACTTAAGAAAATAAGTTGGTTATACAATAATTGTTTCCGTAAGTGGAGTTCAGTTATCCAGTATTACAGATTTTGAATGAAATATATTGTTGCGTGCCACTCTTCAGCGACTTTACCGCTCGGCCACTGGAGAATCTCAGATGTGTATCTTATTGTTGCGTGCCACTCTTCAGCGACTTTACCGCTCGACCACTGGAGAATCTCAAATGGGTATCTTATTCTTGCGGCCCGTACAAGGCTATTCAATTACATTTATTCAATTTCAATACAAATTACCGGCAGAACCATTCACTAAAAGTTAAATATTTAGGTGTCATTGTAATTTTAATTTTCCGGCATAGCTTTCTCTTAATATTTGTCTCGCGCTGCATTGCACGGATAAATACAACAATTTTAATTATAATTCTATAAAATTACCTATCTAAAAATACAATAAATAAACAAAAGTTAAATTTACATACTTTATTATCTACAGATGAATAATTGTTTCTTTAATTACTTTATTTTGATTACATAGTAATTCTGTTATCAAATATTTATATTATGTAAGATCTTTATTTTAATATGAATACTATATGCATGATTAATTAATAACTGCAAATGTTGAAATTTAATAATTTATGAAAATTATACTTCTGAAAAACGAATGCTTCTGTTAGTATAACTTTACTGCTGAATTCTAATTTTTTAAGAAATTTTCTTCGATAAATTTATAAAGTAAGTTTATAAAAAATTTTGATTTGATAACAAATAAATCGATGTTTTTCATCCTATTTTATTCTTTACAAACCCTAAGTGGTTAGTTAATTATTGCATTTCGAAAGCTATGTGTGGTGAAATATATCTTCATGTAGCACATTTTAGACGAATTTGGATTTTTTTATTTTATAAATAAAATAAGCGAGAAATCCATGTCTTTATATAAGCTATTCCAAGCCTTATCCAAAGGCATATTTGAATTCTCTCCATTTTTTTAGCATTTTTAGAACTAAATTCGTAACAATATTTTTAATTATGTAAAAAAAACTTGATCTGTTTCAGTTTTTTATTGTGTAATTTTTCGGTACTTCCATGTTTTCCTTAATGCAATATTTCTATGAATAATTGGTTACCGAAAATTACCTTTGCTGGAAATATTTTCTTCCGAAATTAAAGCTTTCCTCTTCGCGTTTATTCTAAAATATTTTCCAAAAGTGATCCATTCAGGTTTATTCAGAGGATTTAATATCCTTCTTCGTTTCCCAAATGCGAAACGCAACTGGTGAGAAATCCAGATGTTCTTTCACAAACCAGTCATTTTGGGAACCTAGAAATTTTTCTAAAGCGCATAATATCCAGGAAGAACAGATATTTATTTGTTGAATAATATGTTTATATCCCGCAAAAACAACTTCCAGACCGTGCAGTGTCGCAAAAATAAATTTCCTGTGAATTGTGTTCATATATCCTTATAAAATACGGGAATGTTTATAGAATGCAAGACATCACCGGAGTCTATCTGAAAGTGGTATATACACTATAATGCGGGATTTTCATGCAATCCTTGCTGTCTGATCGCTTAGCCATTCGATCTTGAAATCAGTTTATTATCTACTACGTGGTAAATCCATTCTCTTCTTGACTAAAATTAAGCAGGGATTTTTATTTGCAAGATATTCGATCTGAGTCAGTTCTGTAAATAAAAATTTTTTTGTATACTTAGACAGCACACAGAGCTTGCTCTAATTTATAGTACGGAGACTGCTCGCATAATTTTTAGACGATTTTGTTTTCCTATTAAAAAAATCGTCTGTTGGAAAATTTCTTTTTTCAATTGCAGTTATATTTTTGAAAGAATAAACTCTCGTCTGCTACTTGGCAATTTTGTTTTCATACAAAATGGCGCTTTTAAAGAAACATTGGAGGTTATATTTATGCTTTTTCCAAAGAAAATTATTGAATTCTAGTTATTAGAAAACGTTGTGAAAGCCATGGTTTTTCGATATCTAAAGCTGCGATATGTATTATTGTCAATAAGAAAATTAAAAAAAAAAAAGTCCAAGTTTTTTGGCTTTAAGTGGAAACGTTATACATATCTAAAGTAAAAACGAAATGTTTCGAATGGTTGCAAAGGTGAGATCTTTAATGTTAAAAGAATATCCGGGTTAAAAGACAGTTTCAATATCATCAGTGTCAACTGAAAGTGATTAATTGTTGGTATGAATCTTAAAAAGGTGAAAAAACATACTGTGCATCGTCTTTCCCCACGCAATATCAAAGCGTTGCAAAATCATTTGAGAGAAACATTTATCCGGACAAAAGTGAAAAAATACTGTCCGATAGATGAATCTTGGGTGTACTTAAATGGTTAAAATAAAAAAAATCCATTTTTATAAACAAAGAGGAGAAAAAATCTTAAAACATGGTTTAAGGAATCTAAAGAAATTTTTTTAATGGACTTTTATGATTGTTGCTGATTTTTCATATAGTGGCAAATTAAAAAATAAAGAGACTGGAAAACAGTGTTCATATCAACTCCACATATTATTAGTGTCCATGACGGACTATTGTTTTCGTTTTGCGATTTCGCATCAAATCACTTTAAATGTCCGTTTCACTTTTCAAACTGTTGCCACGAAATATTATAGCCCTGTATTATATTTGAAGAATTTAAATAATGAAGAATCTGCATAAATGTATGTATGTTTCTCGAACTGTGGTAAAACAGTGGTACCTGGAGGCATCCAATTTTGAATGACGTAATCCTCCTGCAAGTATGGTCATCTGGAAGCCAAAATTTGAAGTTTGGAATTGTTTTATTATCGATTTCATATTTTGTAAAACGTTAACCAGTTTTTGATTAACAAACTCAACGAGTTCAAAGCGAGCAATGGCAACGTCGTGCAGAAAAACATTTTTTATCTCCAGCGCGTGAGACTGAGTATCGGAACTTCTAAAGATATGCTTAATTTAAAACTATTTTGCGATATTGCTCTTGAAGTGAATTTTATGGCTTAAGTGTGAAGAACATGATATTAACTAAATAAAGGTAACACACAAAATGTCAAAAAAACGCCCTTTTGGACGTAATTTAAAGTCTGAAACCTTTCAGATTTTTTTAAAAATATTTCATTCATTTATTTATTTATTTTCATGAACATTTTTTATACCCAATTTCCAAATAGGAAATAACCTTCTCTTTAGGCACAGTGTGATCAGTCAGTAGAACTGCCTCAAGACAATGCAAGCAACGACGCGTCGAAATCTACTGTTAATTTCCTGGAAAATATGGAACAAGAAACGCGCATTTTAAGGCGATAATCTTGACTCATATCCTTACTAAATCCCCCGATCTATCTTTAGTGTATTTTTACACTTTGGGACTGTTAAAAAAGCGGGTTGTGAAAACGTCAACCTGCAACCTCCTTAGACTTTAGAAACCAGCTCAAGAGCAATGCGATAATACCTCTTCCGATTCTACAAAAGGCATTTTGTCTTGGAAATTAAGGTACACAAAGATAATAGAGAATAATGATTATCAAATAGAGCATTCAAAGGATAAAAATTTAGTAAAATATTTCTGTAATTACAATGAAAATCGTCTAAAAATTTGCAATTAGCCTTTGTATCACTGATTAGATCGTTAGTATTCTCGAAATATTGTGGATGCAATTAAGATGTATTGTACAAGCATTACCATCCTTTGAAATGATTAATGATACTATGTTCAGCTTAGTGAGCAGTTCATCCATGCAAGGGAAACACAAGTAGATAAGTAAAGATTAGAGGCAAAATATATAGTGGATAACCGTGCAGTGTTATCTATGGCAAGCGTATAAAATTTTTGGAAATAGCTTGCCCGATCTGTCAGGAAATTATCTCTTGTAAAATAAATGACAGTAATTATTAATTTTATCTGTTCGCTTGTCCACTGAAACCCCGCATGGAAAAGCATGATATAGTTAATCTGGAGATCATAACTTTAACTTCTCGTGAGCTTTTCAGAGATACTACCTAACCCGTTCCCTCATAAACAAAAATTATAAATATGCAATTATGAGGTTCAGCTACAAGTCGAATTCTTGATCGAACATTTAGTTTTTCCAAACGTTCTCTGCACTCTGAGATATGGCAGTTATAAGGTATTCATCCCGCCTTCTTAGAGTGCCTTTGTGGTGTAGTGGTCAGTATACTGAACCGGTATTTCAGAGGTCTGTGGTTCGATTCCCGACGAAGGATTTGCTAATTTTTCATCTCTTCTGCTTCCAAAAAATCCTAATGTCTCTACAGTGGCGCCCGAACTAAAAGGGTTGTGGATGATGACACTCCACATCCAGGATTTGGCAATTGGGTCACCTAAAACCCCAGTCACCCTTTAAAAGAGGGAGTATGTAAGGTATTTCTCCCGCCTTCCTAGCGTGCCTTCATGGTGTAGTGGTCAGTACACTGAGCCGGTACTTCAGAGGTCTGTGGTTCGATTCCCGGCGAAGGCGTTACTAATTTTTCCTCTCTTCTGCTTCCAAAAAAATCCTAATGTCTCTACACAGTAGCAAAATATCTGATGTGGACCCCATGACTTCCTTGTACAGTATATTAAACTGTACTCACTTTTTGCTGCAATTTTAAACCCAGAGCTTAAATTGCGCCGGAGCTCGGTTCCGGTACTTCCTAGTTTCTGAGACATATTCTAATTCTAGTCGGAGCGCAGCGTAGTCCTAAATAAGAAGGCTCCGGCACTTCTTTTATGTAACTAAACAATTATTTCAGTAAAATTTTGATCTTTAAAATCTTATTTTTAGCAATAAAATTATATTAAAAATCGCTTATTAAATTTTAACTTATCTCTTTACATTTATTGTATTTTAATCATGAGTATAATATTAAATTATTTTAATAAATAATAACTAATTAATTATAAATTAATTAAATAATTATTAATTAATTTGATACTCATTAACGATATAATTTTAAAATTATTAATGATTTTTAATAGTCGTTTTATTTATTTATTGAACTCTTGTTCCTCTTTCCTGACGGTCTGCCATAGGGCTCTGGCATTTCTGCTTTTAGAAATTAAGAGCTGTTTAAACTTATTTCCTCGAATTTCGTTACACGTATATTTCTGATTCAATCAGTTCAGTTCTCACTTCGTGACAAGACAAAAATACATAAAATCTCAAGCTTCATTAAAAATTGTAAAATAGAGAAAAAACTAAAACAGGAAATACAGTTAAAATAGTTTTTAAAATATTTTACAATTAAAATTAGAGTTTCTACGCCGAAACAAGCAATTCCTCCACCGGGCAGGAAGACAAAATTTTCGGTGAGCAATATTGAAATTTAACTTTTGGTCACACTGATCCAAAAGACACTGAATTTGGTGCACCAACTGACGTAATTCACTATTATACTAAGAGTTTCAAATATAAACAAATGGCGGCCTCGTAACGAACGTTTTATGGCCATTTGTTTATATTTGAAACTCTTAGTATAATAGTGAATCACGTCAGTTAGTGTTTGGAATTTGGTGCACCACCTTGTCATGTCGTTTTGCCTTATGCGATTAAAAGATGTTTCAATTTTGTGCACCGAAAATTTTGTCCTCTGCCCGTTGGCCAAATGGCTTGCTTCGGCATAGAAACTCTTAGTAGAATAGTGAATTAAGTTAGTTGGCGCACCAACTTCAGTGTCTTTTTGCCCTGTGTGATCAAAAAATGTTTCACTTTTGTGCACCGAGAATTTTATCTTCTGCCCGTAGGCCGAATTGCTTCTTTCGACGTAGAAACTCTCACTTTAACAGTAAAAAAAAATTTTTAAGCTATTTTTAACTGTACAGTAAGACCCCGCTTAACGCTGTTTCGTTTAGCGCTGTTTCGGTTTAGCGCTCTTTTATTTCAACCCGGGGATTCCACGAAATCGCTCGCAGCATACAGGGATTCCCCGAAATATTATGCAGCGATAGGTTTCAAATACATATCCGAAAGAGTGTACTTGTATTTCTTGTTTGGTTCGGTATTGTACAAACATATTTTGAAGGGGTAAATGTGGAAGATGTCGAAGAAATAATTCAAGAAGCAGCGGCTAGTCTTTCTAATGATGAACTCAAGGAATTAACTGAACAAGAAGAAAACAAAAATGTTGACAGCAGTGATTCAGAAGAAGAGCAAAAAGAACTTTCGATGGCGTTTGTAAAAAGGAGTTTGTCTACCATAACTGAAATAATGGATCAATTCATTGAAAATGATCCGAATTTTGACAGGAGCTCAAAAGTAAGGCGTGGTGTTAGAGATGCTCTATCCCTTTATGAAGAACTTTTAAGAGAACAACGCAAAAGAAAAAAGCAAACAACATTAGATGCTTTTGTCGCAAAAAGGCAGAACACTGAAAACGCGGAAGGCTAACTAAATATGACTGATTTAGAATTTTATTTTATTTTTTTTTTTTTTAAGAATATTTGTTTTGTTATTTATATTTTGTTTTTATTTTTGCAAGAAATGATAATGTGGTATTAATTTGGGCTTTAAGAAATAAATGTTTGGTTTTATTTTTATTAAAAAAACATACTTTTTAAATTTAATACCTAATCAATTTCCTAGCCATCTTCTTCTAACCCCAATATTTACATGTAAAGATAGCCTCGTTTAGCGCTGTTTCGCATTACGCTCTACTTTGATGGAACGTATCCCCCGCGTTAAGCGGGGTCTTACTGTATTTGGTGTTTTAGGCTTTCCTGTATTTTACATTTTTTAATGAAAATGTTTTAAATTTTTATGTATTTTTGCTTTGCCGCAAAGTGAGAGCTGAATTGATTGCATGAGAAGTATATTTGTAAACATTCGAGGAAATAAGTTTAAAGTGCAGCAAAAAATGTGTATAATTTAATAGGCCGTATAAGAAAGTTATATAGTGTTCATATCAGATACTGTCAATTGTTCTGGAGAGAACATCTTCTATGTTCAGTGTCTGCGTGCTATGTTAACTCTTAAAGTAATGCTGCTCTGTCTGTACTTACTTTGAGTTAAAGTGAATCTAAAAATTGTAAAAAACTGAAATTACTGAAATAATTTACTCAAATTATGTTCAGAAAATAAAATTTTAACCATTAAATGCATGAATTTTTATTTTGAAAGTCAAAAATACATTAGAATTGATATTAAATAACATAGGGAAAAAACTAAAAAATTTAAACGAAGTTTTTACTCCAATTTTTGAAAAAACATTTTTAACTTTTACAAAATAAATATGTTAGGTCAATGTGTAATAACAATTTTATGTAATAAAACGTACCTTATAAACTTGTTCAAACAATTTTAAATCTTTGAATGCATCAAAATAACAACAAGCACAAAATCAAAAATTCCTGAATACAAATGATGTCCATTTCCTACACATGAACTCACTCTAATGACCGTTACACACTGAAACTTTCAAAACTATATACGTAAACAATATGTATCCAATTAGTTATACTATGCGGTAAGCTAAAGCTTGTGTTTTTATTTGATTTACATGACTAAATATACGTAAGTATATTGGCAAATGGCAACAACATGCCTTAAAGGGTTAAGACTCATAATTGTATTTTAATTATATACATGTAAATTTAAACTATGAAACATGTGTTTCATGTTCTGTTGTGTAAATTTTATTTGTATTTTAATAAATATACCTAGCTATATTTCTAAAAAACATTGTTTTCTCTAATTTGTTGTTTTTTTTAAATGAAAATTTCAAATGTTTTTTGAAGTAAAACCTTTAATCTGTCTATATATATAAAGAAGAAAGTATGTTTGTTTGGTTTGTTTACCCTCTAATAACTCAGTCACTACTATAACTATCGTCACCAAACTTTCTACGATTCTTTTTTGGGTCCTGGAAAAAGTCGATGTTCACATTTTTCAAAAAAAAAAAAAAAAAAAAAAAAAAAGCTAAAATCAGAGATATTAATTAATAACAGATAATTATTAATACAAAATCTGAAAGGTTTCAGATTTTACATTACGTCCAAAGGGGCGTTTTTTTAACGTTTTGTGTGTTACCTTTATTTATTAAATATCACATTGTTTGCACTTAAATCACAAAATTCAGTCGCAAATGTCGCAAAATAATTTTTAAATGAGCCTATCTTTAGAATTTCAGACATACGGTTCCGCACGCTGGAGATAAAAAGGTTCTTCTCCCCCCCCCCCCGTAGAGTGCTGCGATTGCTCGCTTTTAAATCGTTGAGTTTGTTACTCAAAAATTCTTTGAAGTTTTACAAAATTTGAAATCGATCATAAAACAAATTCAAAATTTCAAATTTGATTTTCCACATGCCCATATTCGTAGGAGGATGACGTCATTCAAAATTCGATGGCTTTATGTACCGTTGTTTTATCACAAGCGAGAAATATAGATACATTTATGCAAATTTTCCATCATTTAATTTCTTCAAACATAATCCAGGACTCTAACATTTGGTGGCAACAGTTTGAAAAGTGAAACAGTCATTTATAGTGAGCCAACGCAAAATCGCAAAACGAAAACAATAGTCCTTCAGGGACAAAGCCCATTTGGACTAAAAATTCGGAAAAATGATAATTTGCGCCCTCATTTTTCCGAGTGGCAACAGTCTCTCAAGCTGCAGATGAAAATCTGCTTTATTTCGAAAGTTGTTGCCTCCCCTTGCTTTCAAATCCTAGAGTTTGTTAATAAAAAAATTTCTAAGTTTTACGATGGAAAAAAAAAAAAAAAAAAAAAAAAATCTGAAATGTTTCAGATTTTAAATTACGTCCAAAGGGACGTTTTTTAACATTTTGTGTGTTACCTTTCTTTATTAAATATCATGTTCCTCGCACTTAAACCATAAGATCCAGTGCAACAGCAATATCGTAAAATAGTTTTAAAACGAGCATATCTTTAGAATTTCCGATACAGAGACTCACGCGCTGGAGATAAAAATGATTTTTCTGCACAACGTTGCCATTGCTCGCTTTGAAATCCTCGAGTTTGTTAATCAAAAATTCGTCAAAGTTTTAAAAAATAGGAAATCGATCATAAAACAAATTTCAAATTTCAAATTTGGTCTTCCACATGCTCATATTCGTTGGAGGATTACGTTATTCAAAATTCGAAGACTCTATGTACCGTTATTTTATGACAATGTGAGAAATATACATACATTTACGCAGATTTTCATTATTTAATTTCTTCAAATATAATGCAGGACTCTAACGTTTTATGGCAACAGTTTGAAAAGTGAACCGACATTTATCCGTCCGACGCAAAATGCCAAAACGAAACTAATAGTCCTTCGGGATTCAAATCCCTTTGGACTAATAAAAATAGCATTGCCAAACATTAAATACATTATTCCGGATTTCAAAAATTCGTGCGAAGCCATTTCGACTATTGCCATCCTCGTACAACTTTAATCAGCAGAGACATTAATTGAAAACTTCGAAAACATTAATTTTCGCACTTTTTTTCCGAATGGCAACAGTTTTTCGCGTCGGAGATAAAAATGCTTTAGTTCGAAAAGTGCTGCTACTGGTCGCTTTCAAATCGTAGAGTCTATTAATCAAAAATTTGTAAGTTTTACAAAACCTATACATATAAGGAAGAATGTTTGTTTGTGTTTTATTTGTTTGCTCTCGTTATTGATTTCTGATCAATTATGATGAATGTTTTTGCCACATTTAATCGACTGAAATTGAATATAGGTGAAATATTAGATGGAACTTGAGCTTTTACGACCATTTAATTAGAAAGACGGAAATCATTCAAAACTGCGTGTCATTGTTAGTGATATAATAAGACATAATTAGCTTATTTTTTATGGCAATTTTTATGTGGATTCCATATCACATCAGACTGAAGAATGTATGACTATGTGTCTTTTTTTTTTCATCGTTATTAGGGAAGGATTACAGCGATATCGTTCGCTGTGTTGTTAAATACTACATTACTCTCACTCTAACTTAACTGCCATCGGGTTCTTCCGCTAGTAATAAATAAAGTTGTGAGGAATTATCGCCTTCTCACATGCGTCCTCCTCCGGTATAGGTAGCATTTCCGGCCAGCAATCCGAGGATTCGTAATTTGAATCCCGGCAAGGACGTAATTAAGTTTTCGCGTCTTCTGTTTCATAAACAAGTTATAGCTGTGCGAAGTTTCTTTTGAATCTATACGTTTTTCATTAAAGTATTTTGCCTTCTTAAAGAAAGAAAGCACATTTATGTGCAATTTCCTTTCTAATATAAATACAGGATTATCGTTTTATGATATTATGGTGTTGTCTCTAAAAGGACCCTTAAAATTAATTTTTAAATGCCGAGGGACATTTTACTAAGGCAACAAGTACTTCACTTATGAAACTTCACTGTTTACAAATTCACCTCGCACAGTGCTTCTGTTCCATCCAGCCTGCTCTTGACAGCATCCCTTTACGATTTTTATTTTTTTCCCGGCCTGTAACCAAGCGACAGCTGGCCGGGTACGAGTCGTGGATCGGATTCCAATTCTCTTGACATGTCCGATGACCTTCGTCCTTGCCTAACGAGGAACAGCAGAAGATGGGAGAGCCCAAACTGCTGGGGAATTTTCTCACTTTCTCAGGGGATTGCGTCACTTTTGCCGAGCCACAGAGATGTGAAACAGTTTCTGACTCTTTTTTTTTTTTTCTTTCCCTTTCGTTACATCCACCTGTGTTAGAGCATCGAGATTGTTATGATGGTTTTATTTGTGGTCCCCCATGATGCTGTTGCGAAATAAGTGGTTGTCGCTATCGTCTATCGTAAACAGTTTGTTAATAATACTAACTGTTTACGACAGACGATAATGTTGTTAATAATACTAAGCAAGGAAAGGAAAATTGTTAATGATTTGTTAATAATACATAAATTTCCGGAAACTTATCGTTGTGCAAAAACTGCAGGATGGCGCTTGTTCCCTTTCACAGTTTTTAATATTTTCTCTGTTGCAATCAACACTTTAACAAAATTTCAACAGTCATTGGTTTATCTCTTCTTCACAGAATGTGGCATTTTTTAATGATTAATAGTCAGTTCCCAGAATATGACATTTTTTTAACAATAATATTTAATTCACAGGGTATGCCATTTTTAATAAGTAATAGTCAGATCTCACAATAAGACATTTTGTAATAGTCAGTTCATAGAGTATACTGAAGACTATTACTCATTAAAAATGTCATATTCTGTGAATTGACTATTACTCATCATTGCGTTTTTAAATTGGCATTTTTTAATGATTAATTGTCTGTTTACAGAGTATGACATTTTTAAGTAGTAACAATTCATATTCAGTTAACAGAGTATAAACATTTTTAATGAGTAACAATTAGTTTAAAGAATAATAGTCAGTTCACATAATAATATGACATTTTTAATGAGTAATGCTCAGTTAACAGAATAGGACATTTTTTAATAAGTAATGCTTAGTTCAGAAAGTATGCCAGTTTTTAAGGAGTAATAGTCAATTCGCAGAGTATGATGTTTTTTAATGAGTAATAATTCACAAAGTATGAAATTTTTAATAAGTAATAATCAGTTTACAAAGTATGGCATTTTTAATGTGTGATAGGCAGATGACAGAGTATGATATTTTTAATGAGTTCTAGTCAGTTCACAGAGTACGACATTTTTTAAAGAGCAATAATCAATTCACAGAATATGTCATTTTTAATGAGTATTCGTCACTGAGTATGACCATTTTTAGTGAGTAATACTCAGAATATGACATTTTTATATAAGTAATGGTTACTTCAGGGAGTATATCATTTTTAAGTGGAAATAGTCAGATCACTAATAAGTAATAGTCAGTTCACAGAGTACGGCATTTTTAATGAGGAATAAATAGTTCACAGAGCATGACATTTTTAATGAGTTACAGTCAATTCATAGAGTATAATGAGTAACATTCACTTCACACAATATGACATTTTTTAATAAGTTATAGTCAGTTACTTCACAAAGGATACTGAAGACTAAAAGGATACTGGAAACTCGTTAAAAACTGTCATATTCTGTGAACTGACTATTAGTCATTAATATTATCAGTTCACAGAATATGACATTAATACGAACTGATTATTAAAACTAATAGTCACTTCACAGAGTATGACATTTTTAGTGAATACGAACTGACTATTAAATAAGTAATAGTCAGTTCACAGGGTGTGACATTTTTTAATGAGTAATAATTAGTATTACCATATGCAAAAGTGAAAAAGAAGGACTTTTATTTTTGAACGAGAGACATTTCAAAATAAAATTTATTTTAAGATATATAAACTTATATTGTGAGGAAAAAATTTAAAGAATTTTTTGAACATAGTGCTCATACCACTTAGACATTTAAACATATTTTTCAGAACTACCGTTGTCTGTGAAAAGTTTTCCATTTCTTAATAAATGACTATAAAACCTCGAGCTTGCCTTACTCTACTCTATGCGAGTATTATCGGCTTCACAGACTCATGTTCAGTCTATTCGGTTTCTTGGTCCACTGAATCTTTATTAGTAAAAGAAAAAAGTCTTCTCATCTTTTGCGTTATGAACAGAAACACAAAAATAAAATTCACAAACTTTCAGTAATTCCGAAAAACGATCAATATTGGGACAAGAATCAAAAAATAAAGTTCACATATTTTCAGTAGTTCCAAAAAGCAGTCTATATTAGGATAAGATTTAAAAAATACCGTTCCCTGCTCATGCAGATTATAACCTACGTTGGACTTAATCCTTTTGGCTTCAGATTTAGGAATGAAATCAGACTGCAAAATGGATCGCACAGTTTTCAAACTGTGAGAATCATTCGTGGTGACTCGTTGTTCTGCACCAATGGTAAAAACAGTATGATTCTAGAAATTAATGTTTACGTACAGAGAAACAGTTCTTTTACACTGCACATATACAGTGAGCGCACAGGGAGAAAAATAGGAGGGCATTTCTATATCCTCCTTTCTACCTGCCCAGTTAACGAAATTTAATTTGCATTTTTCATGTCTCGAAAACCCGACTTTGGATATATATTACATTTATATATAGCATTGTTCTAACATAAGTATTTTGACAAAAAATTTTATTTTTCTGAAAGACATACCGATTTTTTTTTCAGTATTTCGATCCTACGATAAGTTATGCCAAAGTACCAAGTCTTGTAAAAATCGCAAGTGCAGTTTTTAAAAAACGATCTCTTAAAATTTTAACTCCTCAGTGTCAATTAAATTTGGCATATGTTCATTAATATCTCTTTTTTTATTAAACTTACATGATTGCCTCTTTCACAGTTCGAGATTTAGGTTCAATCCAAATTAAATTCCAAGATATTTTCTGATTTACTTTTAAAACTTGCATTTTTTAGTAATTTTTGTAATTTTTCGAATTCTTTTTTTTTAATTATAAGCTACAAAAGTTTTGTTATCACTTTAACTAAAATGTATTTCTAGGCATATCTACAAAAAATTATTTTTTTTTATTCAAAATTTCCAAGGTGTACGTGAATTCGAAATTTGGTATATTTGCTGCGGGTGATAAACGATAACGACAAATGTGATTTACGCACTTTGTTAAAATTATTTGAAAGAATGAGCGATGCAACTTTTTTCCGTTTTTGCACAATGAAAAAGAGGAAAACAGGTTACCATAAATTAAGAATCTGGCCATTCTTCACGCAGACTGAAAAAGTGAGCCAAGATAAATTTTTAAATTTCTCACCAATTTTACAAAATTTAATATTTAGGCATTATTTGAGTCTTAGAGTCGAAGTATGGAAAAAAAATCAGTATGTCATTTCGAAATATTCCAGCTTTGTGTCAAAATACCCATAATAAAACAATGTTATATATAAATCTAACATATATCCGAATCAGCGCTTTCGAGAATGAAAAACTCGAGTTAAATTTCGTCAATCGGCCAGTATAACGAAAGATAAAGAACCGTTCCATTTTTCTGGTTAAATTTCGTCAATCGGCGCAGTATAACGAAAGATAAAGAACTGTTTCATTTTCTGGTTAAATTTCGTCAATCGGCCCAGTATAACGAAAGATAAAGAACTGTTCCATTTTTCTAGTTAAATTTCCTCAATCGGCCCAGTATAACGAAAGATAAAGAACTGTTCCATTTTTCTGGTTAAATTTCGTCAATCGGCGCAGTATAACGAAAGATAAAGAACTGTTCCATTTATCTGGTACAAGGTGTGCATATTAGTTTGTCACCATTTTGGATACATTCATACATTTCGTTGCAGTAATTTCTTTTTGCTTTCTGTTTCTCCATGGCAATAATTTGTTTTAAACAATGAAAATTATTTCATCGAGCAGTTATTATTGAGTCACTATTCTTGCGCTACTAAACATCTGCTGGAACTGAGATTGAGCTGAGACTATTGAGAGGATGACACCAGTGTTGCCAGATGTCTGCTCAGGAATTATGAATCGGCGTTGCCGAAGTGATAGAACTTTCCTTGAAATTATGCTACCGTTTTTATTTTTTTAAAAATAATAATGCATGTTCGTTACTGCAAATTTCTAATCAAACAAAAATGTTGTTATTATCTATTTTCAGTTTATATTTTTATGTATTTTTGAAGTGTTCATTTCATATTTATAATTTACTATTTACAGCGTAATTAGGTTACATCGATGCAAGAACGTGAAAAATGTGCAATGCCCTCCCCTGGGTTCGAATTCCGGACTTTCCGGATACACATCGTGTGTGCTTCCAGTTACACTTCAAAAGCATGCGGAAAAGGGGTAGAATATTCATTACATACTCCCCCTTCAGAGGGAGACAGAGAGTTAGGGAACCCTATCGCCGAATCTTGGTGGTGACGAATTATCGTCTACCACCTATTATTTTTAGTTCTGGCCGCACTGTAGAATCTCACCTTCTTGGGAAGCATATAGTAAGTCGGATCTCTGGAAGACTAAAGCCAATTATGTCTATATCTCGTTAATCAAACAGATAACGTAAGAAGGATGTTAAAAACCCTTTTATTAAGAACTAACCACTTTTTTTTTTTTTTTTTTTTTTTAGTTCGGGAGCTACCATAGAGACTCACCTTCTTGGGAGCATACACTAAGTTAAAACTTTGGAAGATGAAACCGAACTTTTTCTATGTCTTGTTAATCAAACAAAGAACGTAAGAAGGGTGTTAAAAACCCTTTTATTAAGAACTCATAGTTAAGAGAAGGCACTTCTTTTGCTTACACAACCAGCCAGCATTTATGGCATAACCCAAACGACAAATTAAAACGTAAATTAGCCAAAAGCTACGCAGAAATGATTAACGCGCATTGGCTGAGACCTATACCGACGTGACAAGTACTACTGGCAAGAATAACGCAACGAAGAAGACAGACAGCTATCGTAGAATTTCAACTAGTAACGTGGTCTTCAGCAGGCGGAACACGCTCCGTCTAAGCAATCTAAAACCTTCTTTTAATTACTATCTCTTTCTGCCTCATTTGTATACGCGCGAACTGAAATTAGCATTCTGGCCGGAAAACGGAAAGAGGAAATGACAGTAAAGATACTTGACATAAAATAACTAGTTAGATAAAATAAATAACTGTCTTAAAATTTATTTTTATATTTTATTTCCGCAAATCAGGATTGTCACTTGTAATTATGAAGTAGGTCACTCGGTAACCCGCGGATCATAGGTTGCCCAAGCCCTGACCTCGCTCGCCAGATCCCAGTCGAGTATCGAACCTATGGAATAAATATAGAGAGCGTGATCTGTATATCTCTTAGCCACCTGTGACGTAATGTTTTTTTTTCCACACCGAAATCATTAATAGCATTAATTTAAGGTAAAAGAGGTTGAAATACTGAAAATGAAACAAACATTTACAATAAAAATGTTAAAGGGGTTATGACACACATAATATCTGGCGGTTAATGATCACTTGACTGTTGAAGGATAAATGTACAAACAATATTTCCAGAAATGGAAGCAATACTTACTTGTCGGGTTTCTCAAACTGCGAGATTTATAGGTTCGGAATGGTTTTGATAACCTTGAAGATAACCTTTGATAGCCTTAATGATTGTTTAATGGATAGAAATCAGCATTTAAATGCTTTTTGTTTATGCTATACATTCGACCGTCATTCGGTTTTATTTCTTGTAATGACAAGCTAAATTTCCTTGCATTTGCTCCGCTACGTCATATCTATCATCATTTTCATCAACGTATAATTTCTGCGTATATGTGGCCTCCTTCGTGTCATGACGCCTACCTCTTCGTGTCATGACGCCTACCTTCTCCCATTATCCTATATTCGTTATTTTAATCCAGATATCCAGATATCCAGATGTTTTTCGTCACCTTCCTTATAATTTTTTTAGTTCATTAGACTTTCAATCTTCGTCTTTATGATTGCCCGCCGCATAAATCTCAGTCTTTATGATTGCCCGCCATTTTTCCTAATTCAGTGCAACAGTGGCTTCTCTTCATCTCTACTGTGTTCTATTACACCTGTGGAATCTGAAATAGCTCCTCTTAATATTCTAAATATTATTTCATATCTGACAGTATGAATGCTTACTCTTTGATTCCACCCTTTTTAGCCCAGTGGTGGAATTTTCCAGTGGAGCTATTACTTTCGTTTTGGTATTTTGCGTTGATCCACTAGAAATGGCGAATTACTTTTAAAATAGTGCCACCAAATATTATTATCGCCCTGTGTTATGTTTAACCCTTTCCAGCACGCTACATTTTAAAGTCGGAGTTTTGATTTAAAAAAAATGTAGGCTATCTAATTAGGCCTAGAGAAGTACAAAAGTCAAATTTTGTGAAGATAGCACTTATCGTTTTAATTCTGTGGGTGTGCCCAAAGTGGCACATTGATTGAATAGAGCTTCGAAAAGAGTGCTGAAACGAGCATTGTTGTGAATAAACTGGCCGATGAGATGTGGAGAAACAAAGAATACACACTCTCAGTTGTCCTAGATTATTAATGAGCCTGGTCTGGACACACCTAGGGTGCGCCGTTTGATTTTAGGCAAGATTTCAAGGTAAAAATTTGAAACTAATATCGAATAAGGAGATTAGCGCACAGCCAAAAAATAACATAAATATTTCTTTTCAAACAAATCCTTTTATACCCTAAAAAAATCTGGAAGATTTCTTTGAAAAATGAGGGTCTTAAAAAACTAAACATGGCTAAAATATATGGACTGGTTTGTGTTCAGCTGCCATCTACTATAAATACAGATGGTTCAGAGTAACCTATAGTAACCTATAAATCCTTTTTCGTTCAATTTTTCTGTGCGTACAGAAGGAAATTTTTAGGTGTGTCCAGACCGGACACACTGTGCCGCAAAGGGTTAAAAGAAATTAATTCGTGAATAATATTCATAGATAAATGCATGTATTTTTCTAGCATTGTGAAAAAACAACGGTTCCTAAGGCTATCCAATTTTGAATAACGTACCTCTCCACCCGGATATGGGCATCTGGAAGCCCAAATCTGGAATTTGTTTTATTATCTATTTCATATTTTGTAAAGCATTTATGAGTTTTTAATTAAGAAACTCAAAAGATTTCAAAGGGAGCAATGACAACTATGTACGAGGGAAAAAATGAAAAACTCTTAAAATAATATAATAAAAAAATTTGAAAGGGTTTCAGATTTTAAATTACATCCAAAGGGGCGTATTTTAAACATTTTGTGTGTTACCAATTCGGGCTCGGAGGGGTACATGTTTGGATGGAGGACTCTGCGTGTTGAAACTCTTAGGTTCCACCGTTTTTCCACAGTGTGAAGAACATGCATGCATACATAGGTACAGATTCTTTGTTAGTCAATAATCCAGATTTAAAACGAACCCATAAACGTCAGATCAGAATCAGAAATGCAGAAAGATACGAACTTAAATGCTATTTCATAAATTATTATGGGTATTATACTGTCCTTTCTTCTTGTAGAACTTACATAAAATGTGAACGCCCTCACAACGTTACTCCGACGACGTTATTGTCCTTCCATTCAAAGTAATTGCGTACTCTTGAAGTACCTAAACCCCTGCAAACGGCGATACCCCCTCCAGTGATAACGATGGGTTATTACACTAGCAACCTCCATATTTTGCTGAAATCGCCCCATAATGCATTGGTGTGACAACTTCCTGATTATTAAAAGAGGGTTACATTTCTTTTGCTCTTGTCGTTGGTCTCCTACAGAGTTTTACGATATAGAGAGTACAGGCTACCTGCAGCATACCACTTTCAAGCGAAGAAAAATAGGATGGGGTGGTTTTTTTTCGGGGGGGGGGGAATCGAAGCTCCATCGTAAATAGTACAACAGCAGGCGACCCTGAGCGAGATGGAAAGTCTCTGCAGAGGGAATGTATATTTTAGTTTCTCAATTCCGGACGGTTACGGACATTTCCCTTAAATAGTTAATTTGCTGGTTATCAGCTGATATTCTTAACTGCGAGATACAAACTTGTTGTCTTTATTATGCGAAATTTATTATTGACAATAAAATATTCCTTTTTTAGGTGAAATATGCTATATATTTATATAGTATATGCTATATGTATTTGAGACCGAAGTAAATTTCTAAACCTTTATTTTGGGAAAACTGTTTGTCATTTTAAAGGAGCAAAATGCAATCTTTATCTGATGTGCACTGCAGGGGGAGGGAATGGAGAATTCTATATCACCGTTCTACTGAGCCGATTTTCGAATGCGCGATTTAAAATATGTATTAGATTTATATATATATATCATTATTTAATATAAGAATAAATAGTAAAATTAAATTAAATTTAAATAATTCTTGCCATTGCTGCAAGGAATGAAATTTGAATTTAAAAGCATTCTCCATTCTTATAAAGCAAATTTAAAGATAATTAAAATTTAAATTTTTAATTATGAAATTTTAATTGCATACAAATAAATGATTAATTATTGCTGCGAACTAATTTAAAATATCATTTAAATTCTGAGAGCATATGTAAATTAAGTGCAAGTATTTAAAACCATGAATATATAATATTCCAAAAAATATTCCCAAAATTTTTTTTTTAATTTTCAAAGACTAAAATAATCTGCATTAGTGAGTAATTGTTGAGCAGGCAGGAGACAGATCTTATCAAAGGGAAGTTGCCTCCAAACCTAACTCTTCAATTACTCAATTCGTATTTCGTCACATATATAGGCATGGGTATAGTAATATTCAAAACCAAAAGGAAATCAAATGTAGTGAATTACTAAAAAAGTTAAACAAAAGGAATTTTGAGAAATTTAGAAAGCAAATTGACTAAGAATCAAAATAATAATTAAATGTAAATAGCCAATGTAAAAAGAGTAGAAAACCAAACTTTCTAGAAACTTTGGTTTTCTACTCTTTTTCTCTAGTGTTCTAGAAAACCAAAGTAATTTAGAAACCTTTGACTATTTGAAAACTTCCCCGACGCGAATTATGCATATAAATTAAAACTAAACTATATACAATCTATAAAAAATATATAAATAATACTCTATACATTTGTATTTCGGAGAGTGGAGTAGCATTTACTAAACTAAATGAGGCTGAATAGTATGTTTCTGCTAACTGTATAAATAGAGGGTGCTTTTAAGGTAAAGTTTAGTGTTAAGCTACTACCTGGAAGATCTATTGTATACACCTATTTTGAAAACTCTTAAGTAATGTAAAATGTGTGTTTTGTGTGCAAAAAATTTTTAAAACTGTGAAGCATTGTAAAAATGTGTAAAAATTTGAAAAAATTACTAACTGTTACGGTTTGTGAAAATAGATGCTGCAAACTACTAAGTAAAAAATCGAAAAAATGTTTTTGAAATAAAGTTCAAAAAATATTTTTTGACGTAAAATTAATTTAATTTAAGTTCAAAAAAAAATTTTTTTTTTAGTTAAAGTAAGAAATTTTTTTTAATAGTCTGAATTTATTAAAACTGAATTTCTACAAGTTTTATAAAAACTTTACTAAATACTGGCCAAAAGTAAGGAAAACTAGAAAAAGGTAAAAATCTTCACTCAATTCAGGCTATAATTGAGTCTTTGAAAAGAGTTGGCCCTTTATTAATAAAAGAAAAGAATCCATATTGACTCAATATACATTTTTACAAATTAATTAATTAATAATTAATAAATATTTACAAGTATAATCCATCAATTCTTCAAAATCCTCCATTACCCTCCAGTTAAGGTTTAAGGTAATGTTATCATACCATAAAGAGTTAAAAAATGAAAAAGAAAAGTTAATGACTGCCTTTTTAATATAGAAATTAATAAATTGTGTTGGAACCTGGTTATTAACTTGAACATTAATTAGCTTTTTTATTTCTTTCTTTAAATCTTTTATTTCAATGCATATATTTTTTATTCTAATTATTTTGCTATAAAAATTATTACCTATTACTTTTCTAGATATATAAATTAGCTCTCAAAACTTTAGCTCCTCAATTTTAATTGAATTTGATATATATTTATTAGTATCTCTTTTTGTAATAAAACTTATTTAATTCTTCCTTTCATATTTCGAAATTTAGGGTCATTCCAAATCAAATTCGTCCATTTTTTATGATTTATTTATAAAATTTGTATTTCAAAATAATTCTTATATATTATTCGAAAAAAATTTTGAATTATAACCTATAAAAGTTTTACCATCGTCCTAAAGTAGATGTATTTCTAAGCATACCTGCAAAAAATCAGATTTTTCTTGTTCAAAATTCCCCGAGATATACGTGAAATTACATTTTGGTGGGTTTTGAAATTTGGCGTATTTATTATAAGCGATAATAACGAAAATGTAGTTTAAGCACTTTATTAAAATTATTTAAAAGTATGAACGATGACTTTTTTCCGCTCATTGACAATGAAAAAAAAAGGAAAGGAAAATAGGTTGCTATAAATTAAGAAGTTCACCAAGCGAATAATTCTTGGCGCAAACTGAAAAAAACTGTGCCAAGATAAAATTTTAAATTTCTCACCAAAAATTACAAAATTTAATATCTAGGCATAATTTGAGTCGTAGAATTGAAATAGGGAAAAAAAGGTACGTTATTTCAGAAAAAGTCCGATTTTGTGTAGAACGGGAGATATAAACTGTATCATTTATTTTTGCGCCGTGGACATTTAACGGAATCAAATTTAAAGCGTCGCAGTTTGAAATTTCTGAACTCGAGTTATCAATTCATAATTAATGCTTCAGTAAAAGACTCCAAGTTTTTCAAATAAAAAGTCAATAACTGTACTTTTTTTAAATAACAATTGCCTATCCAGTTCCGCTCTTTGTTTAGAATGCTGGCGCCAGAAAGCAAAAGTATAATTTCCCCCGCCCTGCAACTGTTGTCGAGTAATTTAACTCTGTAAATGATTTCCTTTCTAGCAGCCTGTTACGCTAGGAAAGCTGTGAGTGAATAAAATTATCCCAACCGCGATAAAATCTTAATTACTTCTTATATTTCATTACGCTAAATTGTTTCTGAAAAAGATGGGAAGGGCTACATGTTCCATTCTCGTTGCAAGAATGAAATGGAAATTGCAACTCCTTGACGAAAGCAGATCAATCATTAATCAAGGAAACGTCGTAGAAGTATTCGACGTTTAGGTCTCCATCATTTATGACTGACGTTGCAAAAACGTCATTTTATATCTGTAAAAATGCGCATGAAGCTTAAACAGCCTAGATGTCATTATGATAAGAGGGCGCAAGTTTATAAATAGTTCGGAAAACCGTTTATGTCTTCATCGTACGTAACGAGAAATGGAAATTCGATCTTACTTCTCAATACGCATTAACTTGCTTCAACAGTAGCAAGTTGGCAAAACAATTTAAATTACCCGTTCATTGCCAAAGAAATAAGATTACATTGTTCAAAGAAATAAGATTTTTTGATTGCTGGAGACGTGAAAAAAAGAAATTTCATTGTTCAAAGAAATAAGATTACAGGAATAATATTAGTTTTGTACATTCATTTTTTCCTTCTTCGATATGTTATTTTATTATTATATATTATTATTTGCCGATATATTGGCCGGGCCGCAAAAATATTTGTTGTGGGCCGCATGCGTCCCGCGGGCCGCGAGTTTGACATCTTTGTTCTACAGAGTAAAATTCTGTGCAGTTTTTTAATTTAATGTTTGGTGTTCCCTTTAGGGATTTTTACGGTACATTTAAAAGTCAGACGAAAGCGGTCAGTAAATGAAATATAATTTTAACCCAAGATTTTTCGTCATTCCTTATTGTACTAAATTACTAATATAAAAGAGAAAATATACAATGCTTATGGCGAGGCTAGTGTGATATCATGAGTCAAGCTATATTTAATCAATTCCATGTATCATTATCAGTAATATACAGGGTGATTCAAAATGAATATAGCGATTATAAACGGCTATAACGATTTAATTGAAAAGAATTTATCGATAAGAATTGCACAGATTGTAAAAGGAAGTTCAAACTTTTGCTTACATCCTTTTTAAATGTTCTATGTGATCCCGTTGGAAATAATAATTGTTAACCGTGCTAGTCCCAACTGAGAGGCCTCCATATCAGACAGGGGGTGGGTCGCCAGCCATAGTTCCCCAAGAGGTAAAATGTACGCTAATCATGCTACCACCCTGAGCAGGGGGGGGGGGGCAGACGTAAAAGTTTCTCTATAATATAAGGAACCTTTTTCCTAAAACTGACTTGGCTGGCTACATGTTAATGCTTAATGACACAGTTGTATTACTGTCTTGAATTTTTTTTTCCTGTATGAATTTTGAACCATGAAAACATCCAGATAGTATTTTTCATAACTTACGATATTTTATTCTAAAATTAGTGTACTCATTTGACAGCAATAAACTGTACATGATGTAATACCCTTAAAATTTCATTCCATATTCCTTAATGAATACAATTTTACCTAGCATGTATACTATTTGTTTAAATTTATTTTCAAATAATCATCTAGATTTTGCACTTCTCATGATCCACCATCTTCATTTATTGACAAAGTGAAGAAAATGAAATGTAACCAAAAAGTGTTTACACAACATAAATGACATAGCTTTAAAAAGTATGTCTTGAGTTCTTTTCAACTACTATGTATCAGTGTTATATTTTTTTACTAGTTAATTTTGCATAAGGCAAAATATGCCTGTATTTTATCCTTTGTTATTCGGGACCTTTCCTCATTTTTTGCATAGTTTTTGTTTATACAGGAATTATATTCTTGTTGTTTCTTCTGGCTGTCATTTCCAAAAACTACTATTCTTTCTCTATAACCTGGGCACGCGGGGTCATCACTTCCAGTTCCCAGGTTTCAAAGCGGTTGGGAACATGCACGCCTGGCGATCTGACTGGGCATCAAAATTGTTCCTACCAGTACCATAAAGTATTTTCTCCCTCCTTTCTGTATGCCTATGTGGTGTAACGATTATCACATTCTGCGAATATAGAGAGGTGCAGGTTAGAGTCCTGGTGAGGGCACTGCATATTTTTCAGCTCTCCTGCTTCATAAATAACCTAATGACTCTACAGTGGCGCCCGAACTAAAGGGGGGGGGGTGGATGATGATTGTTCATGGGTCGCCTAATCCCCAGTCGACCTTTAAAAGGAGAACTATATAAGGTATTTTGACCCTCCTTCCAGCATGCCTTCGTGCTGTAACGGTAGCATACTCGACGCGTATTCCAGAGGTCCAGATACGAGTACCGTCGAAGGCATTGCTCAGTTTTCGCGTCTCCAGCAATCAAAAATTCCTAATGTCTCTACAGCACTACGCGAAATGTCTCGTTCTACGGAACAGAACATACGTCAACTCATCCGAGTGGGCCAGTAAAGTTTCGCCTCAAGGTGTCTCCCAGCCGGAAACGTGAAACGGCAGGGCTCCTGATTTTATACCCGTTGCCGGGACTACCTAGGTACAGATCCTAGCTAGTAGCTTCGCCGGTTTTCCGGCGTCGACCCCTCAGAGAGGGCTCTTGGTAACATGGACAACATCTGAGTGGCAGTCCATTTTACGCCAAACATTCTGAAGCGTATCTGGAGTCACCAAAGCATGCGCATTTTGAGTTCTGGGCTTGTTTTCGACAAAAGAAGCACCTATACAGGGTTATCATACGTATAACCCCATAGAAAGAAACTGAACACCACCTTGCTGAACTAAACACCATCTTGCTCAATGATGCTATCCGGGGAATCCGTATCCAGCTATCTCATCAACCATTGCTGAAGCGTGTCAAGGTAAATATTTTCTGTAACATTTCGCTCAATGAAGAAAAAAAAAGGCTGATAAAAGAACAATGTGTTTCCTTTGCCGAAAACAATTCCAGAACTCAAAATGCGCATTTCTAATGCGCTTGCGTTGATGACTCTTTGCGTTAATGCTTCAGAATGTAATGGACTAGATGTTGGACTTGGATGTTGTCCGTGTTACCAACAGGAGTTACACAAAACATTTATAAAGTATGTAAACAAAATTAAGAGCTTCCTCTTACATCCTATCTAATTCTGATTGATAAACTCTTTTCAGTTAAATAGTTACAGCCATTTAATGTAATGGCTATATTCATTTTGAATCATCCTATATAATCTATCCAATTACAAATATCACGTACAGAACTCGCAACATGCTTACTTAACAATGATATAATGTTGCGAATTTTGTATTTAGATAGTTAATTTTAGTAGTATTGTAATTAAAATTGTTGTGTTTTCCCAAGCAATGCGGCGCCAGACAAATTTTTAAGAGAAAGCTATGCCGGAAAAGTATGAATACAGGGGCACGTGCATTTAAAACTGAGTAAATGGTTATCTCGGTAATTTCTATTGAAATTGAATAAATGTAATTGACCACTATGTTCGCTGCGCAACTGTAATACCACACTCTTATTGCTTTCCAGAAATCTCGACAAGCAGAAAGTACTAGAAATATCTCGCGACTAGTTGAAAATTATAAAAGACCGGAGAGAGAGCGTGTGCGTTGCTTAGTTACTGTTATTGCGAGTTGTTTAGTTCTGCATGAACTGAGGTATCCGATTTAGCTTTCTCTTTAGATGCGCTTTGCAGTGCGTTGTATGTTAAGGTTTTTAGTAGTTTGAAGTATAACTACTGATTATAGTCTGGGATACTGTGAACATTTGTACGAATATCTCTGAGTAAAACTCCAGCGTTCTGATATATTTCTTTTGATAGGAATAAATTTTATTAACCTATTATAAATTTTATTAACCTATTAACGTCTCCACCCGAATATGGGAATCTGGAAGCCCAGATTTGGAATATTTTATTGTCTATTTCATATATATTTTTTAAATCTTGGTGCAGTTTCTCATATTTTAAACATTCATGCAAATACACAGTCAAAAGCACACACACAGACCCACCCAAAAGCATCGGAAAGATTTCAGATTTTAACAATCGCCCAAAAGGGATTTTTAAGGTTTTTTATGCTCTCGCTGAGTTTGCAGTCTACTTAGTTTATTGTTACACTGACTCCTCCTTACTCATTGTTTTCGTCTTTTTAACTTTATTATTAAGCATCATTTTCTTCACACTGACGCCATATACAATTTAACAGCAAAACTGCGACAATTTTAAAAGCAGCATAACGGTATACATTTAGGATTCCTGATGCAGCGTTAAACGTCGGAATACATTTTTCTGTTTTTTTTAAAGTCTTTTCCATCATATCAGTGTTCAGTTTTCTGACTAAGATGGTTTTACAAAACTTTTGTTTGTCTTTTTGTTATTAACGTTTTGTGTCTTTACTTCACTTATTAAATATCACGTTCTTGCTGCTTACGTCACATGAAATTCGTTTCAACGGCAAAATCATAAAACATTTAAAAACGACATATCTTTAGAATTTTCCATAGACAATCTCGGAGCCTGGAGATAAAAGTATTTTTAATCCTTACAGTGTTGCCAATGTTCGCTTTGAAATTCTGGTGTTTGTTAATCACAAATCCGTCAACGTTTTACAAAATAGGAAATAAATAATAAAAAATATCGAAATTCAAAATTCGATCTTTCGGGTGGAGGACTACATTATTCAAAATTTGAAGCCTATGGGTACTGTTGTTTTTCACATTCCTAAAACATACATACATTCATGCAGATTCTTCATTATTTAACATTATTCATTATTCATTATTTCATTATTTTATTAAATATAATATATGTCGATAATATTTGGTGGCAGCAATCTGAAAAGTAAAACAAAGCATTTAAATATTTCGGTGCAATATTGCGTTTGGAGACTAATATCCTATTCTGGACTATTTGGAGCTAAATAAAAAAGTTTTAAGGGAAAACATAAAGGAAGGACGTTAGTGTTTAAAATGAGAGGATAAATCCTTCCCTAAAATGTGAAATTGAATTTTCCTGGCAGGCTTCCAACAAGAGTTCGACCATCAGTGAATGAACTGCATTCCAAAGTTTCCTAACAAATTTCGATCTGAAAAATCCTTACTTTTAGTTTTCAGGGAAAAAGGGGGAGTTCTATCTCTCTTCGGGCTTTCAGAAGTTTTTTCAATATCTATTTATTGGCCTACAGATGATTAGTAATTTCAATTTTTGCAACAAAATTATAAAAGCTTAGTAAAATATTCGAGGTTAATTAGATTGGTGTTTAAATTAGCCAAAATAAGGGAAAGTTAATGCCATGGGCGTACATATCTTAAAGTCCTTTTCAAGGATAGGTTAGGTAGGTTAATATACCAAAAAGTGAATATGATGGAGGGTGTAACTTAAATAAGGGTTCAGAGTCAAAGCGGCATATCTCCACTTTTAGGAGGTTTGAGGAAATGTTGCGGCATTAAGATGCGACGTATAGATATTTATTTCACTTTCCTATCACTCTCTTTTCACCCTCGCTTTTCGTGCGAGAATGTAAAAGAGACAGCCAGCTTTTATTCAGATTAAGGTAGACAGAGTTAAGAGTGGTATTTAAGCGAAAGTTTCGGAAGTTAGTTTTAGAGCGTGTCTGTCTTTTCCAGTCCACGTTGTACCGTGATTATTAGCGATTTGATTTAGTGGCGTAGAGTGCTTCTAGCCATTCAGCTTTGTCCCGCCTGTTTTCTATAAACCAGAGCCTTTCCTGCGCCTTAAATTGTCCTGTGAGCCGTTAGGTTAATTTACCACATTTCTGAATTTGTTAAACGTTGTCGTTATTGGTGCTAATGCCCATCTGTCTGACCTATAGTTAGCCACATTTCTGAAATTTTTCAACGTTGTCGTTATTGGTGCTAATGCCCATCTGTCTGACCTATAGTTAGCCACATTTCTGAAATTTTTCAACGTTGTCGTTATTGGTGCTAATGCCCATCTGTCTGACCTATAGTTAGCCACATTTCTGAAATTTTTCAACGTTGTCGTTATTGGTGCTAATGCCCATCTGTCTGACCTATAGTTAGCCACATTTCTGAAATTTTTCAACGTTGTCGTTATTGGTGCTAATGCCCATCTGTCTGACCTATAGTTACCACATTTCTGAAATTTTTCAACGTTGTCGTTATAAGTGCTAATGCCCATCTGTCTGACCTATAGTTACCACATTTCTGAAATTTTTCAACGTTGTCGTTATTGGTGCTAATGCCCATCAGTCTGACCTAGAGTTAGCCCCATTTCTGAAATTTTTCAACGTTGTCGTTATTGGTGCTAATGCCCATCAGTCTGACCTAGAGTTAGCCCCATTTCTGAAATTTTTCAACGTTGTCGTTATTGGTGTTAATGCCCATCTGTCTGACCTATAGTTAGCCACATTTCTGAAATTTTTCAACGTTGTCGTTATTGGTGCTAATGCCCATCTGTCTGACCTATAGTTACCACATTTCTGAAATTTTTCAACGTTGTCGTTATAAGTGCTAATGCCCATCTGTCTGACCTAGAGTTAGCCCCATTTCTGAAATTTTTCAACGTTGTCGTTATTGGTGCTAATGCCCATCAGTCTGACCTATAGTTAGCCCAAGCCCACGAAATTCCTCGTGGCAAGGAGAGCAAGTTTACGCCTGTCGTTGGCAACAACATCGAGCACCTTACAGGCGACAATGCGATTTAACTCTGAATCTTACTAAATAAATTTACAAGTATAAAATAATTTTAAATGGTTATTCGTTCATATTTCATACAGTAAGTAAAATGTTTTACTTTCTGTATGAACCTAAGTAACCGCCTCCACTTGTAACCACTTTCATTTTACATTACACTCTGCAAATTTAAGGCACTTGAAAAGCGGACTGATTGTCATTTACGTTTGAAATTTACTGAATTTAAATTACAAAACGCACATCAAAAAGTCCTCCACGAAAATATCACTCCTGTTAGGCAGGTAGCCCTCGAGGCTGTGCCAAAATGCGCATTATTTTAAATTGCTAAATTTAGAATCGTTGATAGTTATAGTCGGTCCAGCATGAGTAGAGAATTGTCCGCACCTAAATCATGTGATGTCAGACATTCCCAGCATTTTACTTTATGTAAACGGGAAGCATATTTCACAATTGCACATCTGTATAGCCACCGAGGGAGTGGTTTCTAGGATAGACCAATGGGCATCCAGTAATATTTCTGTCATGTCACATGACCTTTCGCGTGGTTTAAGATTTAAGCAAGATGGTTGAAAATATTCTGCCACGCAGTTTTCTGTACAAAATAATTACAGCATCGTCAATTTCTTCTGGAACTTTTCTTTGTGAAATTGGATCAAATACAAGCAATTGTGAAGATTTCACTGCCTGGTTGAAGGAATTTGAAATAAATACAAACAAATGCTGGATACTCCACAAAAATATCCATGTGAAAAATGACTTAATAAGTGGTTAATAAGATAAAAAAAGAAATATATGATAACATCCGAGCCCAAATGATATCTACATATGCATGTGAGAAAAATGTTTATACCAATTATATATGTAAATAGAAGTCAGTAATTTTTATTGCAGTCTATATGAAAAAGATGTTATAATAACCAATGCTGAATTTTATTCAAAGTGAACTGTACTAATTTGGATTCGTATATATTTAGTGTGTTAAATTTCACATTTAATAACTATCACTCTTATATATACTTACTCAAGAAGTACTCATCAAACTGAACGAATTTATCTTATCCACAACGAATATATTCAGTTTACTCACGTATTAACTTTTAATGTTAACAATTGATATAATCAGATCATAACGCAATATTACTCTGAATCTTACACTTTCAAAAGCAAAAGAATGCAAGTACTGAAATAAGAAACACTAGATTCATTGTAACATTTCCAGTCCTTCTCAGCAGAATTTAAAAAAAATGTACACTTGAATTCTCTTAATCCACAGGTGTTAGTCAATGCATAATATTCGTGGCTAATTGTAGCTTGAGTCATTTTCTCAATGTAAAGAGCGATAATATGCCGTGAACGCCAATCCAAATATTAATGCGTGATAAAAATCGCGAAAGTCAGCGATTGATTAAACTCATAAAACGAAAGTACCACGAGATTTTCTACTGTTACGTCATACATTTATAACTGCGAAACAAATACAAATTAAAACGTAAACAACATACGCTCACAGACTTGGAAGATTTAGCGTCACAAGAGCAATAGAAGCTCATTGGTCCATTTTCGAAACCCCTCCCTCAGTGGCTACGCTGATGTGCAGTTGTGAAATATGCAAACGGGGATTAATAAACAATGCTGTTATCGTAACGGAATTTGGATTCATTTATAACTTTCGATGAATTATCCGCGATTATCAACGCAGTAAATGATGTTGCCTTCCTAACAGGTGAGGTCTCTTCTCTCGTGGTGGACGGACGCGTGGATTTGAGTTCCTAGCAGTTAAGGATAACTTACGTAATATGTATAAATAAAGAAGAATGTTTTTGTGTTTGTTTGTTCGCGATTAACTCAATCACTGCTATAGCTATCGTCACCAAACTTTCTACAATTCTTTTCTGGATCCTGAAAAAGGTCGCCGTTCACTATTTTCGGGGAAAAAAAAAAAAAAAGCTAAAATCAGAGATATTAATTAAAAACACTTAAATTGTTAATTTTCGCCCTAATTTTTCCGAGTGGCAACAGTCTCGCATGCTGGAAATAAAAATCTGCTTTATTTCGAGAATTGTTGCCACTGCTCACTTTAAAATCGTAGAATGTGTTAATAAAATGTTTCTAAGTTTTACGATAAATAAAAATAGCACTGCCGAATATTAAATCCATTATTCCGGATTTCAAAAATTCGTGGGAAGCCATTTCGATTCTTCCCATCTTCGTACGACTTTAATCAGCCGAAATATTAATTAAAGCGCTAATTTCCGCACTCATTTTTCCGAGTGGCAACAGTCTGAACGTTGGAGATAAAAATGCTTTATTTCGAAAAGCGTTGCTACTGCTCGCTTTCAAATCGTATTTATAGGTTTTATAAAATTTCTTTATATAAAGAAAAATGCCTGTTTGTGTGTTTGCGCTATAGATTTCTGATCAATTTTGTGCCACAGTTAATCGACTAAATTTGAATATAGGTGAAATATTGAATGTAACTTGAGCTTTTACGACCAATTAATTAGAAAGACGAAAGTCATTAAAAACTGCGTGCGATTGTTGCTGACATAATGAGAGAGAATTAATTAATTTTTGTATCTAAATTTTTTATGTGGGTTCCATATCGCACCAGACTGAAAAATGTATGACTATGGAATCCTAGTTTTTCCATCGTTATTAGAGAAGGCTTACAGCTGTATCATTCTTTCTGTTGTTAGATACCTTACTCTCAATCTAACTTAACTGGCATTGGATATTTCCGCTAGTACTTTTATAAACTGTTGTATAAAGTATTTCATTTAACTGATGTTACCAGGATTTTCCATTAAAAATTGTTAAATTAAACTAAAACCTTCTTTTGTAGGTTCTGGGTGTGACAGAAAAGGAGTTCCTAGAAGGTATGGGGGTCTACTTCGTCTCCTTCGTCGGTCACTACGGCTATGATAGAGTTCTCTCCGTTCTCGGTCGGCATATGAGGGACTTTCTGAATGGCTTGGACAACCTACACGAGTATCTGAAATTCAGCTACCCCCGAATGAAAGCGCCATCTTTCTTCTGCGAGAGGGAAACCTCCTCAGGTCTAACACTCCATTATAGAAGCACCAGAAGGGGTTTCTTATGGTATACCATTGGACAGATCAAGGTAAATTTGAATTTATTTGTTATTTCTATTTTATTTTCTCATTTCTTTGGATACTTAAAAAGAATTTCAAAAAGAAAGATTAAGCTATAGTAGTTTTCACAAGTTCTCGAGCACGTTTTGACATGTTTTATAAAAAATCATTGAAGTAAGTACACTCATGTCCATAAATTAAGGATAATGCCAGCTGAGGCAAATAAAGGTTGAGGAACAAAGAAAAAGTGATTTATCCATAAAGCCCATTTATTAAACAAAATATAAAGAACAAAAATGGTGGTGTATGTGTAATATCATTCATAAAATCTACGAATTTTGCTCCCGGGGAGCAACTGCAAAAAATATATCCTTTACAAAACTTTTACATTACATGGTTGGTATGTTGGTTAATACATCGTATGTCTCCTAGATGATGAAATTCAGTCCGTACAACGCCTAGACATGCCGAGTATCAATTTATCCAGCTGATCTTGGAGAAGATTACTCCACTCAGTAAGCAGTGCTCTTCAAAGTTCCGGTACACATGTAAGGAGATGCTAGACGGGCTACAATTCGTCGGCCAAGCATGTCCCACACATGCTGTATGGGATTAAAGTCAGGCGAGAATGCTAGCCATTCCATACGGGTAATACCCTCAGATTGCAGGCAATCCTTTACAATGTTTGCACGGTGAGGACAGGCGTTGTCACCCATAATCACAAATTCTGCGCCCGTGTCTTCCCTAAACAAACGTACATGTTGTTCCAGAATGAATAAAACTGGCCTGTCATGTTTCCGATCTGAACATGCACATCTGTTCTGGAGGCCAGTGTAATTCCACCCGAAACGAGCAATCCTGCACCACCGCAACGGTGTCGTTCAGTGATGTTGTCTTGGTTTTATAGGGTACCTGAAGTTCTCCATATGAAAGTCTGATGTGAATCAGACTACAAGCTAAACTTGGCCTCGTCGAAAAATATCACACAAGCCCACTGTGACGATGTCTGCATTGCATATTTACTCCAGGCTAACCGCTGGCGACAGTGAGTTGCCGTGAGCGGAACACATCTATTTGACAGGCCTGCGAGTATATAGACCAATCTGTCCCAAACGTCTGTACACGGTTTGCTGTGAGACTGTCGTACCCGTGGCTGTCCCCAATCTACCAGGGTATTGGTAGCCAAATAGCACCTGTGCCATCGAGCGTCCAGTCACTGCTGTCTTTGGTATTCCATGTAAAGACTAAGGGGAGGGGTACCACGCGTAGTACTGGTAGGTTGCCAGAAAGAACGGCCAGTCATCGCTTCAAGTTCTCAAAACCCACCCATCGTAATCTCTAACCATTGGGACGGTGGTCTTGGCTGGCTGGTTCAGCGGTGGGTGCTTAGAGGGAGCCTAAAATTGATGTCTCCGGGGATGTGGGACCCTGGGGCTCAGCAGGAGTGTATGACCATCTTCGGGTGGCTTTTGATTGGTGTTTCGGCACCAGTCCCTGTAATGCCGTTAAGTTGGCTAGCCAGGTACGAAAACCAGTTACCAGTACCCGTGGCTGAAGATAGCTGACGATATAGGTTTGGATGCTGTGTTCCGTCTGCTTCTTTTGGCAGTTAATGTCAATTACCTGTCGTCGTTTGGCGTTGTAACTCAAGGGCGACATGTATCGTAACGTCTATTGGCATTTACATCATTTTGGAATCGTTGCCCAAGCCTAGAGATGACGCTTTGGGCTATTCCAAATCCTTGAATAGTTCCATCTGAGTATACACAGATTCCAAGCGGCCAATAATTGTACCATGTAAAAGTCATCCACAATCGTCCTTTGTGTCACAACTATTCGGTTGTGGCACTGAGCAGCATACAGAACACTTGTGAAGAATTTTACTTCTCTGCTACCGTTCTTGATAGACACTTCTCTTACATTCCCATCATTGTGACGTACTACCGGAGTCGTCTTATAAGGTATTTCTCCTTCTTCGTAGTGTAGTGGTCAGCACACTGGGCTCGTGTTCCATAGGTCCGTGGTTCGATTCCCGGCGAGGTCATTGCTCATTTTTCATCTTTTCTGCTTCCAAAAAAATACCTAATGTCTCTAAAGTGGCGCCCGAACTAAAAGGGTGGTGGATGATGATTCTCCACGCCCAGGATTTGGCGAATGGGTCCCCTAAACCTCAGTTGCCCTTTAAAAGGGGGAGTATATAAGATATTTCTCCCGCCTTCTTAGCATACCTTTGTAGTGTAGTGGTTAGCATGCTGGGCACGTATTCCAGAGGTTCGTAGTTCGATTCTCGGCGAAGGCATTGCTCACTCACCGGCTTCGAAATAACCTAACGTCTCTCCAATCTAATTTTTCATGTAATTTAATATTATTCTTGAAGATGTGTGCGATAATTTTACAGATGAAATTTTTACTTTAGAGTTCAATTTCCGATTCTGAATTACCTTAATTTATGGACATGAGTGTAATAGCAATTCACTATAGAATGTTGATTTGTGTTACTTTTCTCATGATTATAAAAAAAGAAAAGTATTTCTAAAGATCCATTCATATTAAAAACACTGATTTAAAGGTATATAACCAAGGGAAAGAAAAGATTCCAGACAAATGAAAATATGTATTCTTCATAAAATCATGTTTTTAACAACTCCATGTTTAGTGTTACTTTCTTTTATCGGCTGAACAGCTGTTCTATCAATTATGCACGTCATACTAAATTCCAATCTATGAGGTTTCTCTATATCTTTCCTGTCCCCGTAAGATATCGGAACAGGTAATTAACAGAGAAGCTACATCCTCAGTGAAGATGTTAACCGTCATGGGCACAAACAATAGGTTACAAGAAACTCAAAAAGAAGTTAAGATACGATAACACGCCGAACAAGTATTAATTTAGAAGTCAAACAGCAAAAATCAGCGTTATATTTTCAAATTTTCACAGGACTAGTTTCGATGGTTTTGCCGAACCATCATCCTCAGCTCAAAACCATCGAAATTAGTCCTGTAAAAATTTGAAAATATAACACCGATTTTTGTTAATTGATATTTTATTTATATTTTCGTTATTTATATATCGTTATATTTTCAAATTTTTACAGGACTAATTTCGATGATTTTGAGCTGAGGATGATGGTTCGGCAAATCCATCGAAACTAGTCCTGTGAAAATTTGAAAATATAACGCTGATTTTTGTTGTTTGACTTATAAATTAAGCAGAAAGGTTGTTGTTTTAGTTTAGTGAAAATGATGTAGCCAGAACTAATCCTGCGTATCTGGCAATGCAGTAAACACTTGAGTGAAAAAATTGTTCAATGGATTAATTAAAAATAATTAAACTAAATAGTTGTTGCCAATAGAAAGGCATATCGATTCAAAAAGAATATTATTATTCATTAGTTGTGGAATTTAACTAAAGCTTTTACGTTCTTTTATAATTAAATAGCTGTTTGCACGGCCAGCCACCTGAAGTAATTGCTATAAAAAGAAAAGAAATGAAATGATTTTAACGAGTCTAGATAGCATAATTTTACGAGTTCGACAAAGTAATAATTAATTAATAATAATAAAGATGACGAGCTGCGTTTATTGTTGTTAAATCGTTTAGCTTATTAACCAAAAATGGATACGTCTGTTACATTGGAAAGTAAAATTAAATACCTTGCATTATTCCGAAGAGCAGTTCATTGGCGCATCGAAAATAAAAATGCTGTTTCGAGCATACGGGTTCGTAATGGATTGAATGCACACACAATCCATGATAACTTGATAGAAATTATTTTACCGACAAAAGCACTTAGTTCTGGAACTTCCCAAAAAATACTCGTACAGTTCATCTCAGTATTACTAAGCGCAACCAGTAGTTACACTCCATACTGCTAGTAATGTTGTAAGACTTTCACTGTGTAAATCTCAGTTACTGTAGAAAGTGACGAAGCTTAAGTACTAGATAGCGAATAATCGCTTAAGTTCGTGTGACAAGAAACAACAAGATGGAAGTGTAAATAACCCTTTATTATTCCAATAAGATTTAACAAAACTCCGCCTTGGGGTGTACAATCAAAGCCGACACTTGGGCTTGAACTTAAGAGACTAAGAATTAAACTAAAACTAAGATTAACTAAAGAAATATAACCGAAGCTATCAAGTTTCTAATGCAGTTGGCCCCTTAAACACCAAATGACTGCGAAGCTTATGAAGGGCCTGAGTACGGCCGAGCGTAATAACTGCTTTGAGAGAGAGGCCAAAGGGCAGACGCGCCTAAATCAGAAACTCTGATTCTCTCAAAGAACTTCGCGGTTAAATACCGCCCTTCCTCATTATGTATTCAGACGTGATTCTAAGACTACTTTCTGGCCGAAAGTAGTAAGTTGAAGTCAAGAATTTGACAGGAAAAGAACTTAAAATTTAACTGTTAATAAAATTAACACAATCCTTACAACGTTAAACACAATTCAATGCAAAGCGCATCTGTAAACTCTGATATTTTCGTTGAAATATGATACCTGAAATTTTTCGCAATTATAATGCTTCCTTTACTTCATAGAAGGAAGTAAAAAGACTGCACGTAAATAATATAAAGCAATAGCGCATAATAATAGTAATTATAAATGTAATTAACTTTTAAAAGTTTCTTTATATAAGAATTATTATTCAGATCCTACAGGACAAGAACGAGTACAGGGGGCATCATATCATTGCTATGAGCAAAAATGGTATTGCCCCGGTGTACTACCTTTCCGTATTTATTGAGAATTAAACAAGGTGACATGCAATCATGCAGATGCTATTGATGTTAGTATGATTAACTGAACTATAAGTCCAGATAGTTCATATCAGTTCAGTGCATCGCACTCAATTGGAATCAGCTCTGTTACATGGTATGGAGGAAAGACAAAGATATGAAAGAAGACTGAAGGAACGTTAGAAGTGTGTGTTTGGTGGAGATAACAATGGCACTCTGAAATTATTGCAGAATGAGAGGATTGAAGATTACGTTTGGCAGTAGTCGATGATGTTCTTTGACTGAATGTTTTTCCGTGCTTAATTAGAAATCGCCTGAATTCTAGACCTGGATTGCTTGGATGACGGATATGGTGAACAGACGTCATTGGACAGTTGAAAGATGTAGTGCTATGGGTCCCCGCTGCTTCCGCAAATACATCTGTTAGAGAAGGCTTTGCGTCTGTTGAAGAAGTGGAGTGGAAATGGGCCACGGCCCGAGATGTACTGGGAAAGGAACTAGGGTGAAAAAGTGACGTTTTCATCTACTTTAGCGAGGAATTCATACGTTCGTCTTCCTTGTTGTCCGTGGTCCCACTGATGTTGCCGTTGTGTGGTTGCAAGTTGTTTCAGCTTACATTTTAATGCTGACTTTGGCCACGGGATGAGTGCCTATTTGGTGGATAGCTGCGTCTTTTGGTAAGAGGTCAACGCGTTCATTTCCTGCACAAGCTCTGTGACCTTTATTATATTATAAATTTGTTGCTGATGTTGAGTATTAAATCCTGAATTAGATATGCAATTGGTGAGTTTGAGAACTGTTGTTTGATAGCACAGATAGCTGACTGGCTATCAGTAATCACATGGATGGTGTCCGTATGTGTTGGTAGAAGTAGCTTGATAGCATTCAGAATGGCTGTAAGCTCAGCTTGGAATACGCTGTTTTCGTGTCTGAGGACATCTTGCCATTCAGTGTAGGTACTTGTCCCGAATTTATAGTGACTCCGCAGCCTACTTTGTCCTCTATCTTCGATCCATCAGTATATGCTGTGAATTTAGTAGATGGTGGAAGGTTGTTGAGGTTGCAGTGCAGGTTATGAAGAAAGTTACTCGGGTGTCTAATGTATTTTCCTGGTGTATCCTCGTAGTCTTGTGGATTGAAGATGATATCATCGTAGCTTGCAGATTTCTTCAGCTGAAGAATTTTGGAGGACAGTGCTTCAATTTCAGCTTCAAGTGGCAAAGAGTCACACCTGCCAGAACTTGTAGAGCGTTGATGGAGGTTGTTTTAAATACACGGGCGATGTTAATTATGAATGGACGCTGAATGGCATTAAGAATGCGAACTTTCCTGGCTGTCATTGGCAGAGCTCAGATGGCAGTCGTATACGTGATGATCTTATTTACGACTGTTGTCAACAGCATTTCCATAATATGGATATTCAGATCTTACAGGAAGTGTGACAGTTTTAGTAAGCTTATAAGGTATTTCTCCAGCCTTCTTAGCATGTCTTCGTGGTGTAATGGTCAGCACGCTCGGCGCGTAATTGAGAGGTCCGTGGTTCGATTCCCGGCGAAAGCGTTGCTAATTTCTTCAAGCTGCTCCTTTAAAAAAATAACCTAATGTCTTTACAGTAGCGCCCTAACTAAAAGGTTGGTGGATGATGATTCTCCACCAGGATTTGGCGAGTGGGTCCCTTTTGCACTTTAAAAGGGGGAGTATATTAGATATTTCTCCCGCCTTCTTAGCATGTCTTCTTGGTGTAGTGGTCAGCACGCTCAGCGCATATTCGAGAGTTCCGTGGTTCGAGTCCTGGCGGCATATAAGCATTCTGTACCGCACCAGGCGCGTGGGGGAAAAATACATCCTCGGGACTGGGTATGGCTTCCGATGACATCATTTCCTCTACGCTTAGGAAGCCTTTGCTTAAGATCGAGAGTACACCTTCATACCATTTGTTTACATTTTGATAGAAATATCGAAAAGATTATTACTTTAATGACGTGCGCTGTATTTTTGGTGCCATGAGATTACACTTCCTGTAACTTCCTGTAACACTGTAGTGTGGTGAACTAAAAAATTGTAGCGTTTTCCCTCAGAGAGAAAAAGTATTATTTCTTCTAGTGTCCTAAATCCATAAATGTGTATTAATATTAGGCGCAGAGATTTTTCATAAATGTATTCTTAACTTAAAACCGTTCATAGTAAAGGTGTGTTAATTATTAATTCATTATTTCACGTTCATTATATATCCATTCTCTGCAGATGTAATCTGCAAAAATATGAGACAAGTCAGTTTTCTCAGATAGCAAAAATGGTTGTATGTTAACATAATACACAGTAAATTCACTATATTTGGAGTCAGTTAGGAAAATTAAAATTTATTTTTGAAACTGGACTACCATAGATTTGGATTAGAGAAATAAAGACACGTATGTTTAAATTGAATAATATTACTTTATGAATATTGCCCATTTTTAATGTGTAATATCTTTCGTACCTTTGTGAAAAATATCGTTGATCAGCAAAGGAAGTTCCTTTCCTTATACACGTATATTAAATTCAGCGGCAATACTCAATGCTCTTTTTTGTTTCATTTAAGGCAACAGAATATTAGAAATGGGAAAGACATGGACACTAACATAGAAATAACTTAGTTGCAAAGGAAATATTTTCTGAAATGTGAAAGGAAACGAATTCAACAAAATTACGAAAATAATTCACTTACGAGCACACAGTACCTTTACAGTTGGTTCGAAATCGTCGGTTAATCCAATGTGTTTTGGTTTTTGTAGTAAATTCTAGAACTGGCAATTTATATAATCTAAGCGCTTAAGTTTGAGTTTGGTATTAACAGCATCTTTAAAGGATTTTATAATTTTATTATTTCATAAAACAGGAAGCCATCTGCAGAGCGTTGCAAGTAAATCTTTTCGTCTGGCATAATTCTTAAAAGGAAACAAACGATTATTTTAACGTTTCCGTGTCACTCATGCTCGTCATTCAATGAAACCAAAACCGTAAGAATCCCTCCTAAACGTCAATACGCCAAGAGAAATTGATGTCATCGGAAATTATGTCCAATCACAAGCACGGAGTTTTTCCTATGCGCATAGCGCGGTACAGAATGCTTATATGCGTCCCGGCGGCGTAATGGCAGACCGCACATTGAGTTGAACAGTGTTAAGCGAATTTCGCTTACTGCGCATGCTTGATGGTGTACCTTTGGCGAAGGGAGAAATATTGGCGACTAAGCAAGCCTACGTTAGCATATTCGTGATCTCCATGGCTCTCGAGTGTGTTCGAGTGATGTTTAAAATTGCAATGTTGTGGAACTTTGCTTATTAGTTATTTTAACGTCCATACCGATTGCACTTGCTTATTTTTCTAATATATGTTTCATTTTAATTTGTCAATAACAGTGCATTTAATATTTGTTAACATATGTTCGTAATAATTCGTTATTTAAATGCAATTTGTTTACATGTTATAATTCAGTAATTGTAAACTGGAGTATCTCGCTTAGTTTGTTAGCGTATATTCGCGCTTTTATTTTCTCATTTCAAAGAATTTAATAACTAGCATTAAAGAATTGTAAAATTTCTTCAGTGTAATTTGTAGGCACTTGTTATATTCCTCTGTGTTTCTTTATGTGTGTACGAATGGAACGTATGGTAAATCCTGAATTGGTTTTATTGCTTAAAAGTATAATGAATAAATTTTCAACTAATATATCCTAAATTTCAGTCTTTTTCTGAACGAAAATTTGTACAGTTCCAAAGAAATGTGCAGAATTTCATAAGTATCATATTTTACATTTTGAATGTAAATACTGCTTCACATTACTTCGCAATAATTTCAGCTTTCTAGTTGTTTGAGCAGTACAGCAAAAAATAGTATTTTGACACAGTAATTAATTTACATTTACATTATTCTCTACGAAGATTTAAACGCCAGATTTGTTTACAATTAGATGGCGATACATCTACCATATACCGTATTTATCTTCTTTTCAAATCGCGCCAACATAGTAATTACGCCAAATTGTTTTCTGGGCATGCGCAGTATGCGACATTCGTTTAACACTGTTCAACTCAATGTGCGGTCTGCCATTACGCGTCCCGGCGACGGCATTGCTCATTTTTCATCTTTCTTGCTTTAAAAAAATACCTAATGTCTCTTCAAGCTTTATAATCCAACAATCAATTTTTATGATATTTTGCCAGACCATTCTAATTCTTCCCTTAAAAAAAAACATTCATCTATCCGAATAAGTGTTAAATTTAACTATCCGGAAGTGTTGTATTAAATTATCCGGAAGTGTTAAATTTAATTTCCAGAAAATTTCTCAAGCACGTATTTATGAACGTATGATATCGTCTGCAATAAATAATATTTAGGTTTTCAAAAATTTAGATATAAACTTCTTACGAAACATTAAAATCTTACCAGAGTTACATTTTGCTGAATTATTTTAACATCACTTCCATGAATTTTATCAATGAGAAATAAATTCCATCCCATGGGAAATTGAGTGAATATAATGGCGTAATAAAAAGAATTGGGAAGAAGCACAGTTTTCTGCCATTTATGTAACTATAAATTGGAAATCTTTCTGAATAGTTTATGAAGACATCAAGATACACGCGCCTGAAAATATTTCGAATATTGGTTTTGGCGTTATTGCCCTGCTTTGAATGTCACTGAATCTATTGAAAAGACAGCCCACGTTTGTCACACAGCTATTTATTTCTCTGAAAAAAAGTAAATATGACGCTCAGTTGTAAGAAATTTCTGTAGCTTAAATTTTTAACGGTTGGTAAGAAAGAAGTTTAGATATTTTATTCATTCTTCAAGGAATTGTTCGCGGGAAAGAAGTGAAAACAGTCTTTTGATATTCTAAAGGGTTATTTTAATCGTAAAATATTTTCGAAATCGGACTTGACACTAAATATAAAAGGCTATAAGTTATTTTATGTTAATTAACGACTTAATATGATTTAAACCTTTACTATAATTTCTTCCCGTAGATTGTATTATTAATGATATTTCACAGATTATTAGTTATGTAGAGACATTAGGTTTTTTTTCTGGAAGCAGGAGAAGTGAAAAATGAGCAAAGCCTTCGCCGGGAATCGAACCACGGACCTCCGATTACGTGCCCAGCGTGCTGTCCGCTACACTACGAAGGCATGCTAAGATGGCGGGAGAAATACCTTATATATAGTATTAGTATTATTATATTTCCGTACATATATTAATCTACGGATTCCGTAGATTTTATGTTAATTAACGAATTATTGTGATTTAAACCTTTACTATAACTTCTCCTTTACGTAGATTATATTATTTCAGTAAGACCCCGCTTAACGCCGGGGATACGTTCCATCAAAGTAGAGCGTAATGCGAAACAGCGCTAAACGAGGCTATCTTAACATGTAAATAATGGGGTTAAGGGAAGATGGATAGAAAATTGGTTAGGTATTAAATTTAATAATGTTTTTAAATAAAAATAAAACCAAACATTTATTTCTTACAAAAATAAAAACAATACAAACGAATATACTTATAAAAACAAATAAAATTCTCAGTCAGATCATTCAGTCTATTCTGTGTTTCCAATTTTCTGCCTTTTTTGTCAAGAAGGCATTATGATAGATTGGCATATTGCATTCAATTTCGTCGTCAATCCATATAGACAGTCGTTTTTACATTTCCTCTATAATGTTATTTCTAAAACGGGTATTCTAGTTGCAGAGCTTGACGTAGTTGCATTTGCCGATGACAGTATTTTTTCTTTATTCTTAAGGTTTGGTTTATTAGATTACGGCAAAGCACTCGAGGGCTATCTGCCTTAAGGGAGGGATGCCTGCGTGGAGGACTTTCTTAGGTAACTGACTCGTATACATGTTACACATGAGAAAACCACGAAAGCACCCATGCAGCCAGCCCGTTCGCGGGATTCGAACGTCGGACCGAACTACCAGTGTTCAGCGACGTTACCGCTCGGCCGCCCTTTATTCTTAAGAATTGTCCTTATTGTTGAAGTTGCCAAATTCAATGCAGCACTAATTTAAGACTAACGTTCACCAGAATCTAATCTTCTAATCACTTGCATTTTAGTTTCTAGTGAAATGCTTTTTCTGGTTGCTTTCTTTTCTTGTTTTTCATTATTAATCGTTAAAGTATTACATACATTTATACTTACAATAATGTTCACAAATGTTTCAAATGATAAAATTGCGTCCGTACAGCACCGCACCAAACAAGAAACACAACTACACTGTTTCAGCTATGTTATTTGGAAACCTAGCGCTGCGCACAATTTCGGGGAATCCCCGGGTTGAAATACAAGAGCGCTAAACCGAAACAGCGCTAAACGAAAAAGCGTTAAGCGGGGTCTTACTCTAGTAATATTTCGTAGATTATTAGTTAAATTCGGTAGATTGTATTATAATTATTATTATATTTCCGTGCCTTATATTAACCTACGGATTCCGTAGATTTTATGTTAATTAACGAATTACTATGATTTAAACCTTTACTATAAGTTCTTTTTTTCTTAGATTTACGTAGATAGGTCCACCAGATTGGAAATTATTTGGTGTCTTTAAGCTGAGGGTTTAAATCAGGGATGGCCAACCTTTTTTAGAGAGCCAGTATCTGGGAAAAAAATATGCGTGCCAATTCATACTTTTCCAGCATATTAAAAACTAAAAGACAGGAAAATGTTATTTATAGGCTGATTATGGGATTTTTATGCAAACAGCACATTTATTTAATCTAACTCTGAGTAGAGAAGATTTTAAAAATAATATAATAAATAAAAAAAGCTCGAATTTAAAGATTCAGTCAGTTAGACCATGTGTAAAAATGAATTACTCGAAGCATTTAATCCAGATATATAAAGAGAATGTCTGTTTGTTTGTTCGCGATTAACGCAGTTACTACCATAGCTATTGTCATCAAACTTTCTACGATTCTTTTCTGGGTACTGGAAAAGGTCGACGTTCACTTTTCTCCAAACAAAAATAGGTAAAATCGGGGATATTAATTAAAATTTCTGAAAACTCTAATTTTTGTCCTTATTTTTTCCGAGTGGCAACAGTCCCGCTCACTGAGATGAAAATCTGCCTTATTTCGAGAAGCGTTGCCACTGCTCGCTTTCAAATCGTAGAGTTTGTTAATAAAAATTTTCTAAGTTTTAAAACGAAATAAAAATAGCATTGCCAAATATTAAATACATTATTCCCGATTCCAAAAATTAGTGGGAAGCCACTTCGACTGTTCCCATCTTCCTACGACTTTAATCACCCAAGATATTAATTAAAATCTCTGAAAACACTAATTTTCGCACTTAGTGTTCTGAGTGGCAGCAGTCTCGCGCGTTGGCAATAAAAATGTTTTATTTTGAAAAGTGTTGCTACTGCTCGTTTTCAAATGGCAGAGTTTGTTAATAAAAAATTTGTAAGTTTTAAAAGATCCATATATGTCTGTTTGTGGGTTTGTTTGTTCGCGTTGTTCATTTCTGATCAGTTATGATAACTGTTTTGCCACATTTAATCGACGAAAATTGAATATAGGTGAAATATTGGATAGAACTTGAACTTGTTTTATCACAAGAAACATATATTCATTTATGCGGATTCTTCATTTTTTAATTTCTTTAAATATTATACAAGGCGATAATATTTGGTAGCAACAATTTGAAAAGTGAAACAACGCTTATAGTAAATCAACGCAAAATGCCAAAACGAAATTAATAGTCCTTCTGGGTAAATTTCGATTTTGGATTAATAAAGTATTTAATGTTTGGTAATGCTAATTTTATTTCATATTTTGTAAAACATGAAAACTTTTAGCAAGAAACTCTACGATTTGAAAGCGATGACTGGCAGCATTTCGAAATAAAGTAGATTTTTATCTCCAGCGTGCGCGGCTGTTGCCACTCGGAAAAAATGAGTGCGAAAATTGCCTTTTTCAGAGTTTTTAATGAATATCTTGGCTGATTAAATCCGTACGAAGATGAAAATAGTCGAAAGGGTTACCTGCGAATTTTGGGTACATCTCTCAAAACTCCCTACCGCAACGGAGAAGATAATGTCACAAACAGTTGCCCACAGATTTTAATAGATGTTTTGAGTTTTTATGTATTTTTTCCTTGGTAAGGATGTTTTGAGGTAAGAACAAAATTGATTGAATGAGAGGTATATTTCTAATGACATTTCAAAAGGAAATAATTTTAAGTGAAGTACAGCAAAAAATGTGTGTAATTTGACGTACGAGGAAGTCATGTGGTGTCCGCATCCTATATATTAACTTGAGTGTTTCATGTTAAGGCAAAGTTATCAAAGGCGTACGTACCATCATGGCTTTTCGATTTTACTCCATAAAATTTTGGAAATTTGAAACAAGCTTTCCTGATATATATATATAAAGTGGAATTTACCTGAATACTGAATCTTACGTTTAGTAATGTATACTAATTCAATACACTTTTATTCACTGTAGGAAGTGGGACGGCATTTTTACAACACCGCTGTGGATGTACACGTATTGAGCCACGAGAGCTCTGTGGGTGCTATTCATGTCATAATGCAGCTGTCTTTCGACAACAGAGCTTTTCAGCTGGAAGAGAACCGAAACACGCAGCGCATCGACCGCATCATGTTACCCATCAAGGCTTTTCTCTTCCTTGAAATCTTCCCATTCTGCCTCGTCTTTGACTCTGGTCTTTACATCAAGACTATCGGCAAGAGTCTGCGAGCCATCATGCCGGATATCGCCGGCCGGAAGTTGCCAGAAGTCTTCGATCTTACCAGGCCGCTTATTGAATGTACCTGGGAAGCAGTAAGTGATAAAAGTTTATTGCTCTTTTTTACTATACCTAACTATACTAACTACTGTAGCTGTATAACTTTACTAATTACTATAACTACTATACCTATATAACTATAATAACCACTATACCTATATAACTGTACTAGATATTAACTACTATTTCTATATTGGATATTAAATCCTATACCTATATAACTACCTACTGTACCTATATAACTATACTAACCACTATAACTTCATAACTATATTAACTACTTACCTATATAACTATACTATGTTAACTACTACACATATATAACTAACTACTAAACCTACATAATTAACTACTATACCTATATAACTATACTAACCACTATAACTATATTAACTACTTACCTATGTAACTATATTATATATTAACTACCATTACTATACTACAGTGGTGCCCAACCTTTGGTCTCTCGCGAGCACATTTCCAAAACATCAACATTTTTGTTAAACATATTTCCTGTCTTATGTGATACACCTGAAATATTAATTTCGGCAAATGGGTTTGAGATGAATAATAATATTGGTTGAACCTTTATGGAAATCAGAGAAGCGGAGTTCAAAATTATTTTTCAGTGCATTTAGGTTTTCCGAGTATTTCTCTGTTTCAATTGCCTCGTGGTTATTAATATGGCTTGATAAATTCTGAAAAATGGGTGAATTTTTTTTTCTTTCTTCTGATTTGTCCACAAATTTAACTTTATCTGAAAAGCAGTTACAGTCCCAGTCAATTGAAAAACGGTTTTTCTTTCCCCTGGAGATCTTTGTTTTAGTTTGTTTAGTTTAGCTGTTATATCCGTGACAAAATACAGATCAGATAACCAATTATTATCGTCCAATTCTTTATAACTTTCGTTTCCGGATTCCCAAAACTGCTTTATTGACGAAAGAAATTCTACAAACCTTTGAAGTACTTTTCTCATCCTGACCCACCTAAACATCAGAATGGAGCAATAAGATTTCATGTTCGCTATCGAGTTCATCAGTTAGCAATCAATTATTTCATAACGTTTTGCAAGATATCTCTTATTGTGGTAAATGCTTACCATATTTTAACAATTATGAAAAGTAAATAAATGGTTATTTTAAAAATAATTTTTGTTCGTAGTACCTAATCGGGCTGGCGAGCACATACAAAACGATCGGGACGACTTGTAAAAACGACTTATGCTCGCGGGCACAAGGTTGGGCACCGCTGCTATACTACATATTAACTACTATTACTACTAATATAACTAACTACTATACCTATATAACTATAATTAGAGATTAAGTTAAATTTAGTGTGTGAATGGTTGTTTGGGGATTAAGGTATATCCTAATTTTATAAAAGTTATTTTTAAACTCCTTTCCTATCTCTTCTAGTTTCAGCTTACAATTCCTTACCAGAAGAAGATTTTCGAATCGCGTTAAAGGCAAATGAGAAGTAGAGAACATTTGAGTCAAAGTTCACTGACTTCGACAGAAAGAATTAAGATTTTCTGGATAGCGCGTGTTTGCCTTTTGGCTATGTTTCTCTAAGCTGTTACTACGCTACGTGCCCTTGAGAGCTTCGCTAGCTAATTCGATATTTAGGGCCCGGCTAGTTTAGTTTTGTGTTAGCTTCGGCTAAATCTCTTTAGTTAGTCATTAGTTCAGTTCTTATTTCTTACATTTTTAAGTTTAAATCCAGGTGGAGGCTTTATTGTACGCCCTGAGAAAGGGACCATCTGTGAATCTTTATTTTGAGCAATATAGGTAAATTAACTCTTCTTGAGTTTTACGTTTCTGTTTCTGGAAATAAGCGACTGTTCGGTTAGTAGTTCACTAGGTACCTCCACACTTAGTTAATAGACAAAAAGGAGGATCCCTCCAGGCTTTTGAAACATAAATATGTAAATATTTATGACAGATCACGAATGCCTTCTGTAAGAGGCCAGATGTCATATAAAACATTAAGAGTGATAATGTTATCTGTTTTCATATTATACGTGAGAAAAATAATAGAAGCACTCAAATAGCTGATCTGTTGAATCATAAAAATCAAATATCATATTCAGTTCAAACAGCTAGAAGTTCATCAGCGGCAGAGCCGTAAAATCTCTGAACACTGATAGTTTAATCCGGATCCCGATCCCGATGAATGGCTGGTTACATTGAGGATTTAATACTTTACCCCATGTGTAACGTGCATACCAACCGGTTTTCCTTAAAGACCTCCACGGAGAGATCCCTCTCCTTACACAAATATTACTTTTTCACTTTGCTATAATCATATAAGGTATTTTTCTCCTCCTACTAGCATGCCTTCGTGGTGTAACGGTAGCACACTCGGCGCGTGTTCGAAAGGTCCGGGTTCGAGTCCTAGTGAGGGCATAGCACATTTCTCATATATCCTGCTTCAAAAAAAGGCTAATGACTCTACAATCAAATAACCGAAAACCAAAAGGAGTAATGTCTTAGTGGTTAACATGTTGAGCGCCACGTGTGTGTTTTAGGCAATCCCGTTCAGGCCACGCGCTTCGCTTAAAAGCGCTGGTGTTGTAGGGCCAGTGATTCGTATCGCGGTAGAAGATAGCAACAAGTTGTGAAAAAGAAGACATTCCGTCGAACAAAAATGCAAGAATATCTAGAAAACGACAACATAAACTCCGAAGAAAACCGGGAAAAGCCTCTGAAGTACGAGAATATTGTAAATTATGTTATGATAAAAATGCAACAGAAGCTGGTAGAGTGCCAGAAAAAAGACTAAAAGAGTGTTGTCACATTTTGTAATAGCTGTAATGGAGAACCGTTTTTATGTTTACCGTGTTTCAATGAAATCCAATGAATCAAAATTAAGTAAATTTTAAATAAACTTTGTGTAATTTCATAACACAGTGTAAATTTTATCGTTATATATCATGTTACACGTTGCCAGCCAGCAGCGGTCGACGCAGCCTAAACGAAAAGGTCTAGTGTCAGTCACAAATGGCTGACGCGACCTAAACGGAAAGTTTACTGCAGCCACAGATGGCTGACGTGGCCTAAACGGAAATTCTAGTGTCAGCCACAGATGGCTTACGCGGCCTAAACGGAAAATCTAGTGTCAGCCACAGATGTCGGACGCGGCCTAAACGGAAATTCTAGTGTCAGCCACAAATGCCTCACGCGGCCTAAACGGAAAATCTAGTGTCAGCCACAGATGTCGGACGCGGCCTAAACGGAAATTCTAGTGTCAGCCACAGATGCCTCACGCGGCCTAAACGGAAAATCTAGTGTCAGCCACAGATGGCTGACGTGGCGCTCAACGTGTTAAGACCGCTGAACACTGCGAATTCCACCCGGATTCGATTCCAGGCAAAAGGATTGGCTGCATAGTTGGTTTTTACCACGTATAACGTGAATACGACAGTTTTCCTTAAAAAGTTCTTCACATAGCCATCCCTTCCCTTAGGCAAATCGCCCTTGCATGCTTTGCCGTGTTAACCAGACAACTGGTTTGATACAAATCATTTGTTTTAAATTAGCGATTTTTTTCGACTATCCAAAGAAAGTCCTTGAAAAATGTATCATTTCTTGGGCACTTCTTAAGCGCTTTACTTAATGAAGGCTAACGCTTTAAGAGGGCTCATACACATTAAACCCCTTATGATCTTCGAATTGAGATATTTTATTTACTTTAAAAGCAATTACTTCCAACATTTTACAGCTGACTACATAATATAGTTGCTTTGGGAACTAGTAACCAGAAAGTTTGTGTTGCCACAAATATTTTTTCTATTTCATCCGCTTTGTGACAAAATTTTTCGTCATGTTTCTACCTTGCGCGCATGATATTTTAAAAATGGCTAATGGTACATACTTGAAATTTGATGGAATTCTTTATATGGGCACTATTTTCTAACTAAAAATCTGATGAATATTTTAATATTAAAAAACTTTATGCATGAAAACATTACAGATTTTTTTAATAAAATACATTTTATAAACTCAACTCCAAATAAAGTAAACATTTAGCACGAAATTCTTAGAATTTTTGATTCACAGTAGTTTCCAAATGTTATAAAAGCTATATATTGAATACGGAATTAAATTATGCAAAAAAATGTTTTAAACTGTGCGCGCAAGGTGGAAACATGACGAAACATTTTGTCACAAAGCGGATTAAATTATAAAAATATTTTTGGCAACACAAAATTTCTGATGACTATTTTAGAAAGCAGCTATATTATGCAGTCAGCTGTAAAAAGTTGGGATCAGTTGCTTTTAAAATAAGTTATCCCAATTCATGCCACAGTCACATATTCGAAGATCTTATGGGTTTTAAGGTGTATGAGTCCCCTCAAATGACTAATAAGCTTTTATATTCCACAGGCCCAGCTTTATTTTTATCTTCCGATGTCAGTACGTTTAGAACAAAGATGACATATATATCACGTAGAACAATCCTGCTGGTGCCAGTGTCAGATCCTGTGATGAATGATAATGTAATGACGGAAAATGAGAATGTTTAAGAAGGATTACATTTGCAGTTGTCGCTAGTGGTATCAGATAAAATTGTCTACCGATCAAAAGATTATAAAAAAAAAGACGTTTAAAGGGTTAAGTAATATCTATGAGTGTCAAAACACACTATGTCTATTTGTGATATTAGAAGAAAAATTTTAATGCAAATTATCTTAATTTCTATTTATTTAATATTTGAAAATTTTATCAAGTGAATATATTTTATTGATTTCTTTAATAAGCAGATAGCCTAATTTGCTTTATCATAAATAAATAACACAGGCTATTTTGAGACAAAAGCCTACACTAAAATTCAAAATCTTTCAGCACTTTACGAGCATTTACCGAAGACGAGAATATGAAATCATTCTAAGGAAACAATCACATGTGACAGAGTGTCTGGCAGAGCTCCAACTGTGTAGCCGGGAAAAAAATAAACTGAAAAATTCATGTTCGCTCTTTGTCGCACAGCGCCTCGGAGCTAGAATATGATCGAGCTAGAATTGATGTTTACAGATCTTTATTGATGCTTGAAGAATAGTGCACTCGAAACTAATAAATATTGTTACGAATTTTGTACGCATGTAAATCTTAGTGAAATTATAGTATTTTTTTGTATAATATAGCATGAAATGCTTGAAAGAGATGATGTTCTGCAAAACAAAATAACAATACAGGGGCAAGTCTGTTTAACATTGAGCAATGTTAAATAGCTTCTCCCTTGTATGGCTGTTTCGCTAAATTGGGAGATATCGCCAAGATGGCGATGATTTTCGCGACTAATATATATTAGTCGACCAGTTTGGCGAGAAATCGCCAATAGTTGCCAGACTTGACGACTTTGTGTCCTGTCCTTGTATAACTGTAACGAATATTGAAATTGAATAACTATAATTGATCCTATATATAACTGTAACCCTATCCGGCCCTCATATGGTTTCCAGTAATTTCGAGATTTCTTGCTAGCCGGAAGAAAACTATACAAGACCGGGAAGGAGGAGCCTCAGTTTCTCAGTAGCTGTTTAGTTCAACATGAGTTCGGAGTACTGAGAAATCTCAGTGTTAGCTTCGCTTGCGTTGTGCATCGCCAAGGCCGTATATATATATATATATATATATATATATATATATATATATATATATATGTGTGTGTGTGTGTGTGTGTGTGTGTGTGTGTAATATATCAAGCAAGGTAGTAATTACAATTTAGAAAAACTAATTTGGTCTAGAAAACATTTTGCGCAATATGCTGCAAAATAAGTAAAATATAAAAATTGTAGTAAGCTCGCCTAAAAGTTACCAGGAGCTGTTGCTCCAAAAAGTTCAACACGTTTTAAAAAATTAATACACATGAAAATCAAACCATTAAACATTAAGGTTTTTTCAAATTTAAAACAGGGTTTAATTTGGAGTGGTTGGTCAGGAAGCAAGTGCTGAAATTTTTTGAAAATGCTAGGTATTTTTAACTTATTGTAAGAAGGGTGTTTGAACTGAATAGTACAAAAAAGTTTTTTGTGAAAAAAATTACTGTTCTTTAGTTTAAAATTGCAGAAGTCTATAATCAGATCCTTGACTATTTTGAAGCATTGAGAAGGTTGATTTACTGTTTTTATCAGATTCCATAAGGTAGTATCCTTAAAGGTATGAAGAAGTTTTATGGCATTTTTTGCGAATTCTTTATGTTCAAGGTAGGAATTAAGATTGTGAATAATTAATTTCAGATCTTGTGACGAAAAAAATTTTTTGTTCTTGGTATCACCTCCTCTAGTTCCTCTGGTAGTAGTAGTGCTAAAAAATCTGAATTGTCCATATATAGAGATCTCGTGTTGTCTATTGGTGGTATTACTAAGATATGCATTCAGTCCGTAAGGATAAAGTGACTTTTTTTTTAAGTATGTAAATCGATTCTTTACACAGTCTAAGTTTGGTGTTTGGAACAATATCAAGCACGTTTATTTCTATGTTATCAAAATTATGTAAATTATAATGTTCAAGAATAGCTGTAAGCTGATAATCTTTGGTGCTATTATTGTTTTTATTTTTAAATTTTTTGATATGAGATCTATGGTTGTTAATTTTGAGGTTGAGAGGGTTTTTTGTTTGACCTATATACGTGAGAGAACATTCTTTACAGGTAATTTGGTAGATGCAATTGTAAGTCTTTCAAAGTGATTGTGTTTTACTTGAAGTAGAAGGAGGTGGAGTAGCATTAGCCTTACAGGTTTTTCAAAGCTGGTTGCTTCACTTAATTATTTCTATGTTATTTATCTGAGCCAGTGATTGAAAGTAAAGAGGGAGCTAGCCTGCTTTACAGTGTTTTTTGGGAGGAAGACTAACCTATCATGAAAGTGGAACTGTAAACAGTTTCCGGCAACTTATAAGCTAAAGCTTAAAAACCTAAAAAACTAAATACATCAGAACTTACTGACACTTTTTGCGCTTATAGCTGCGAAAAAGAAATAATATATCAAGCAAGGTAGTAATTACAATTTAGGAAAACCAATTTGGTCTAGAAAACATTTTGCGCAATATGCTGCAAAATAAGTAAAATATTGTAGTAAGCTCGCCTAAAAGTTACCAGGAGCTGTTGCTCCAAAAAGTTCAAAACGTTTTAAAAAATTAATACATATGAAAATCAAACCATTAAACATGTAAAATATTAAAAAAACAGAATCAGATAAAAAAAAGTAAGCGGAAAATGGTAAATTAGCCTAACTCGACTTCCAAACTGGCTTTTCAAGGGAAATTTAATTTGTTTGAACGTCGAATCAAGCCAACCCCATTACGCGTTTCGCCGAAACAGACAATTGAAACTTTTGCGCTACAAAATTTTTTTAAATTTAGACAAAGTGTCTTGGAAAATTTTAATAGTCTCAGTTCTTTGTTCCAATTTCCCGACGCGTCCGCACAAAATGACACATTAAGATGTTAAAATATGTTAAACTATACCGAAACATCTTAAATCTAGACTAAAATCAAAATAAAAATAAAAATAAAAACAAAAATAAATAGCGGTCTGCTATTAGTCCTAAATATACAAAAAACATACGGGCTGGGCCTGCAAGCTTAAAGATTAACAATTTTATATATTTTAGAAATCTGTAATTAAAATAAAAGAAAATTAAGATGATAACCAACAAAGTGGGTCTTGCTAAGATCAAGAAAAAGTTGTAACAAAAGAAACAAAAAACTGACCTGTGGCGATGCAGAGCTCTCCCTCTTAAAACTAGTTGAAAAGTGGTTGTAATTCCCTTCTGTGTATTTCAGTCGTATGACGTATGTAGGGGGGAGCGAAGTTCTGTGGGCATTAGCCAATACGAAGAGATTGTCCGTTATCTGCAACTTGTCTCCTATTATCGAAGGGGGTCGGAAAACTCGGTAAAACGTGAAAAGATTTCAAAAATGGCGCCTGACATGTAGTTGGAAGGACAAAAATTGTGACTGTAAGTGAAAATGGCTAATTCAGCTAAAACTACAAAAATTTGGCCACAAAAGCAAGAGTAAAAGGAAAAAACAGTCATTTGTTAAAAAAGTGGTAATTCTTCAAGCTAGCGGGCGATCAAGCTGCTATGAAAAACGGAAAGGCCCGATTTGTTAATAAAAGCAGTAAAATTGGCCATTATAGAAATTTAAAACTATTTACACAATAGTATTTAAAAGTAAAGTGCCAAAATTTTGGAGGAAAGAGAATGAATAAACAAGAATTAACTGTACATTTTTACATTAGATTCTCTGAATCAGTCATCCATCTTAAACTGTCCTTTGGTCTTTAGGCATAAAATATCATTATCTAATTCAAAAAATCTAAAAATAGGTAAGGCCAATGCCAGCTTTTGTTAGGGTATTTTTAATTATTTTATGAGGAATGAGGTTACTTTTCAAAATAGTTACGAAGTATAGTATTTCTTTTTGTAAGTGTTTCGCAGTATTGCAGATTCTTTTTATTCTAAGTAGCTGTGAATAAATTGTGTTGAGTATGACTCTTTTGGAAATATTTGAATTCCAGTTAGTTAATTTAAGTGTGGAAAAAATAAATTCTCTTCTTTTGTCGTAAACTTTAATAAAATTGTAATCTATAATATATAAATCAAGGTAGACTACATTATGCTGTTCTGTATTTGTTTTATTTAGTTTTAAGCATGCAGGGTAGATATTAGCTACTTCTATTTTGTTGTAGTTATTAAATGCAATGACATCATCAATATATCTATAGATGTGTTGGTAAAAGATACGTTCTTCTGTACTGAGTGAACGGACATAGGTCAATTCTTTTGTAAACAGGAATAATTCACAGACAGAGCTTGAAAAATTACCGCCCATAGGGATTCCCTGTACTTGTCAAATTGAATAAAATTATTGAAAAGCACGCTGGTGAGGAATAGTTGCAATTTTTCGTTGCTGAGAATGGTAGAAATTTGCGGAAATAAATCTGGAAGAGCTAGTAAACTTGTAAAAATTTCTTCAAGCGGTAGAGATGTATAGAGGTTTTCAAAGTCGTAGCAATGGATATGGTCTATTTTAAGTGAATTCATAGTTTTAAGAACTAGTTCGTTACTAGAGATCATCCAGTTGCAATGCAGACCCTCAAAATCATAGTTATTAATTAGGTCACGTATCATACGAAGTTTTTGTGCAAAGAGATAATCTATTTCTTTGAGATAACTTTTGGTACTATTAGCTATAAACCTGAATTTTATTGGAGACTTATGAAATTTAGGTAAGGTATAGAGACTGGCAAACTTGTTGTTATATTTCTGGGGTTGTATTTTTAGTCTTTTATGGAGTGCTTTAAATTTATTGAGAAGAATCTGAGCACTGGTAGTGATTTTTTGGTAAGTGCAGGTGTTATTTAACTCTTTATGCAGAAGGTTGTAGTAGAATTGTTGTCAAATAACACTAAAATTGTTGCTTGCTTTGTCAATCTTCGTGATGATAAAGTGATCTTGAAATTTTTGAATTAGATCCTCCAGACGTTTTCTATTGTGTAAAGAGTTGAAACAAGGTGACTTGAACAGCAAACGTTGAAATTCTTTAACAAGTGCAGCTTTCCATTCAAGAAAAGTTGTAGTGGGTAAATTGGATCTATTACTAGCTAAAATAATAAATTTATCAAGATCATTATTGAATTGTTTGAGGCAGACGTGTCTATTAATACCGAAAGTAGGACGAAATTTGGTGCCAAGTTGCAAAAGGGTACGTAATTCAACATCTTCAATGATATTAAGATCTCCAGTAATAATATGTTGGTGGAAAGGATCGACATATTTTTTGTAGACAGTCAATTGGCAATTACATTTGCTATTATCTTGTATAACGTGGTGGTTGATAACTAGTTGACCTAAGGTTTTTTTAAATTTTAAACAGGTTTTAATTTGGAGTGGTTGGTCAGGAAGCAAGTGCTGAAATTTTTTAAAAATCCTAGGTATTTTTAACTTATCGTAAGAAGGGTGTTTGAAGTGAATAGTACAAAAAAGTTTTTTGTGAAAAAAATTACTGTTCTTTAGTTTAAAATTGCAGAAGTCTATAATCAGATCCTTGACTATTTTGAAGCATTGAGAAGGTTGATTTACTGTTTTTATCAGATTCCATAAGGTAGTATTCTTAAAGGTATGAAAAAGTTTTATGGCATTTTTTGCGAATTCTTTATGTTCAAGGTAGGAATTAAGATTGTGAATAATTAATTTCAGATCTTGTGACGAAAAAAATTTTTTGTTCTTGGAATCACCTCCTCTAGTTCCTCTGGTAGTAGTAGTAGTGCTAAAAAATCTGAATTGTCCATATATAGAGATCTCGTGCTGTCTATTGGTGGTATTACTAAGATATGCATTCAGTCCGTAAGGATAAAGTGACTTTTTTTGAAGTATGTAAATCGATTCTTTAAACAGTCTAAGTTTGGTGTTTGGAACAATATCAAGCACGTTTATTTCTATGTTATCAAAATTATGTAAATTATAATGTTCAAGAATAGCTGTAAGCTGATAATCTTTGGTATATATATATATATATATATATATATCCGTATATAATATATATATAATCCGTATATAATATATATATAATCCGTATATAATATATATATAATCCGCATATACTTAGGGCAACATATATCATTGCGTTCTACTGGTTCGTGGATTTGAAGCAATTGATGACTATAGTTGACAAAGAATCAAAACACAAGTTATTTGCTAGTATTACACAAGGCAGTTCTAAAGACACGTTAACAGTATACTATGGCAGTATATTCACGTTAACAATATACTATGGCAGTTAACAGTATACTCAATCGCCGAATCCTGGTAGAGACGAACTACTGTCCACCATCTTTTAGTTCGGGTTGCACTTTTAGTTCGGGCTGCACTGCATTAAGTTTATTTTGAAATAAAAGACATGAAACTTGTGCAGTGCTCTCGCCCGGACCTTTCGAATACCCGCCGAGTGTGCTACAAGTACATCACGAAGGCATCCTGGAAGGATGGAGAAAATACATTCATTACCTCTAAAAATCAAAAAAGTTTTTTTCCCCCCCTCCAAATTTTCATCTTTTTTTAATGGTGCTATTCGCTTGAACTGTAGAAAGTAAAACTTCCTTTATTGTTAAGTTAGGGTACTGATATTTGCAACAAATTTCTTAAATATTCTGAGCCAAATTTTTTGCAACATGGTTACTTAAAGAAAAGTTAAACTTGTTTAATGAGATTTTAATTAAGGTTGAGTAATTTAAAAAATAGGATTGCGCCTCTTTTTGTTTGTTCGTTTTCTGTACACATTTCGCAAAAATCTAAACTAATTATCTTCAAAAACTAATCTACAGATTCCTAATGTGTAATAAAATTATTATTAGTCCAAAAGGGGAATTTGCCCTGAAGGACTATTAATTTCGTTTTGAAATTTTGCGTTGAAAAATATAAACGACAAATCACTTTTCAAATTGTTGCCACCAAACATTATCGCTCTGTATTATATTTAAAATAATTAAATAATGAATAATCTGCATGAATGTATGTATGTTTCTCGTATTCTGATAAAACAACGGTACCTAGAGTCATCAAAATTTGAATAACGTAATCTTCCATGGAATATGGACATGCGGAAATCCTAATTTGAATTTGAAATTTGCTTTATTATCGATTGCATATTTGTAACACTTCAAAGAATTTTTGATTAACAAACTAAACGATTTCAAAGCGAGCAATGACAACACTACGAAAAAAAAAATTATCCCCAGCGCGGGAGACTGTGTATCGGAAATTCTAAAGATGTGCTCATTTTAAAATTATTTTGCGCTATTGCTGTTGACCTGAATTTTATGGTTTGAGTACGTACAGCATGATATTTAGTAAATAATGGCAACATATAAAACGTTAAAAAAGCCCCTTTGGACGTTATTAAAAATCTGAAAACCTTTTCTGATTTCAGTTTTTTATCTTTTTTTCTTCTTTATTGGAAAATAATGTAATATTCATTGCAATTACATTTTTACTTGTTAATTATTGTTTAATATATTCTTATATGTCATAGATCTAAAATTCTGGTACTTGCATGAAAAGCATTCAATATTTGAGATTAGAGGTTTACATGTAAAAATGCTCAAATATAATATTATGAATTTTCGCATTTTAAAATACTTAATTTTTTTCCAGATTCTAGTCCATTCGAACAACATTTTTGAACTAAGTTCGGTGCAACCAATAAGAAATCATGACAGCAATGGTAATCAGCTACCGGGACCTGACGATTCCGAAGAAGACGACAACGATGACGTCAGTGAGTACGTCTCTAGATTGGTGGAATTTCCTTCTTGGCTCAAGTGACCAATTTCAGTCAAAAAAAATAGTTAAATAAATAAATAAACTTATCTTAATAACTAATGACTTTCAACCTTTGGTGTTGGTCTGAACTGAAATGCATTCATGCATTTTTATCTTGGATCTTGGATCATATCTTTACTGCTGGCTTTAGCTACTAGGAGCTCTTACCAGTATATTATCATTTTACCATAGGCCATAAAGTTAAAAATTTAAGAGGTGTATTTAAAATACACCGCGCCCGAAGGCGAGATCAATAAATGAGAGAACTCATAAAATAAGTTTTGCTAAGTTGCATATCATGGCATAGCCTTGGTGATTATATACGTAAATGGTGGCGAGAAGCGAAATGAAATTCTAAGCTTCTGCGTGAGTCAAGAAGAGCAGGAGCACGTGATCAGCGTCCGGCATTTAGATTGGTCGAGGAGTCAGAGTTCGAAAAATGAAGTTTTTGTAGTTTTTGGCAATAAATAAAGTTCGAACATAGTAAAAGCAACATCTATTTGTGAATTTAAGAGTCTTATGTCTTTTGAAACACTTGAAAATCTTCTAAACTTGCGATATAATCATTAAATGAATAGGAAACTGTAAAAGGTGAAAATGAGCTCATGTAGCTCACTAGGGCTAATGAGTGAGAGTAAGCACTTGGTGTTACCACGAACTTTGATTTTAAAACACACGATGCGAAATATTAAAAATAAAAAGTAAACATCGTGGTTAAATAAGTAGTAAAACGAAGAATTCATCGATGAAAAATAAAGTCCTAATTTTGCAAAGTTCATCTTTCTTGAATAGTAACTGCAAAGGAATAGTAATTTTTTTTTTTATATACATTATATACACTACCACCACTTAGAATTGTGGTGGATCGTTCGAGGTCTTTTCACTACGTTCTCAATAGTAGGGTCATAGTCTGTAAGCGATTTAATAGCTTCATAGGGAGAATTTCTCATATCTTCAAAGAAGTTGTGTGCAGAAATTAGGATTTGGTCGTGAATTGGATTGATATCCAGGTCTTTGTGAATTTGAGAATTTCGCACGAACCAGGGTGCGTTCACTATGCTACGTAAGATTTTGTTTTGGAGTACATTTAATTTTTGTCTGTCTATTTTTCGGGCAGTAGCCCAGGCTGGAACTGCATAGAGGATTATTGGTCGAATAAGTGAGATGTAGATATTTTTCTTGGTACGGAGGCTTAACTTAGAGTTTCTTCCAATTAATGAGTAGAGAGCAATGAAAGCAGCGTTAGCCTTATTTGTAACATATTGAATATGATCTTTGAAATTTAGGGTTTTGTCAATATAGACACCTAAATATTTATAGGAGTTGGCAACAGGAATATCTTGGTTATTGAGTCGGATATTTATATTCACTGGGATATTTTTTCTGTATCTGCGAAAGAGAACTACGCAGCATTTATCAGTATTTAGTTTGATTTTCCAGTCTTGACAAAATTTGTTAATAATGTTGACTTGGAGCTGAAGTTTCTCTAAAGCATTATTTGGACTTCGTGAACTGGTGAGGATGACTGTGTCGTCGGCATATTTGAGTATATTAGAATGAAAAGGTAGAGGCATATTTATGAATATTGTAAAAAGCTTCGGTCCTAAAACACTGCCTTGAGCTACTCCACTGTAAATCACTTTTTTTGAAGAGATTGCTTCACCACAGCGCACTTGAAAAGTACGATGTTTAAAATAAGAATGCATAAGCTTAATAAAGCTGTTTGGTAAAAGGAAGTTAGATAGCTTATGAAGTAAGCCAGCATGCCACACTCGATCGAAAGCTTTTATGCATTTTTAGCGACAAAGAATTCCTTTATATACAAATTAATTTGAGCATGCGCATTGGTGTACTTGCCGTTAATACATTTCATATGCAATGCTTTTTTCAAGAGGGGGCGGGAATTTAAAGATTTTGAAAAAATAAATTAAAAAAAAATCTGAAATCTTTCGATTTTATATTACGCCCAGTGGGGCGTTTTTTTTAACGGTTTGTGTATAATTTCTTTATTTATTAAATATCATGTTCTTTCGCATTTAAACCATAAAATTCAGTTGAACAGCAGTATCACAAAATAATTTTAAAAAGCAAGTCTTCAAAATTTCCGATACACAGTCTTGCGCGCTAGAGATTAAAAATTTTTTTCCGATTTTTTTCGTTTTTATTTCAGCTAATTCTACAACTATTGCATGCAGATTAACTAATGGCATAAAAGCCTTAACCAAAACGTAAAACAATAAAATTAAACCCTTTTTAAAGCAAAAAACATATAAGGATAAAAATCAGAGCTCACCAAGCCGGATAAGAGAGTAGATACATTTAGTGCAGCCGATTGCAGCAAAAAAGGGAGGTGCACAACTAAGTGTTGTAGTAGTCCCATATACAAAATGTCACTGTTCTAGGGCTAATCGTTGAGTTATGCGAGTTACATACGTACGTACGTACGTACAGACGTCACGAAAAAGTCCTTTCTGAATCCATTTTACAATTCGTTTTGGAAAAATATTCCTTTACTCTGTCCTTATGTACAGATATCACGCAAATAAAATATCGTTTAAAGGGATTCGAGAGTGGTCAAATGGATGTTTTCGTTGAAATATGATACCCGAAAATTTTCCGATTAAAATTTAAGGCATTTTTCCCGCCTTCGTAGTGTAGTGGTGGCCAGCATGCTGAGCACGTATTCCAGAGGTCCGTGGCTCGATTCCTGGCGAAGGCGTTGCTCATTTTTCAAGTCCCCTGCTTAAAAAAAAAATTCTGATGTCTGTACGCTAAAAGGGTGATGGATTATGATTCTCCACACCCAGGATTTGGAGATTGGGCCCTTAAATAGCCCAGTCGCCCTTTAAAAGGGGGAGTATATAAGGTATTTCTTCCGCCTTCTTAGCATGCCTTCGTAGTGTAGTAGTCAGCACGCTGGGGGCGTATTCTAGAGGTCCGTGGTTCGATTTCCGGCGAAGACGTTGCTCATTTTTCAATACTCCTGCTTGCAAAATAACCTAATGTCTCTACAGCAGTACTTTCTTTACTTTGGTGTTACATAGCGTAACAGTTGCAGTGTTTTTATTTAATTTAAACAATTAAGTAAAAACACTGCAACTTTTACGCTATGTAAACTTGTTTACAAACTTTTAGCTAATAATAAACCAGTATTCCAATAAGTATATATCCTTTGGTGCATGAGAAAGATAAAGCAATAAACCGATATTTTTCTCAAAAGAAAAAAGTGATACTTCTTTCTTATGAATGGCAACAGAAGATGGTATTACATTTTGGATACATTTGCTGTCTTCTCAGCTGAAATATTACTGCTCATTTAGCGTGAATTTCTAGCAATGAAGATTCCTCAGCTGACGTTTATTTACATATTCAGATGGGACGAAGTCAGATATATCATATCCCTCGTCACATCAGTGTTTCACAATTATGACGCTCTGAAGACAGCAGTAAAAAATGGCGACGGAAATATTAGCTTCTGTGAAGTATCAACTGTCTTTCGCTTGCTGTTCGAAAGGAACTGCATTTGAATAATATATGCTATAGCTATTTGAATTTAACAAATATTCTCTATTCGTAAAAAGCAAATTTTTGAATTTCAAATGAAATTGAATTACAAATAAAAGATTAATTATTGATGTGAACATATCATTTAAATTATGAGAGCATATGTAAATCAAGTGCAAGTATCGAAATCTATGAATATATAATTCCAGTAAATTTTTTAATCCTAAAAATTTATAAAAATGCATAAGTGGATAATTGTTGAGCAGGCAGGAGACAGACTTACCAAGGGAAAGTTGCCTACAAACCTAACTCTTCAATTATTCAATTCGTGTTTCGTCATCTATGTAGGCAAGGATAAATGGAAAAATCAAAACCAAAAGTAAAACCCAATGTTGTGAATTACTAAAAAGAAATTTAAACAAGTGGAATTTTGAGAAATTAGCAAGTAAAGACTAGAATTAAAATAAAAGTCAATAAAGTAGAAAATCAAATTTTTTAGAAAACCAAAGTAATTTAGGAACTCTTGCCTACAAAAAACTTCCCCGACATGAATTATGCATATAAATCAAAACGAAATTAGATAGTATTTATAAAAAATACATAAATAATACTAAAAAGTAAATAGTAAGTCTTAATTTAACTTACCAAGTATATCTGTATTTGAAGAGTGGAGCAGCATGCCAAACTAAGTGATGTAAAGTAGTCTGTTTGTTCTAACTTTATAAATAGAGGGCGCTAATATAAGGTTAAGTTGAGTGTTAAGCTGCTATCTGTTAGATCTATTTTAAAAACCTATTCTGTAAACTTAATGTAAAATGTGTGTTCTGTTGCAAAAATGTTTTGCTAACTGTGAAGTATTCTAAAAATGTGTAAAAAATTGTAAAAATTCTAACTGTAACGTAATGTGGAAAAATGGTTGCAAATTATTAAGGATTGTAAAATATTAAGGACTGTAAAATATCGAAAATGTGTTTGAAATAAAGTACGAAAAAAGTTTTTTTGAAGTAGAATTAATTTTTATTTTGAAAATATTTTTAATGTTTTTAATTAAAGTAAGACATTTATTGTAATAATCTTAATTTATTAAAACTGAATTTCAACGGTTTAATCAAAACTTACTAAATACTGGCCAAAAAGTAAGGAAAATTAGAAAAAAATCTTCACTCAATTCGGGCTATAATTGAGACTTTTGAAAAGAGTTGGCCCTTCATTAGTAAAAGGAAAGAATCCAGTAGTGATTATATACATTTTTACAAATATTTAGAATAAATATATACAAGATAATCCCTTATCTCTTTAAAAACCTCCATTACCCTCCAGTTAAGATTTAAGATAATGTTATCATACCATAAAGAGTCAAAAAAATATAAAGAAAAGTTAATGCCTGCCTTTTTAATATAGAAATTAATAAATTGTGTTGGGACTTGGTTATTAACTTGAACATTAGTTAGCTTTATTATTTCTTCCTTTAAATCTTCTATTTCACTACATACATTTTTTATTCTGATTATTTGGCTATAAAAAGTTTTACCTACTACTTGTCTAGAGATGTTATTCCATTTAATTAGTTTAATAGTATTAAATTGGAAATTCCTCCTTTTAACATATAATTTAATTTTGCTGTGTTTAATTATGAGTAGGTGTAGGTATTCAATAGTATCGTGATTAGTATTAGTTTTATTAAGTGTTAAACTCTTTGGGTAAATTTTGAAATGTTCAAAAGCAAAATTATTATTGAAAATTATAATATAATTAATGTCTCTAAATGTATATGCAAATAACTTTAATTCATTCTTATTCAAACTTAGTTGAAATTTATATTCATAAGCAAAAAGAAATAGGTTGCATATTTGTGTAGAACTGTTTGCTCCCATTGGTATTCCTCTCACCTGCTGAAAGATCTTTTTATTGAATTTGATGTAGTTATTAAATAATGCACAATTCAGGTAAGTTTTCCATCTTTCAATTCAAAGGATGTTAAGCATGTCAGGAAAAAGTTGTGGGAGTTGCATTAAACTAGTAAAACATTTTTTTATGGTACAGAAGTAAAAAGGTTTTCAAAGTCATAGCAGTTAATGTTCTTGATTTCTAAACTTTTGAATTTATTGAAAACTGGAGCATTATTATAAATAATGTTGATGAATTAAAATAGATTTTTTAAAGTTTAATTACAAATATGTAATCTATATTCTTTTTATAATTATTTGTACCATTTGCCATCTAAATTTGAGTGGTGATTTATGGAATTTAGGAAGAGCATATAGATTTGCTAATCTATTGTAGTTAGATGGTTGTGAAATTTGTAGTTTCTTATGAATTGTTTTTAGCTTTTTTGCCATGTCATATTCTTGTGTATTGGTAAGTTTGTAAGAAATGGCATTATTCAGTTCAGTACTAATTAGTGAGACATAAAAAAATTTTCAAATAATGCTGAAATTATTACTCTCTTTGTCAATTTTGGTTGTTACGAATTTTTTTTTTCAAATCTTGCAATAGAGGATTGGGAAAATCCCATGGTAAACTGCTGTTAAATTCAATCTTTCGAATTCTTTGCTTTAATTATTCTAACGCTTCATGTTTCCAAGCCATAAAGGTAGAATTTAGAATATTTAATTTGGAACTAGTTTTAACTATGAACTCGTCAAGATTTTTTTCGAAATTTTTAAACTGTGATTTTTGCCAATTTTCATTCTTTAAACACGTACAGTCAGTGAAAGTTTACTATTCGCTAAGATTTCGTAATAGAAGAAAATATAACTGTTACAAAAAGATTCTTTTTTCTCCCATGCGTCATTTGTGAAGCACCCAAAGCTAAATCCCAGATGCTTGCATCACTAAAAATCACTTGTACATTCATTAATCTCATTTAATAGAATATCATTAACCAATTTCCAAGTAATAATTCTGGAATTTTAATATTTAATCATTAAAATTTATTAATTATTAGTCTCGAAGCGGCATTTTGCGTTGAATCGCCAAAAGTGTTGTATCACTTTTGAAATTCTAGCCACCAAATATTATCGTTCTGTATTATATTTAAAGAAATTAAATAATGAAGAATTTGCTTTAATATATGTATATTTCTCGCTCTCTGATAAATCAGTGGTACCTAGAGCCATTCAATTTTGAATAACGTAGTTCTCTACCCAAATATGCGCACCTTTAGGCCCTACTTCGGAATTCCAAATCTGTTTTGTTGTCTATTTCATATTTTTACAATTTTAACGAATTTTCGATTAACAAACTCAACTATTTCAAAGCGATTAGTGGCAACACTGTACGGGAAAAAACATTTTTATCCCCAGAGCGTGGGACTGTCTATCATAAATTATAAAGATATGCTGTTTTTAAATATTTTTAGCGCAAAAGGAAATTAGCCCAAATGTCTCGAAATGTACATATGTGTAAATAAAAAAAAACTGAATATATCATGAAAACTAATATAAATCCTGAAAGCTTTCGGATTTTTTATAATATCTATTTCATATTTTGTAAAACTTTAACGAAATTTTGATTTAAACACTCGATGATTTCAAAGCAAGCAATGGCAACACTGTACGGAATAAAATACTTTTATTTCCAACGCGCAAGACTATCGGAAGTTCTAAAGGTATGCTGGTTTTAAATGTTTTTTAGCCCACATGCTCTCGAAACATGTATGTAAATCAAAATAAAACGCTTCTTTAGGCGTAATGTAAAATCTGAAAGTTTTCAGATTTTTTTATTTTGTTTCTGAGCCTACCACAGAGAGAAAATTAAACAAATCAGAATTACTTAAAATGTAATCCAATAGATATTAAACTCATCGTCACTGTAAGAGAGGGTTCAGAAAATAGCAACAGTAAATAAAAGTTTAAAAAAGGAAATGATTTTTAGAATTACAGTAACTGACAAAATATGGAAGGATAAACAACTTTTTAAAAGAAGTTGAAGAAGACAGATAATGAAGGATAAGTGTTAACGATTGGAAATGAGTTTGTGGACATTTTATCTTCTGACTTCAGCCTTTTTTTTTTTACATCACTCGTATTTCTTTCTGTTTATGGTGTGAATAATAAAATGTGAATGCGTTTTAGCAATAAAAATTACTACTATTATAGCAACATTCAGTGTTATTTTAGTCTTGAAAGAGAAAAGTAGAATAGTGAAGTGTGAGAAAAGTAGTAGTGAAGGCAAACAACGCTTAACATTAGGGCTCTTTGGTTATAAAAATTCAATACTTGAACTAAGAAATTAATAAGCCTGAAGCTGTCCGCACATTTTTCAGACAATTTTCATTATTTTTAAAGAAATATTTTACCTACCTTTTTTTTGTTTGTTTGTTTTAAATTTTCTATTTGATAACCCTTACGCTTCGCTATCTTCTACACCGTAATTTAAAAGACAGTAAAGCATTTTATAGTATCGAAAGAGGTATTTTATCCCATTTATCTGGAACAGCTTTCCAAAGTCTGGAGGGTTGTAGGTCAACGTTTGCATAATCCGCTTTTTGTAAGTCCAAAAGCGCAAAAATCCATTGCTGATACATCAGGAAATTTAGCAGGGATATGGATGCAGTGAAAGGTATCGTCTAGGTTATCCGTTTTTTGTTCCATTTTTTCCAGGAAATTAACAGTGGATTTTGAAGTCTGGCTGCTTGCTTAGTCTTGATTCAGTTCTACGGGCTGATGATACTGTGGGTAAAGAGAAGGTATTTCATATTTGAAAACTGGAAATAAAATACTCTCCTAATAATATGTGGAGCTGGTTTTAACATTTTCCTCCAATCTTTTTATTTTTAATGTGCCGTCATATGAAAAACCAGCAACAATCCTAAATCCCTTTGAAAAACTTAGATTCTTTGAACCATTAAGATTTTTTTTCCTCCTCTTTGATGGTAATAAATATATTTCTTTTTATTTAATCCATTTAAATACACTGAATATTCATATACTGTGACAACATTTTTCCATTTTTGTTCGCATAAATGTTTCTCACGAGGAATTCTTGCTTTCGGCAATATGTCATGGAGAAAGACGATGCACATTATAGTTTTTCGTCTTTTTAATTTTAAATCAGCATTAATAACTTTGTTCACAGTTCACACCGAGCATTTTAATGATATTGCAACTTTACGTATTTCTCCCACCTTCTTAGCATGTCTTCGTGGTGTGGTGGTCTGCAGGCTGGGCGCGCGTATCCAGAGGTCCGTGGTTCGATTTCTGGCGAAGGCCTTGCTCATTTTTCATCTCTCCGGCTCGAAATAACCTAATGTCTTTACACTGCTACCCAAACTATAACGGTGGTGGATGATGATTCTCCACACCCAGGATTCGGTCGCCTAAAAAACCCCAGTCGCCCTATAAAAGGGGGAGTATATAAAGTATTTCTCCCGCCTTCTTGGCATGCTTTCGTGGTGTGATGGTCTACACGCTGGGAGCGTGTTCCAGAGGTCCGCGGTTGGATTCCCGGAGAAGGCGTTGCTTATTTTTCATCTCTCCGGCTCGAAATAATCTAATGTCTTTACAGTGGCGCCCGAACTAAAAGGGTGGTGGATAATAATTCTCTACACTCAGGATTTGGGTATTGGGTCCCCTAAAACCCCAGTCGCCAATTAAAAAGGTTGGAGTATATAAGGTATTTCTTAGCATGTCTTCGTAGTGTAGTAGTCTGCACGCTGGGCGTGTATTCTAGAGGTCCGTGGTTCGATTCCCGGCGAGGGCGTTGCTCATTTTTCCTCATTTCTGCTTCCAAAAAAATACCTAATGTCTCTACATACTCGGAGGATTTTCTTTTAACGTTAAAAATCTTACTTTCGCAACATTTCGTTTTTTCCTTGCATATGTATTTTGAACACTTTTCCAATTGAAGCCAAACTGCCTAAAGGTAGAGATGCCTTCGTGAAGGACGTTTCAAGGGAAGCTTGCTCGTATACACGCTATACATGGGGAAAACTACGAAAATGTTCATGCAACCATTCGTGGGATTCGAACCTCGAACCGAAATACCAGTGCTCATCAACTTAGCATTCGGCCGGTGGTGGGCCTTATAGTAAGGGAGTTTGTCCTAATGATTCACTCGTCCATGGATTAATGTGCCACTATTTGAAGTGAACAGTATACATCGCCAAGTGGCGATATGCGTGGCGGTGAATGTATATCTGCGCGTTAAATGCATAAGACGTTCATTTATTTCTCCTCCCAGACACTCTATAACATGTGAACTTTGTGTGCGCAGTTCCGAAACTTCAGGTCACCTGTCGGTACGTGAAATAATGCTTTATGCTTCAGACGTTCACTGATGCCGCTAATAATGTATTCAAGTAAAAGATTCGCGCTCATGTCGGAACAAAAGATTTCAGATAAAACAAGTAATAAGGACAATTATCTTCAAACAATAGCATAATAAATCTTTTTCCTGTCAGCAGAGCCATTGCTATACCAAGCTCTGCTATTCATTTGAGTCATTATCCAAAGAAAATTCAATTGAAAAAATTTACACATCGGTGGAGGTTATACCATCCATCAAATCTTGTGAGATTTGATTAATTCGGCGGCGCAGGGACATATTAAGAATTCTAGAGGCTGTAAGCATTTAAAAGATTTTGATGCCCTCACATAACAAATACTCCTGTTTTCATCAATTTTTTCCCCCTTTCTTTGTTAGTCTTGGTTGAATTACGTCATTCCGTAGGAAAACCGGAAATGGAAATTATTTGTCTTGAAATTTTGCTCGTTTTGAGATCATTGAGTTTGTGTTAAAGTTTAAAAAATTTGAAACAAATAACAAAACAAATTCAAAATTAAGATTCGGGCTTCCAGGTGCCCACATTTGGGTGGAGGATTACGTTATTCAAAATTTGATAGCACTAGGTACCATTGTTTTTCCACAATGAGAGAAACATGCACACATTCATGCAGATTTTTTATTGGTTAATTTCTTTAAATATAATACAGAGCGATAATATTTGGTGGCAACAATTTGAAAAGTTGTAAAATCTGTGTCTATTTAGGAACATACAAACTAGTCTTTAAAAAGAGCTGTAGAAGAATTATGTTGTGAAACAAAACAGAAATCAGAAGAAGTGTGTATAAGACACTTTTATTCAAACATAAAATCAACAAATGACCCAACTTGGGTTACAAGAAGCGAAGCATTTCTGACTTTTTAACAAAATAACCTGATAACTGGTAATTTCATAATGAGGTAGATTATCCTAATAACTCACAGAATATTTTAACGCTCAGGAAAGGCTCTGGTTTGTAGAAAACCGGCGAAACAAAGCCTAATGGCTAGAACATTCAACGCCGCTAACGCAAGTCGTTAATAATCACAGCACAACGTGGCAGAATAGGCAGACATGCTCTAAAAACTAACTTCGGAAACGCTTGCTTAAATAGCACTTCATTGGACCTTAATCTGAATAACCTTTCGCTATCTCATTCACATTCTGGCATAAAAAGCATGGGTGAAAAGTGAGTAATAGGAAAGAGCTAACTTAAAATGATCTATTAATTAGAAATAAATAGGTAAAGCTCACAAAGTTGTAATGATTATGTTAATTTTATTAACAGTTAAATTTTGAGTTAAACTTCTTTCCTGTCAAATTCTTAACTTTAACTTACTACTTCTGGCCAGAACGTAGTTTTCGAATCACGTGTGAATACATAATGAGGAGGAGCGGTATTTAAACGGCGAAGTTCTTCGGTCTTAGCGATACCAGGTACTCTGTCTGCTCGCCTCCGCCTTTTTAGGCTACTCTCTCGTAAGCTATTATTACGGTCGGCCGTACTTAGGCTCTTGATAGCTTCGCATTCAGTTAGCGTTAAGGGGCCAACTGGGTTAGAATCTTCATAGCTTCGGCTATATCTCTTTAGTTTAGATTTAGTTTACTTCTTAGCCTCTTAAGTTCAAGCCCAATTGTCGGCTTTTATTGTACACTCCAAGACGGAGTTCTGTTAAATCTTATCTGAATAATAAAGGGTTATTTACCCTTCCATATTGTTGTTTCTTGTCACATTAACTCAAGCGATTATTCGCTTATCAGTTCTTAAGATTCTTCACGTTCGACAGTAACTTAGCATTTACAAAGTGGGGAAATCTGCAAAGTGATAGTGCCGTTTGTAGTGATTCAGCGCAAAGTGCCCTTTGGAGATTAATAGCCCTTGTGGGTTAACGCTACTTTGGGCTAAAAACCGCGTAAAGTTTATCCTAAGTTTATAACAGTTTACTTTCCTGTTCTAACTAAATTTTAGTTTACTTTCCTGTCTTTTCTTAATTTCAGTTTACAATATCCTGCCAGAACGTGTTTTCAGAATCTGTTAAATAGCTACTACACCAATGTTCTGTTTCTGAGAGAGAAAACCTATGTTTTGTTACCATACTTTGCCTAAAAATCATGGGCACTAATGCTGTGTTACAACTTCCTCTTAGGGAGGAAACTAATGCAGAAACAGACAGGTGAAACCGCAACTAACTAAATATCAACTGAGAAACTAAACTCTTAAGAGTTTGCTAATTACCAAACTTTTAGTGATCGTATAAGTGAATTTTTAATGCATTACGTTGTGAAAATGCATCCGGGACCGCGCCGTGAGAGGATCGAATAAATAACATGTAGAATCAATATATATATATAAGAAAAACACATAAAGGATATAAAGAAAACATAAGTAATAGGTTTCCAGATTAAATACCAGTTTATTCAAATTCCTCACAATTAAAAATTAATCTTATCCTAATCAGGGAGTCAAACTTCTTATTTTTGTTAGTTTCAATTTACTTATTTTAGACACAGGTGAATTCTTCAAATTATCATTTTTTTTTTGTTACATTTAAATTCATATTTGCAAATCTATTACATGACTCTTTTAATTTAACGGGTATCCGTTCTATAATTTCTAAGAGGTTAAAGAAAACATATTATTTGCAATTCACATCTGTTCTAAGGAAGATTACACAAACAACTTAAATTATTACATCCTAATTCATATAAAGACCTTAAGGTTTGTCTCGGTCAATTAAGAAGGGGAAAAGGAAACAATTGAAAGCCTGAGAATTAATTTAAGATTCGACGTTGTTTTTACATTCCAAGGAAGTTGTTGAAATCTTACTTAAAGTTCAAACACAAAAAAATAATACTTATCTTGTAACGACGTTTTGAAGTGGAGGACTCGTATCCTAATAAGCGTTGACGTCGGCGGGGCTGATTTTTACGGTCACAAATGGAAGTTTCAGAGGACATCGTCCTGTCCTGGCACTATTGGTGAAACACACACGCAGGTAACTGGTTTTCATAAACGACGAAGCTATTTTCACTCTGGAAAACAGAAACAGGAGCACGGCTTTCCGCCTGGTCTTGAAAGTCTTAAGTCACTCGCCCGGTTCAATTTCGCCTTTTAACCAGAACGCGGCAGGGGAGCATGTTTGCAGCTCCCGGCCGGAAACGTCTCTCTAGGCAATTACGGCTCGCCTTTCTTGCTCATCCCAAGAGCAAGCTCGAAGTTACAGTCTTAGGCCAAAAGTAAGCAAGTCCACCCAGTAAGTGATTCCAAGAGTAAGAAGAGTAAGTGAGTAAAGTCTCTCGCCTCTTAGTCAAAACGCGGCCGGGGAGCATATCTCTTCGTAAATTACATCGTTTAGAAAGCTCAACCCTAGAAAGTAAGCTCCGCAAGCAAGTCTCGCCAAGTCTCGCACGAAAAAGTGATTCAAACTCGAATTTTCTTCGTCTCCTTCACAAACGCAGGCTCCCACTATGGCTTCAATTATCGCCCCCTTAATTTTGGCAAAATTTGCGTTTTCAACCCCTGAATGCGGAAATAAGGGTGATCGCGCATGCGCGCCCTTCTTCACTTAGCCAACAACCGGACCCTCACTCGCCAAAACCTGAATGACTTACATCGAAAGTCAAGTGGCAACCTCTGGCCCTTCTGTCACGTACTTCCTGTCCTAAGGTCAACTGCACAATGAAATTCCTTCTAGAACATTCTAAAGGACAAAGCGCGCGAAATCATGACTTAGCAAAATTGCTTCCCTTTCCCTGCTTCTTTTCACAATGAATCAAAGCTTGTACAAAAATTGCAAATAAAAGAAAAATAAATAATATTCTTTTAAACTAAATAATATTCCCAGAAGCATCTGTTTTTCCCCAAAATTAAAGCATCAAAATAAATAATTCAGAATCAAATAAAATTAAGATTTCCATAAATCAGAAAATCATTCACCTAGTTTTTATAACGCTATCAGACAAATTCTCTACGCAACAAATCGCGGTTAAATGCAAATGAAGGAAGTGGAAGTATTTAAAGTTGAAGTTCAACTGACTTCGTTAGACAGCCGGAGATTCTGAGCAGCCGCGTTCTCTTAAGCTATCATTACGCTCGGCCGTACTTTAGGCCCTTGATAGCTTTGCCGTTTAGTTAACGTTAAGGGGCCAACTCTTGTGGAATCTTGATAACTTCAGCTATATCTCTTTAGTTAAGTTTTATTCTTAGCATTCATGAGTTCAAGCCCCAGTGAAGGCTTCACTGTAAACTCCGAGAAGGAGTCAACTTTTAAATTTATTTTGAATAATAAAGGGTAATTAACCCTTCGTACGTTTACGTTTCTATGCTTCTGAACTAAGGGATTATTCGCTTGCCAGTTCTTAAGGTTCCATACATTAAGCTGTACATTCTTCCATACATTAAGCTGTACATTCTAAGTTGGAACGTTACAACCGCTTAAATAATAATAAAATTTGAGATGGGTGCCAAAAATATAATATTCCTCAAAGCATTAATGTCAAAGAAATCACCTATTTCATAGTTTCTTTACAACAGATAAGTGATAAGCGATAAGCGACGGAGGACGTGGGCACTGTCCCTTTACCATTTGGGTTAATCAGTACAGCACCACGTCCACCTTTATCTTACATTTTATATTACATTATATATTACGATACATGATTTACACATTGCATTATATACTACATATCAAATTAATACCTTACCCTAACATTACATTAACTTCACATCACCTTATTACAATAAAATTCTTTCCTAATAAACCCTATATTGGTACATTATAAAAGGGTTATTTTGCACAGGATTCGCATTAGACACAGGATTCGCGTTATATTATCATTATACACTGGGTACGCATTACATTATATACGGGGAAATTAATGATACATAGGAACATTATACGCAGTAGTGGGTTATAAGCACGATACGGGTTAAATTATTCACAGAAAATTAGTTATACACAGGCATTGCATTAAACAGGATACATTGTACACATGATAGGCTTTATACACTGGATGCATATTGAATTGTCATCTGGACCATGCCAATTGTACCCGTGACTCGATACACTGCCTACATCGTTATGCATAATACTATTATACAGTTTGTATTCACATTGTTTCAGTTGGGCTTTGCATTGTGTGTTATGTTGCTTATTAATCAGTACATACTACATTACATATTATGATACATATGACACTATTACGATTGCATTGCATATTACATACATTATATATTATGATACATATGACAATATTACGATTACATTACATATCACATTATATATTATGATAAATATGACACTATTACGATTACATTATATATTATGATACATATGACACTATTACGATTACATTACATATTACATTATATATTCTGATATATATGACAATATTACGATTATATTATACTATATTATAATACATATGACGCTATTACGATTACATTACATATTAATTCGCTGGTACGCCAGTCCATCAAAAGCATAAAAAGAGTATTTGAAGAATGCCAATCTTTTTTGAATGAACCTCAATCTCACGGCGTTACGCGTTTCGCTATTTCCTCCTCGACCACCTCCTTCTTTCAAAATTACTCACAGCGTTTCCCATCTCACAGCGACTGTCTCATAGTGAGTTCACATTACACAGATGACCTTCAGATATAGCAATAGAAATGCCGACAACTAGATCTTAATTTCTTTTCCGTGGAGCGGTATAAATACATCCCGTGTTTATTCGTTTGAAGAAGACGCCTTTGTAATTGAATCTTCGAATATTTTAAAGACTAAATTATAGTGGAACATTGTCTCTCGTACAATATTAAACCAAAACAGAATTTCAATCTGAAGTTAGAGAAGAATTCGTTTGGTAACGTTTTGATAAAAGATTCTACGTTTATGGAATAAATCTTTAGTTTCTAATTACTCCAAATTGGATGTCAGTCTCGAATGGGATATTAGTCTCAAAACAGCATTTTCCTTTGAATCGCTTCTAATTGAGTATCACTTTCCAAACTGTTGCCACCAAACATTATCGTCCTGTATTTTATTTAAAGAAATTAAATAATGAAGAATATGCCTGAATGTATGCATGTTTCTCGCATTGTGGAAAAACAACGGTACCTACAGCCATCGAATTTTGAATAAGGTAGTCCGTCACCCGAACATGCGTACCTGGAAGCCCAAATTTAGAATTTCGAATTACTTTTCTTATCTGTTTCATACTTATCAGGACTTGTATTCCTCTTGATTTGCTTTGGAAACATGAATGGTCCTGAATAAGAACAGGGAGCTTACTCAAGCTATATTCAGGAAGGTGTGAAATAGACAACACAAGCAGGAAGGGTATACGAAACCCTTTATTTTCTATCTTTACAGGTATTCCCGAACTTCGGGATACAGAGACCAACCACTTGTGGTCTGAACATAAGAATATAAAAACTACTAACTAAAACTAACTTTGAATTAGTATACAAGTGCCTAGCATTAAGATTGGCCTTTATTTAACAAAAGTACGTATGTAGTACGCCGAGCTGCTAAAACTACGATACGTCTGCAATTATTAAGAGGGCTAAACCTCTGGCCTTGAAGGCAACCAGCAACAGAGCGAAAACTCGTAAAACTACATTGGCAAGCGGCTTGCTTCCAATAATTCCTTCCTCTCTCTTGCTTGGCAAAAAGCCACACCTTAAGTACTTGGCGTTAGCAAGACAATTTGCATAAATAAGTTAAAGCGTTTAATTCTGGCCGGAAGTAGAAAATAAGAAGTGACAGTAAAGATTTAAAATAAAATAAACGTTAGTAAAACTTAGGATCCTTACATACTTATGTCATTCCATAGGAAAACCGGAAATGGGAATTATTTGTCTTGAAATTTTGCTCCTTTTGAAATCGTTGAGTTTGTGTTAAAATTTAAAAAATTTGAAACAGATTGTAAGATTTTCACTAGTGTAATTCTCAGTTACTGTAGAAAGTGACGAAGTTTAAGAACTAGTTAGCGAATATTCGCTTAAGTTCGTGTGACAGGAAACAACACGATGAAAGGGTAACTAACCTTTTATTATTCCAATAAGATTTAACAAAACTCCGTCTTGGAGTGTACAATAAAAGCTGACACTTGGGCTTGAACTTAAGAGACTAAGAAATAAACTAAAACTCAGATTAACTAAAGAGATATAGCCGAAGCTATCAAGATTCTAAACGAGTTGGCCCCTTAAATCTATTTCACTACGAAGCTTATCAACGGCCTGAGTACGGCCGAGCGTAATAACAGCTTTGAGAGAGAGTGTAGCCAAAAGGCAGACGCGCACAAATCAGAAACTCTGATTCTCTCTAACTCTGCAAGTAGACTTCGCGGTTTAAATACCGCTCCTCCTCATTAAATATTCAGAAAGATTCCCAAACTACGTTCTGGCCGGAAGTAGTAAGTTAAAATTAAGAATCTGACAGAAAAGGAACTTAAAATTTAACTGTTAATAAAATTAACATAATCCTTACAAGATAACAAAACAAATTCAACAGAAATCAGAAGAAAGGTATATAAGTCCCTTCACTCAAACATAAAATAAACAAATGACCGAACTTGGGTTATTTGTAAAACATTAGCGAATTTTTGATTAAAAAACTCAACGATCTCAAAGCGAGCAATGACAACACTGTAAGGGGATGGGGGATAAATCTACAGCGCATCAGACTGTCTGTCAGACATTCTAAAGATATGCTGTTTTTAAATATTTTGTGATTTTGCTCTTGAATCGAATTTTATGTCGCGTAATCTCCAAGAAAGTGATATATAATAAATAACGTAAGCACACAAAACGGTAATAATAAAAAGACAAAAAAAATAGTTTTGTAAAACTGTATAAACATTAGGTTATTTCGAAGCAGGAGAGATGAAAAATGAGGAATGCCCTCGCCTAGACTCGGAACCACGGACCTCTCGAATTCGCGCCGAGCGTGCAGAGCTCTACACCACGAAGGCATGCTAAGAAGGAGGAAGAAATACCTTATAAAGCCATCTTAGTAGGAAAACTGAACGCTGATATGATTGATGAACAGAGAAAAGACTGGGAAAAGAAACAGAAAAATGCATGGCAACGTTTATCGCTGCATCAAGAATTCTAAACAAATACTTCTACGCTGATTTTAAAATTTTTTGCAATTTTACTTTTGAATTGTATGTGGGGTAAGAAATGAAGATGATGCAATGCGAAGGAAATAATGCTTACTAATAAAGCTAAAAATACAAAAAAAAGCGGGGTTAGCAGGAGTGAATGTAACAGCAGACTGGTAGACTGCGAGCTTAACGAGAGCGTAAAAACCTAAGCAAACCCTTCCGGGCGATCGTCGAAATCTATCTTTCAGATTATTTTTAATACTTCCACTTCTGAACATTCAACATACGCACACGTTTTCGGGAACAAATTATGTCCCGCCTGTAACTGTCATTTTTTTTTTTTTTTTTCCTTTTCAATTTAAATATAAATTACAAGGCCAACAGTCACATTTTCTAGGACTATAACTTATTTATACTAAGAAATATTCAAAAACTAAAAATCTCACTCTAATGAATTCTAATTCATACTTTTATTAACAGCATCTTTAACACTGAAAAAGAATTATTATCAGAAATTACCATTGATAATTTCGAAAATTACTTATGCGCAAAAAAATATTAAAAGGTAATATGCGAGTTGCCTTTTTTCTTGTGTAAATCTTTCTTACATGAAAGCTAATTCGGAAAAACTTAACAAATTTTTAATTGCCGCAATCTTAGGTACACGGTATATCATTTTGAAAACATCCTTTTATATCTTCATCACCATCACTTTTCTTTTTCAGAGTGCATATCATTCATTAAGCCTTCAAAAATATTTCCATAATTATATACAAATCACATGGCTGTTTTATTTATTACCTTACTGTCTACACTGATTGCTCGTTTACTCGTAATGAATTTTAATATCCAATTTGCTGATTCATACGTCGCACAGTCCATGTATTTCTTAGCCTACATAGCCTTGAGTTATATCAACAAGAACGCCCGTATCTATGTCTTCTTAGTTAATTTCAGTGATTTATAAAAGCCTTTCATATTTTTTCCGGCTAAGCTAAGTATTTCTCAACAATTTAGGCTTTTCTTCCAGTTTTATTATCTGGTTTAACGTATTTCGTCAAAGACCCTTAATAAGAGCGTAAAGATTAAATCTTCGGTTTGTAATTAAGCTTTTTCATTGAAATGTATTTTTAATTGAAATGTATTTTAAATTTCAAATCACTTGAACAAAAATCTGAAATGTTTCAGATTTTCAATTACGTCCAAAGAGGCGGTTTTTTTTTTTTTTTTTTTTTTTTTTTTTTTTTTTAACGTTTTGTGTGTTACCTTTATCTGTAAAATATGTTCTTCGCATTTAAACCATAAAATTCAATTCAACGGTAATACCGCAAAATAATTTTAAATTGGGCATAGCTTTAGAATTTCCGATACACAGTCTCACGCGCTGGAGATAAAAATGCTTTTTCTGTACAACGTTGCCATAGTTCAATCGTTGACTTTGTTAAGGAGTATCAGAAACACCTATACCAACAATGTTAAATTGGCCATTTTCGATGCACCTTTTCTCAAAATCTACTGTAGATAACACGCTTGAAATTTTTTTGTGTAATTAAAGTATACCTATTCAATTATACTACAATGAGCTTTTGAAACATTTTGAATTTTAGAGTAATTTACAGTATATTTTGTTAGGCATAGTAAAATTTAGCAGTTTTCTCACACAAAAATTAAAAATTTTTTTTTCCTAAGTTTATTACAAAAAGCTCATTTTAGTAAATATTAGAAAACCTAATAAATAAGCCATAAAATTTAGATACCTGTGAGCTGTAGTTCCTGAGAAAAGGTATATCAAGTATAAAAAAAATTACTTTTGGAGAACACGCGTTTTTATGTAAAAATCCTCATTGATCAAAGCAGTCGATGACAAATTAAAACTGGATTTTTTACAGTTCTAATTTTCATTGAGATTAAAGAATGGTATTTTTAAAAAGATACAAGTGTAGAGAATTTGAAAATGTAAAAATCTGAAATCACAATTTTTTGAAGATTTTGGGGTTTCCAACACCCCTTAATAAAAAATTCGTTAAAGTTTTACAAAATATGAAATCGATAATGAAACAAGTTCCAAATTCCATATTAGGGCTACTAGATGCCCATATTCGGTGCAAGATTACATTATTCAAAATTGGATGGCTCTAGGTACCGTTGTTTTATCACAATGCGAGAAACATACATACATTGATGCAGATTCTTCATTATTTAATTTCTTTAAATATATAATACAGGTCGGTGGTGGCAACAATCGGAAAAGTGAAACAACGCAGAAAGTGAATCGACGCAAACGAAATTAATAGTCCTTCTGGACAAATTGCCACTTTGGATTAATAATAACATCAGATGGATTTCAAGACATGAATATATGCAATAATTGCATTTTAAGTTAGTAATACGAGTAAATTTCGAGGAGTTAAGCGTGTAACTGTTCTAGTTATCTACTGTTACTGTTGTAGAGCATGCATTAGCTTGATTAACCAGTTATTTGATGTCAATTAAACTTTCCTGTCTTTCTCGTTTTCCATTTCTCAGCCAGAATATTAATTTCTAGTTCGCGCGTATTCAGATTAGGTGGAAAAAGATAGTATTTAAAGGAAGGTTTTAGATGGTAGAATTAGAGCGTGTTCCATCTGCTGAAGGCTAACGTTTGTTATTTGATTTTCTTGAGAGTAGTTTATCTGCGGCGTTATGTTATTCTGGCCATTACGCTGGACACTCCGATTTTAAATTTGCACGCTTCCTGTCTGTGTAGCCTTTTCCAATGACTTACGATAAACTTAGTTTTAATTCCATTTCTCTTACTTTTTGATTTACGCTGCGTGGTTTTGTAAGCACAAGCACGTGCCTTCTGTTAAACTTTGTCTGAGTTAAGCAAAAGGGTCATTTACGCCCTTCACTGTCTGTGTGGTAATTTTTAAGACATAGCATTAAGTGACTTAAGTCTTAGGTACAGTTCTTGTAGTTTATGTTACCAAAGAGAACGAGAGTCTATACTGTATAAAGTTATTATTAATATTAAGCAGTTATTTATAATTTCAATAAGTTTCGATGTAATAACACCAATCTGTTAAAGCAATAAAAAGCTACAGCATACGCCTTTTCAGTAGCAAAGTCGTGTCTCATTTTTAGAAACATTTTGAAACTTAGATAACAACTAATCTTGCTGGATAAGTTTTGAGTGAAACGGACGCCTGGTGAGCCAGCCTCAAACAGAGTCTAAAGGTGCTAAGCGAAAAGATAAAAGAAAATTCCCCAGACAGGCAGTTAGTTACCTAATGTTTCTATGGAAGGGGATTCCGTAACTAAAAAATAGTCTTTTTCTTTTCTCCTCTCATAACTTTCCATTTAGTTCATCCATTCTCTTTTTCACAGTACGGTAACGTTTTTGTCTTATTTTATCTTGCTCTATGTTTTTTGTCCTAGATTTTTTGTCCTAGGTTTGTGTTACGAATATGGCGCAAAGCACTGTTGTAAAGTTTAAATAAACGATCATCTATGGACCAGGAAGGGATTAATATATTTTATATTAATTCCTATGAGAAAACCAGTTTTGGTTTATGGACATTTCGGATTTCAGGAAAGAAATGCATTCGTGAACTGAAGTTACACTGTATTATAAAATAATAAGTAATATGTATGTACGTGTATTGCGTTGCATACTTCGTGAGGTCCGTGTGAATGGATCCTGGAGAAGATCTAATTTAAAGGTATACAAGATCTAAAGACAACCTGAGGTAGTAAAATTCTCGAAACTACAGACACTTAATAGTACACTCACTACACATTTTTGCTGAAAAAATTAAGAAGGAAACTTAAGCACTTAAAAATTGAAAATGAGTAGAAAGTTAATGGAACTTATAGAACTCTATAAGAATTTAAAATTTTCATAGTTAATTAACAAACATCATTCATAAATTAACCTTTTTTTATAAAGTTTTACTGATAATTTTTCATGAAAAATACAGTCTAAAAGTGCCTAGAAGAAGGAAGATAAGTAACTGCATGAGGTTGGTTACCTTCATAAAAATTGCTTAGTTAATTATCAAATTACATTCTTTCACATTTGTAAATTTGATATTGTTTTAGTGAAAATTATATTTTGTTTTGTTTCCATTAATTCTTAAAGTGTCGTTAACATTAATAACGTGCAATCAGTTTTTTCCAATGTCGATTTCTTAGTTATGACGAAAGTCAGTTATGGGCTTTGATAAACGCATGTGTGCGGTGTTATCTTCATGCGATGATTTGTAGGTACTTTGTTTTTTGCCACGATATTTTTGACTACGATGTTTTTGAACTGAGAAGCTTTTGAACCACTTTATTTTCAACCACGATTTTTTGTACCGCGATGTTTTAGAACTGCGATATTTTCTCTTTGCTTTCTTTTCTCCCGCGATGTTTTGTACCCCGACCTTTTCCCTTTACGTTGTTTTCTCCGGACGTTTTCGTCTGCGATGTTTTTGCCGCGATGTTTTCGGCTGTAACCGTAAGAATACCGTTTCTGGCAAAGCTCATGGGAACCAGACCTCGGGGTAGATGCCCGGTGATTTGGATTGATTGTGCTGAAAATGACCTATAAGGCAGCCCTACTGGGACAGTGGTTAGTCACTCTTAACTGCCGTACCGAAGGACCCGGGTACGAATCACGAAGAAGACATTGATCTTTGTAAATGTATCGTGTCTATGCAGTCTGGAGGCACTCTAAATATGCGGTAAGCCGAAAGTCCTCTCGAGAGTTTGGTGGTAGGAGAAGTGGACCGGGAGACTCTCGGACTCGTCTCCCCCGGATTGTTCACCTTCCAGATTGGGGGCGGAACTGAGCAAAGTCGTACTCTCACCTGAATGGTTCAAAGTGCTCAAAGGTTGCCAACGACAAGCGTAATCTTGCATTTTTTGCTACGAAGAATTTCGTGGGCTTGTTCTGATGTTACTATCAGACAAGTGAGATAAGCCACAGCAAAGCAGCACAAAACATTCTAAAGGTCAAAAACTGGAAAACCGTTGCCAAAAGCAGAGATGCCTGAAGAAGACCAGAGCCCACCGTGGTCTGTCGAGCCAGTAAAGAAGATGATGTATAAATGTTTATATGCCTGTATATACGTGTAAGTTCACTTTTTAATTCTTGGAGATTTTCGATTAGAAAATTTTCCAGTTTCATTCTAAGAAGAATCATCATTATTTTAATTAGAAGCGCCAATTCCTTTGAAGTACCGTTGATTTAAAGCAGATGGCTCTTCGTTGACGCTAATTATAAACCCACTGGCAGCTTCTCTGCCAGCCTTCGTCTGGCTTTTAAACGTACCGGGAAAATGGCTGAAGGGAACACGAAAAGTTAAATTTAAAAAATGCGTAGAATTTTACTCTGCAGAACAACTTCATTAAAAAAGTTATTACGTATAACAAAATTACAATGAAATAAGCAATATCCCTTAATACAAATATTAATTATCCTACTCAATAAATTAACCAACTTCCCTTTGGAAACTCTTTAGAACTCAAATGGTACAAAGGGAGTTAAAAACTTTGTTTCCTAAAAGAAATCACTCAAAACTTTTCTATATCTTTAAAACAGTGAAATGAGCAATAAATAACATAAAAGAGTACAAAAAACAAAAAATTCTGAAAAGCAAAGTATAATTAATGATATTTTATCTTGCGTTTTCAAGAGACAAAAATTACAATGAAATAAACTATATCCCTTAATACAAATATTAATTATCCTAATAAAAAAATTAGCCAACTTTCCGTTGAATAAAAAAAATCATGCAAAACTTTTCAATATCTTACAAACAGTGAAATAAGCAAAAAATAACATGAAAAAAAACTCAAAAACAAAAAAATTCCGCGCAGAATTTTACTCTGCAGAACAACTTTACCGAAAAAAAAATCAATAAAAGTGTATTATATATATATTTAAATGACAATGAAATATGCCAATCTCTTAAAAACAGTGACATAAGAAATGCCATGAAAAATTGTTGCCAAACCCATATTTCTAAAAGAATGAAACTATTCAAAATGATGCGATTTCATCAAAAATCTATCAACAACAATAAGACAGAAAAATTGTTGCCAAAATCACATTTTTAAAGATGGGAGATGTGAGAAGTGTACCCGGAAGCTTCATTTAAAAAATTTTTTTAAATACAAAATATTATCATTTTTCCAAAATTCTTTTTGTAAAAGCAGTCGCAAGAATGAAAGTTTAACGTGTCCAAAAATGAAAGAAAAATAAATTGTACATTTTTAAAAATAAACGTTTTTAGAAAAAATTCCCTTGAAAAGGTGTTAAGCTCCCTTTGTTAAATAAATTCGTATTTAATCGATTTATTGAAACACGAAATTTATTTTAAGTTTGTAAAATAGCTAAGTGCCTACATTTCATGACGATGTGAAAATGGAGTGTGCAGAGTAAAATCTCTCGTTCCTATAGCCCATTATGTCTCAAATTGACGGGATTTCGTCACAAAACATAAAATAAAAAAAAAAATTATAATTATAATTTCGAAAAAATCGCTTTGAGGTGCACTGGCTCTTGTCTAGGTGCACCTATGCACCAAATTTCGTAGCCGTGGGTCTATTAGCTTACGCGCAGCGCGAACGAAAGACACACACACACACACAGACTCTTTCTTTTATTATATTGTTACGAATTTGGCATTTAAAAAGCTAATGTTAGTTCAATTATGGTTTTATTTCTCGCGCAGTGAAGCGCGTGACGAATATTAAAAGAAAGCTAAGCCGGAAAATTGAAAATACAAGAGCGCGTACATTAAATAAATAAATAAATATCACTTTTTGATTTCGAGAAAGTACTAGAGAATTCTAGCGCGTGATTTTAAAATCTTATAAAAGGAGGAAAACATCTCAGTTCGTAGTTTTTAAATAGTTAATATCAGAATTCGATGAGATATTTACGTTTTGAGGTTGTTCTTTTCAGTTCGTTGTTACGATTTTTTCTGAAGAATTTGATCAAGAATAATCAGAATTTGATTTTTGAAAACGTTTATTTGACTGATTAATTACCTTCGGGTAGAAAATGTCCTTTTATAGGACACCACTCGATAGTTCTGATGAAGAGGACTACCGAAGCGAGCGTTCGTCCAAATCCAACAAGACCTATCCATTGAAGAAAGAGGATTTCATACTTATGGCCAAAGTAAAGAAAAGTAAAGCAAAAAAGGCGAAAACTATGTCAGATACGGAAAGCGAACAACCAAGTAAGAAGAAAGATGTTAAAAAGAGACATTCAAACACCGAATGGAGAAGCTACTGATGAACAGACACCAGAAGATTTATCAATGGGAAATGATGAGGACATCCCAAAATTCAAGTCATGTTCTGAAGAAGAAATCCGGGACCAGATTGCGAAATTTGGATTTGACGTAATTTACAATTATTTTCATAAAAGAACTAAGGGTGAGATGGATGTAGAGACATTCACGAAAAAATTTTATCCAGGGCAGATAACTGAAAGAGGAACAGACAGCAGGGAACAAGAATGGATTTCTCCTAAGAAAACCGTGAAAGTATCAGAAAACGAAGCTCCAGTGGAAGTTACGATGGAAAATCGATTTGAGCAGCTAAGTGAAGTAGAAGGTATGGAAGAAGAAGGAGGAGCCGAAAAAGAGGAAACTCCACCCCCAATAGTTTTCCAACAAAGCGAAGTGGATTGGCTTAAAATTCCTGAAATCCTTATCAATACCTGCAGTGGACAATTCGAAGCCGATATGAAAATGAAACTACTATATGTTAATTTAAAGTCAGTAGACAATTACAGTAAAGCAACTCTGGTTTTGCAGAAAAGAAATATACCATTTCATACTTTCCAGTTACTCAGCGAAAAACCTATTATGGTTGTTCTTAAGGGCCTCCCATCGACGATGAAGGAAGAAATAATCCAGGCAGATCTGGAGAGAAGGAAATTCCCGATAAGTAAAGTCGAGCAGTTTTCCAGACGAAGAGGAGACGCTATCGAGAAACTTCCGATTTTCCTGTTGGAACTGAAGAAAACGAAGGAAGGACGTGCAATTCATGGACTCAACAATTTATTAAGTGTTAATGTCAAGATCGAGAAGTTTGCCCCGAAAAAACGCGTAATTCAATGCTATAGATGTCAAGAATATGGACATTCGCAACATCTTTGCTCAAATCCTGAGCGATGCTGCAAGCGTGGACAGCACCATAGAAGTAAAGAATGCCCTCTAAAGCCAGAAGAAAAACCTAAGTGCATCTTCTGCTCACTACCGCATGTAAGTTCATACAGAGGTTGCCCCGTGTACAAGAAGCGATATGAAGCAAAGAAGCAGCAGGCGAAGCCAGCAGCTAAGATCCCTACGCCGGCAGATTTTCCGAAATTCATCGAAACAGAGGAAGACAGCACTAAAACCCAGATGAAACCTCTCTACAGTGATAGAGTAAAGAAAAAATTGGAAAACCCACCCACAGAGTACAAGGATATCATAAACTGGATCCAAGATCCTAAAATCAAAAAAATTTCTGAACAGTATGGTTGAGCACGTTGAGAAGATCCGCGCTGCAAAAACCACGGCTGAGAAGTTTACTGCCGGGTTCAAAGCAGCCATGACACTGATGAGATTTGCTGAAAGTGAAGAGTAATCACCAGCTTAGAAGCATTTGAGGGAATTTCACTATGTTTACGATTTCTTTCACTTTTTCAACACACAGGTTCCCCTGTTTACAGCAGCAGAGCTCGGGGTCAATACTTGGGTGGGTGACCACCCATGTGACTGGCCTCGACGTATCATCTTTCTTCTACTAGTGAAGATACATCACAGCTTGTAACGGCGGCCAGATGCTCCTTCTCCAAAGTCTACTTGACCAACTCACGTGCATTAGCACATGTCCCTGCTTCACCTTTGTCGGTGCGGTGTAAATCACCTTAATTTTTAATTCTTCCCAACGCCTTAGGGCATATCTCCAACAGAGACGGTTAAAGTAGCAGAGGCTACTAAATGCCGCCTAACCATTCACTCGATTTCGATTTCGATTTCAGTTCGTAGTTAGTTGCTTAGTTTGTTGTTGTTTAGAAAACTGCTCTTGTTGATTGTAGCGAATTCGCGGATTAGCTTTCTTTAGCTGTTTTGAATTACGTTCTATTGGACATTTGAGTAGTTTAAAGATAACTACTGTGAGATTTTGTAATTCTGCATGATAATTTGAGGAAATTTAAACATTTTTGTTGAGATAATAATAAATTTTTGTTCATTTTTCATCGAAGTTGAGCATTCATTTCGTAACGAACCCGTACGCACGCAACAATATGTAGAGACTAGTATTAAGCAAAAATGCTAAAGTTAAAAATCTATGTAAAATATTAAAAGCAAAACACTCTATTCATGACTTCTACTAGAAATATGATATATATCTCGGGAAACGAAATACCAAAAATTGTTAATAAATACTCTTTACTTTCTTTGCTATGAGTAAGAAACACGTAGCTGTGCTGGCTCTTAAATTTTAACTATATACCAAGCTAATCAAAATGAAACTATCCTAACAGAGTCAAATTTTGAAAACTTGTGTCACTTAAATCTGGCTTCCCCCTTAAACTTTAACAGAAGTAAGGTCTTTAACAGAAGTAAGGCTGAATCCTCTGCTGTTCCACTTGAAAATACCTTTTCTGAAATTAAAATTGTTACCTTTAAATTCCTGCCTTGAAATTCAAAATGATAATGCTTTACTATAGATTCCGGCCTTGGAATTCAAAATGATAACGCTTCTCTATAGATTCCAGCCTTGTAAATCAAAATGATAATACTTCACTACAGATTCCAGTCTTGGAATTCAAAATGATAACGCTTTATTTATAGATTCCAGTCTTGGAATTCAAAATGATAACGCTGCACTATAGATTCCAGTCTTGGAATTCAAAATGATAACGATTCAGTATAGATTCCAGTCTTGGAAATCAAAATGATAACGCTTCATTTATAGATTCCTGTCTTGGAATTCAAAATGATAACGCTTCACTATAGATTCCAGTCTTGTAATTCAAAATGATAACGCTTCACTATAGATGCCAGTCTTGGAATTCAAAATGATAACGCTTCATTTATAGATTTCAGTCTTGGAAATCAAAATGATAACGCTTCATTAATAGATTCCAGTCTTGGAATTCAAAATGATAACGCTTCACTTTAGATTCCAGTCTTGGAAATAGAAATGAGTGCGATACACTTTGGATTCCAGCCTTGGAAATCAAATTGACAACATTTTCACTTCGGATCTCAGCCTTGGAAATCAAATTGACAACATATTCACTTTGGAAATAAATAAAATGCCTCGGAATGGCAATTCTGATGAGCGGAGTGAAGAAGAACAATAGCAAGTTCCGTTTTCAGTAAATATTATTACTTATTCGGAGTACAGTGGCTTTGTACCTTGTCGTAAGAAAGCAAGCACGTCATTGCACAAGTGAAATCGTTTCAGGTAAGCTACTCAATAACCCCAGAATAACTCAGTGGCGTAACAGCCCTAATGGGCCAAGGCCTGCTGTGCCCGAAATCTGCTTTCTTAACCGTGGGCCCCGGGGTGCGTAAGCATATGCCCTGAACAAGTGATCATCTTGTCGCTGAACCCCCAGTGTTTAGTCCCTAAACGAACTTGGTACTCATTTTATCGACCAAGTGATGCAAAACAAGGAATGAAAGGCTGAATCGACCTTGCCCAGCCTCAAGAATCGAACCCCGTCCCTGTCGTGCTGCTGCGCGATGCGCTAGCCACTGCGCGACCGGGCCTCAAACCCAGAATATCCCAATGAAAATGTGTCAGTGGTTATCTAATCTGAAGAAATAAATTCTTGGAGAACAGTTCCCCCTTGATGTCCAAAATCATTATAGATGCTTGCTTTGTTTTACCTTTTGGCCTTGCCGTCTTCAATCTTAAGGGTCTTTTGAAGCCTTTTGAAATTGTTGCGTCTCAAAATCGTATTTATGAATCAAACTAAAGTACCGATTTCAGACATATTTAAGTCAAATTGCAGAAAGCTTTTTGTAGACATACTTCATTTAACAGACTTCCTGTGAATATTCCAGACCACAAATGAAGAAAAATATAGTGTTTAAAAGAATGGCGAAAATTGGACTCAATTTATGTAGATTTTTAATATGCGGTTGACTTTGTTCAATTTTTTTAGGCAGTCTAGTACCCTCAAGCGTATTTCCAGAATTAATTATAAATTATTTCAGTAACAATATGGTTAAACAATGCAATTCTAATGTTTGCTTATTTTTGAGTAGCAAATAGCTAAAATTGAGTTATTTTATCATATTGTTACGAAATGTACAGGCGCGGTAAGATGGCTTCCCCACAAAGCAGTTTTAGGGTTACCATAAAATGGCAAAAGAAAGCAGGGTTGCCTCATTTGGCGAGAAATCGCTCGTATGGCGACACTTGGGGACAAAATTTGCGATATACCATGGACGGATGGAGAACCTTCTGGAACGAATTCTTACCGGTTTAGACCAGAATGTTCTCGAACAGAAGCCGAAAGCTATATAAACCCTGCTGGTCCGCAGTCAGTTAATGTGTGTGCCTCGTCTAGAGTGCGAGTTAGTTAGTATCGAGTTGGTGTCTCGTCTAGCGAGTCAATCCCTGCGAAGTCGATCGAGTTGACAGCCGGGAAGCGAGAGCCGAGTGGGTCGTCGAGTGCACCGAAAGAGTCTCGTAGTGTATCGCGGTTAGTGCATCGTCGAGAGAGCGTGTTGAGCTCTGGGAATGACTGAACCGAAAAGTCGGGAGCTGTGCTCTGTGTCTCATCGAGTGTATCGCGAGTTGTAGCGCGGAGAGTCTCGAGAGTATGTGGAGTTCCGAGTCGGAAGCTGTACTCTGGTGCTTTGCAGTGAAGCTGTCTCCACTGTGATAGCCTGATAACCTGAAGGCTGTGTCGCTGATCGTGTCAGCGTGTTTATAATAGTTCATCGACGACTGTAAAACGTGTTTTGGAGCTGTCCTGACAATACTGACTAATAAAGTGTGTTTCGATACTTCATCAAGTGTCGCCGTTATTCACTCCAAATCTACGAACCCCGTACGAACATGAAGGAATGATATAACGTAACAACTGGTGTCCAAGAATAAAAAAAAAAATGCAACAATATTATGGAATTACTCTTTATCATATTGTTTTAAAAAATAATATGTTGGGGAAAAATTGTGAAATGCTAATAAACTCTTTACTATTCGTGTGTTAATGAATTTCTGTCCGAGATCATAAACAATTATTTCTTCCCATTCGATTAAGACTGCCCAAATCACAATCCTCTGGCAACTACGGTGAGCGAAGTAGCGTGATTAGAACTAGTTAGATCGACGCTTCTAATTAAAATAACGAAGATTTTGCTTGATCTTTAGAATGAAAATAGAAAACTTTTCGAATCATATTTTTAAGATTTAAAAAGTGAACTTACGGCATCTATAAACTTACACATATATACTGTTGCATGCGTGCGAGAGCGTAGTAGATGGAATGCACACGGAATTGATGATATCTTGATAAAATCTATTTTAAAGAAAGGAACACGTTACAGTTCTGGAACTTTCCACAAAAATACTCGTACAGCTCTTTACAGTGTCACAGAGCACAATCAGCAGCTACACTTCAAACTACTAAGAACGTTAAACACAACGCAGTGCAAAGCGCATCTAAAGAGCGTAGCTCACGCGGAGATGTGTTAATAGTCCGAGTTCACACTGAATTAAACAACTCCGAAAACCGATGATATCTCCTGTCTTATATAATTTTTCCCCGGCCGCCGAGAAATCTCTATCTTCGAGTATCTTCCACTTCTCGAAATTACTGGAAGACATATGAGGACAAGATATGGTTACAGTTACATATTTAGATTAATTATAGTTATTTAATCACAATACCAATTGCAGTTATACATGGACCTGATAAAAATGTTGCCAAATGGTCGCCATGTTTGGCGACTTTGGGCGATTTCTCGCCAATTTAGCGAAATAGCCATTTATTTAATGATAAATAGATTTGCCCTTGCATTCTTGCTTTCCCGGCAAAGCTTCGCTTCTTTAACTTTTCATGTTACATTACATAAAATAGGGAAAAATACAGTTTTGCTAAACAAATACATATGTTCAAAATTCATATAATAGTACAAATCAATATAGATTTAATATATAATATACCCAACTTATAAATTTTCTGAATAGTTGCAGCATTATTGTAATCAATAAAAAGCCATATATCTGGTACAATTTCTCTTATTACCCCCAGAAAGGTGTATTTCGACGCGAAACTGTCTGAAATTTTAAAGATATGCTGCTTGTAAATATATTTAGCCCAAAGGGACATTAGTTCAAATGCTCTGTCTGGAAAGGTGTATGTGTGTATAAATGAAAGAAAAAAAACGCCGTTTTCACCAGAATATAAAATCTGAAAACTTTCAGTTTTTTTATACATTTTTACTTCCTTGTACGAAGTAAAGGAAGTATTGTAATCACGAAAAATTCCAGGTATCGTGTTTCAACGAAAATATCCATTTTCACGGCTATCGAATGCAATTTAACGATATTTTTTCGTGACATCTGTACATACGGACAGAATAAAGGACTCTTTTTCCCCCAAAAAAATTATAAAACTGAATTAAAATGGATCCAGAAGAGATTTTTTCTGATGACGTCTGTACGTACGTACGTACGTGCGTGCGTATGTATATATGTCGTATAACTCGAAAATGAGTAGCCTCAGAAAGTTAAAATTTTGTACATAGGACAGCTATAAGATGTAGTTGTTCATCTCCCTTTTTGGTGGCAATCGGCCTCACCAAAAATATATAAATATATGTACCAACTCTGTAACTTGTTCTTATCTTCCGGTTAAGGTTTTTATGCTTTAGTTAATCTGCATGCAATATTTGTAAAATTATCAACAATTTAAAAGTTATTTAAGTGCCGCTAAGACTAATTTTTGTACGATAGCAGCCATATTTGTTTATATTCGAAACTTAGCAGAATAGTGGATTTGTTGCCAATCTTAAGAAACTAAGCTTCGCAACAACTGTTTCTTTCTTATTAGTTTAATTTCTTTTATACATCGTTTTAGCTTTATTATAGTATTTGAATAGAACATGTGGCAACGATTAGCTAATTCTTCAGATGATATAATTTTTGCGCATTCTAATTTATAAAATGAAAGAGATGTAACGCTGTTAAGTGAACCTAGCGCCTGAGTGTCGCTATGGTAAATAAATATAGTGAATTTTAATGAGTGCATTTATTTTATTGTGGCTTATGCACTATGGACGAAGTAGGTGTAATTCAATTCAATAAGTTTAAATGAAATGCAGGGGGGAAAATGCGTATAATTTAATATTCCGTGTAAGCTAAAACGAGTCAGTGGTGTACACATCAGATTTTTTTATTGTGTTCTTGTTATTAACCATTATTTTTATTTTAAGGTTAACATCTTGAGTTCCTTCAAGATTCCTTCAAACTGCTTTGGTTTCAAAATTAAAAAAAAAATCGGGAAAAAAAAATGAATCGGAGAATTCATTTTTAACCGTTTTTATTTTCGCGTGAAAATTTCACTACATAAAACTACTTTTGCTGTAGTCTGGGTAACGCGACGTAAGTTTGCATATGGGGGGCATAAATTGGAATAGTAGTGAATTTATTAACTATAATTTATATGCCAAATTCCAGCAAGTTGACAGTTTATTATCAGATAATTTCCGTCACGCATATCCTCTTCAAAGGAATGTGCATGAGTTAAGAAGTAAAAAAAGGGTTTTATAAAATAAGCTTTTATTTAAAACTTACAAAATCATTAATGAACGAAAAACGAAAAATAATAATGAAAAATAATTTATCGTATAATATAATGAGAACCAGAGAATACATAATTCTCTTTACAAAATTCATCTATAATTTTTATCAAGAATAATAAAAGCGTGGGGCACCCTTGAGAAATTTATAAAAGTAATGGCTTATACTTTTATTCGGTTTCGTTATTTAAGATCCCACGCTTTTTTTATTCGTAATATAAATTTTCAGATGCATTTTGTAAAGATAATCTCTTGTCTGCGTTAAATTTTATGATAAATTACATTTCTTCTTTCAGTAGTTCATTAAATATTTTTATAACAGCTTATTTTATAAGGCCTTTTTTATATTTTCATCTATTTAATAAAAACTCAATAATACGTTATGAATCAAATTATTTAAGTAAAAAAAAAATCATTTTTGAATAAGGAAACATTCCTCTTTTACTGCGTCAAAAGATCGAAAAGCATCCAGCAGTTTTGCCAGAATATTAGATTTTTCAATTAAAATATCATATAAACTTTATTTAAAAGATTTTCCCTTCTCGTTGGTGTAAACAGTAAAATTCTGAGATTTTTAGATTGTTTGTTAAACGAAGATATGTGCGAAAAATCTTTTAAACTTTAAATTCAAAAAAAATAAATAAATAAATAAATAAATAAAAAAATAAAAAAAAAAAAATCGAATTTTGAAACTCACTTCGTCACAATTCATTGTCATCTACAAATAATGGATGCCGAATTTAGTAGAAGTAGAAGTAGGTGTGAAAAATAGATAACAAACTTTTGACCATTAAAAACAAACACCATAAATGAACTAATAAAAGCTTATACAAAAACTGTTGAATTTGTTTTTTAAATTACAGCTTTATTTTTTCTTCAAATGAAAAATCTTTTTGTTTTGTTATAGACAACATTGCGTTTTCTTTCCATTTGTAGTTACTCATTTTAATTTATGCTAGTCAACAGTTATGATCAGAAGAAATATTGTTTTCTCATTTCTCGGAAAAAATTCTGATCAGCATAGGAAAGATTAAAATTTGTGTACGGTAGGGACTATACTTCCCTGAATAAGAATACAAACAACAAGAATTATTTGCTTACTAGCTCGCTGAGGACAAAGCAATATTTTAAGTTCTGTTTACACCTGAAAATAAAATGCATTAAAACATTCTAATATGAATGAAATCAGTTCATTCTTTCCAAGCAACAACAAATTCGTAAATAATTTTTTGTTGCCAAACCAGGTAGCAAAAACTTATAACGCTTAAGGTTAATACGTATAAGTTCGACATCATAATTTAAATTTTATGTATCAATATCAATAAAAGAATAAATGTGGAAATAATATACCCTGTCAATTATCCTAACCTCAAACAAAAAAGTTACCAACAGCAGTTATTTATTTAAAATGCTGACATTAACCATATTTAATGTTTGGTAATACTATTTTTATTATTAAATTGCTACTATTAGCTCACACTCTCCCTATTTCTTGTTCAAATTTTCAATCTTTAATAAAATACTTCTTATTCATTCAATCAAGTTCAAATACATTTTTTTAAACTTGTAGTGGCTAACACTTGAGGTTAATACAGTTTTTTCACATATTAAAGATAATTAAAATTTAATATTTCACATATTTAGACTTTCAAATAATAACCGTTCATTAGGAATTCTCACTTCCTGTAAAAATTAATTTTATAACAACTTATAAAAAAAAACAAAATCTGAAATGTTTCAGATTTTAAATTAATTTATTTTTAAATTAATTAATTTATTTTTAAATTAATTTATTTTAAATTAATTTAAAACGTCCAAAAGGGCGTTTTTTAACATTTTGTGTGTTACCTTTCTTTATTAAATATCATGTTCCTCGCACTTAAACCATAAGATCCAGTGCAACAGCAATATCGCAAAATAGTTTTAAAACGAGCATATCTTTAGAATTTCCGATACAGAGACTCGCGCTGGAGATAAAAATGTTTTTTCTGCACAACGTTGCCATTGCTCGCTTTGAAATCCTTGAGTTTGTTAATCAAAAATTCGTCAAAGTTTTAAAAAATAGGAAATCGATCATAAAACAAATTTCAAATTTCAAATTTGGTCTTCCACATGCTCATATTCGTTGGAGGATTACGTTATTCAAAATTCGATGACTCTATGTACCGTTGTTTTATCACAATACGAGAAATATACATACATTTATGCAGATTTTTCATTATTTAATTTCTTCAAATATAATGCAGGACTCTAACATTTTGTGGCAACAGTTTGAAAAGTGAACCGACATTTATGAGTCCGACGCAAAATGCCAAAACGAAACTAATAGTCCTTCGGGATTCAAATCCCTTTGGACTAATAACAGTACATGACTGTGATAAATGGGATTTAAATATTTAACAAAAATAAGTGGCAACAATAAGACAAAGTTCAAAGGATTTTTAAAGTGAATGGAATTATAGAATTGTAGTTTTATAGAATCGGATGTAATGTTCCATTATGTAGCGAAAATTCTCCTAAACGTACAAATGTTTTACGTGCAACTTTTTCGAAGTAAAGCAAATTTTCATCTTTAGCGTGCGATACTGTTGCCATTCAGAAAATTATCGTCTTAGTGTTTTTAAATAATATCTGGGCTGGTTAAAGATGAGAATGGTCGAAAAGGCATCCTCAAATTTTTGAAATCCGGGACGGGGTCACCTGTCTTGAAACTCAACTCCCCGTCGTTTCCAAGGGCATAATGCCACAAATATACAAAACAGACAGTGGCGCACATATTTTAATACTATAGAAATTTATGAATGAACCAATTAATAAAAAATGCAAAATTGTTTTTAATATTGATGAAAAATTTCTTTCTTTCAAAAATTAAAAATGCTTCTCTATTTTTTAAACGTTTTAACCATTTAGTTACTTTTCTTAAAATTTCTAGTTGTTTCAGTTAAAGTTTCTAGCTTATATGCTCATTCTCTCGTCAAGTTTGGCCGTCATTGCTTTAGGCAAATTAATATTCTTTTCATTCTTCTTATCGACATTCAAAAAATATATTGATATGAAGTGAAAAGAAATCTCACATAAATGGGCAACTGTTTAAAAAAGTCCTCTTAAGAAAACAGAACTCAAAGAATGTAAAAGTAAACCCATAGATAAGAAAAATTGCTGCGAGACAATGTAATCGTCGATAAATTCTGCAGGAGAGCGACATCTAGCGGTGATAACTGTCAATAGAGAGCTCATGAATTTCTGGGAATTTCCCCCTGCGGAAAAGTCGGCTCAAACCATCTTCTTGCTCTACTCCAATTTCACACACACTACTCTATTTTTTTTTTTTTTTTTTTAACTTTGTAATTATTATTTACTTTCTTCGCGATCTAATTACTTCTTTCTTTTCTTTTTAATCTTCTTCCTTTTCATTACGCATTAAGTTCCTCTGAAAGTATTAAAAAAGAAAGTTTGTCATAGCCTTAAGCTCTTAATCCTCTTTACTTTAGCAAACGATATTATTAATGCCTATTCTTTCGGAATAATGAGTTCTGTCTGTTGTGTGTCAAATTATATTATGGCTGTCAAAGTAACGCTGAGCTATCCAAAAACGTGAAATTCCTTAAATGCCAATTAAATACATATAAGGGGCACAATTAAATAAGTTACTGGAAGAAGAATAATTACAAAGGAGCGGGTTTTCTTTAATAAATCTTACTCGAACTACCTTATTCTTTTCACAAATCTTATCTCACGAATTTTACTCATACTTTTTTTCTTCTATAGATGGTATTATGTGTCGTTTATATTCCATAATAGTACCGTATTTAGAGTGACTTTATACAAAGTATTTCTTGTTTCTCATAGAACTGCTGTATATATATATATATATATATATATATGTAATAATAAAATTCCATAGTCAAGAATACACTTAAAATTCTAACTATATGTTCTTTTCATTTTTAATGGCGACGGTCTCTTATTTGAAAGTACGTGGAATTAAATCCACAGCGCCGTAGTCAAGTTGTTTTTCCCGCCTTTTCTACACGTATAGTTATGCCAATGCCAATGATTTAAAAATTTCGGAGTTCCTATGGTTCAAAACCATCTACCTCCACATCAGAATTACTAAAAGCGAGCAGAAATAAGAAAAATTTGGCATAAGTGATTTACTTGATGCACACTAGAGGGAGCCACAGGCTCGAGAAAGTTTAGGGATAGAGATGAGAAATAAAAACTTAAGTTTCATAATTTTTTTATAAGTTTTTAGGTTTTTAAAATTTTTTTTGTATTTTATATTTTATACTTTTTTTGGTTTTTTATAATTTTTTATACACAGTACAAACACTAAAGCAAAAAGTGGATAGGAAAGATTTTACGATTAGTAGGCTCATTGGCATGTGGCTTGTGTTGGGGAGTGCAAATAATTATTGAGATCGCGATGAAAATATTCTTAGGCAGATTTGAAATCTGCGGGAGATGTGATTCTTAAGTAAACAGATTGATAACTTTGCTTGAAGATCTTGAGAGTAGTAGCAGAGGATGAAATAAGCAATTATATGGCAGCTCGCTGAAGAGACGTCCTTCCTTCATGGCGCGGGAGCTGGAACTGATGTTGAGATTTCCTTTTCCCACTATTGCCGTGTGTAGCTTGCTGATAGCAAGCTGTATACCGGCTGTCATGAATTAAAAAGTACATTGCAGGTATAGCAAATGCTTGAGTGTGTCCGGAGGACAGGATGCAAAATGAAAGAAGGTGTGACTACTTTGTCACGTGAGGCTATAGCGGTGTCTGGTAGGCTGGAGAGATGCTGGTCCGAGTTTCAGGTACAGTGTGCATTTTTACAAATATTCAGTGCATAAACTCATCAAAGTGCATTTTTCTCACAACTAGAAAGACTATATACAAAAGTAAAATTCCGCAGGGAGTCCAGCAGAAGCAGTCAAAGATATCTCTTAGTAGAGGTCTTTTGATTGGCTGTTGAGACGTGTATGCGAAAATCATGAGAATTTGCTATTTACAAAATATTCAATTGCAGAGACATAAAAACATACTTTCCAGTAAACTAAAAGTTAAATTAAATAAAATAAAAGAAATTTGAAACCAATAGGAGCAGTGAGAGATCTACAGTAAGCAGTAGAAGACTTTAGTTCGTAGTCCCGTGGGAGGTCACCCTCCCGTGCCTTGACCCCGATAGTGGCTGCTTAACTTTAAGCATTTCAGTTTTCCAAGTAAACACAGGGTAAAAACTTAGGTTGGAAAGTTCTGATTTTCATTGAGGATAAATGCAGTAAATGGTCTAAGGTGCCTGTCTTCGTGCAATATTTCATATTCAAAGAGGTTAAATTGACGCATATGATTGCAGTCCTGGGCTTCTCTGAAGAAATTCCGATTTTGCTTTGCGATGAACTTATCTAAGGGGTCGATCTTGAGGTCATCTTGTAGACACTTATTTGTCACGAAATAATGAGCATTCGTAATAATCCTGAGATAGCGGTTCTGCACAACACATAATTTATTGAGGTCAGTTTTGGTCAGGGCGGCCCACGCTGGGGAGGCGTAAGTCATGATCGGTCTGATCGCAGACATGTAGATGAGCCGCTTTTTTCCCAGGTCGAGAGTGGAGTATTTACCAATAATTGGGAAGAGACATTTGATAATTTGTAAGGCCTTATCCCTGACGTAATTTATATGGTTAGTCCACGTTAAGCGATCATTTATAATCACTCCGAGGTACTTGGCATGGGGAACAATTGGAACAATTTCGTTAAATAGATAAAGTCCTCTTTTGACAGGTGTGTTCCTTTTATTTCTGCGTATGAGGAGAAGTTGAGATTTGGCTGCGTTTATTTGGACTTTCCATTGCGCGCACCATCGTTCGATGCTAGGAATGACATCTTGTAGTTTTTTGATGGCGTGATTCATATTAACAGACTTTACTGCCAGGGCAGTGTCGTCTGCATAACAGGCCAAAATAGCGTTATTTTGAGATGCTTGAGGAAAGTCAGCAGCATAAAATAGATACATATAAGGTCCTAGAACTGACCCTTGCGGAATACCGCTATGGATATTTCTAGACGAGGAGATAGCACCGTTCACACAAACACAAAAAGTCCGGTTTGTAATGAAGGAGTGAATTGTCAAGATCATTTCTCGGTCCACGTTAGCAGTAACTAATTTGGATATGAGCCCCTCATGCCAGACGCGGTCGAAGGCTTTCGCCACGTCCAACATGAGGAGAGCAACACTTTGTTTGTTATGCAAAGCAGAGCCACAAAAGTCAGTAATGCGTAACAACTGCTTCGTAGTAGAAAGGTGCTGGCGGAAACCAAATTGTTCCGGAGGCAACATGTTTAGATAGGATTGCATACGTGAGAGAATAATGCGCTCATAAATTTTTCCGAGCACAGGCAGGAGACTAATAGGTCGATAGCCATCTGGTTTCGTGTGGTCCTTTCCAGGTTTAGGAATTAAAATAATTTTTGCACTTTTCCACTGCTGTGGAAAGTAGGAGTTAAATAAACACGCATTTAAAATGCTAGTGAAATTCGCTACTGCACAGGGAGGTAACATTTTAACTGCAGTATTTGAAATGCCATCATTTCCGGGAGCTTTGCGTGATTTGAGTTTTTTAATAATTTGAGACACTTCTACAGGGGTAGCAAATTTGGGAATATTTCGTGCTGTGGGGGCATTTAGCCAATCTTTCACATGAGTAAGGGTGAAAAGTTCAAAGTTTCTGTCCACAGGCCAATCATTTGGCGTAAATTGTAGTTCCAAATGCGAGGCGAAAACATTTGCTTTATCTTCATTTGAAAGGGCAACAACTCCGTTATGGAAGATGGGACGATTGGTAACAAAATTTGCTTTGAGGTTTTTTATTAAAGTCCAAAGAGATCCGTCACGGAAATCTAAGTTGCACATTTTTTCACACCAGAGTTCGTCCTTGTGTTGCTTCACAGCAGTTTTGATGTCCCGGTTTAGGCGATTTATCGCCCTTTTGGCGACAGGATCCCAGGTAAGGTTGTAAATTTTTCTGAGGCGATTTCTATGCCTCATCATTTGACGTATTTTAGGCGGCAGTCGGAAGAGCGTGTTTGTATTTACAACTGTATCACTAGCATTTTCAATAGCCCTTTGAATTTTTGAGGTAAATGAGGATACTGCAGAGTCGATGTTATCAACACAGATCAGATTTCTGACATCAAGAACACTGTCTTTCATGAAGAGTTCATAGCGCTGCCAGTCAGTAATTTTCCTAGTGGAAGCAGTATTACTTTTGTTCACTCCTAAAGTAGCAATGATCGGTAAGTCATCCGAGGATAGTTCCTGCAATACTTCAAGCGTGATAGGGATAGTTGTGGTGGACAAAACAATATCCAGAATGTCGGAATATTCTATTCTGTCCGGGCGATAAGTGTATTCGTCCGGTGTGTAAATAACAACAGGAGGGCTTAAAATGTAATTTTGTAGAGTTTTACCGTTTGTATTTCCTTTACGGCAATTCCATGCGATGCTCTTGGCATTTAGGTCTCCTGCCAGGATCGTAGGAGTATCAGGAGGAAGGATTGAGTCTAGTAGGTTATAAGTTAACACATTATGCGGTGGATTATAAAAAGCACTGAAATAAATATTTTTTTACACCGGAAGGGTAATGCACACTGTAATCAGCTCGCAACCAAAGTCTTTACACTCTTTAACTAGGCAAGATGGTAAATTTCTCTTCACATAGATGGCGACACCTCCGCCTCGATGGCTAGTTCTATCACAGCGATAGATTCTGTAGTTGGAGATATTCAGACTGTAACATCTTTGAGCATGTGTCTCAGTAATGAGCGCGAAGTCAATATCGTGCTCGTACAGAAATTCTTGCAGTTCTGAGATTTTATTGCGGAGACTATTTGAATTCCACACCATGAAGCGGATTAAATTTGCCTTATTAGTGTGTTGGCCCATTATCTGAGATCACATTTTCTTGAGGTAGAGCGTTTTTTTCTTGGGTTAGTTGCTTGAAGAGCAGGGGAAGTCCAGAATTTTGAATAATTGCGACAAAGCTTTTAAGTTCATGTAGAATGGTTTTAGCTTCGCTTACCGCTTCAGGGGCAAGTCCACTGGCTAAGGCTTGCGAGTAGGATTTGTTACTAATTACCCGATCTGCATAAAATGATGGCTGAACCTGAGCTTTAGGCTTTGGAAACTTTTCACAACCACGAAAGTTCGCAGTGTGTCCAGTCATCTTACAATTCGCACACGTAGGGGGAGTATTCTTGTCTTTTTTACATAAAAACGATTGATGAGCGTCTCCACACTTAACGCACCGAGGTTCATGGTGGCAATGTGTCTGAGCATGGTGAAATCCCTGGCAGCGAAAACACTGCAGGGGTCCAGCTCTACCTCGGTATCTTTCTACTTTAATCCTCATTCCTAGGATGAATTCTTCGTCGAAGATATTTTTACTTTTTTCCTTACGATCCAGGGTGATCAAGAAGAGAGGCATATTTATGACTTTTCCGTCTCGTCTTCGTTTGAGTTGATTCACTCTGATGATGCTATAACCTTTTTGAGTTAAATACTCAGCAATTTCGCTTTCGTCCGTGTCATTGGGGAGATGTCTAATAACAGCCTTAACATATTTGTTTTCAGGCAATTCGAAGCAGTGATATCAAATACCTTTGTCTTTGAAGACCTGTACGATTTGTTTATAAAGCGCAGGGGATTTGGATTGGATTTTAAATCCACTCTGAATTAATTGACCAAAGTAATCCTTTTCAGCCTGCAGATTATAACCTATGAGGAGTGCTTTAACTTCTGAAAATTTGAATCTTTCATCTTTAACCATGATAGGCGGTGGTTTTCTTGAGCTCGTGTTAGGATTGGTCGATGGTAGCGTCAGCATTGGTTGCGGACTGGGAGAAGTGTCCATGACGTTATTTTTTGGTGTTTCAGTAGCCGGATCTGCGACCTGTACTTCTGGGGCTGTATCCATATTATCAGAAGTTGTTTCCGTGGTCGGCTCAGCTGTCGAATCAGAGGAATTCGTCAGGGTAGGCTTTCAAGAGGGTTTTCTTGGTCTTCTAGTAATATCTCCTTTAGGACCTGAGTCCGTATCGGAGCTGTCTTCATCCAATGCTTTATATTTTTTCGATTGCTCTTCATCTGAGCGCGCAGGGCTGCTGGCTCGTCTGGCATTAGTTTTCTTGATTCCAGTTATTGAAGAATCGTTGTCATTAACCTTAGGAGCTATGTTTGGTTTGGGAAGAGAAGTAGAAGAACGGTCAGCATTCAATTCTCTGTCGATGAAAAGTTTGAGACGACGAAGGAATTTAAGGTCTCGTGCATCTTTAGATGAGAGAGATCCATCAGCTTCTTCAACGCATTCTAAGTTGGTAATCTCAGCGGCAATAAAATCAATCATTCGATCCATGGTGGAGCGGATGGCAGAGAATATAGCAACGGAGAAAGCAATCAGAGTCTATTGCAATGCCGGCCTACTGTTACAGCGGCATGCACTCTGATCAGGTATAATAAAAGAAGAGTTCTAATATCACAAAATCAGGAGCGAGCAGATGCACGTCTTACATGTACGATAGTCAAAACTCGAAATCCTGATGTTGAGAGGGCGTGTCTTGCCCTTTTGGATGGAGGGTAGATGCCGAACTCTCGGCCAATCACGGCTCTCGGTCTCTTCTGTGAGCTGCGAATAGCAGGATCGTATGCTGGAATCTGCTGAAGTGCTCGGTTATCAATCTGTTCAATTTTGAGGAATAAATTTTGACTAAGCTTTTTAATATGATAATCTACAGGTTTAATATTTAGGTCCGAATGAATCACATCTGTACGGACGTACCAGGCTGCATTCAGGGCCATACGTAAGGTTTTACTTTGAAAAGATTGAAGTTTTTTCACATGAGTTTTTGCAGCAGTACTCCAGATTGTACATGCATACATAAAGACAGGTCTTATAATGGATGTATAGAGAAGGATTTTGTTTTTAATTGACAGATTGCTCTTTCGAGCTAAAAATGGGTAAAGTTGGGCCCTAGCACCTTTCGCTTTGTTGAGAACATTTTCAATGTGAAGGCGCCAGGTTAATTTTGAATCAAGTACAACTCCTAGGTACTTGTAAGAATTTGACCAGGGAACATAGTCATCAAAGAATTTAATATTAATGGAAGGGTACGGGAGGGGGCTACGTTTGAATATCATTGCAGCACATTTAGCAACATTAATTTTGATTTTCCAAGTGATGAGCCAGTGCTCAAGGCTAGAGAGATAACTCTGAATGGTTTGGACCAAGTTTTCAAGGAGTTTGTGTTGAGCTAGGATGGCCGTATCATCTGCATAAAGTGCAAGAGTGATACTAGGTGATTTTGGTATGTCATTTATAAAAATGTTGAACAAAATTGGGCCTAAAAGTGACCCTTGGGGGACGCCGCTGAGTATAGGACGGGGTGCCGAAATGAAAGAATTAACTCGTACAGAAAAAGATCTATTAGTGAGGTACGAATTAATTATATGAATTAAATGGGCCGAAACGTCAAGTCGTATGAGCTTGATAATAATTCCTATATGCCAAGTCCTATCAAATGCTTTGGCTATGTCAAGAAATAAAGCGCCAGTAAGCATTTTGTTACGAAACCCTTCGTGAATGAACTCCACTGTCCTCAGCAGCTGGTGCGTGGTGCAGTGTTTTGCTCGAAATCCAAATTGTTCATCAATCAGAACGTTGTGATTTCGGAGAAAATCATTCAGGCGTTTAAGTAACACAAACTCGTATATCTTAGATAACAAGGATAGGAGGCTGATAGGTCTATAATTTTGAGGATTAGAAAGGCTTTGGCCTGGTTTTGGAATAGGCACAATAAGTGCTTGTTTCCAGCTTTGAGGAAAATAGCAATGCTGTATCATAAAATTTATAAGCATTACTAAGAAAAATAGATAGTTGGTGGGTAAATTTTTAATCATACGATTAGAAATAGAGTCCATACCAGGGGCTTTTTTGGGTTTGAGCTTGGTAATGTATTCACTTACCTCGCTCATGGATGTATAGTGTATATCTCTCGCAAAAGGCGAGGAGAGGAAACGTTCAACATCATGTGGGAAAGAACTTGCGCTGTTCGCAAAAATTCCTTCATTATGTGGTGTAAATTGGGTTTGAAGAGAATCCGCAATTAGTTCGGATTTCTCAGCGTCTGTGTGAGCCACCACTGCGTCCGTAGCTAAGGACGGAATGTTAGATTTGTGTTTGCGTAGGCGGGCTGATGCGCGCCAAAGACTGTTATCATTGGTCGTTAGGGACTGAATGTAATTCGTGTATTGTGATTGGAAGAACTGATCACATGATGCCTTGATCTCATTTTGGAGAGCACGGAGTTGAATTTTTAAACCTGGATTTCTATTTCTTTGCCAAAGTCTCCGTACTTTATTCTTTTCTTTAATTTTGAGTTTAATTTCTTGAGGTAATTTACGAAAATTGGGTCTAAGGGTGGGTTTTGATACTTCCTTATAAGTATCTGTTAGGATGGTCGTTAAGTGATCAACTGCCGAGTCTATATCATGGCTGGATTTAATTTCAAGGGAGGGCAAATTTTTACTTTTAAGTTTGAAACCAAAATTGTCCCAGTTTGTAGAGACGAGTGCCGGAGAATTTTGATTAAAAGTAGTACAATTAAGGTCTATGATTACGGGGTTGTGATCTGAAGATAAACAGTTTTCAACAGTCACGTGATATCCAAAAGGGATGTTTCGAAAGAGTGCCAAATCAATGAATGAAGGGGCACCCCGTGAACCATATCTAGTAGGGGAATCCGGCGCAATAATTTTAATTTGGGCGCACTGAGCCCATTTTAGAAGGCCACGACCAGCATGGTTTGATCTATGACAACGCCAATGCTGATGGTGACAATTTAAATCACCAGCTATGATAAGATTATTTGAAAAATTGAGCAGTTTATTGAAATCTACCACAGGAAAATTTCCACCTGGTGGGAGATAGGCAGAGATCATAACTAGGGATGGTGAATTTTGAATAAAAATTTCGATGATTGTTGCTTCAAGTTTGCTCATATTAGGTGTGTCAATTCTACGATGCGGGATGGAATTTTTTATGTAAATACAAGTGCCACCATGATAAACATCACGTGTATTGGAAGCTTGTCTGTCATTTTTATATAGTGCATAATCTACAAGCTTGGGAGCTCTCCCTGGCTGGAGTTTGGTCTCTTGGACAAAAATGATATCAAAATCCTTTTCTTCTACATAGTCTCTAAACTCATGGAATTTGGAAAGAATGCCATTTGCATTCCAGGTGCATAGTTTAAGATTTTTCAACCCTTTCAAAGTATTGAATTTTAATGAATGTGGGAATCAGAGAATTGGAGAGTAATATAACTCTCAAAGATGTAGTAGGCCGCGTCAGCACCAGATGGAGCCACTCTGAGCTGCGGTAAGGCGTTTTTGAATGCCAGAAGTAATTTGCCTCCGTTCTCTCTATTGATAACAAGTTGCTCATTTACAAGACCCTTTTGCGTCCCATACTTTCTTATGCCTGCCCTGTTTGGGGATATACCAGCCAAACCAATATTAATAAACTGCAAGTCTTGCAGAATGTTACGCTTAGACAATTATCTAGAAGCCGTTGGTTTATTAGAAATACGGCCATTCACGAGGAGTTGGAAATACCAACTATTTCAAATTACTTTGCACTCCTTGCAGAAAAATTTTACCAAAACATTCCTAATGTTAATAATAGCTCAATTATAGTACCCCATTATGACTACTCACTGGATATTAATAGCAAGCGGCCGCTTGCGATTCTAAGACATCTAAATTAATTCATTTTTATAACCTATTTATGTAAACACCCTCCCCTACTTCAGTTTTGTTTTTGTTTTCTCTTTGATCCTATGAATAGTTTTGTACTGCCGCCTGGCACTTTATCTTTGTAAATAATGTACATATCTCCCATTTTATATTTGATATATGTTTTCCATGTAATACTTAAGTATCTTTGTATTTATGTTGTATTATATATTATGAGTGGTCACACGGACGCTTGTTCGGACTAAAGGGAATTTCTTTTCATGACATTGCCACTTACCTTCGTCAAAAGGCCTACCACTGGGCGTTTCTTCGGGACTCTCTCATCGGTTCGTTTATGAACATTGTATTCGGATCTAATTGCCAACTGTTCGAAGCTTAACGGAATCGAAAATCGCACATATTATCCCGGGATAGCGTTGTTACGCGGGCACCCACTTTGCGATAAACTCATCGAGTTTGCCTGAGCCGAAGTAATTTGCTCTGGTCAATGCCAGGCTGATTTGAAATTTGGATTATAGCCAAAAGGATCTCGGTACAATTTAGAGTCGAATTTGCTCCTAAGGGGACCGATAAATTTGGAAGAATTTGGGGTGCAGTCTGTTGCATACCCGTAAGGGCAGCAGAGTATGATACTCCAGGGCGAGTATTATTTGCACTGGGAGTGTGTGCAGCCGGCAGAACTGGAAATGTATTATGTTGTAAGTTAAATTTGTTTGTGTTGTCAACGGTCTGACTGGGTTTGGTACTTGGCTTTGGAGGTTGTCTGTTTTTGGAGCCTGGGAACTTCGGGCAGGAACGCCAGTTAGCAGCATGGTTTCCGAACAATTTGCACATTTGTTCGGCTCTTCAAAGGGTTTAGTGCATTCCTTGGCTTGATGCGGCCCAGCGCATCTGACGCATCGTCTTGGTAAGGTGCAAACTTCAGATGAATGAAAAAATCCCTGACAACGCCAGCATTGGGAGGGACCCTTCTGTCCTTTGAAGTGTTCCATGGATACTTCAGTTCCAATGAGTTCAGTTATAGAATAGATTTCTTCGGCTTTGAGGCTATTGAAGATTTGTAAATAAAAGAGAGGCATTGGCATTTTGGTCTTCCATTTCTTTAGTTGAGAGATTTTGTGAATTTTGAAGCCAAGCACTTCAACCGCAGTCTGCACAACGTTGAGAGGTGTATTTGAGGGTAATCCCCTAATGACCACTTTAAGTGGTCTATCTGATTTGAGTGTGTGAGACTTGAATTCAATATTATTGTCTGTGAGGAATCTAACAACTGTTCTATAGTCGGTTTCATTAGTGGTTGTGAGTTTAAGAAAATCTATGTTTTGTTTGGAAAGAACAGTTGGTGCATGTCGGCGTAGCTGATTGAAGAGAAAGAACCAATCAGCTCGCGGTTTTATGAAAATTGGAGGTAGTGCTTGAATTTTTGGTGTTTGAGTGACAGCCGGCTGCTGCGTCGAGTGTTCAGTGTTATCAGAGTTTTGTATGTTTGTGAAAGAATTGGATGTTGTAATGTTTTCATTATTATTAGTGTTGGGAAGTGGTTTTTTGGCAATTAAATGTTTTGGAGGAACTACAAATCCTTCATTGTCTGTGGGTCTGGTTCGTTTTTTAGAATCATTTTTGGGATTTTCTTTTGGAGGATTTTGATTGGCAGAGGATGAGGGTGGATTTGTATTTTGAGTTTTAGCGTTAGAATTTTGAGTTTTGGAGTCCGAATCAGGGGTTTTAGAAGTCTTTTTGCATTCTTTGAAGAATTCCTCTTCAGTGGCAGGGAGGGTAAATAAATTTATGCCGAGTTTAGAGCAGAGGGTATGTAAGGAAAATAAAACTTTCTCACCCTCATCCTGTAACTGTTTGATCATCTGTTCCTTATTCGGAGTCTCTGTTCGTTGGAGACGCTGGATATCGAAAAGGAGGTCTGTGTGCCGATTCTTGAGTGAGTATATCTGGATTGCGCTCTTGGATAGCTCTAGCGCTGAAGGAGAGGCAGGTGGAGTAGTTGCAGTTATTTCCATTTCGGTTTGTATCAGTAAAGGTGGAGGAGAAGAAGGTTGATTGCCCGCTGGCGGCGCCGTATTCAGGATACCATTCGCATTGACATTACGGAGCTCAGAGCTCGTACGTCCGTCACTGTTAGCAGCCATCGCTGTAATCCACGTATAGTTATAGAATGTTCTGGAGATATTTAAAGCGAATTGAATTGGCTGACGTCATTTGTTGGAAGCTCCGCCTTTCCAGAGGCAATAAAAGGTCTCGCAAAGGAATATCGGAGTCTTTTTCTTTAATGTAAAGATGCAGTAAACTTCATACAAAAAGTTGTAAACTTCATACAAAAAGTTATTAGTAATTCTTTTTTATTATTTACTCCGGAAATACGATTTTAGTAACTGCTATTTCTCCTGACCAATAATAAATGGATCCTGTTTTTTAAACTTATCGTCTGATAATTTAAGCTACGACTATATATTTAAGCTATATATATTTAAGCTATATTTCTTCACCAATCTATTTATTCCGGACAAAAGCTGGTACATCACATATATATATATTGTTTCATAAGAATAAATAGTAAAGTTAAATTTAAATAATTCTCTTGCGTCATTGCTGCAAGGAAGGAAATTTGAATTTAACAAATATTCTCTATTTGCATAAAGCTAATTTAAATTTAAAATTATGAAAATTTAATTGTATACAAATAAAAGAGGATTATTGCTGCGAACTAATTTACAATATCATTTAAATTCAGAGAGCATATTTGCAAGTATCTAAAAACATGAAAATTATTTTAAATACTTTTAATAAATTAATTATTAAATATTTTTCATGGTTTTAGATACTTTAATAAATTAATTATTAAATATTTTTTCATGTTTTTAGATACTTGCATTTAACTTACATATGCTCTCTGAATTTAAATGATATTGTAAATTAGTTCGCAGCAATAATCCTCTTTTATTTGTATACAATTAAATTTTCATAATTTTAAATTTAAATTAGTTTTATACAAATAGAGAATATTTGTTAAATTTAAATATATAATATACGCAAAGATAGCACACCATAGTTGAATACTCTATGATAACTAACTTTTAAGATAATACAGTGGATGGACAAAAATATGGAAACACCTTGTGAAATACATGTTTGAAAAGAAAGATTGATTTTAACGAAATATGTAGGTGGCGCTGGCGTTTTTGACTACTGACGCCACCTATACAACTTCGTAAATGTGCTAAACAGTTCAGATGTTGTCGGAGTACTGTTATGTGAGGTTGTCATTGCATTATGTCAGAGTTAACAGACTTCGAACGTGGGCAAATTGTTGGAGCACGTATGATAGGTGCTTCCGTAAGCAAGGTAGCCGAGGTTAGTGTTTCAAAAGGTACTGTATCGAAGATTTATTCCGCATATTTGAAAAGCGGAAAAACATCATCTGCTAAATCACAGCGCGGACGAAAGTGTGTCCTGAGTGATCGTGACAGACGATCATTAAGGGCAATTGTGACGAAAAATAAGAAGACCACAGCTGCAAAAGTTACTGCTGAAATGAATGTTGTATTACCGAACCCTGTGAGTACCAAAACAATTAGAAGGGAGCTTCATAAACAGGGAATTGCTGGCCGTGCTGAAATTGAGAAGCCACTCATCAGTGATGCTAATGCCCGTAACAGGAAAAGTTGGTGTTTAAGTCATAAAGCCTGGACTATAGAGCAGTGGAAGCGAGTAATATGGTCTGACGAGTCTTCTTTCACATTGTTTCCCACTTCTGGCCGAGTTTACGTCTGGAGAACGCCATCTCAAGCCTATAATACAGACTGCTTGTTGCCAAGAGTGAAACATGGCGGGGGTTCTGTTATGGTTTGGGCAGCCATATCGTGGTTCTCTGCTAGCCCCATGATAACTGTGTCAGGGCACATGACTGCCAAGACTTATGTGAACATTTTGGCCGATCAAGTTCATCCCATGGTACAAACTTTGTTCCCGATGGTGATGGTGTCTTCCAAGACGACAAAGGCCTTGTTCACACAGCTCACATTGCCCAGGACTGGTTTTCTGAGCACGAGGATGAGTTGTCCCATCTTCTCTGGCCACCACAGTCACCAGACCTGAATATTATCGAACCTTTGTGGTCTACATTGGAACGGAAATTGCGTTCTCGTTATCCACCGCCAACATCGTTATTTGAACTTAGCACCGTTTTGCAGGAAGAATGGTATAATATTCCCTTGGCAAACAAACATACAGGAACTGTATTTATCCATTCCGAGAAGACTGCAAGCTGTTTTGGATGCCAACGGGTTTCCTACACCATATAAAGCAAAGAAACATGTTTTTTTAAAGGTGTTTCCATATTTTTGTCCAACCCCTGTATTTCACAGAAATTCAACTGAGGGATAAATGTTCCATTGAGGTTAGTAGCACGTAGTCCAATCCTGTCCGACTAAAAATGTAATAAAAACACAAATTTGGAGGCACTGATGTAAGAACAGTGAGATCTAGATGCGCAGAAATGCTGATTTCGAAGATACTTGATGTTTAGAACGTCCATCCGTTTTGAAGAAGCAGCAGTCGAGCCGGATGAAATTCCATATCTATTTGAATTCACATACTATGTAGCCACAATTCACTTGGTACTCCAATTGTGCCTATTTCGAGAACATTTTTAATAGTAGGGCAATGGAAGCGAGCATAGATGATAGCAAAAGCGTCTTAAGAGAACGAGAGCATCAGCGAGAAGAGAGCGTGTGTCGCAGTAGTAATGGAGAGGAAGAAGGGAAGGAATCAAACAGTTTCAGTTTTAAGTTTTGGTTAACAATTTAGTGATTGGTTAAGAGGCATCTACATTAAGTGTTACGTAAAATCGCATGAGTAATTTGAATGACTCAGCGCTATTTTTAGGACAGATATATGAAGTCCCCGAATTAAATAAAATTTAGAAGAGGTTATAGCCAGTTAAATTTAGAAGTTTGCTTTCATATTTTTCATCTTACATATATTTTAGTAATTCACCACATTTGGTATTACTTTTGGTTTTGACTTTTATCCTTGTCTACATGGATGACGAAACTCGAATTGAATGATTGAAGAGTTAGGTTTGGGGACATCTTCCCCTTGATAAATCTGTCTCCTGCCTGCTCAACAATCATTCACTTATGCATTTTTCTAAATAAATTTTTTAAGATTAAATCATTTTTGGAATTTTATATTTATTCATGAATTTTGATACTTGCACTCTCAGAATTTAAATGATATTGTAGATTAGTTCGCAACAATAATTAAACATTTATTTGTTTGCATTAAATTTCATTTAAATTAACTTTAAATTTGCTTTTTACGAATAGAAAATGTTTGTTAAATTCAAATTTATATATATTCCTACTTTAGTTTTTTTATTCTTATATATTGCTAAATTGGGCATTTTTTGCTTTAAAAGCGATTAAATTATGTTGTTCTTATGCTCCGATTAAGATTTTTACGGCTTTAGTTAATGTGCATGTAATATTTGCAGAATTATCAACAATTTAAAAGTTGTTTTTTTCTAAGCTTAACGAAGCCGCCGTTTGTTTACATCTGGATTATTGCTCTAAGTAGGAGAACGAATTATGTCAGTTTCTGCGCCAACTTTAGTGTCTTTTTTGGGTAGTGGGACGAAAAGTAAACTTTCAATTTCGTGGACCGAATTTCGCCTACTGGGTTGAATTGCTTGTTTTTTGCGTGCAAACTCTTAATTTTAGCTGTAAAAATTGTTTTTTAACTGCTTAGTGTATTTCTTGTTTTATATTTTTCTGTATTTTACAGTTTTATTTTATTCTAACGTATTGGCAAATTCCGCGTTTTTGTTTTAAAAGTCATTGAATTAGGTTGATCTTATGTTCCGTTTAAGGTTTTTATTACGGTTATTAGTCATTCTGCATGCAATGGATGTAGAATTATCAACATTTAAAAGTGGTGCCATTAAAAGCCTAACGAAACCACTATTTGTTTACATTTGAAAATTAGTAGAATTGTGAATTTAGTCAGTTTGTGCACCAACTTCAGTGTCTTTCTGTCAAGAAAGACCAAAAGTAAACTTTTAGTTTTTATGCATCGAAAGATACATGTTCCTAGCCGTTGACCGAATTGCTTCTTTTTGCCCAGAAACTCTAATTTTAACTGTAAAAAAAATTGTAACTGTTTTTAACTGTATTTGATGTTTAAAGTTTTTCTGCATTTTACAATATTTAATGAAGATATTTTGAGTTTTGTGTATTGCCTCGAAGTGAGAACTGAATTAATTGAATGAGAAATATATCTCTTATGAAAATCTAAGATATAAGTTTAAATGAAATGCAACAAAAAATGTGTATAATTTAATAGGCCACACAAGGAAGTCATGTGATACCTACATTAGATTTTTTAAGGTAAAATCAAAATCGTCCATCTATTAAGTCAGATATTTTTTTAAGAATTTCAGGCTCCCTGTTTGTCACACAAAATATATTCATGGGTTCATGAAGAACTTTGTTATTATCATAAAGTGTATATATATATATATTAATTTTTTTGAAATCATGTATTTGAAAATGTTCTAATTCAGCTGTATTAAGTGTGCTAAATTTAGTAGTTGCAAATTTTTTAATGTGTGCTCTGTGGTTGTTAATTCTAATATTAAGACTATTTTTGGTTTGTCCAACATATTTAAGATTTCATGTGTTACAAGTGATGAGATAAATGCAATTATAAGTTTTTCAAAAGGGGAGTTGTTTAGTGGCTGTGATATTAAAAGGCATATTGCTAACTTTACAAGTAAGTCATTTGGTAGAATATTAAAGACACATACATTGCGCAAAGAATTATTATATATTAAAGAACATACTTTGCGCAAAGAATATTTAATTAAATATGTATTTAAATTTAAATTTAATTTTTTTAATTAAATTCAATTTATTCTTATATATATATAGTATAAGATTCTAGAATACAGATAGGCGAATATAACCATGCAATAAATGTTTAACAATTGCTTTGCATAAGGAATGCAGTCCATTCCAGTAGAACGTTCATCATGCAAGATGGTGTTCCCCATAAGTCGCAGGAATCATTTTAATCAGTTCCTGAACCCTATCAAAAACATCGTAAAAAATTCTCCGGATATTGAAGCAATCTCCAGTTTTTAAATCTTTTAAAGGACTCGCTAATTTATTTCATATACAAAATATTTGCATACATTATGCATATGAACATTCTACATACACAGTATAAAATTATGCTTGTAAAACATTTATAAACGTAGTGTATGTAAATGCACAATGTGTGTAATAGTTTTATAAATTTCAATTCAATTCAGCCTGAGTCTTAGAGCCTTCCACCGGAAAGGCAAGCCTCAACTGTTCTTGACCTTCTCGAACTTCTTTCCGTTTTCTCAGGTGCAAAGGAAGATTTCTAAGAAGTGGATGAAAGTAGCTTGTTCCCCCTCCCCTTCAGGATGCTTTATCTCTTCTTCAGAATTCTCAAGTAGAACATGGCGTTGTTACGGAACAGATCCTGCACTCTCTTCTCCTTAGTATGATTTTGATGCCACCGTATGGATGTGGCTTGCACTTTTCCCCCACTTCTTCCACAGTTTTGTTTTGTTTGTTTACTTTTTTGTTTTCCTGCTCCTTAAAAGAAATCCTTTTTTTTTTTTTTTTTTTTTGTTTTGTTTCTGCTTAAGGAGAGTTTGAAAATCTTCAGTTGTAATATATGATTAATAAATATATCAACTCTTCAGTATCTTCTGGTTTTCGCCTTATTTATGCACAGATGCATTTATTTATTTATTACTTCCTTGTAGAACATAAAGAAAGTATTGCAATCGCGAAAAATTTCGGTGACCCTATTTTAAGGGGTATCAGAAATACCGACAATGTTAAATTAGACATTTTCAATGTACCTTTTCTCAACATCTGCTGTAGATACAAGCTTGAAATTTTTTCTGTAATTAAAGTATACCTATCTGATTATACTGAAATGAGCTTTTGAAACATTTTCAATTTTAGAGTAAATTACAAGATATTTTGTTAGGCATAGTAAAATTTAGCACTTTTCTCACACAAAAAAATTAAATTTTTTTTTCTAAGTTTATTACAAAAAGCTCATTTCAGTAAATATTAGGAAACCTAATAAATAAACCATAAAAAGTTTAGATACTTCTGAGGAGTAGTTCCTGAGAAAAGGTACATCGAGTATAAAAAAATCACGTTTGGAGGAGAACGCGTTTTTATGTAAAAATCCTCATTGATCAAAGCAGTAGATGACAAATTAAAACTAGATTTTTTTACAGTTCTAATTTTCATTGAGATTAAAGAATGGTATTTTTAGAGAATTTGAAAATGCAAAAATCCGAAATCACAATTTTTTGAAGATTTTGGGGTTCTAACTCCCCTTAACTAAAATACCTCGAGATCCAATTGAACGATGTTGTTCAGTTTGAAAGATGTTACATCTCTACGTACGGACAAAATAAAACGCTCTTTTCCTAAAACGGACGGTAAAATGGATTCAGAAGAGATTTTTTTCGTGACGTTACATACGTTCGCATAAACTCAAAAACGAGTAGCCGTAGAACTTTGAAATTTTGAATACGGGACTGCTATAACATGCAGTTGTGCATCTCCCTTTGTTTTTTGCAATCGGCCGCACCAAACGTATATACTGCTTAAACTATTTACTAATTTTTTTCTAATAATTCATAGTTTTTATTAAACTTCTACTCCTTGGAGATGATGATATTTAAAAACATTTTCTAATAATAAATTATATATATAAATATATATTGCCACTCTGTTACCCGGCTAAGTGAGGTCTTCTTTTTTATTCTTATATGCTGGTAAATTGTGCTTTTTTTTACTTTAAAAGTTATAAGGTATTTCTCACGTCTTCTTAGCATGCCTTCGTTGTGTAATGGCCAACACGCTCGGCGCGTATTCGAGAGGTCCGTGGTTCGAGTTCCGGCGAGGGCATTGCTCATTTTTAACGACTCCTGCTTCAAAATACTTATGTTTCTACAAAGTGATTGAATTATGTTCTTCTTATGTTGCGGTTAAGGCTTTTATGCCTTAACCGCAACATAAGAAGACATATGGTTAATCTGCATGCAATAGTTTAGATTATCAACAACTTAAATGTTTAAGTTCTGCTAAGCATAACAACGCCGCCGTTTGTGTACATTTAGCACTCTTAGTAGAAGAGTGAATTAAGTCAGTTGGTGCACCAGTTTCAAAGTCCATTTGCCCAGTGTGACCAAAAGTTAGCTTTCAATTCCGTGCACGGAAAATTTTGTCTTCCTTCCCTCAGGCCAAATTGCTTGTGTTTGCTTATAAACTCTAATTTTTGTTGTTCTTATGTTCCAGTTAAAGTTTTTATGCTTTTATTTAATTTGATGCAATAGTTGTAGAAATATCAACAATATAAATGTGTAAGTGGCCCTAGGCCTAATGTTTTAGCTGTTTGTTTACATTTGAATCTCTAGTATAGTGAATTAAGTCAGATGGTGCATCAACTTCAGTGTGTTTTTGCCCAACTGGACCGTACTTCTTGATGTAAAATATCTTTATATTGTTCAATAAGCACTAGTATTGTAAGAATCCGCAATACGGCTGTCTTCCAACATCAGCCCCTGTTTGGTAATATTGTTTTTCTGGACAGCTGCGGTATCGGACGCGTAATGGCAAACCGCACATTGAGTTCATCAATGTTAAACGAATTTTGCTTACTGCGCATGCCCAGAATAGAATTTAGCGCAATTACAACTTTGGCGCATTTTAAAAGAAGATAAATACGATATATTTTTGATATTGTGTTTTCTGGGTGTAAACAGTTCGGGGTTTTAAAATTTGTTAGGTTGTAAGTTGCTTCATTACATATAGTGTAAATATCGATTGTAAACTACGCAAACTTTCGTTTAATAAGGATTACAAAAGAGGAAATGTTACAAGATATTTTAGCTGAATGTTTAATTTACAGTTTTTAATGAAGATGTGATGAGTTCTTAAATATTTTAGCCTTGGCGCGAAGTCAGAACTAAATTGATTGAGCGAGAAATATATCATGAATGAAATTCTGGAAAATAAGTTTAAATGAAGTGCAGCAAAAAAAAAATGTGTGTAATTCAATGGGCCGTAAGTAATTTGGTGTCCAAATCAGATTTTGTAACCAGTAGATGACTTCTTTTAATTTTATTATAAATTATTTCGTACTGGCAAAAGAACATATATCTACCTTCCTGCAGAAACAGTTGTAAAACTCTGAGTAAACAGTGACTTGAAAATAAATACAAATAAATCGACTCTGGTGTTCTATTGAAATTATCAATAATTTGAAGTATTTTCGTCGTGTATGTTGATTTTTCATTTATTTGTAGCAATACATCTTGGCCTGGAAAGCCACTACTATAAAATTAGTCAAAATGTGTGCCATGTCCAATTCTTTAAATACAGAAGATGATAATTATTTGGGAGAGATGATAATTATTTCCGAAAATGACTCATCCAATAATTCAGGTAATAACTGAGATTGAAACAATGATACAATACCAGAAGTAGAAGACAGATATTAAATGAATAAATCATTTTATTGTACAATACGAGAAATGAAGATTTTTTGGAGCCTTAAAAATAAGGCAATTAAAACAAACACGATTTTATTTGAATGAGTTTATTTTTTAACATATTTTGGCAGCACATAGGTCACCAACATTACTTTTTTCCTTTTATAAAATTTCCATGGAATAATTATTTTATTTTATAATTAAATAATACTTGCTTTTACTTCAGGTTTTAGTTGGAGATAAGTGCATATTTAATCAATATAACCATTAACGTGTTTTGTAAATGTAGATAGAAGTCATGATTACTTTTCACATCCGACGTCGAAAATCTTTTATTACTTTTCCTTTCATTACTTTTAATATCCGGCCGTATATTCTTCGAACCTATTTTTTTCTTTATGTTGGAGATTTTATTTTATTTGAATGAGTTTATTTTTTAACATATTTTGGCAGCACATAGGTCACCAACATTACTTTTTTCCTTTTATAAAATTTCCATGGAATAATTATTTTATTTTATAATTAAATAATACTTGCTTTTACTTCAGGTTTTAGTTGGAGATAAGTGCATATTTAATCAATATAACCATTAACGTGTTTTGTAAATGTAGATAGAAGTCATGATTACTTTTCACATCCGACGTCGAATTACTTTTATTACTTTTCCTTTCATTACTTTTAATATCCGGCCGTATATTCTTCGAACCTATTTTTTTCTTTATGTTGGAGATTTTATTTTATTTGAATGAGTTTATTTTTTAACATATTTTGGCAGCACATAGGTCACCAACATTACTTTTTTCCTTTTATAAAATTTCCATGGAATAATTATTTTATTTTATAATTAAATAATACTTGCTTTTACTTCAGGTTTTAGTTGGAGATAAGTGCATATTTAATCAATATAACCATTAACGTGTTTTGTAAATGTAGATAGAAGTCATGATTACTTTTCACATCCGACGTCGAAAATCTTTTATTACTTTTCCTTTCATTACTTTTAATATCCGGCCGTATATTCTTCGAACCTATTTTTTTCTTTATGTTGGAGATGAAGGGGGTGTCAAAACTTAGATTTTGAAACATATAGTATGTTTCTAACCTTGATTAGCAAATGAAGTATAAATGAATGAAACTCGCATTTAAATCAATGCATGTGAAATAAAATTTGCACATTTTCACTCTTTTATTATGCTAGCCCTAGCGCAGTCAGCCATTTAAAATACTTGTTACAAAAAAACATATATATATATATATATATATAATGATTATAACGGAAAAAAAATATTTTACGCATTCTCAAGTAGCAAGCAATACGTTTCTTTTGAATCGTTGAGTTTTCTGATTAAATTTGAAAAACTCTCTTACGCTCTTGGCGAGTGGCAACACTCTTTTTACTGGCTGAATTTTTTAATCAAAATTAAATTCTTACGAAGTAAGAAGTAAATAAAAAACATTCGAAATTCAAAATTTGGACTTCAGCTGAGAGACTGTAGAATCATTAGGATTTAAAGTAGGAAAAGTAAAAAATGCGTAGTTCGAACTCGGGATTCGAACAGCGGCCCTTCCGAATACACGTCGAATGTGCTTCCAGAAGAGAAAAGAGAACCCAGTCGCCGAATCCTGTTGGTGACGAATTATCATCCACCACCTTTTAGTTCGGGCGCCAATTGTTAAAATTTTAGAATTTTTCGAAGTCAGGAAACTGAAGAAATCTGCTTTGCCCTCACCGAACGCCAGACCCTTCCGAATTCGCATAGAACATGCTTCTAGTTACACCACGAAGGTTTGCGGAAATGAAAGAGAAAATACTTTAGGTACTTCCCTTTTAAAGGGCAACTGGGAATCAGTGGACTCAGCCCACTTTTTAGTTTGGGCGCCACTTGGTGAGTCTTTTAGAATGTTTTAGAGCAACGAAATCGAAGACATCCAAATTACCCTCACCGGGATTCGAATTCGGGACTTCCCGAATCCGCGTCGAGTGTGCTTCCAGTTACAACACGCAGACATGCAGAAAGGAAGGAGAAAATGTTATAAGATTTTGAAAGTTTTCAAAATTTAGTGGCCTCAAGTCCCATCGTTTTCCTAAAATATGAAGTCCATACGTGCATGCATACAGACAGGTTTATTGTTATTTAACAAAAGGGGAACTCGTAATAGCTTTTGAGTTTCTGGATAATCAAGAAATACCAGTGCACATAAATATCCATACGTGCATACATACGTAAGTCCATACGTGCATGCATACATACAGGTTTATCGTTATTTAACAAAAGGGGAACTCGAAATAGCTTTCAAGTTTCTGGATAATCAAGAAATACCAGTGCACATAAATATCAACATACTTCACAGATGTTTGTTTGCTGATCTACAGCATTTTAGTAGCCAATTTTTTATCACTATCTACATCTAAATTAGCTAACTCATACATATATACAGATAAATTGCTTTTACAAGTTAAGAGGGGTGATAGTACTCACAGAGGGATATTATAATTTCACTGACTTAAACAGTGTTGGGAGAGCGAATGAAGGAAACCAAAAGTTGCACGATCAGTTTAATGAAAAACTGACAGAGAGTGCACGAAACGGATAAAGCCGAAAACCTGGCTTTCGAGTGTTAATTCGAGCTCAGACTTTGATGGCAAACACTTAAATGCACATCTTTGGTTCGCAGCTTCGCAAACGATTGCAACAATTATCTAAATTTTTAGGGAAAAATTATCTATTAGGGTGAAAAACTGCTACCTTGATATCAAGTTACCAATGTATCTGACTTTTTCCCCTTCTCCATCTTCTATCCTGTTCTCCTGGACTTACTGTGCTGCGCTTATTCTACTTGAAACGCCCTTGTATGGGAGACGATGTTCTGACAGCCAGAATGCAGCATGAACTTTTCATGCTAATAGCGGCATACAGCGGAAATTGGAGTTAGTTGATAATATTCAGCCCTTGATTAGATAATTAACTTGTTGCAATCTTTTGCAAGGTTGAGACCTTGCCAACCAAAGATGTGCATTTGAGTGTTTTCCATCAAAGTCTTTTCTTACTAAACTGATTGTGCAACTTTTAGTCTCGTTCATTCGCTTTCCCAACACTGCTGTAGGTTCAGGTTGGAATTCTAATATTCTTCTTTTCTTCCTCTCAGAGTGGAATGCGACCTATGGTAATTATTGCTCATCTGGTTGAGTGCTATCATCCCTCTTAATTTGTAAAAACAATTTAGAATCACCCTGTAGATATATTCATATTATTCTAAAATATTAAGATTTCAAGGTTGGCAGATCATCTTTGTGACTACATCAGCGGGCCTTAAGCAAAGCAAGAAACTCTTGCATTCAAATCGTGCCTGATGTCTTTACGCGGTGTAAATGGATGCACAGGAGTTCACAAGACTTTACAAAGTCTCATTTGTTGATATCAGTGTCTAAATCACTATAATTCACTGCATAAATGTAGCATATTATTTTTACAGCATATATATTAACCGCATTTCGCAGATTAACCAACGACAAAAACTGTACTTTGGGGCTGCTTATAACTGTGTGAATGTGTGATTTTACAGCCGAATGCCAATATAAATTTTTATATGTTAACTGTTTTATTTTAATTGCAGATTTAGAAGATAGGCTACTTCATTTGAAGGGACAAATGTTGTACATGGAAGAATGGAAAAGCATGGCTTATTTAGGAACACCCGTGTAAGTTTCGTTTTCTTTTATTCTAATTTTCATGCATCATTATGATGTATAGGTATCTAATTATTTTAATATTTCTGGGAAAATGCTTAAGTTTAAATCTGTGTTCTCTTACTTCAGTCCTCTTAAATCAAGTAATACTTCAAAAAATAAATCGATAAGAACTTAAGAAAAAGAATCTAAACTATTAAAAATCTGTCCGCGTTTGTCTGTCTGTCTGTTTGTGACATTATCGCCTCCGTAACGGCAGAGACACATCCCGGATTCCTGAGAAACCATTTCGCCAATTCTCTTCTTCGTACGGCTTTAATCAGCCAAGGCATTAATCAAAAACTCTGAAAACGCTACACTGGTAACAAAAAACTTATTTTCGAATATGCGGCTGCGGGTTGCACAAGATATTAATATTGATTATTGCGAGATATTAATTAAAACTCTTAAAACTCTAATTTTAACAACAGCAAAAAATTTATTGATGAATTATTTTTTTTGCTTGAAAAGCCCTCTCATCTAGCGAGCTTTCCCGTTAGTGTTTAATAAAAGCTGTATTTACTACATAAAACTGTAATTTTGGTCGTCCGATTCGTACATACCTTCTTCTAACAACAACTTCATCTGTTGCCAACCGAGAATATAAAATTATCTAGTAAATTAGTTTTTAAAAAGAAAACACTTAGAGGGTGTTCGGCATAAATTTGACAGTTTCGTAAGGAAAAAGAAAATCCGCTTGTATGAGTACTAAAAAACAATACTTGTATGAGTACTTATCATAGACATACAGTAGTAGCGAAGGTCTTCATTGAGTGCAAGCTTCATAATAGAGGCTGCAACATTCATTTCAAATGACAAAGCCCGAATTCCAATGCCAGGGTTCTTCAACACCTGTTCCTGCAGATTTGAGAGGAATTCTGCTGTACGAACGCTATCAGATCGTCTGCTAGGGATCTTTCTTCTTGCTACATCCTAGTAGTCACCATTGCAAGTCTCTAGTTCATGCCTGATTGTTTTTACTGTGTTCAGGGAGCATTCGGCAGCAGTCATAATATCCTTATTTTGATGACTGGCACGAAACATCATGATGCAAGTTATTCTCTTCCATGATTCAGGTGAGGTTCAGTCATCCATCCTTTCTGATATCTTGTATATGAATGAAGAAGGGTCCAAACTTTTAAATGACGAGTAGTGCGTGTCAATACCTCCAACCTACGGAAAAATATAATCAATTATAAATATGTCAAATTTATCCCGAACACCCTGTACAATGCTTATAAAAGTTCTGCTATAAACTAAGAATAACAAAGTATTCAGAATTTGATAGCAAATTCAGCAACAGAATGTCATTCATTAATAACGAAAATCTTTTTAAATACAATAAATTATAAAAGATTATTAAACTGAACTTTCAGATACGTTGATTTGAATTTGACTTTCATTTGCAACAAAACACAAAGGTAAATTAGTATATAATTTAAAATATAAAATTCTAATGTACAGTAACTTACAGTGTAGTTCATTATGGATAACAAAGAATCTATTATTAGGCTGTTACGTGTTATTATGTAAATATGTGGCAATGCGTGTAATTTATGATGCACTTAGTCTATAAAATTATTTAGAGCCAGTCCAAATTTTGTCCCAAACGATTTCAAGCATCTCGAATTCTTTTAATAAAAAAATTTGCATAATATTTTCTTTGCGATGTCTGTAAACTCCAAAGTTTTGAATATCTTGTTGTACATAGAGCGAAGACTCTTTAACGCAAATAAATCAAATAAATAATGTATTATTATTGTGAAAATTCGTGCATCATCATTTATTTGCAAAAGAAGAATTATCTAACTATTAATGAGATAACTATTATAACTAATTCTGTGGGCAAAAAAAAATTATTTTCAAAATGTTAAATTAATGTCTAAGATTTCTAATTACAGTTCTATGCTTAAGTTAGCGTGTAGGGTAATCAAAATTAAGTAACAAGTTCAAGTCAATGCTTCTGAATGATGAAGGTACTCCACCTCTAGGAGCAATTCCATTATTAAAAGGGGATGATATAAAAAAGAAGTCAGAAAAAGAATTCCTAGGAGCTCTAATCTGTTTTTGTACAGTTGTGTTTTCGAAATTTATTTGTAAACCATCATCTATTACAACTAAAATATGCTCCTAGTTGATTTAAAAATTTTACATTATTTTTTCCTTATGTTTACTACGTTATATTTCAGCATGAGGGATCTAGATGCCATGCTACATACTGGTTTATATATCAACGATCTGAGCATGCATGACTTTAGCAGAGATATGGTTTTGGCAGGCCAGCAACAATCTGCAGAATTGAAACTCGCCTTAGATCAAGTAAGTTTGCATTAGTAAATAAAATGTCTGAACTAGAGACTCAATGATAGACTGTCAAGAGACTCAATTAATTGAATTCTGAATGCCAAGGATCAAGAGCATCACATGATTTGAATAACTTCTAATGCATTAAAAATCAAGGTTACTGTACTAAAAGATTTGCTCTTCTCGACAATAAATTTTCGAGCGCGTGACGTCATTGCTTCCTCGGGTAAGCAAATGTAGTTGTGTCTTCGTTTCTGCTCCTTCCTATAAGAAACTGACGTGTGTTAAGAAGTGCATAACCTTGTTAGTCCACTGGCCTTGGAAGTAATGATCTTCATCAAGTAGTCTAGGACAGTTATCTCCAGACTTTTTCAGTTGTGTACCCCTAAGACGGAAATAATAATAAATTTTACCCGATATTTTAATGTGGTATGTGCTTAAGAATGCTATGAGAAAACCTGGGACTTCTATTATGCATCAGATCACGATCATACACTCTCAAGTGATCGTGAACCTACTTCTCTGACATTCCGCTGGAGTACGCGTACCCCCCCCACTTCGGAGACCACTAATCTAGGATACTGAAAGAATCTAATACCTCAATCTTCATAACATCGTTATCTTAATCACAGGGTCTAGAATTTTGGGAGAATCTAATATCTCAGACCACATAATATCATTATCTTAATCACATGGTCTAGGACGAGGACGGTCTAGGCGAACGTTTTTGGGGCCGCGTGCCATTCCGTTTAAGATATTAAATTAGAATTATTCATAAATTACCTCAAAATGCTTAGATCTGAAAACTGGAATTTATTTCACAATGAAAATATTAAAACTCACCGGCAGTCTGAAATAAATTTGAATTCGTTTAGGAAACATTAGCTGCTTCAACTTTGTATTCTTTGCCATGTAACAAGTCATATGATTGACCCAAACCATTGAAACGTCATAAATTGAATCAATAAATATGCATATCATTTTTATGGTGATATATGAAAATCTGATATCTAGGCTTAAGCTCTATGCCAGTCGCATTATGCGATAAGTATGAAAGTGAAACGTTCAGGAACACACTAAAACATTTAAATTACATAGTATCATTTTATTGTGATTATTTATTAAGGAAGTAATATTTTAGTCGCGTACCGGCTAATGAGGCTCTGCGTGCCGACTGTGGCACGCGTGCCGTAGGTTCGCCATCACTGATCTAGGATGTTGAGAGAATCTAATATCTCAAACCTCATAACATCATTATCTTAATCACATGGTCTAGGATGCTGATAGAGTCTTATACCATCTTATCTAACACTTCATAATATTTGATCAGGGAGTGTGAAATTATAAGGAAATGTTTCTTCCCTTCATCTAGGAACTCCAAAAAAGTCGGCAGCTAGAAGAATCCATGCGAAAATTAGACATCGAGATGAAAAGAACAGACGAACTACTCTACCAGATGATTCCAAAACAAGTGGCAGATAGGTTGAGGAGGGGCGAAGCGGCGGTAGACACGTGTCAGGTAAATGAATTATTAATTATTATTAACTATGTCTTTTTAGAATGCTGTGACACTTCATACCAATATACGTCATTAATCCTTTTCAGATCCTTAGATTTATACCAAAGTGGACATATAGCAATCAATACGTCTAATTCCAACAAAAAAGTGAAATTAATTAATCCGTTCTTATAAAAAAATCTTATTTTTATTATTATGACACTGTTTAATATTAAAATACAAATGTGGTGGGTGAAATATATGAGAGAATTGAGGGCTGCGGAAATAATAAACTCTTGTGAAAAATTAAGAGAATTTGCCTATTATGTCGAATTTCTGAAAACCTAACGGGCAGATTTTAATGAAATTTGGTATGAATATACATTTATAACAGATAAAGAGATGTACCATTAAGAATTCGTTTAGATACTCATGATTATCAGCAAAACGTATATTGCAGGGACATCTAAAATCCACGTTGTGATAGTGACTTGAAAACGAGTCTAATATTGAATATGGCCAACTCTCACACCAAGACAGATCGTGCAGTATGACGGCATACTCTAAAGGAGGCAGTTAAGGAGTCCCTTTGGCAGTCAATCTCACTCCTGCAGCAAAGCAGTTTTCAGCTCAGGAATGATTCTCGGAGGGGAATAGCGAGATGAAACTGCCCTCCCAGTAGTGTCCCTTACATGCTGTATACGGTTATAATCAGGACATCTGGTGTCCTTTCCATGCGCCGAATATTCTCACCTATCAGGTAATCGTAGGTAGCTGAGTCCTATGTGGACGATGGTTGTTGTCCATTAACAGGAACCCAGGACCAATTGCACCGTAAAAGCCTAATATAGAGCTATAAGATACCCTTTCTGTACCTCTCTGTACCCGGCATGTTTTTGACAAAGGCTGTCTAAAGCAGTCAGAATATGCAGGTGTGTGTGGACGTCCGATGTAATTTCTTAGCCAAATATTATACTTCCACCGCCGTTATAATCCTTTCCCTTGATGAGGGAGAGATGGTATCGTGTTCCAGGTTCTGTCCAGATACCGGTAAGCACGGGCCTCGACTAAAGTTTGATCCAAGTCGCATGTTGTTTCCATCATGCTAAATACGCTGTTTTGAATGCTGTACTAAGCGGAAGGTAAACAGCTGGTCTTCTTGCATACAGCTCTATCTCACGAAGCCTTCGGGCAACTCTAGTCCTTAAAACTCGTGTTCCAGTGTCAGCATACAGGTCCGCGAGAGCTGTGAATATGTAGCAGTTCTGTGTCACTGCGCTGCAAATTCCAGATAACAATCCTCGTTCGTGTGGATCTTGATGGAACTAGTTTAGGTCTTCTCGATATGGATCCAGCATCCTGAAACTTTTTCCACAAATTACAGACTGAACTATGCAGTCACCTGAGTTTGTGACTGATTTGCCTCCCTACTGGCAATTATCCATATCTCATCCCATCATCGATATGTTCGTGGCTGCTCATTTACCTGATACCTCGTAAAATTTACCTAGTTATTGCGAGAATACTGCGAATGTTTGAGTACGAGCACACAAACCGCCGAAAACCCATGTTGCGCTTATATCCCCTCCACAATCACCCAGCTCCGCAGACACGCACGTATTGGATTTTGCATTCGACTCTGACTATTTGCATAATTCTTCTGCGGCATAATTAGTACTTTTGTTCCAATTCTTTTCGTAAAAAATTGCCATAATTTGCATTTTCTCTTAATTTTGCATACCAGTGTATGTACTGTGCATAACCGAAATTTACCAAATTTATTTTTCTCTTTTTGTTTTTATTCTTTCGTCATTGTTAGTAATACAATAATTCATACAGTTGTTAATGACATTCGGAATGCAATAGCTATCTTCATACTTTTAACAGTCTGTTTTTACACCTCCATGATGATATTAATCCTTGTTTCTTTGCTGCTTGGTTCTTCAGGTTAACCGTCTTAAAACTTATTATCAATGAATTTTCAAACGTTCTGTGTGAAAAGAAATCACAGGAAAATTCAGAGTCATAGATCTCATTGTTTACTGAATCGTAGCAAAAGAAATGCTTAATCTCATGGACAGCTGTAGCATTTTTTGGGAAGAAGTAAACAAAGGTAATGCACGGAGTTGTGACTCACGAAACTCGAGTCATATTCCAAATATCATGTACAAAACAAAATTTTCGCTCTCAAGTAAGACTTTTACATCAAGGCTGCACTTATTTTAAAGCAGTAGTATTCGCAGTAGTACCTAAGGACCATTGTATACTCAATGAACAATTTATTATGTAAAACTTAGTTAATAATGATACTCATTGAAGAATAAAACTTAGTGGCTTACTAAGTCTACAAGCCGCTTGAAAAGTAGCAACTATATTCTTGGCCAGTGACTGGACGTATTCACTTAGCTTATTAAGACTACCTGGTTCGACGTATTCACTTAGCTTAATAAGACTACCAACCGCTTGAAGAGCAGCAACTATATTCTTGGCAAGTAATTCCACGTATTCAATTAGCTTATTAAGACTACCAGCCGCTTGAAGAGCAACAAGTATATTCTTAGCCAGTGATTAGACGGATTCACTTAGCTTACTAAGACTACCAGCCGCTCGAAGAACAGCAACTATATTCTTGGCCAGTGATTCCACGTATTCACTTAGCTTACTAAGACTACTAGCCGCTTGAAGAGCAGTAACTATATTCTTGGACAGTGATTCGATTTACTCACTTAGCATATTAAGACTACCAGCCGCATGAAGAGCAGCAACTATTTTCTTGGCCAGTGATTCGACGGATTCACTTAGCTTACTAAGACTACCAGCTGCTTGAAGAGCAGCAACTATATTCTTGGCCAGTGATTCCACGTATTCACTTAGCTTACTAAGACTACCAGCCGCTTGAAGAGCAGTGATTATATTCTTGGCCAGAGATACAACATATTCACTTAATCTGAATTAATAGCGAATTAATAGCCAGTTTACTTCACTCTTAAGTTTATGTACAATTTTGTAAAAGATTGCATGTTTCATATTTTATTGTCTAAATTTCATATTATATTGGTATGTGTGTGTGCGCGCGTGTACAGCAAACAAAAATCGCATAGTATACGTACCTCAGTAGGATGAATGTTAGAAGATAGGCATCCGTATTTAAAATGTTGATACTGCAAAGGCTGCTCATATAAGCTTATGTTTCAGTCTTTCTTTATTTTCAGTATTTCGACTGCGTAACGGTTTTATTCAGTGATGTTGTGACCTTCACGGAAATCTGTAGCCGCATCGCCCCCATGGAAGTCGTATCCATGCTTAACTGCATGTACAGCCTATTTGACCAACTTACAGAAAAACACGACGTTTACAAGGTGAGTGAAAGGTGATATTTGTTGAAACCATTAAAAAAGATAAGATAAAACTATGTAAATATAGTCATAAAGTTGAGAAGTTAAATAAGAAAGCTATTAAAAGTTTATATTGTATTTTATCTTGTCTCTTTTATCAGTTAAATTTTGTAACAAAACAGTTTTTATGCAAACTGCCAATATAAAGAAGATTTATTAAGAACAGTTTGTCATACACAAAGCATGTATATCTTGCATTAAAAAAAAGGACTGTTCTATATCTCCCGTTCTACTGACCCATTTGGCGAAATTTGATTTGCGTTTTTCATGTCTGGAAAGTGCGACTTAGGATATATATTAGATTTATATATAGCATTGTTTTTCCGTAGGTATTATGACACAAAATCGGACTTTCTCTGAAACGACATACCTGTTTTTTTCCACCTTTCGTTTCTACGATTCATATTACGCCAAAGCGACAAGTTTTGTAAATAATAATAATATGTCATAATGCGGGCACTATAATGCTAATGCGGATTTCTTATGAACGTAAGAATAGAAGGTCTGAAACTATCGCTATATTTATTCGATATAAATCTGTGTCACTGTGATCTCTTCGCCAAAGCGAAAAATCCGTATGAGGGATCCATTACTACGGTTAGAGGAGGTTACCTCTGTTTAAGAGCGGTGGCTGGGTGCATCAGCTGGTAGACTGGCTGATGCATGGAGGTAGGAAGTAAGAAGGAGTCGCCCTAAACAAGTTTCTCCGTACCCTGCTCTGAAGCACCGGCGATCCCTACGTGGTGACCAAAACATTGGGTCATTTACCATTGAGTTCTATGGGATTTGACGCGCTCGGGTGTAAATATTTTGTAATTACGTCGCAAATATACATATAAATGTATATATTTTCTTTTTCTACAACACGTCAGAGTCCTAAGTATGTGAAAACAACATATTTTTAAACAACATTTCATTCTGAACGGAATTAAATGCTATACTTTTCACAGGACAGTTTTCTCAGAATGGTTTAATTTGAATGAAATATTTTCACAAGTTTTCGTTAATTACATTAGAAAAAAAAATTAAGGTAATTCGATTTTATTCGGTTAAGGTACAAAAATTAAGATCAAAGTTTATTGTATTATTAATATTAAAATTATGCATTATTTCTTTTCTATTTATAGAGCTTCTTCCTAAAATACTTCCTTAAATATGACATGATTTTTTGGCTTCTTTTAAATCGAAAAATATAAGTCAATTTATAATTAATGCTCTATTCGGTTCATTTTAAATTAGAGAATTATTAGGAAAATAGTATTTGACTTTCTCTGAACATTTCTGAAAGAGAATAAAATAAGTTTTTTTTTTTTTTTTTTTTTTTTTTTTTAAAGTATTATTTAAAACTTGTAACTGAGTTATTATAAAATGTAAAGGGAATAATTCTTTTAATTATACTTATCAGATTTTTTTTTACCCTTCATTTCAACAATACATATTCCAAAACTCCAATACATATTCCAAAAAAAAGAATTACGTTCTTAAGTGCGCATCTCATAGCATTTGCTTTACAATACCTTTTAACAGATTGCTTTCCAATACGAACAATTCTTGCTTAAATAGTTTTATAACGTATTTGTCAACAGGATTTCAATTTATGTTTACAATTTAATATTAAGGTTATTATATATTTAGATAACATTTATAATCATTATAAATTAGATACATTTAATCATTAGATTTCTTCACAGTACTTTCACAGTTGTTTATAAGTGAATAAATTCTTCATTTCAAATACATTTATAAATAATTTAATGAATATTTAAGTATTTTGTCAAAGGCAGATACATGCTTTTTTCAAGCACATGCATAAATACCCATACATATTTCCTATTTATCATTTCCGGCATGTGCAAATCTTTAATTTCTGTGCATTCACTATATTTTTCGTGTAAAGTAATTTACACTAATTTAGCGTACATCCGAAAGTTTTACATAAAAATATATATGAATATAATTTGAATGAAAATTATAAGTATTATTTTTAATACCCACTCAAAGGTCAGTTTTTCTTCAAAATTCCCCCGCGATGGCATCTCTCTCTTTAGGCAGATAGCCCTTGCATGCGTTACTCTATTTAATAAAAACTTAATCTGACCTATGTGCCTAATTACAAATATTTTAACATACATAATTTTATATTTACATTTAGCCATCAAGTTTCAAACTTTTCAAATCTTCTAGAAAATAAATTTTGGCAGATCTCTTTTAGCAATTTTCTTAAAATCTATATTTTTGTAGTGCAACAGCTTAGAATTTTATAAAACAAATTCATAATCAAAATCGCTGTTGTTAGTTATCGAAAAATAACCAAGATGTGATTTTTGCGTAAATGTCAGTAAACTATACAAATTGCTATTATCCATCACACTATGAATGTTTCTTTCATGTGAGAGTGTCCCTTTTTCGATTTCTATGGAACTGTCGCGTGTCGAAATACTATCAGAATTTTGTCAAGCGAGCTTCTGAATGTAAACAAAAATACACCCCGTCTGGTGACCCAAGCTTCAAAGCAGTGCTTCACTTCTAGCGCGGAATGGCCCCTCCTCCCTTTCCTACCCCCATGGGCTGATGACGTACCAGTTTTCCAGTAATTTGGCAGAAGGTGGGAGACATGACAAACGATTCTATTAAAAGGGATTATACACCTTGCACACAAAAAAGGCGGAAAGTTCTATATCTCCTTTTCTACTGGACCGACTGTTGAAATTTAACTTGCGGTTTCCATGTTTCGAAAGCGCGATTTAGGATATATATTAGATTTATATATAGCATTGTTTTAATATAGATATTTTGACACAAAATGGGACTTTTTTCTAAAATAACATACCATTTTTTGCCGTATTTCGATTCTGACTTAAATTATGCCTAGATAATTGAATGTTATAATATTTGGTAAGAAATTGATGGAGAAATTGAAAATATTATCTTGGCGCATTTTTTTCATCATCTTAAAGTAAGATTAATTCCCTTGGCGAACTTCTTAATTTATAGCAACTTTTCTTCATTTCCCTTTTTTCACAATACACGAGAGGAATCATTATGTCATCGTTCATATTTTCGAATAATTTTAAAATAACAGTGCGTAAATCACATTTTTGTTGTTATCGCTTATAATAAATACGCCAAATTTCAAAACGTGTCAAAATGTAAATTCACATATATCTTGGGAAATTTTGAATAAAAAAAATGTAGTTTTTTGCAGGTATGCTTAGAAATACATATACTTTAAGAGGATGGTACACATTTTATAGATTATTTTTTGAAATATTTATAAAAATTATTTAAAAACACAAATTTAAAAAATAAATCATGAAAATGGACGAATTTTATTTGGAATGAATATAAATTTCGAAATATGAAAGGAAGAATCAAATAAGTTTAATAAAAAATAGATATTAATAAATACATATTAAAGTCAATAAAATGTAGGAGCTAAAATTTTGAGAGCTAACTTTTTAAAAACTACTGGTGCGATTTTTACAAAACTTGGCCCTCTAGCATAATTTGAGACGTAGAATCGAAATATGGAAAAACGTTGAATATGTTTTTTCAGAAAAAGTCCGATTTTGTGTCAAAGTACTTATGTTAGAACAATACTATATATTAATCTAATATATATCCCAAGTCGTGCTTTCGAGGCATGGAAAACGCAAGTTAAATTTTGACAATCGGTACAGTAGAAATGGAGATATAGAACTGTCACTTTTTTTTTTTTTTTCCAAGGTGTACCTATGGTAATAAAGTCGTTTCAAGGCTAGTGATGCGTTGCCACTTTTCAATCCTGCTTCTGTAGTTTCTAGAACCTAAAATTGTAACAAGTCTTACATTATCCCGACGTTAGGCTTAAGAAATTGCGATGAATTAAATAATCGCGATGTTTCTAGGTAACTTGACTGAAGGAAGGTACTTGGATACCTAAATTATTCTACCTTGAATACGGAAAATTTAACGCCCTTGCTAGCACCTTCGAGAAATGGGGAACATAAACTCAAAATACTACCTATACGATTTACTTCGACTAGTAGAATGGCTAATGCCGTAGAGTTAATTCGCAGAGCTGGTGAGAGAAATGTAGTACAGCGAGCGCCGCTGCCCAAAGCTCTTTGTCTAAACTTTCATGAACTCATGATTTATACTCGTATACGATTTATATCCTGGTGAGAATTAATGAAAAGGTGAAATGACAGTATAACTCCAAATCATAAGATAATAGGTTTATTACCATAAAATATACTGCGCAGTATGGAATCTGAAAACGTCATTTACGTTACTGTTTACATATAATTGATATATAAAACAATGACGCAATTTACGTCACCTTTCACATATAATTTTACCAAAACTCTTTACGTATGTAAAACATTCGTAAGAATGTAATTTATAAAATTTTGTATCCCTTTAAGTGTTTGCATTTTTATCAGAAAAGGTTAAATATGGCTTCTTTACGAACGCCTCCAAATTTTTCTACAACTCTCATTTATCTAAAGCAGGTAAAAGAAGATTTAAGAGCCAAACCACATCTGAAAAGAAGCAAGTCCGTCAAAAACATTTTGGGAAAAGAGGTATCGATAGCATTATACAAACAAGCCAGCTAATCATAAATATAACTGTCTTGTTGATTTTGGCAATTAATCTTGGGAGGTAGATGCTGTATTTGATTTCAAAGTTGTCGTGGTTGTATTAGAAGAGACACTACTTCGCTTTTCTTCTTAAACGACCGGAACGACTGTACGTTTTAATTTTAATTAGACTGGGAGAAAGATAACACCGCCTACGCTAAAACTCATTTTGTGAATGGAAGAAGGGAAGGTTAATATACTTGCTGAACACTAGGCCATCTTTTTCAACTTCCGGAGATAGGTTTCACGTGCAGTAACTTAGTTATTAAGTAATATTATTGCCAAGTTCTGTGTGATTATAATGGTACTTGAATGTGTGATTATAATGGTACTTGAATATGTGATCTTCTTGTTTTGTAGGTGGAAACAATTGGCGACGCTTATATGGTGGTTTCTGGAGCACCGGATCAGGAACCTTGTCATGCGGAGAAGGTGTGCCACATGGCACTGGACATGGTGGATGTCATCGGAGGTCTTAAGGATCCGTCTAACGGTGAAAGTCTTAGAATCCGAGTTGGTAGGTGTAATTTCCTTGATATCACTTAACCAAAGGTAAATGCTTGGGGAAAATTGACGAAATTGATGATTTCTGAATTTAAAATTTATTAAAAAATTTCAACTTCGTCGATTTCGGCATATTTTTGTTCACTGTCACTTTGATATGAAATATTTTTTAGGCAAGGGACAAAAGATGTTCGAGTATTTTTTGCATGGAAAGTAGCGAGTGATCCAATTTAAAAAAAAAAAAAAAGAAAGAAAGAAAGAAAGAAAGAAAGAAAAGAAAAGGAAAAAATCAATTACATCCAAAGGGGCGTTTTTTTAGCATTTTATGTGCTGCCTTTATTTATTAAATATCGGGTCCTGCGTACCCAAAACGTTCAACAGCAATATTGCCAAATAATTTTAAAATGAGTATATCTTTAGAAGTTCCAATACAGAGTCTCACTTTCTGGTGATGAAAAGATTTTTTTTCTCGTACAGTGTTGCCATCACTCGCTATGAAATCATTTAGTTTGTTAATCAAAAATTCGTTGGAGTTTTACAAATATGAAATCTATCATAAAACGAATTCCAAATTTCAAATTTGGGCTTTCAGATGCCCATATTCGCAGTCCGATTACGTCATTCAAAATTGGATGGCTCTAGATACCGTTGTTTTATCACCATGCGGGAAACATACATACATTTATGCAGATTCTTCATTATTTAATTTCTTCAAATATAATGCAGGACTCTAACATTGGGTGGCAACAATTTGGAAAGTGATACGCCGTTTATAGTGATTCGACGTAAAATCGCGAAACGGAAACAATAGTCTTTCAGGAACAAAGCACCTTTGGACTAAACAGAAAAGGAAAGAAAAAAAGTAAACTGGAAAAAAAAAAAAAAAAAAAATCTGAAACGTTTTAAATTTTAAATTACGTCTAAAGGAGCGTTTTTTTAGCATTTTGTGTATTGCCTTTATTTATTAAATATCATGTTATTTGCACTTAAACCATAAAATTCAGTTCAATAACAATATCGCAAAATAATTTTAAAATGAGCATATCTTTAGAATATCAGATAGACTGTCTCGCGCGCTGGAGATAAAAAGGTTTTTTTCTCCCCGTATAGTGTTGCCATTGTTCGGTTTGAAATTGTTTAGTTTGTTAATCAAAAATTCGTTGAAATGTTACTAAAAATGAAATCTGTAATGAAACAAATTTCGAATTCAAATTAGGGCTTCCACATGCTCATATTCTATGGAATATTACGCTGTTCAAATTTTGATCGCTCTAAGTATCGTTGTTTTTTCACAAGCGAGAACCATACCTACACTCATGCAGATTCTTCATGATTTAATTTCTTTAAATATAATACAGGGCTCTAATATTTGGTGGCAACAATTTGAAAAGTGAATCGGACATTTATAGTGAACCAACTCAAAGTGCCAAAACGAAATTAATAATCCTTCAGGGCAAATTGCCCCTTTGGACTAATGAGATATTCATGACAATTGGTTTTAGTGGGTTATAAGGTATTAGAAATGGGCGGAGCCCGACCCATCTGACCACACATGTTGGTCGGTCTTATGGAAATGGCCACGCCCATTTCAACAATTATGAAATGGCCACGCCCTTATGAAATGAATTATGAATGAAATTATGCCCTTATGAAATGGCCACACCCATTTCAACAAAAGAAAGTAAGTAAAACATAAAATAACTAAATAGTCGTGTGTTAATACTAATTAAAGACGTAAAAGTGAAAGAAAAGAACAAATACAAACGTTTCAACAAAAATAAACATTAAAGACAAAAAAACGCGAAAAACAAACACAAACAATGGTTATAATCAAAATTAGTGAAAAGAAATACACCAAATAGTGATGGCGATAAAAAGCCAAAATCATCCACTCATTCCCACTGCTGGACGCTCTCCACTGATAATTTTCTTTGCATGATTGTGAGAAAACTTTACAGCATAAAAAGGGATTTTCAAAATCAAATTTTTATATTGTTTTTTAAGCTATTAAAGTAGGGACAGACCTCGAGGAAGTGCTATTGGCATCACCAACCAAACCACATAGCTTACATTTTTCATCGTCTTGTATCTGATGTATAAGGTATTCCAAAAAAAAAAAAAAAAAATTAAGGTCTTACACTTTATTTTCTCCCTTCTTTTCGCATGCCTTCGTGGTGTAACTGGAAGCACATTTGACACGTGTTCCGAAGTCCAGAGTTCGAGTCTCGGCGAGGGCATTTCACATATTTCACGTCTCCAGCATCAAACAAACCTAACGACTCTACGAGTGGCGCCCGAACTAAAAAGTGGTAGACGATAATTCGTCAGCACCAGGATTTGGCGATTGTGTCCCCTCATCCCCTGTCGTCAAAAGGGCAAGTATATAGGGTATTATCTTTCTCCATTCCACATACCTTTCTGGCGTAACTGAAACTACACCCGACGCGTATTTGAAAGATCCAAGGTTCGAGTCCCGGCAAAGGCATTGCTTATTTTCATGTCTTCTGCTTCAAAATAACCTAATGTGTTGTTGCGTGCGTACGGGTTCGTTACGAAATGAATGCACAAGTCCGATGAAAAATGAACAAAATTTATTATTATCACAACAAAAGTGCTTAAATCTCCTCAGATATTCGTGCAGTATTACAATATCTCACAGTAGTTACCTTTTAACTACGCAAACGTTCAAGAGAACTTAATTACTAAAACAGCTAAAGAAAGCTAATCCGCGAATTCGCTACAGTCAACAAGAGCAGTTTTCTAAGCAAACTCTTAAAACAACAACAAACTAACTAAAATCATCGAATTGAGAGGTTTTCCTCCTTTTTATAAGATTTTTAAACCACGCGCGAGAACTTTCTAGAACTTTCTCGAAATCAAAAAGAAATATTTATTTATTTATTAAATGTTAAATGCACGTGCTCTTGTATTTTTTTAATTTTCCGGCTTAGCTTTCCTTTAGTATTCGTCACGTGCTACACTGCATGGGGATTTAAAACAATTTAATTTATAATTCAACTAATTTTACCCATTTAAATACCAAACCCGTAATAGAGTCTATAAGGTATTTCTCCTGCCTTCGTAGTGTAGTGGTCTGCACGCTCAACGCATATTCGAGAGGTTCGTGATCCGATTCCCGGCGAAGGCATTGTTCCTTTTTCATCTCTTTTGCTTCGAAATAACCTAATATCTCTCCAGTGGCGTCCGAACTAAAAGGAAGTTGGATGATGATTCTCCACCCCCAGGATTTGGCGATTGTTTCCTCTAATCCCCAGTCGCCTTTTAAAAGGGTGAGTAATAAGGTATTTCTCCCACCTTCTTAGCATGCCTTCGTTTTGCAGTGGTCAGCACGCTCGACGCGTATTCGAGAGATCCGTGGTTTGAGTCCCGGCGAAAGGGTTGCTCATTTTTTTAAGTCTTCTGCTTAGAAATAAGCTTAATGTTGACACCCCTATACTGTTATAAAAATATGGCACTTGAAGTTTAAGTTTCAGTTTATGCTGTTAGCTTTAAAAACCGTTTGTTTGATGCAAAATGTAGATGAGTATTTTTACAACTGAAAATTAATTCGCAGCTATGAAATTTGACTGCGTTACCCTCTTTCCCACACCTTATGTTAGTGATCGTATTTTATGCCTTATTTTGTCCGAGATGCAAGGCCGTTTCGTTTCTTATAATCAACGCTTCCACTTTCTCGAAACCAAATTGCCAAAAAGAAAATCATTGAATGAGCTTTTGCAACGAAATCGGGAAATCTCTTCATTTACGTCATTGTTTTATTGATACCATTAGTTTTATAGACCTTTTTATAGATTATTAGATAAATTTTATTCCAAATGATTCTATAACAATTTAAATGTCCCGTTTTGCATCATATAATTCACCAGAATTGTCTATCATGACCTATTCCAGCATTTTGTATACAGTTCTTTGCCGTTGGAAATATGGGTCTAGCTCGATTGGCTAGAAAGTTAGTCGCAGTTGGTATTTTTGAAACGCCCTGCTTAGATGTAAACATTATATCATCTAATGCACTATTTTAACTCAGACAGCACGTGTAGTCATTTATTTTCCTAAGATAGGGTGGATCATAAATATAGTAATCTCTTACCATCTTTTATCATTTCTTTTCCAGTTTAGGGTGTGGTTCAGAACAATGCTATTAATAGTGTCGCGAAAGTCTAACAAACAGAGAATTTATAGAACTAGCTTTATAGAGCTTTGTAAATAAGTGCTATACAACAGCGATTCTCAACCGGTGGTACGCAAGAGAAAAATAGGTGATACGCAAAGAAACAAAGTATTTTTAACTATTAAATTCAAAAATCTAGTGAAGAAAAAGAACAATTGGTAAAAATTTCTGTAACTCTAACAGAAGATTTCAAAAATAACAAACGCTTTTGGCTGAATTAAAAAAAAAAAAAAAAAAAAAAAAAAAAAAAAAAAAAAAGGAACTTAAAGGCTTTTCAAATAAAGCTCTTAAATGTTTATTGCGTTTTTGCACAACCTATTTGTATGAACAAGGATTTTAATTCCACGCTTTATTTGAAATATAAATACAGAACAAAATTAAAACTGGATCCTAATTTACGGTTAAAGTTAAGTAAAATAAGACCAGACCTAAAGAAATTGATCTATCTTAAACAACCGAAATTTCAAATTAAAATATTATAAATTAAATTTTGATAATTAAAAAAGTAACCAATTTTTAATCTAATATTTTTTATGTTTGCATATTTAATGCAAATAGCCAACAGGTTGTACAAATGGCAAAATATTTTTTTTAAATATTTCTATTGAGAAACTAAAAAATAATCATTGTAAAATGTGGTGGTGGTACTAAAGTTTTTCAATGTTTATTTAGATGGTACGCGCTAGTCAAAAGGTTGAGAACCGCTGCTATAGAAGATGACGTTTTTTATATATATATTTATTTTATTCTTTTGTTTCCTCTTAATTCTGCTAACGCATTCAAGTTGCTTGAAAAATAATCATTGTAAAAAATGTGGTGGTGGTAGTAAAATTCTTCAGTGTTTATTTAGATGGTACGCGTTAGTCAAAAGGTTGAGAACAGCTGTTATAGAAGATGAAGTTTATATATATATATATATATATATATATATTACATTATTTATCTTTTTTTCTCTTAATTCTATTAATGCATTCAAGTTGCTTATTAAAAAATTGACATGATAATATTAGCTTGTCCTTTTTACTTCCTTGTAGAAGTTACAAGGTATTTATCCCGCCTACTTGACATGCCTTCGTGGTGTGGTGCTCTGCACGCTGGGCGCGTATTCCAGAGATCCGCGGTTCGATTCCCGGCGAAGACGTTGCTAATTTTTCATCTTTCCTGTTTCCAAAAAAAAAAAAAAAAAAAAAAATACCTAATGTCTCTACAAGTGACGCCCGAACTAAAAGGGTGTTGGATGATGACTCTCCACACCCAGGATTCGGCGATTGGTCCTCTAAAACCCCCAATCGCCCTTTAAAAGGGGGGTTATATAAAGTATTTCTCCCGCCTTTTTGGCATGTCTTCGTGGTGTGGTGGTCTGCACGCTGGGCGCGTATTCTAGAGGTCTGCGTTTCGATTCCCGGCGAAGGCGTTGTTAATTCTTCATCTTTCCTGCTTCCCCTCCCCCCCCAAAAAAAAGATACTTAATGTTTCTACAAAGTAAATGCCAATGAGTGAAATTTTATTTTTCGCTTGAATTTAATCCGTCTGTTATTCATTAAATCTGAGCTATTAAAAAAATAATAAAGGCAGTTCTTTATTCTTATTAGTGCAAAGGGACTTTGTCCCTGAAGGACTATTGTCTTTTTTGCCTTGAATTACTATAAATCTCCGTTTCACTTTTCAAACTGTTGCCACCGAATGTTAGAGTCATGCATTATATTTGAAGAAATTAAATAATGAAAAATCTGCATAAATATATGTCTATATCTCGCATTGTGATAAAACAACGGTACATAGAGCTATCGAATTTTGAATGACGTCATCCTCCTACGAATATGGGCATGTGGAAGACCCAATTTCAAATTTGGAATTTGTTTTATGATCGATTTCATATTTTGTAAAACTTTGACGAATTTTTGATTAACAAATTCAAGGATTTCAAAGCTAGCAATGGGAACGTGGTACAGAAAAAACATTTTTATCACCAGCGCGTGAGACTGTGTATCGGAAATTCTAAAGATATGGTCAATTTAAAATTATTTTGCGATATTGCTGTTGAACTGAATTTTATGTTTGAAGTGCGAAGGACAGGATATTTAATAAATAAAGGTAACACACAAAATGTTAAAGAACACCCCTTTGGACGTAATTATAACCTGAAACCTTTGAGAGTTTCTTTTTGCATTTTGGAAATGTTTTTATTGTCGGAAATCGATATATGTATATTTACAACTCCACGGATACTATTTAGATTTTATGTTTCAAGTTATGATTTGTATAATTTTTAATAGCAACATTGTTTGTAAAAAGAAAAAGAAAACGATTTTTTATTTTTGAAAAATAGTATATTGCTGTTCTTCTCGAAACGGTGAAGTATAAATTCTTGGTGATATTATTTAAATGTTTAAATAAAAGGAAAGAATACTAAAATCCCGTAGATTTGTTTAAATTCTTAAAAAATATTATTAATGAGTATTTACATTAAAATCCTTTTGTTTGCAATCACATAACTGGCTGGATATTTAATAATAGCAACATTGTTTGTAAAAAGAAAAAGAAAACGATTTTTTATTTTTGAAAAATAGTATATTGCTGTTCTTCTCGAAACGGTGAAGTATAAATTCTTGGTGATATTATTTAAATGTTTAAATAAAAGGAAAGAATACTAAAATCCCGTAGATTTGTTTAAATTCTTAAAAAATATTATTAATGAGTATTTACATTAAAATCCTTTTGTTTGGAATCACATAACTGGCTGGATATTTAAACAAATTTTATCTCAGGTACATTATATTTAGATACCGACGTATATTAAATTCTTCCTGTGCTGTCATTTTCCTTATAAAGGTGGGTATTTACGAACGTCATTTCCGGAGAATTAGAGTAAGACATAAATCGTGTTTGATGGCCCAAAAAGGCTAGCACGATGCAGACTTTTCTGTAACAGGATTTTATCTGAGGCTCACCGGCGCCACTTCAGCTTCTTCCTACGCTGTCTTTTATTAAAGGAGTATCCGTATTCATTCCTTTTATTTCCTTTCATACGATCAGTATAATTCCAGCTGAGTCGGTAGAAAGTCGTTTATTATGAGCATAACGTTAAGAAGCTTCAGTATTGTAAACTAATTCTTCTCTAAGAAAGAAGCGCTTTGTGCCACAGTTTTTATATCAGTCATGTTTCATAATCCAGGCTTCATAATCCAGGCTTCATAATCATGTTTCATAATAATGTTAATGCCTGATTAATGATGCAAAATACAAATCTTTATACGGAAACCTAAAACAACCGATCACGGTTCCAAATGATTATTTGGAAAAGTGGTCGTTTCAAACAACATGGCTGTTGATGTAAAGTTAATGAATTATGTTCTTTATTGCCGTAAGAAGTTTGAATACATAATTTTAAGGCAAAATATAATATTATACATGTAAAATACAAGACGGGCGTTTTTCTGCGGTAGTTTTGTCATTGTCGTAAATAAATATTTTTTTTTTTTCTTCGGGGGGGGGGGGCTTCCCTTGTCGCTCAACCTGTAAAATGGTTAGCGTCGCTGACTGCTGTGCCGAAGATCCCGGGTTCGAGTCGCGGAGAAGGCACGGATGTTTGTAATTTCCCGTATTTTAATATTTTGTCGCAACCTGAGCATCCCAATAAGCTTTGCTTACTTGATAATGTGTATAACACTTTATTTTGAAGCACGTCCATCCTGCGTGCCTTTTTTACTTCCTTGTACGAAGTAAAAAGGAAGTATTGTAATCGCGAAAAGTTTCAGGCAACATATTTCAACGAAAATATCCATTTTGACCGCTTTCGAATGAAATTTAACGATGTTTTTGCGTGATATCTGTACGTAAGGACAGAATAAAAGACTCTTTTCCTCAAAAAAAATTATAAAACTGCTTTAAAATTAATTCTGAAGAGAATTTTTCATGGCGTCTGTACGAACGTACGTACGTACGTATCTCGCATAACTAAAAAAAATAGTAGCCTCAGAACGTTGAAATTTTGTATGTAGGACTGCTATCACATGTAGATGTGCACCTCGTATTTTGGTTGCAATCGGCCGCACCAAACGTATATAAATATATTTATAAATATATCCACTCTGTTACCCGGCTTAGTGATCTCAGTTTCTTTACTCTTATATCTTTGTAATTTGTACATTTTTTGCTTTAAAAATGATTGAATTATGTATAATTTAATATAATTTAATATTCTGTACAAGTTTTTATCTTCCGGTTAAGGATTTTATGCCTTTAGTAAATCTGTGTGCAATATTTTTAGAATTATCAGCAATTTCAAAGTTGTTTAATTGCCGCTAAGCCTGTTTTTAATGGCGGCCATTGATGTTTACATTTGAAACAGCTGAGTAGCGGATTTGTTGCCAATCTAGAGAAACTTAGCTTCGCAACAACAAAGATAACGCATTCATTTATTATTGCCAATTAAATCATGCTTAATTCTTTCTGGAATTTTTTCGTTGAAATAAGCGTTTGAGATTTACTTCGTAATTTTTAATACAGATATTTTGAGTTTTTATGTATTTTTGCCTTCTCGCGAAGTGAGAACTGAATTAATTCAATGAGAAATACTCAATCGTCTGTGAAAAACTGTTTCTTTTTTGCTTTGTTTGCTTCATTTCTTTTATACATAGTTCTAGCTTTATTATAGTATTTGAATGGAACATGTGGCAACGATTAGATATTCTTTAAATGATATATATTTTGTGCATTCTGAATTATAATATGAATGAAATATAATACTGTTAAGTAAACCTAGCGCCAGAGTGTCGCTATGGTAAACAAAGTGAATTTTAAAGAATGCATTTATTCTATTGTGGTTTATGCACTGTCGGCGAAGTAGGTTTAATTCAATCCAATAAGTTTAAATAAAATGCAAGAAAAAATGCGTATAATTTAATATTATGTACAAGGAAGTCATGTGGTGTACACATCAGATTTTTTCCTTTAAGAGTTCGACCTGTCATTGAGGATCTCTCCCTCTCTGATATGTGTCCCCAAGCAATGCAGAATTTTGAAATTCCACCTTGGGAAAGTGCACGAATCCAGCTTCTTGATGTCTTCAACCATCACGTGAAGGGAAGCACTAATGAGATAGTTTACTGACAAATCTTTGCTGAGCACAGGCACAAATATAGCAGTTATCATCCGATATGTACAGATGGATCCAAGTCCGATGATCATGTCGAGATGGCATTTGTAATTGAAGATCACATACAGGGCAGACGCTTTCACCATCAGTCTTAACATTGAACTAACTGCAATATATTATACTCTTTTGTGCATCTCAAAGCTCTGCCACAAAATGTACATAGTTTATACAGACACGTATAGTGCGCTTAAATCGTTAGAAGCTTTTCCCAATACTCAAAATCCTGTAACAGTGGATGTTCTCAAAATTCATGTAAACTTAACGAGTCGTGGATATGAAATCCTGTACTGCTGGGTTCCCGAGAATACGAGAATAAAGGGAAATGAGGTGGCACATATCGCAGCGAAATGTCCAGTCGCCTCTTCCCATTTATGGACATCTATTGTGCCGTCAAAGAGAAGACCCGAAAAAAATGGCAGCAACTTTGGGACGTTCAACTTCATAACAAGTTGAGAAATGTAAAGGAAGAGAGGTCAATTGTACTCGTAATTAAAAGAGACTGGCTCTTATTACCTAATGTAATTGGTTTTGAAGATCGTGTATTGTATTTTAATGTGTGCTTTTACCTTGTTTTTATATGACTTCATCCTCTGGATTTGGTACATTTGTCCACATTTTTTATTTACTAATAAATTCTTTTGATTTTATCAAATTAGATCATTCTACCTTGTGTTTGGCGCATTATAATCATCTTTGGTTTTGTGCTAATAACCTCACTCTCACTCTTTTTTCCCTCTCCCCCCCACCCGTAAATTTTTATGCGAAATCATCTAAGGAATATAATTGCCTACAGTGTTGCTTTTGTTTACGGATTTTGTATATTTATAAGTTTAGTGAAATTATATGTGAAACTCTAGTATTTTTGTATAATGAAATTCTTGGAATAGATGATGCTCCGCCGGAAAAATGTGATTACATAGGCAAGTCTATTTAACGTTGAAGTAAATGGCTGTCTTGCTAAATTGGCGAGATATCGCTTAGCTGGCGACGGTTTGGGCCACTAATTTGTGTCGCCAAATTTTGTGAAAACGCCGCCAAATTAGGCGACATTTTGATCCAGCCTCTGTATAACTGTAATTGGTATTGTGAATGAATAAATGACATTGATCCCTATGTGTAACTCTAACCACATCCGGCCCTTATATATTTTCCAATAATTTCGAGAAGTAGAAGGTACTAGAGATTTCTGAGCTACGGGGCAAAACTATATAACACCCGAGAGAGCATTCGTTTCTCAGTAGTTGTTTAGTTCAGCATGGGTTCGGAGAACTGAGATATTTCCGTGTGATCTTCGCTCTTTATATGCGCTTTGCATGGCGTTATGTTTAACGTTCTCAGCAATTTGAAGTGTAGTTAGTCATTGGGCTCTGAGAAAAGCTGTACGAGTATTTTGGTGGAAAGTTCCAGAACTGTTAAGTGTTTGTTTTTGGTAAAAATAAACTTTGTGCATTCAGTCTATTACGAAAGCGTACGCACGCATCACCATTTATAAATAAGAATGAAAGCAATCCACGTGCAGAAATATATGGTATTGTAACTTGCGTATGGTTTCGTGCTGGCTTGAAGGCACACAGAACGGTGATAGCTTGGTGAATTTTATTTTTCCAAAAACAATTTACAATTCTGCAACTTTTCATGTAAAAGTATTCTTACAGATCTTCTCAGTGTGACGTAGCACATACAGTAGTTTTCGCTAAGTCTATTGAACACAAACTACTAAGTCTGTTGAACACAATACAAAATGCCTCAAAGGCGTAAGCACGCACAATCATCTATCTCTCTTTACTTTTCAATACTCTCAACTAAACTGAAAATTGGTGCTGTTTCCAATCTTATATACTTTTCTTCTTGCCGCTGAGAAATTCCGAGTATGCCCGATTTCTCGAAAGTGGTAGAAGGCATACGCAGTTACATAGAGCCTGTAAGAATTATGTTAATTTTATTAACAGTTAAATTTTAAGTTAAAGTTCCTTTCCTGTCAAATTCTTAACTTCAACTTACTACTTCCGGCCAGAACGTACTTTTTGGAATTTGCTGAATATTTAATGAGGAGGAGCGGTGTTTAAACCACGAAGTTACTTACTGAGTTAGAGAGAGAATCAGAGTATTTGATTTACGCGCGTCTGCCTTTTTGGCCACTCTCTCTCTCAAAGCTGTTATTTCGCTCGGCCGTACTCAGGCCCTTGCTAAGCTTCGTAGTAAAATAAGTCAAGGGGCCAACTCAAATTGAACCTTGATAGCTTCGGCTATACTTCTTTAGTTAATCTTAGTTTTAGTTTAATTCTTAGTCTTTTTAGTTCAAGTCCAAATGCGGGCTTTGCTTGTACACTCCCAGGCGGAGTTTGTTAAATCTTATTAGAATAATAAAGGGTTAGTTACCCTTCTATCTTGTTGTTTCTTGTGACCGAACGCAAGCGATTATTCGCTTATCAGTTCTTAGATTCCTCACTTCCAACATTAACTTAGAATTCCAAAGTGAGGTACTCTACAAGCCGGATACAATTGCAGTTTTTTACATAAGGATCGGACCACTTACGCAGATATCGGACCAAAATATCGCCAAATGGTTGCCAGGTTTATAGATTTTCAGCGATTTCTCCACAAATTCGTGACAAAAATTTTTAGTTAAAACCATCGCCAGCTTTGACAATATTTCGCCAATTTGGCGAGATAGCCATTCACCTCAGTGTTAAGTGGACTTAGCCCTGTAACCGTGTTTTTCTGGCGACAAGGATTCGCACTTTTGAGACCTTTCATTGTTATATTATACAAGAGATACTACAATTTACATATAATTTCTATAAAATTATTTACGTATATTCAAAATTTGTAAAAATATTTTGAAGTTGTAAAAGGCAGTCCCTTGTAAAACTAATGCAAGGGAGCGTTTTCAAATGGTGATATTTTTTAATGTTCTTGTTGCCATTTATATGTATCAAAATGTTATTAAGAGTAACAATGGGTTTATTGCACTAGAAACACAATTACAATATGAAATGTCCAGGAAAGTTGTTTAGTAATTGAAAATGACCAGTAGTTTTGCTTTAAGTCTTTTATTTATTAGCTTTTATTAGTCCAAAGGGGCAATTTGCCCTGAAGGACTATTAATTTCGTCTTGGCATTTTGCGTTGAAAACTATAAACGGCGAATCACTTTTCAAATTGTTGCCACCAAATATTAGAGCCCTATATTATATTTAAAGAAATTAAATAATGAAGAATCTGCATGAATGTAGGTATGTTTCTCGCTTGTGAAGAAACAACGATACTTAGAGCCATCAAAATTTGAACAACGTAATATTCCATAGAATATGAGCATGTGGAAGTCCTAATTTGAATTTGAAATTTGTTTCATTACAGATTTCATTTTTAGTAACACTTCAACGAATTTTTGATTAACAAACTAAACGATTTCAAACCGAACAATGGCAACACTATACGGGGAGAAAAAACCTTTTTATCTCCAGCGCGCGAGAGTGTATCGGATATTCTAAAGATATGCTCATTTTAAAATTATTTTGCGATACTGCTGTTGAACTGAATTTTACGGTTTGAGTACGTAAAACACAATATTTAATAAATAAAAGTAGCACACAAAACGTTAAAAAAACTCCCCTTTGGACGTAATTTAAAATCTGAAACCTTTCAGACTTCTGTGACATTTTTAATAGTTAATTTTAAAAGATATTTTTATAAAATCTGACCTGGTATGCCTGTAGCCTGTCAATAGCTATTCCGCCTCTCTGCCACTTTTTTCCTATTTATAGCTTGTATACTTATGGTAAAATTTTCCAGTTTTCCCTTTATTAGCTGATCATAGAAAGGTGACATTACCATTTCTAAGGAGCAAATACGGTCTTTAAGTCCCTTGAAAACCGAACAAATTAAATCCATCTGAAAACTGTTACAGTTAAAAGTAAAAAGTATACTGTTAAAAGCAGTTTCAGTTTAAAACAAAAAAAAATAATAAATAAGTGTAAATAATAAATTAATAAATAAATACAAATATGAAAGTTTTCAGAACTATTCATGAATTATTCATGGATGAGCTATTCAATCAGGTGCTTTATTTTAGCCAAAGAGTCAGAGATGATCTTAACAAGAAACCTACACATCACACTATAGCTGTATTCCTGGACCTTTCTAAGGCCTTCGAGAGAGTTTGGACGCAGAGGCTGATTGCCAAATTATATAATAAGATCGGCATGCGTGGTAAAGCACTGTCTTGGATTTAGGATTTTTTGAGAAATAGACAAATTAGGGTGAGGTTCAATAGTTCGACCTCAAATGGTTTTAAAATACGCCAACGATTTCCTCAAGGCTCGGTTTTTAGCCCTGCCTTGTTTACGCTTTTTATTGCAGGAATTGAAAGAGTCATGCCTGGGAACTATGAAATTAGACTATTTGCAGATGACATTGTTCTTTGGAGTTCCGGCTCTGATATTGGAAAGATGGAGGAGAGTATGAATCTGGCTCTAACTGACATGTGGAGCTTTGCTGTAGACCACAATCTCAGTTTTTAACCCTTTAAAGTCTACTGTGAGTTTTTTAACAACCAATAGAAAATTATATAATTTTTGACCAAGAATCCTGTTGAACAGTCAGCCTTTGGATGTAGAGAAACACCCAAAGTATTTAGGCTCCATTTATTGGATCCTGAGATTTGGGGTAATAGTTACTTGAAATATCTTGCTTTGAGAGCTAGGAAACGCATTAATATCCTTAAGTACAACTCGGGCCGTGATTGGGGTGCCCATGCTTAGTACCCTCACAAACATCTATGTTTCCCTTATTCGACGCATTTTGGAGTACGGCCTCCCCATCTTCTGCTGTGCCTCTGATTCAAACCTACAGAAACTTGAATGTGTACAGCTTAGTGCTGCAAGGATTATAACCTGCCTTCGCAATTCATGCCCGAAAGATATTGTACTTTATGAAGCCAATCTGAAGCCTTTTAAGTCTTAGGAGAAATGCATGTTTAGTGAAGTACTACAATAAGCTCTCCAGTCTTGGCCTCCAGAATCGTACCTCGAAATTTCTAGGATCATAGAGCAATAACCAGAGGCTCAAACTTAGTAGTCCCTTTGGGCAGGTTATTTCTGACCACCTTATCGCCGGTTTTATAGAACATCACACTTTATCTCAGATTATCGACCCCTCTGAAGGTCTCAATGGGGTTTACTTTCATTCTATCCAAGTTAGCAAACAGATAGAATTGCCGTGTTACTTGACACAGTTAGCTCTTGAAATAATTAATAATGTCCCTATGGACGCTGTCCACATGTATACGGACGGCAATAAACTTGCTAATGACAGTTCTGGCAGTGGCATTTATATTAGATTTCGGGATCAAGAAAAAAGAATTCAAAGAAGATTCGAGACGAGCTTATTGCAATTCTGGAGGGTCTGATCTCCATCATGTGGCTTCCTCAGTTAAAAGATATCTGGATCTCTTCGATAGTAGAAGTGCCGTCCAGCACTTGGCTGATTGGCATAATGTGAGGGATAATACAAGTACAGATATCCTTAGGAAACTAAAACGACTTTCCCTTTCTCGTTGGATCCACTTTCAGTGGATTCTGTCCCGTGTCGACGTTGCTAGAAATGAAACTGCTGACAGCTTGGCTAGAGCTGGTGCTAGCGAGACCACAGCGTCTGCCGCTCCTCTTACTTATATGGAACTACTTTTAAATGTAAGGCAAGGAATAAGGCCGTTTGGATGGTCCCTTCAGTGCACCCATGGTATCAGATTAAGTGCCCTGGTGGTTCCTTGGTTCAGAGCAGCAATAGACGAGATCAAACTGCACTTACTAGATTTCTTAATGGCCATCTCTTATCAATGACTTTTGCCGGTGGTAATAAAGACTTTAAAATATGTACTAAGTGTTCTACCGCAAAGGCCTCTCCTGATCACATCTTATCATATCTGGGTTTTACCAGACAGGATCTGGCTCATGACTCCCTTTTTCAGGGTGAATGGGCTTATGGACCTGATCTAGCTCTGCTGGTCACGGGGATGAGAAACAACAAACAACAAGTTTCAGATTTTATATTACGCCCAAAGGGGCGGGTTTTTTTCACCCACAGGCATACACGTTTCGAGAGCATTTATGCAGACGTCCCTTTAGGCTCAAAATATTTAAAAACAGCATATCTTCAGAAATTGATAGACAGTCTTGCGCGTTAGACACCAAAATATTTTATATCGCACAGTGTTTTACCGTTGCTCTTTTGAAATCATTGAGTTCCTTAATCTAAAATTCGTGAAAGTTTAAAAAATATGAAGTAAATAATAAAACATATTCAAAATTTAAGATTCGAGCTTCCAGGTGCTCATATTTGGGTGCCAACACTGCGTTATTCAAAATTTTATTACTCTCGTATAGTTGTTTTTTCACAGTGCGAGAAACGTGCATACATTTGTGAAGATTCTTTATTATTTAATTTCTTTAAATGTAATACAGGGCGATAATATTGGGGGCAAGAGTTTCAAAAGTGATACAGCGTTTTATACCGATTCAACGCAAAATGTCGTTTCGCTAATATCCCTTTTGGACTAATATAAAAACATTAAATTTATAGCAGTTAGCTCTTACATTGCTGATTAGACTGCAGTAAGCTTTTCTACTGGCATTAATATTTTCTGATAAAAGTAATTTTACTTTTACATCTGGCAATCTCATTTATATCTATTTTTATTTCACGAACTTTTATTTCGGACCTTGTGGCAACATGCATAATTCTAGCTTTTCAGGTAGTATGTAGAATACAATATTCTTCGCACTTCTTATTTATCTCTAAAGCTAATAAATTATCTTTAATTGCATTTCTGTTATTTTCTCTTATTCAAATATGATTCTGCTTGAAATATTTAGCTTCAGACTACAGAAGCAGTTTAGCATACTTCTAAATTTTCAATCTATAAAGGTATTTTATTTGGTTCATGTTTTGATTCTCATTACCTACAACGAAATAGAAGTATTTACTTCCAGGAACTTCCAAATACCTTTTGTTTTGAAAGAAGAAGTGTCATGTTTTTATCTTTTAAATCAAATATCTCCTTCTTAATTAAGATAAAGTCACGAAAAATAATTACTGAACTCATCAACATAAGAAAAAAAATTCGTTAACTTAACCAATTCTTTCGGAAATTATTCCATCAGTTTTTGCAAGTCTGATAAAAACAGCAGCAACATTTCGTCTGAACTTCATTCTTTAGCTTGGCATCAGTTTTTCAATTAGTGACTGGTAATTATCGTTTTTGCGATTGAAAACAAAAAGGTGCATTCTACTTTCTTGAATCCAGTTTTGTAAGTTTTTTCAGATTCTACCATTTGTCGCATTCTTTTTTCATTTTTAAATTTTTTTCTGATTTGCTTCATACATCATTCTTTTTCTTATGAGACTTAACCTTGTATGTAACATGAGAAAAAATGTCTGGCTGTATTTTATATATCTGCAGACGTTCGGAAAAAGTATTCATGTCGTGTTTTCAAAGCAAAGTCAAAAATCGGAATATAAAGATCTAATGGGGAATAATCAATCAAAGTTCGGTAAAGTCAGGTTTTACGTGTCAGACTTTACACGCGGTAGTTTGAAATCTTGTGCGATTGACATAAGTAGAGCAATCAATATAATCCTTCTGAAATCGCACAGTTATTTATTAATAATCTTAGCTTTATGTAAAATTAAAATATCTGAGGAGGACACCACGTGATTTCCTTGTACGGCATATTCAATTATACACGTTTTTGCTGTATTTCATTTAAACTTATATCCTACAATTTCATCAGAGATATATTTCTCATTCAAATAATTTGTTTCTCCTTTCGAGCCAAGGCAAAAATACATAAAAACTAAAAACTCAAAAAGATCTTCATTAAAAATTGTAAAATACAGCAAAATGTAAAACGCCAAATACAGCTGAAAACAATTAAAATTAGAGTTTCGAGGCAAAAACAAGTAGTTTGGCCAACGGGCAGAAAGACAAAATTTTCGGTGCGGAAAAAATTTTTAAAGCTAACGCTTGGTTCCACTCGGCAAGAAACACTCTGAAGGTGCAGAAACTGGCTTAATTCACTGTTCTGCTAAGTTTCTAATGTAAACAAATGACTGGTATGTTAAGCTTAGTCGCACTTAAACAACTTTTAAATTGTTGATAATTTTACAACAATTGCATGCAGATTAACTCAAGGCATAAAACCCTTAGCCGGAACATAAGGACAACATAATTCAATCACTTTTTAAACAAAAAATTCACTATTTACCAATATATAACAATAAAAAAACCTGAGCACAGTGTGAATATATATATATGTGTGTGTGTGTGTGTAAGATATAACAAAAATACGATAGCTCTCTAAGAATAATTAGCGACCTCAAAAATTAACATTCTAGATTTGGTACTCTCCCCTGTTATCCTTTCTCCCAAATTCAAGATCATTCCAAATTACATAACACTCCTTGAAAAATGGAACTAAAACCCAAAATTAACCAATCACAGATTAGATGTAACTTTGTGCACCTATCTTGTATAAATAGCTAATAACTGCGTGGTCTCGCTCTCTTTCACATTTAAAGATTCAACACAAGAATGAGAGGAGATACTTCAGAAAACATTTTATTAAGGGAACATGCTCATAGAAAAGGCTCAAAAGACCTTCCGCCAACTGTAATGCGGGTTTCGCACCTGCGGAATAGGAACTGACGCACATTTGCGAAGACACCAGGCATTTCCCGAATATTGCCGTTAGCAACCGCGATCCTGGTCACTAGATCCATGTTGGTTTCAATGGGGCACTCGAAGATTATGCTTTTTATGTGTCCCACAGAAAAAAGCCCACACAGGAGAGATCCGATGATCTTGGTGGCAAGCTATAAAAATGATTGAATTATGTTATTCTTACGTTCGGGCAAGGTTTTTTATGCTGCCAATAGTTGTAGAATTATCAACAATTAAGTGTTATTTAAGTGCGGCTAAGCCTTATTCTTTACCATAGCGACCATATTTGTTTATATTTGAAACTTAGTAGAATAGTGAATTAAATCAGTTTCTGCACCTTCAGTGTCTTTTTGCGGAGCGGGACCAAACGTAATCTTTCAGTTTGGTGCGTCGAAAAATTGGCCTTCTTGCCCGTTGGCCGAATAGCTTGTTTGTGCATGGAAACTCTATTTTTAATTTAAAAACTTTTTTTAAATTTAACTGTATTTAGTGGTTGTTATGTTTTTCCATATTTTTCAATTTTTAATGAAGATATTTTGAGTTTTTATGTATTTTTGCCTTGTCGCAAAGTGAAAACTGAATTAATTGAATGAGAAATACACCTCCAATGAAATTCGACGAAATACGTTTAAATGAAATGCAGCAAAAAATGTGTATAATTCAGTAGACTGTACAAAGAAGTAATGTGTTATCCACATCAGATATTTCCTAGAGAAATTGCATTGGTAGAGGACTATATACGGGATATTTTCTTCAGAAAACGTGTATGTATTCAGACTATCACAGCTACTCAGTTCCTACATAAAACCGCCTACCATAGTGTCTAGGAATTTTCGCCGTCGGGAAGTTTCCCCGTCAAGACATATTTTTCTATATATGACTGTATTATATCTTGCCGTATTATACTCGTATTAAATTTATTTAGTTTAATAATTCTGTTTACATTTTGTATACTTAATAAAGGTTGTTTGCACCATATATAGTTATTTACAAGATACCAAGAAATTACACACAGTCAGTTGGAGAATTTTGTCAGCATCAAAGAGAACTGGGGTTAAACTTCTGATATAACAGAAGTTATATTTGATTTCAAACATTGGATGCAATTTTTAAAATATAGATAATATTTACGTAAGAGAGAACGTTAAGTGATTTACTAATATGAATTAAGTGCTCATGCCTGTATATGAAGAAAAGGTTCCTATAACTATTAATTAAATATTTATTATTTCGTCTTTTTCAGTAGCTGAACTTCTTTTACTTTTTCAGGTATTCATTCTGGCGCAGTAGTGGCCGGTGTTGTGGGCCTCAAGATGCCCAGGTACTGCTTATTCGGCGACACGGTGAATACAGCTTCCCGAATGGAAAGTACTAGTGAGGTAAGTTCAAAACTCTTTATCACCCTTAATATTTAGATAACAAAATATAGTTGAAACTTACAGGAGATGAAAAACACATTATACTGGTTTCTTTCCGAAAGAACTTGATGGGAAGGTTGGGTTTAGAAGTACATGCACCACCGCTTCACAATGACAGGCTCACATATGTAGGAGACACTAACAAGGAGTTCTTTTCCAAACAGAATAAAAGACAACATTGCAATCTGATGTGTCTATTAAATAGTACGCAAATCCTTTAGAATTTTAGTGTCGTAGCGCATACATGGGTTGAGCAACTTTCTCTGATCTGTTATGTTAGCTATGACAATAAACATCTGTAAAGGCAATACTTCATTATCAGCCAGTTGTAAATGTTTCATGAGAAGTCACTATTCCTTTTCGATGACAAAAAAGCACTGCACAAGCAAATTACGCTGTTTGAACGAGGCTGAATGATCGATCTGCGAGAGTAAGGATTTCCCAGTCGTGGAATCTCCGCTCTTATGCGACATAATGCCTCGTTAGGGAAGCCTGTGCGTAAAAAACCGGACGAATCATAAACCTGACAGTGGATCACGAAATGTTACGTCAGAACGAGATGACAGATATCTAATTATAGTGATGGACCATGCAACTTCGTCTCGACAGTCAGCGCAATGTTGGACTGCTGCTACAAGTGCTTCAGCAGTTCGCCGATGATTGCTGTGTTGAGGATTGCATGCATAGATTCCTTCACACAGGATTCCCAGACGCAAACCCATCGGCACATGCGGCTACAATGGGCTCATCGACACAGCCGCTGGCGTGGACAATTGGTAACTTTTCCGTTACATTCAAGTTGGAGAGCAGCGCTTATCTAATATACGTTAACTCTTTGAAAGGCGGTGGTTACCTACAGTAACCACCTTTTCTATTGAACGTCTTACTCATTCGTGTGAATGATTTTCAAGACTGGCCGTTTCTGAAGTTCCCTTGTAGCTCACTAGATTGCAATCAAGAAACATAAGCCAGTAGCTGGTACAGTAATTCGTCTTCAAAAAAAAAAAAAAAAAAAAAAAAAATGCATCAGCCATCAAAGACAACATCACGATGATGTGCACTCTGCAGTACCAAGAAAAGCCTGTAAGAACAGAGTGGGAATGCAGCACATGCAAAGTTGCACTCTTCTTGAAAAAGAAAAGCTGTTTCCACGAGTACCATAGAGACTGATTTGTAGGGATGTGTTCTGTAGGCGGTGGTCACTGACACTAGCCACTAAACGTGGTCATTTTTTTTCACATGTCTTGGACAAAAATGTGTAATTGTCGCAAATAATTTCATTGTAACACCTGATATAGTAAATAAAACAAGAGTTTTGCTGAAAAAGTTAATTGCCTTTTCCTGCTCCTCAAAGAGTTAAATACTATAGAGAACTAACCATCTTCCATCGTTAACCAGCGCATTCTTGACGATCTTTAAGAATGATGATCTAGGACGCCATTGAATATGATGAAGATTCTGTCTGCTAAAAATTAAAATTATTTTCACCAGCAAATGCTACATCAGAGAGATTGTGGGGTCTTGAGTAAAATTCTTCGTTCAGTACATTTCTTGAGATGGATCTCAACAGCACAATGTTTTCCCACAGCTTACTAGAAATGTCCAACATGTTAGATAACGCTTCTTTTTTCGCCTCTCTATTCACATGTCGTCTGTTGAGCAGGTCTGGAGATTTTGTGGTCAGGCAACTTGTTGGTAAGCCGCAACCATTACGGGTAGTGGATTCGGATAGAAGCAGGAACAGGAAAACGTGGACGGTGCACTAAAACTTCATCGGTGATTTTACAGGTATTGCTACGTTTCACTATTATGTCTACTGGATGCACAGACGGCCCGCGCCAGAACCGGCCAAGAAGAGATTAACAAATAGTCTTTGCATCAATTTTAAACATTTTCACATTGAATACACAATTACACGTTGATTTTTTAAGTACAAGATATACAAAATTTCAGATAGAAGCAATATGGAATGTTATTTCTGAGGTACACTTTCAAAATTTGTTTGATTCAATGCCACGAAAAGTACAAGCTCTTACTGTACTACATGGTGGTTCAGCCAAATAACTGATGTTTGATGTTTAATAGTCTTATACTGCTTTGTAATTTTATTCGTTTCTTTGCATCACTGTAGGTCGTATGTGTAAGACATTATGTTCATCTTCATGGTGCTGGAATTTTCGTAAACAACAGCTTATTATTAAATGTTTGTTAACGTTATTCGATAATACGTCGAACGTTTGACAAAGATTTGTTTCCTTTCCTGTAAAACATCATTGTTAAAATATACTGGTCATCCTGAATGAGATGAGTCTGCCAGAAAAAAATTACACAAATCGTCTATGGGGACATCTAATAAGGCTGTCTAAACACCCCAAACATTCTAGTAATTCATGTTGCATCAACTCCTTTTCGAAACTCGAATAATAAGCAATGTCGAATATGGTACTCTTCATAGTTTTAGCTTGACCTTCCAAACACGGATGCTATGAACATGAAACTGCTCTATGAAACAAAAGAAAAGAAATCTCTGGCAAAATATATTACATAATTTCGGCGTGTGCAGTCAAATGATAAGAATTAAGCAAATGGTGATATCCATAAACATGTTAATTCTCTGTCCCTTTTGTACCTGCTTTTAAGTTTCAAATTTGCAATAATATTTGTATTTTTTAGGCTTTGAAGATTCATATTAGTGAAGAAACAGCGCAAAGACTTTCACCTGATCAGTGGGATATTTCAGAAAGAGGAACGATCAGCGTAAAAGTGAGTAAACTCTTTTCATAAAGCAGAACAAAATAAAGTATAATAGTATAAAAGAAACTTATAATAGAGAACATTAAATTAATCTGTTTTATCGCTGAGTTTAGGGATGATGCAAGGTGTAACACACACACACACACACACACACACAAAAAAAAAAAAAAAAAAAAAAGGAACTGGTCCAATAAATCATTATACTTACAAGAAACAGTTCTCTGTGACATTATCACCTTCAAAGTAGTTCCCTTCAGCATTCGGTGCTGCCATTGCTGGTAATAGTTCTGGAGCAAGGTTTTTGGAAGGCCCTAATGGAAATTCTCCGTTTTTGCTTGAACCTCTTCAGCAGAGGTACAATAGGTTCCCTTTAAGTAAGATTTAACTTTAGGAAATAAAAAAAAAGTCGTAGGGAGCCAAATCAGGTGAATAAGGAGGATGCCCCATCACAGTAATATTTTTGCTGGTTAGAAACTGCTTGACAGACAGGGTAGTGTGAGCGGTTGCATTGCCCTGGTGCAACAGTCATCCATCACTCCACAACTGTGGCCTTTTTTTCCTAATTATTTAAGTATCTTTATTACTTCAATGTAGTAGTGTTGATTAACAGTCTGACCAGTGGGCATCATCTTCCACACTGTTCATTCCTCGTGAAAACCGCTTATACCATTCACACACGTGCATGAGACAAAGTTTCATCTCCATTAAGCCTCGGTTAACATTTGAAAAGTTTCCTCCGTGGCTGATTTCTTAAGTTTCACAAGAAATATGATGTTGATTCGCTGTTCAGTGTTTACATTAGACATTTTTCTGGCAGAATGCAGTTGCACATGCTCATTCAATGACGCAGTTCTCCCCACTGGCGTGGTCGGTTAAGTCGAAACTGGCCGCATGGATGGAGAAGATGTGTGACATGACGTCACCAAAACAGTTGTTGCCAATTCCGCTCTGTTTTCAAGCTTAGTCTTTTTTTTTTTTTTTTTTTTGGTGTGTGTGTCTGTGTGTGTGTGTGTGTCACACCTCGTATGTAGTATAGTAAATGCTAAGATTTTAAGCTTTTAATCAGCCAAAACGCAGAGATTATCAAAAATGCTTAAAAGATGAGTGCCATGGTATCAAACTTCTCGTGAAATATTTAAGGATAGATAATCCAATTAATTACCTGCGCTGCTGCCGCAATAACCCGAATGAGAGGAAACTACGATAGTGTTCTGTTATGCCTGATAACCTAAGATTAAGAATAATGACATTGACCTACCCATGTATTGTACCAAAATACACTCAACACATATTTAACCTGTAAAATCTGTTTATTTCAATCCTAAAACCGTAGCAGAAATATTGATAACTCCAGTTACAATCACTTTCGCGAATTCATCATAGACTTTCACAAAAAGGAAAAAGGGAAATCTTGATAAATTTCGAAGCTTCCCTAGCAAGAAACTATAAAACATGATAAGAATAAAAAAGTCTGCCTATTTTTTGCATAATTGCCATTTTCGTTCACAGATATGAAAGATAAAAATCGCATGAAGAAGACGAGGAATTGTCAGCGAACATGGCGGTGCTGAATGACCTTGAAAGAATAATTTTGATCGGAAGACAATTTCGCAATATCGCAAAAATCGCGTAAAAATTCAGCGCCCTGCTTACAGAAAGCTATAGGACATTATAAGAATGAAAAATGTCCAGCTACTTTTTCAGAACTGCCATTGCTGTTCACAGGTATGAAGTATAAATAATCACAAGAAGAAGTACGAGGACTTGTCAGCGGACATGGCGGTGACGAAAAGCCTTGGTGAAAAAATTACCCGACGTATTTTGCAGCCTTCGCACTCGCTTCCGTAGAATAAACCTCAAGGTAAAGCAAGGGGTAAAAGGATGGAGTGAACTTCAAACTGGTCTCTTTATATTCTCTTTAGCCAACTTCCGTTTCCATTGTCGAAATGGAATTCGGAGTGAGAAAAACGTGCGGTCTTGCCATCACACTGAGATTCTTTAAACACGAAAACTATCATTTCACAGCTAAAGTTGTGCGCAATACCGCCCATTAGACATTCTTTTCCAACATGTCCAACATGCTCTTTTTTTTTAACTGTTTATGGGTTGGGATATTAAAATGTGTTTTCAAAATTGGGAAAAGAATATCCACAGAAAAATGTAAAAAAGCTTGCTATTTGTCTCATTTTTACTTATCTAACATTTATATATTAGTATAATGACAAAGATATTAATAGTAATAGTAATATTGATGAATCGTAATGAATACTGAATGATATTAAGAGTAATAATGATGAAAAAATCGGATCAATCGCCCTTTTAGTCTGACTTTAGAATTCAAATAACTTAACAAAACTATCCTATTTCAACACATTATATTAATTTATGTGACAGTTTTATTGTCTAAAATAAAATTAGTACGTTTCATTCGCAGTGATGATATTACTATAAGAGATCAATGTTTATAAGAGATCAATGTGTCCTTTAAATCTATGTCCTGTAATGTCTTTTTGGATTAATATTCAAACGTCGTCACAAGAATCATTTAGCGTTCACTGTTCCCTGAGATTCACCTTCCAGCAATTACAAATGTTCCAAATTAATATATCAAAACTTTTACTTCTTTAGAAATTAGCTTCATTGAATTTAGATTTAGTGTATGTAGTGTAGTGTATCGCTACATACTCTAAATCTAAATTCAATGAAGTGTTCATTGAATCTAAATTCAATGAAGTGTTCATTGAATTTAGATTCAGTGTAGGGCAATAGTGTTCATTTAATTTAATAGTGTGAATAGTACTTAATAATTGAATTGAATAGTGTTCATTGAATTTAGATTTAGTGTAAGTAATGTAGATTTAGTCTATGTAATGTAGATTTAGTGTAGCTTATTATGTATATAGAGTAAATTTATTTAATCTTTAAGGGCAAAGGACTGATGAAAACCTACTGGCTGAACGGATACAAAGGAACACCACGTAAAAAGGCCTCTTTGGATATTGTTCCAGCCATTCCTGAGCCATCTCATCCTTTTGGAGACTCTCATCAATATTATTCTCCAGTCACTTTGGGTGCCAACAGGGCCAGGGCATTTTCAGTAGCCCCTTCTCTACTTTATGGATCTTCTAGTGGTGGTGGTACAGTCAATCCTTCCACAAGCACCTCCCAAAATGTGGGGATACAAACTGGGCACGAAACAAAAGCTAGCAGGGTTCGGTTTGCCAGCAGCGCGTCCTGGTTCTCTACGCAGAACGTATCCGTACAACCTTCCACAGCATGGGATGACAATGGACAGATTTCGAACAGTTATCAATGCTCTTGCTGTCAGCATCAATGCCACGCAAGAGTACCACTGAAGCCATTGAAAATTGTTAAAACGAGGCGTTCCTTAAAGAATGCGGTTAAAAAAATACTTGTCATTCCAAAGAATAATGAGGAAAGACCTGCCAGCAATCAAGTGGTAGCAGCACCTAAGACATATTCCTGTAGCATTCTGTAAAGTAATTTATGAAATGTGGTTTGTGATTTATTTTTGCCAACTGCACCACAGCGAAAGCCGAATTAAATCGCTTTCTGTGCTTTTTTTAGAACATTCACGCACGTAAGTTCCAAAAGCATCCAATGTCGCATTCAGTGCATTGCCATGTTACAGACTGTTCCGAAGTTAGCCGAGAAAAATGAAACTTGTTGAAGACCCACAGCTAAACGGGATAAAATGCGGTGAATATGAAATGCGCCTGCTTTCGCTTATGTCTTTCGAAATCGTATACCTACTGTTCAGAATATAGATGTTACTGATTTGTGCATGTTACATGTTATCACTTATGAGGTTAAGGAGAATTGATGCATGATTTTGCTGAGCAGTTTCCGTTAAGCCTCGAGTTAAAATTCAATTAGTAAATCCAATGGAAATTTGGTATATTATCTTTAAAGGTTTCCAAAAAGATTGGTAAATCAAGATGCTGGACATCTTTAGATCAATACACAATATCACCTTAGACATTGAGGCTATTAAGATTATTAAATATATTCTGTCACTGCTTTATAATTAGTACATTAAATTACGCTAATATTGTTCCATTCAAGTGACTTTTGCTTGTCTCTATGTTTTCGTAAGGGCAGTTTTCAAGTGACTTTTGTTGTGCATCTGAATTAGCACAAGAACCGTTCATTATCTGGTAATGTATGCCAATGCAGATAATGTTTCCATTGTATTGCATGGGCATTAAAATTATATCACCGCTAAGACCAATGCCAATAAATGACTTATTAAAACTGCAATACGTACACAAAAGTGAATTCACAGAAGCATGTTTGGCTTTATATGGTGGGACACGGAGAGAATACAATTAAAACTAATCGTACGAGAACTAAGATAAGTTATTTCATGTATTTAAATCCAGATGCTACTTTTGAAATCATTTGAGATGAATACTTTGATTGTGAGATACAGCTTCTTTTATTAAGTACTTCTGTTTTTGTTGAGTAGATGTATAAGTATTTTTAAAGCGTGAGAACAGTATGAAGTAAGACTTTCTGTTTATGAATTATTGGCTACAGAGTATTCCATGTCATTGAACTCTTATCATTTATTTAATTTTAATTATGTATAGCTTCAGATTTGTATGTTTTGTGATAAAAACAATTATCATGAATCCACATAAGGACGATACAACTATTAGATTAGTTGCACATTTTGCTTAATATTAGAAAAAATTATGATGATGTAACTACTTTCTTTTCAAGTGACAGTGCTATTCTGTGTTGATGATGATTTATAAACTACGAAAACACTCTCGAATTCTGAGATAGCATCTTATTTTGCGAAATTAGAGAAATTTGTAAAACAATTTATCTAAAAAATGATATTAGAGTAAAGCAAATGTTAATATTTACTCTAAACTGTTTACTCTAAATGCAAAAATAAATTATTAAATATACATGTTATCGTATTAGCATTAATTTTATTTTAAAAACTAAAAATATTTCAGAATTCGGAAAAGAATTTTTTTAAATTTTTGTTCTGAAAGTGCCCAAAACGAAATGAATGAAGTCCAGTTTGGCACTTCACAGATAATTTTTTAAACTTTTTAATAATAATTGTATTCATTTTTAAGGAATTAGCATGAAACTCTCAATGCATTATAAATTCGATTTGAGTTTGGTAGAAAAATACACAGTTGTATATTCAAATAACTGTATTTAATTTCACGTGTGCTAATAATTTTTACATTTGGTTTTAAAACAGTGTAAAATATTTCTTAGTTTTATCTGAGTCTTTGCTATAAATTGCTGAAATTTTCAAATTTTTTTTTTAAATTATTAACTTATTTACATACGTATATTTATTGAATGCACCAAGTTTTCTTTACAAATCGAATTTGAAATTGAAAATTTTCCCACTACAGTTAATAATTATGTTATTGCTGTTGATAATTTAATATGTAAGACATTGGAAAAAGTGTCTTTAATGATTTAGTTTTTCAGAATTATATTTTAAAATACATTAGAGGCTCAATTAAAGTATTATATTTTTTTTAATTCAAGCAGTTCTTGCTGACAATGTTCTTTTAAAAAATTACTGAAGATGTAATTAATTAATAAGTCTTCAGTATTCTCCTTGATCTTTCAATGTTCGTTTTTAGAAAAAAAAATTTAACCGCTATGTGTTTAATATTTATAGCATATTTATATTTAATAATTCAAAAAAACCTCTCTGATGTTTGTATATAGACTTTTGAATACGGTAAATTTATTGTTTTAGAGAAAGCTTATGATAAAATTGATTTTCTTAAACCATCCTTGTTTCACGAAATGTAATGTAACATATAAATTTATCTTCATTGAAAGAAAAGATATGAAGGCTGTCAAGAATATATTCAGTGACTTCTGTGAAATATCGTTTTATATAAATTAACTGTAACCATGTAGTGGAACTTTTCACTCTGGCTTATATTGTATATTTTTATAGAATCATTTGGAAGTAATCGTTCGCTCTGCGACCAATGCTCGTTTTATTTTTTATTTTTTCTAATTTTTCAATAAATATGTTTTCTTATATCCAAAATATGTTCTAATTATTCAGAGCTCATTAATTATCGATTGCTAATTCCGGCAAGGAATGTCGTCTTAAATTTAAATTAAACGTATAAAAATTCACATCTAAAAGTAGCAAGAGAACTTACCAGTTCGTTTTATATGTTTACACTTTTTATATTTTTAAGCATTCCCGGAAGCAGTCGACAATAAGCTATCTCAATAAATTTAATTTCGATACTTCATATACATAGTTACACATAAAAGAATGCTGGAAACAAAGAAAAACCAAGCACGAGTTTCAAAGCGGACTATTCCTTCCAAACGATTCTTTAAAAAATACAATAAAAAAACCTGAAGGCTTTCAAATTTTATATGAAACACGTTTCTAGAACATTTGGATTAAGGCCACATTGGGCGAAACATATTAAAAAAACAACACGAAATTTGCGATAGATAGTCTCGCGTGCTGGCGATAAATATGTTCTATTGCTTACAGCGTTGCCACTACTCGCTTAGAATTTGTTGAGTTTTAAATCAAAAATTCGTTAATGTTTTACGAAATATAAAATTTAAAAAAAAAAAAATCTGAAAGCTTTCAGATTTTATATTACACCCAAAGGAGCGTTTTATAACATTTTGTGTGTTAATTTTATTTATTAATTATCGCGTTCTTCGCACTTAAACCATAACATTCAATTCAACAGAAATATCACAAAATAATTTTAAAAGACCATATCTTTAGAATTTCTGATGCACAGTCCACAGCGGTTACACTATATGATTACGGTTAATTTTTATAAAAGGATATTTCACTAAAATCGCAGAGTGTGTTCTTGACAACCACGCTAACATTATGCTAACGTAACGCATATTTGATAATCAAATTTTATCTGGTTTAGATTACTGTATTTAAACTTATAATCAAATATTTTTATTCACACAGGAAGTAATTTCAGTATTTCGAAAGAAGAAAAATTTTGGAGGCAAATTTTTAAAAGCTCATTTTATGTGATAGGAAAATATATATTTTTATACTTCAATTCTCATTTTAATATATCGTCTTTTATGATTAAACTGAACTTTCTGGATAAAGCTACCGTATTCAATAATTAAGAGAAAAATGTTGAATTGTCATTTCTTCCGTCAATGAAAATGTTACTTTACTGTTTTTTATACATACGTTTCCCAAGTCATGATTTGTTTATATTCATAATTTGTCATTATTTTCATGTACAGAATATTTGTGTGACGCCTGGCATTTTAAGTATGTAAATTTCTCTTTCTGATAAATGCAGCAGATTTTCTTATTCTGTTGTTGACGAACCTGAGGGCTAAAAAATAAAATATATTTATGTTTATTGAGAGTGAGATTTCTTTTGAATGTGGCTCCTTACTAAATGCATTTTTGAAAATTGTTTGTAATTATTCTTAGTCCGTTTTTTTTTAGTTTTAACTAAGACTGGGGTCACAAAAAATACGTCTAATGTTGTATTATGAACACTGCGGTGGGGGAGGGTGGAATAGTCCCTCAGGAACAAAGCCTCTGTGATGCTTCTTTGGCAATATGAAGCAACTCCAATGAGGGAACACAGCAATAACTTTTATTTAACACTCAAAAAAATGGCGACATACAAACAAGAAGAGAAAACATATTCTATCAATTAAAAATAAATTACATTCTTCGTGCGAGAGTCGCACGAGGCACTCGAGTCTGGTTTCAAATATTGCCATTCATAAATACCTTAATGTTCATCTATTTAAATTATTTAATCTACAAGATTTTAATATTATTTAAAGCTGTTATCTCTCGTTCTACTGGGCCGATTGACGAAATTCAACTTGCGTGTTCCATGTCTCGAAAGCGCGACTTTGGATATGTGTTACATATATATATAGCATTGTTCTAAGGTAGGAATTTTGACAGAAAATCGAACTTTTTCTGAAACATACCAATTGTTACGAAATGTACAGGCGTGGTAAGATGGTTTCCCCGCAAAGCAATTTTAGGGTTAACATAAAATTGCAAGGAAGGCAGAGTTGCAACATTTGGCGACAAAATTGGCGATATGCCATGGACGGATGGAGAACCTTCTGGAACGAATTCTTACCAGTTTAGCCCAGAATGTTCTCGAATCCCAGCCAAAAGCTATATAAACTCTGCTGGTACGCGTAGAGTTAGTTAGTATCGAGTGTGTGCCTCGTTTAGGGAGCTGATAGACAGTCATTGACAGAGTGCCTCGTAGAGTGCTAGTTAGTATGTCTCATCTAGTTAGTACGTGCGGAGACGATCGAGTTGACAGCTGGTCAGCGAGTGCCGAGTGGGTCGTCGAGAGAGTGTGTTAAGCTCCGGGAACGACTGAACTGAAGAGTCTGGAGCTGTGCTCTGTGTGTCGTCGAGTGCATCGCGAGTTGTAGCGTGCAGATGCTCGAGAGTACGGGGAGTTCCGAGAATGACCAAGCAGAGTCGGGAGCTGTACTTTGGTACTTTGCAGTGAAGCTGTCTCCACCGTTACAGCCTGATAACCTGAAGGATGTGTCGCTGATTGTTCCAGCGAGTGTATAGTAGATCTTCGACAACTGTAAAACGTGACTTTGGAGCTGTCCTAATTAATACTAGCCAATAAAGTGTGTTTCGATACGTCAGCAAGTAGTTTTGTCATTATTCACTCCAAATCCGCACTAACCCGTAACGAACGTGAAGAGGAGAGAAAAATTACGCAACACAATTTTCCCGTATTTCGATTCTACGGCTCACATTATGCCAAACTGCCAAATTTTGTTAAAATAGCACGAGTAGTTTTTAAACAATTAGCTCTCAAAATTTTAGCTCCTCCATGTGAATTCAATTTGGTATGTATTTATTAATATCTCTTTTTTTATTAAATTTATTGCATTCTTCCTTTCACATTTCGAAATTTAGGTTCATTCCAAATAAAAATCGCCCATTTTTTATGATTTTTTTTAAATAATTTTTATAAATTTTTCGAAAAACTTTTTGAATTATAATCCATAACATTCTTACCATACTCTTAAAGTAGATGTATTTCTAAGTACACCTGCAAAAAATCAGAGTTTTTTATTCGAAATTTCCGAAGATGTACGTGAACTTATATACAGGCGCGTTTTGAAAATTGGCATATTTGTTGAAAGCGATAACAACATCAAATGTGGTTTAGGCACTTTGTTAAAATTATTTGGAAGTAGGAACGATGTGACTATTTTCCCTCTCATGCACAATGTAAAAAGGGAAAGGAAATTGGTGCCATATGTTAAGAAGTTCGCAGAGCGAATTATTTTTGACGCAAACTCAAAAAAATGCGCCAAGATAAATTTTTGAATTTCTTCGTAAATTTCGCACCAAATTTTATAAAATATAATATTTAGGCATAATTTCAGTCGTAGAATCAAAATAAACTTGGCATGTCATTTCTAAAAAAAGTCCGATTTTCTGTCAAAATACCTATATTAGAACAACGCTATATATATAAATCTAATATATATACTACCTCGCGCTTTCGAGACATGAAAAACGCAATTTTAATTTCGTCAATCGACCCAGTAGAACGGGAGATACAGAAGTGTCTCCCCCCACGTACACTTTCGTTAATTATTTATTTTCTAAATGCTGCAACAGAAATTCTGCTTTTAAATTTAAAAAAAAAAACCGAAAATGTTCAGATTTTATGTTATCCTCAAAGGGGCGTTGTTTTCATTTACATACACATACATGCTTCGAGAGCATTTGGGCTAATGTTCCTTTGGGTTAAAAATATTTAAAAACGGCCTAGCTTTAGAATTTTCGATAGACACTATTGTGCGCTGAAGAAAAAATATTTTTTCCCGTACAATGTTGCCATTGCTCGCTTTGAAATCGTTTAGCTTTATAATCTAAAATTCATTTAAATTTTACAAAATATGAAATACACAATAAAACAAATTCAAAATTCGGGCTTCTAGATGTCTATCTTTTGGTGGAAGACTATGTTATTCAAAATTTAATGGCTCTAAGTACCGTTGTTTTTCCTCAATGCGAAAAACATGCCTATATTCATGTTGGTGTTGGTGTATTTAATTATGGCAAAGCACACGAGGGCTATCTGCCTAAAGGGAGGGATGCATTTCGTGGAGGACTTTCTAAGGGAAACTGGCTCGTATACACGTTACACATGGGGAAAACCACGAAAACGCCCATGCAGCCAGCCCGTTCGCGGGATTCGAACCTCAGACCGAACTACCAGTGTTCAGCGTCTTTACCGCTCGGCCGCTGGTGGGCGCCTATATTCATGATTATCATCCATTATTTAATTTCTTTAAATATAATACAGGGCGATTATATTTGGTGGCAACAATTTGAAAAGTTATTCAGACTTTTGTAGTGATTTGAGACTAAAAGCCCTTCTGAGCTAACGCTTCTTTCGGCTAATAAATAATTAAAAAAATCTGAATGATTTAACTATCGCCCAAAGGAGTTCGTTAAAGTTTTTTTACGCCCTCGTTGAACCTAATCTTCTGTTTCACTCACACCTGCTAACCCAATTATTTCGCCTTTTAAACTTCCTTATTAATCAGCATTTTCTTCACGCTTACGTCATATGTTCAATTTTCTTAGCAAGATCGCAAGAAAAAATGCTTTTGTCTTTTTATTATTAACGTTTTGTGTGTTAACATTATTATTTATTGTGTATCACGATCTTCGCGTTTAAGCTGCAAAAATTCAGTTCAAAACTAAAAATCACCAAATATTTAAAAACAGCATATCTTTAGAATTTTCGATAGAAAATCCATGCGCACTGGAGATAAAAATGTTTTATTCCGTAATGTGATCGCTTTTAAATATTTGAATTTGTTAATCAAAAATTCATTAATGTTTTAGAAAATATGAAATAGATAAAGAAAATTAGGAATTCAAAATTTCGGCCTTCTAGGTGTACATGTTCGGGTAGAGGACTACGGTATTCAAAATTTGAATGCTTTACGGTTGTTTTTCCACATTGCGAAAAGCATTCATACATTCATGCAGATCCACGTTTGGTGCTACCGATTGCAACCAAAAAGGGAGGTGAACAACTACATATGCATTATAGCAGTCCTATATACAAAATTCCGACGCAATTCCGAAAATCTCTCCTGAATCCATTTTAAATCAGTTTTTTTTTTAATTTCAGGGGAAAAGCGTTCTTTATTCTGTCCTTACGTACAAATGTCAAGCAAAAACAGCGTTAAATTGCATTCTATAGCGGTCAAAATGGATATTTACCGTATTTGATGGCATATAAGACGCACTTTTTTTTCCTAAATTTGGTCTGAAAAAAGTTATTTGCGTCTTATACGGGAAGGACACAGGTTAACTTTCAATACTGAGTGCTATTTTTAGCCCGGATAAAGGTCTAGACACACATAACTTTTTCTACATTTGCCATAATTATTTTTCGCATGCATGAACTATCTGTCGCCAAAAAGCGCCAAAGCTCGAAGCTGATGTCGAAGTTCGAACAGGTTCGTCGGTCACATTACGTCTATGGAGCCTTTCCTTGTTTACATAGACTTTCTTTGACTCAGCCGACACACGTGTCGGTATCAGTGCTTAAAACTATTTGTTTAAAAAAAATACCCTGTAAATTATAACAAGAGATTAAGTTATGCAATTCAGTATAAACTAAAAGTGTTAAACTACACCAAAGTGCATGGAAACAGAGCAGCAGCAAGGCATTTCGGTGCAGCACCTACGGAAAAAAATGATACGTACTTGGCGACCGCAGGAAGATCAACTGAAGACTGCTAAAAAACAAAAACATAACCTTCGATGCCCAGCTAAATCTTGGGCTGAACTTGAAAATGCCGTAAAAATGTGGGTGATAGATAAGAGGAAATCCGCGATAAGTGTTTCAACTAAAATGATAATCAATGAGGCCAAAGGATTTGCAGAAAAACGTGGGAATCAGAACTTTTCAGGGTCTGAGGGCTGGCGCTACAGGTTCATGAAAAGGGAAGGCTTATCAATGCGCACAAAAACAACTATTGAACAGAAAATGCCAGCAGATTATGAAAAAAAAAAATACTAGCATTTCATAAGTTTGTTATAAATACAAAGAAAACTTCTTTTGAGCTTGGTCAAGTAGAAAATATGGATGAAATTCCACTCACATTTGATGTACCATCCAACAAGACTGTGAGTATTAAAGGGTCTAAATCAATAACCATACACAGGTCATGGAAAAACCCGATATACGGTAGTTCTAACATGTTGTGCTGATGGCACAAAACTACCGCCGTTTTTCATATTCAAAAGAAAAACTCATCCAAAAGAAAAACTTCCAACGGGTGTAATTGTTCATGTTCATCCAAAAGGCTGGACGGACGAAGCTGTAATGAAACTGTGGTTACAAAACGTATGGGCGAGGCGACCTTGTGGACTCTTAAGAAACCCTCTCTTTTGGTTTTGGATCAGTTTAGCGACCATAGAACTGAAACCATAAAGAATAAGGCGGGAGAATTAAAAACCCAGATAGTTGTCATTTCTGGTGGACTGACTAGCCAATTGCAGCCCTCAGATGTATCAGTGAATAAGCCATTGAAGGAGAAAGTGCGAGAACGATAGAACAAGTGGATAGGAGAGCCACATCACGCCCACACACCCTCAGGTAGAATGAAGCGGCCCTCTATTTCACAAGTGTGAGAGTGAGTAAAAAGATCTTGGAAGGACGTAAAGGCTGAAGTCATTGTTAAATCCTTTAAAAAGTGCGGAATCAGTAATGCTCTTGACGGAACAGAAGACGACGCATTATTCGAAGGTGATACTAGCGATGACGGAAACAGTAGTGATGACGATATTCTCGTTAAAGTGAAAAGGATTTTTATGGTTTTGAAAGTGATTAAAGACTAATTTCATGATAGGCAACGTTTTCCTTGAATCTGTGTTTTTTGTTGTTTCTGCTTTATTTTGTATTATGTTTGATTGCTTGCCGTTCATTCATTTATTCATTATTGAAATTTAGATATCATGTTCAAAATAGCTCGCCGTTGGTTAATTTTCCTTAATAAAAATATGTTTGGTAATTGCATTCAATGATTGTTTATTTGGCTTTTACGAAACGGGAGAACTAAAAGAAACCACATTTTAAGTTATTGTGGTACCGCGCTGTGGCGCGGACTATTGAAACTTTTTTCCCTTGTGCGTGGCCTTCTAAATAAGGGTGCGTCTTATATGCCAGTGCGTTTTATATGCCGTCAAATACGGTATTTCGTTCAAATATGGTACCCGAAAATTTTCGTGATATGGCTCCTTATAAAATACATTCATTTACATGCATACATACGTTTGGGCTAATGTTCCTTTAGGTTAAAAATATTTTTAAATGAATCATATCTTTAGTCTCCGATAGAGACTAGTGTGCGCTGGGGAAAAACTATTTTTTCCAGTACAGTGTTGCCATTGCTTGCTTTGAAATCGTTCAGTTTTTCAATCGAAAATTCGTTCAAGTTTTACAAAATATGAAATACGGGATTCTAGGTGCCTGTCTTCGGGTGGAAGACTATCGTATTCAAAATTTGATGGCTCTAAGCGCTGCTGTTTTTCCGCAATGCGAGAAACATGCCTATATTCATGCATGTCATCTATAATTTAATTTCTTTAAATATAATACGGAACGCTAAAATTTGGTGGCAACAATTTTAAAAGTGATTCGCCTTAAAATTGTGCTTTGAAGCTAATAGCGCATTTGGCCTAATAATTATGATGATATAAATGAAAATGTTTCCGATAATTGATTTTAAATTAAATTTTTAATTCCATCAAATTTCACGTCTTTTGTAACTTTTCAAAATAGAAGAAGGAGTAGGCCTTAAAAGGGCCGTTTTTATTATTATCTGTATTTATTTGTATCGATTTGTATTTATTGCCCTTGGAAATAAATACAAATAATTAATATGTTGTAAGGATTATGTTAATTTATCTAACAGTTAAATTTTGAGTTAAGTTACTTTCCTATCTCTTCTTAATTTCAAGCTTACAATTTCCGACCATAACGTATTTTTAGAACCGCGTTTGAATGCAAATGAGAAGAAGTATTTAACTGGGAAGTTCTACTGACTTCGTTAGAGAGCCAGTGATTCTGACTAGCACGCGTTCGGCTTTTCAGGCTACTCTCTCTCTCTCTTAAGCTATTACTACTCTCGGCCGTAACTTAGGCTCTTGATAGCTTCGCCATTAATTAGCGTTAAGGGACCAACTCTGTTAGAATCTTGATAACTTCGGCTATATCTTTTTAGTTAAGTTTAGTTCTTAGTTTCCTAAGTTCAAGCCCGAGTGGAGTCTTTTTTTAACTCCAAGGATGGAGTTGTTTTTTAAAACTTTGTTGGAATAATAAAGTGTAATTTCACCCTTCTTACGTGTTGCTTGTGTTCTCTGTCTCACGAACTTAAGCTATAGATTAAAACACTTAGGAATCTTACAATGTAATAGGAAATTATTCCATTAATTAATTTGATCGCCTACTAAATTATTAATTCCATTAAATTGAAAATTAAATAGCTTTATTATTCAATAATAACAGTTTTTAAGGTAAAAAAAAATCCAACATCTTTCATATATTCGAACATGCTATAAAAGGGTGGGACTTAAAGCACCAGCAAATTTTAGCGTTGTTTTCTCACAGTGAGAGAAACATTCATACATTCATGCAGATTCTTCTTTACTTTGTAAGGATTCTGATAATTTTATTAACAATTAAATTTTGAGTTAAACTTCCTTTCCTAACGCTTCTTTATTTTAACTTACCCCTTCCGGCCAGAACGTAGTTTTAGAATCACGTCTGAAAGCTAACGAGGAAGAGCGGTATTTAACCGCGAAGTTCTACTGTCATAGCGAGAGAGATACCAGATATTCTGGATAACACGCGTCCGCCTTTTTAGGCTACTCTCTCGTAAGCTATTGTTACGCTCGGCCGTACTTTAGGCCCTTGATAGCTTCGCAGTCAATTAGCGATAAGGGGTGAACTCTGTTAGAAATTTGATAGCTTCGGCTATATGTCTTTAGTTAAGTTTAGTTAAGTTTTAATTCTTAGTCTCTTAAGTTCAAGCCCGAGTGTCGGCTTCATTGTACTTCTCCAAAACAGAGTTCTGTTAAATCTTATTTGAATAATAAAGGGTCTTTTAACCCTTTCCAAATTTATTTACTGTCTCACGAACTCAAGCGATTATTCACTTACTAGTTCTTAAAATTCTTCATATTCAACTGTAACTTAGAATTACACAGTGGAAAATCCTACAATTGGCGCCCGAAAAGTTTTCAATGGACCATGTCGTTAGAGACCGGGAAGTTTACGTTGACCCCTCCGACCTTTCTGGTCCCTCAGACGGCCGCGAATCCAATGGAAGGATTCGGATTCATCGTGAAAACGATGCATGCAGCTATGAAGCCAGCTGCAACGTTTGATGGCAAAGGTTCAGTCATAACCTTCCTGGAGCAACTGTACCAGCATTTTACTTTATACCAGTGAACAGCTGCAGGAATTGTAAAGTTTTTGTTGGGAGGACCCAGGTTCGGAATAGTACAGCTGGGAAAATTTTAAGTCTGCATTGCTGAAGTTAAAATCAGTTTGTGTTTGTGTGATTATGGCAAAGCCTCGAGGGCTATCTGCCTAAGGGGAGGGATGCCTTCGTGGAGGACTTTCTAAGGGAAACTGGCTCGTATACACGTTACACATGGGGAAAACCACGAAAACGCCCATGCAGCCAGCCCGTTCGCGGGATTCGAACCTCGGACCGAACTACCAGTGTTCAGCGACTTTACCGCTCGGCCGCTGGTGGGCCAAAGTTAGAATCAGAATTATTTAGTAAATATCCATGCAATTTCGATGTGTTGAAGGAGTTTATTCTACGAAAAAATTCAAATCTTCAGTTTATTATACGGGAAGAGGCCCGATAGTGAACTTATCGAGGTAATCCTACCGCGTCCTACTACCGATTTCCTCCCGTCAGCTCAAGTCAAGCTTTACCGTCAGCTCAAGTCCATAACCCGAAGACATTAGAAAATCTATTCCAGCTCGCGGTGAAGTTCCAAAGCAGAAGGAACTCGGAGAAAGCGGGATTCTAAGAAAGCAGGAACCAGTTTGGCCAACATTCAAGGTCTACTCCGCAGAAGAAACCGCAAGTTCAGCAGAGTGCGTATCGGCAGACAGGAAAAGGTGGAAAGTCCGATAAGAAAAGCGCGGATAAATCTAAGGGTGGCGGATACAAAAATTAGCGAAAAGAGGAGGCAGGGAACCAAAATTTAAACGAAAACCGGTGATCGAGAATGGGGCACGGTCACCGAGTGGGAAGAAAAGTCCCCTTAGAAATTCTTCTAAATACAGTAGTGGTGCAAGGTCTAGCCATGCCGGAGATGCATATTCTTGTAAATAATGTACCAACCACTGCGCTCCTGGACATAGGGGCTCAGTGTTCATTTCTCTCAGAAGATTTCTTTAAGAAACATTTTCGTCGTTATAGATTATTTAAAACCACCGGACAAAAGGTAACTGCCACCCAAGCCAAAAAGAGCGTATGTTTGGAGAAAACCGCACTGTATGTACAAATTAAAAATGAGGTGTTAAAAGTTAACTTTTTAAACGTAAAAAATTTACTCATATCCGTAATATTAGGGGTCAATTACTTACACGCAGCTAGCGCGAATCTTAATTTCCAGAATTCAACGTTTCAGGTCGACATGGACTTCGTGGAAGAAGAGGAAGAGTCTATGCCGGAGATGGGCTTAGACAACCTGAAGAAAAAGGAAAGATTGAAAAGTTAATTATTTGTTCAATGAAGTTTTTGAAAGGAAGAATTTGAAAGTTAATTATTTGCTTCTGCCAGATAGTGAATCATGCTATTGATACAGGCAACACCCCTCCAGTCTGGTCGAAACCTTATCGATATGATAGAATCAAAGAACAGATTCTGGAACATCATATAAAAACAATGTTAGAAAATAAAATCATTGTGCCAAGCACTAGCCCATACGCAAGTCCGATGGTCCTTTGCAGAAAGAAAAATAAGCTACCACCCGAGCACGCGGACGCCTACAAGTTTGCAGTTGATTATCGCAAACATAGCAGTGTAACGAAGCATCTCACGTATCCCTTACCAAAAATTGATCAAAGCATCAGAAAAATTCGTTCTACTAAGTTTATGACAACCTTAGACTTAACGTCTGGTTATTTTAAAATCGCCGTAGAACTTGAAGATGTTGAAAAGACTGCGTTCATTACAAAGTCACCCGTCTATGTCTTCTTAAGAATGCCGTTTGTTTTAAAAAGCAATGGATATAGTTAAAACTATATTTTTTTTGGCCAATTTTGGGTAAAAGTACAATCATTTATCTCGATGATATATTAGTCACCAGCGAAACAATAGAAGAATATGTGAAAGTTTTTGCATTGCTTAACGAGGCTGGTTTCAAAATAAGTGCAAGAAAGTGCAAGTTCGCTGCCAAGGAGTTGCGCCAAGTATCTTCGCGCAACAAGTTCGCTACCAAGGTATCTTGGGTACAAGATTTCGAATAAGGGCATGGAGCCCGATAATTCTAAAATATTAGCGATTAAAAGTTACCCACCCCGAAACACTGTGAAGCTATTATCTTCGTTTTGGGGTTTATATTCCTATTACGGAATGTTTATTAAAGACTTTGCCAAAATTGTTGAACCTCTTCCAGTGCTGAAAAGAAAGAAAACTAGATTTTCTTGGACTGCCGAGGCGAACACCACTTTTGAACTACTAAAAGATGCCCTAATTAATGCCCCAGTCCTCGAATTCCCAGAAGGCGAACAAGATGTAGAGATTTCCGCAGATGCGTTGCGTCCGATTATGCAATTGGAGCTGTGCTTTCCTAGAAAGGACAACCGATAGCTTTCTTTTCGAAAACGCTGAATTCAACCCAAAGGAACTATTCGGCAACAGAGCGAGAAACGCTAGCTGTTTTATTAACGATTCAGAAATTTCGCGTGTACTTCGGAAGTTCTCCGATAAGAATATACTCGGACCATGCGGCAGTCAGTCGCTTATATTCGGGGGAAAATTTATCGCCTCGCCTGATACGGTGGGCATAAAACTGCAAGAATTTAATTCAATTATAAAACACATGCCCGGAAAAGAAAATTTAGTTGCCGATGCCCTTTCAAGAATAAAAATCGACGAGGAGGGGAATGCAGTTAATAGTGCTATGCTCACTTCAAAAGTTATTGAGTCCCGTGAATCCATAGTTGAAGAATTAAGAAAGGATCCGGAATTTAAAGATATTTACGCATATCTTCAAGACCCCGAAAAGTTTGAACATATAGATTTAACAGCTATTCGCAATAGGGCGGAGCATTACGAAATAATCGACAAACTGCTATTCTACACGAAAGTAACAAATGATAATCAGTAATACCGGCCAGTGATCCCAGCGAGTCTACATTTAAAGAATTAAAAGAATTGCATGATTTGCTGACGGCTGGTCATTTCGAAATTCGAAAGACCGTACAGAGAGTATGCGAAGCGGTTTATTTTCCGCAGTTACGGCGTATGTTAAGTCGTGCCATTTGTGCCAATTAATAAATGATGTTAATTACAGCCCGCCGGGTATTTAAAAAACATAAAGATCACTTTCCCAGATGAAATGGCTGGCATCGATTTGCTCGTACACTACCTGAGAACAAAAATAAACAAAAATAGATATTTGTTAACGATTGTAGACCATTTTTCAAAATGGGTAGAAATAGTCCTTCTTAAGCGAGCTTCAGCTAAAATAGTCCCAGATACGTTTTTAAATAAGTATATTTTAAAATAAAAAATTTTAAATATATTAATTTTCTCATGTCATGCTAAACCTAGGAAGTATCCCAGTTTTATTCGGCAACAGTTAACACCTGTACTAATAATGTTAATTTATGATACGTTTTGGCATGCTTGTATGTAAATTTTTCCTATCACTAGACACGTTGTTTCACAGCTGGGCTGCAATTACTTGTAAAAATTTAAATAATATCCACTTAATTAGATCATACTCCGTAGTTAATGTTTAACGCAAAGTTAGTCCTCCCTCCACCTTTTTCGGCTCGCCAATCCTAAATCGTATGGCTCTAAAAACCCTCCTCCTCGAATATGCCTGTCAGCTTTTATGCTACACTTTCTCTCCTCCTCCTGCTATTCTCCACAGTTTTATTTTGTAGTAAATGAGTTGCCTCCCTAACTGATGGATGTGATAGTTCCACTGCTGCTGCTTTTAGCTCTTTGAAAACCTAAGCCTTCTCTAACTTGTATGTTAAAATACCTAACCGCCCGAAATGATTTTCGAGAGACACAGCAATTTCCTCCCCTCCCCATCCTTTAACGCACAAAGAAGAGTGAAGATTTCAAATGACATCCTTTCTACTTCAAACAAGTAAAGATAAGAAACCAAAGATAAATCCTTTTAGGGAAAGCTGTCTGCAATAAACTGATACAATGTATTTGGGGAACCTGCTACTGCTACTGCATACCTTATGGGAGGGAAGAAAACAACATTGGAATTTTGTCCGTTTGGGGCTGTTGTGGTCGTTTGAATGAAAGGCCGTCTCGGCCGTTATGGTTAGTGAAAGAGTTAACTAACTCTCGTAAATGCCAATTGAAATTTTCATCTCAGCAACTATTTGCAGCTAAGTATTTTCTCCAATTTCGTCTCAAAATTTTTAATTGCTATCAGAACTATGTTCGTAACATCTTCATACCTATATTGCTGTAAATCTTTTCCCCAATTTTTATGCTATGCTTATTAAAAGATATGTAAAACATCGATTTGATACACACAGGGTAAGGCGAGGCCTAGGAACCCGAATGCGTGACTTCGTCGCTTAATAAGAAGGATATCTTTATACTCTCGGAGATCGGAGATCACCATTCATGAAGTGGTGTTCGACCCGAAGGTCTTTACCACTCCATGTTTATCAATCCCCTAAGGAGCTGTAAAAGTTCGAAAAATTCCATAAAAATGGAACAGTTCTGTGCACTTGTAATAAAAATGTAGTCTTCAGTAGTGAAGAGCATACGTCACGTAATCTCTGAAGTCACTGGACTGTATTTCAGAGTTGTAACCAGAACTTTTTTATATTGCCTATTACGGCGTTTCTTTGATATTTTTGAAGGAACTGTGTGCAATGATCAAGCCTCGATGATGTAACTATTATCCGTCATTCAACTCCTAATTTAATTTATTTTCCTGTTTTGTTCAGTTTTAACGGTCTGGCAACACTGCTCGTTGCACCGGTCAACATTGTAGCAGACAGCGAACGGAGACGATGGCATTGCGTTTTACATTTCTCAAAAATTTTCAACGTAATTATCGAAGGTAATGGCATATTTTGTGAATTACTTGTAATCTAAATAATATTTAAATATTATTTTCCGTACATTCTTATGTCTTTTGATATACTATAAAAAATGTTTTATGATGCAAGAAGTTATGGTTTTACACGTGATGCAAAATTGCATATGACTGAATGAAACAGAAATTTCTTTTTGCGTACAGATTTTAAATAAAAGAAATTTGCACATTTATGGTACACTTTGCTACATAACAATGCTTTTGAGTACAAATAAGTTTTTCGCCAACTTTACGAAAATTTAATCTTATGAAAACTTTACAAAGCACTGATCCATCAGATGTAAATGTGTCTGTCCCAAATTCTTTTGCAAAATACAGGAGATCTCCAATTATCCGAATCAGTTGGGACCGGACCCCATTCGAATAATAAAAAGTTCAGTAATTGGATTTTTTTCTGAAGAAAGGGGACACTAATTAATTACTGTATGTTGAAAATAGGAGAAAAAACTATTTTTAAAGAAAAAGATGTTTCAATTAACTTAAATGAAAATGCAACACTTTTACGTACATGTTATATAGTGTACTGTGAAGTACTTACAAGTTCTGAATGTCATTGCTTGTTGAAGATCTCGGCCAAAGTAAGCTGCTTCACTGTCTTCATCCATTTTCAGGCAGCCAAATTGCTTATCCACTTGAGAATCAGAAGCTGCATATGGTTACACTTGGGCTGACGCTCCATCCACTTCACTGTAGTTTCAATGTCAGCAAACCCTTCACTAGCTGATGTTTTCATGTCTGGTTCAACTTCGACATTAAGATCATCTTCCTCAACAACTTTCTTTTCCCATACTTCCAATAAATTCATTATAATTTAGAATTTGAAACCCAGGGTCTGAGGAATCACACACAAACCATTCTGCTGTATCTTCAGCAGTAACTTCTGAACATCCAGTAATTTTCAGGAGAATGTTTCTTTATTCCTCAAGTGACATGTCATCCTCATCTTCTCATGTATCTTCCCTTTCCTTTTCTTGAGCTACTTTTTTCTTTTTCTCCTTTGCCTTCTTCAGGTAATTCTGAAAGTGATTCGGATAGTCGGGAGTTTTGATAATTGGAGTTGTACTGTACCTTAACTTTACTTTTATCAAAAGCTCTGTTTTAACACATGGCAACATAACTCACAAGGCAATCCAAAGAGACAAACGAAACGGAAGATTTTCATCAGAATTTAGTTTGCAATTTATTTAAAACAAACATTCAAAAAGTAATTTTTAATGGAAAATTTTGGTGGTAACAGTTCAGGTATTGTTATTTTTAATATATCAAACATATTATCATGCCTGAATATGAATTCTGCTAGTTATGGCTGTAGGTGATGACTGACAAAACATAACACTGTATCCCTGGTCTTTCACTGGTCTTCATAAGGTTCTACTTTTTGGGTAAAGCATCTAGTTCTGTCAAAGGTGGAAAGATTGAAAATAGTAAGCATATTAAGTGTTTAATAATGAAAAACTGTTATATTTTAAAAGAGACAATATTTAAAAGAGAAAGCTAAAGAAACAAATTATGTGCATGCACACCAATTGGTAACCATTTGTTTCTCACTAAAGTGGAAATGTACATATTAAATATTTAACAATGAAAAGTATGTATTTTAAAAGACAATTTTCACCTGCTGAAGAAAAGTAAATCATGTGCACAATCTAATTAGTAGTGATTTTTGTCTCATTAAAAGAGAAATGCAGCAATTCCTTTCTTCCACTAAGGCCCCTACTTTCACCCCCCTTTTTTCACTAATAAAAAAGGGGAATATGCTGAAAAGAGATGAAGAAAATCGAGTGAAGTACCTATTTTATCATTTATAATTGATCTGGCAACATTTAATAAAAATATACCATAATATAAGAATTACCACATTTTGTTAAAATTAGTATCTCTTTATTTACAAGAGGAAGACAGCAATTAAAAAAAATTGCAAAATTCAGCCTTGAGTTTGATATCAAACAAGAAGGTGGATTTATTTTAAGAAACAATTCTTTATCCTGAGCAAATGTTCTACTCTGGTTCAAAGAGATTTGTAGATTATGAACTTCTTTTTAGAAAATGAAAGTAGCTTTCAGTCGGTCATTTGTGGATCTCACCAGCTGTCTAGTGCTATGAAACACTGGTCATTCATTACAGATTCCGTGAACTTTACTGGTTGCATACAAGTTTTCATATTTAACATGATGATATGATTTTCGTGTATCATAACAAGGATTTTCTATTACTTATATATTATTGCAACCATCGTGGTAGAAGTTGTTGAATTTTCAGAATGGGCCAAACTCTGGTAACCCTACACATAAAAATTCTTCTAGCAACCATGCTTGTAAAATCCTTCAGTCAGACAATGTCACAATTTTTGTATGCATTCTTTTTGTTGTACTCCAAGTTCTATCACTTTTTAAGACAAACTGCAAAGTTTTTTCCCCCTTTAAGTCAATTATAAACTGTTGTTTATGGAATTTGTCGGGAATCTATGGTAAAATTTCTGCTGGAAGAGCTTTTTTGCCGTAAAATTGCTAAAGGGAACAATGATCAAATGCATTCGGTAAACAGCTAAAAGCCAATATTGAATTTAAGAAAATTTTGTGTTTTTTAAGCAAAACTTGATTGTTGTGTACATGGCGAGAACACCAGTAAAAAATTATAGAAAGATTTTTCAAAAAACATGTTTTATTATTTTTTAATGCTTCCTTTTATTCTTATTTAATAATTCAAATTTGTATTTAGAATTTTTAAAGTGTATTTTCTTTTGACATGTTGATAAAATTTGTTGACTTACAGTAAATATCAGTTGTATGAAAATATTTTTTTAAAAAGTCTAAAAAATCTTTAGCTTGCAACTGATAATTAATTTTTGCTTTTCATCTGTAAAAAATCATGAATTGTGCCAGAGTGGTTGCATTAATACGCAAGTATCGATTTTCCTAGTCATTTGTTTAACACATGTAAGTTAAATACATTTTAGTTCAAAAGATATTCCTTTCCTTAAGCTGCTTGCCTGTATTTTTATAACAATTTTTAAAGCAACTTTTTTTCACTAGGAATAAATTTTCTGCTCCTGTGTAAAATAGATCTGAAACTAAGGAGAAACTGAAACAGATTACTGAAAGAAACTGAGATCTGAAACAAAATTCTTGATAAGAAATGACTCACATCAAACATTTTCCTTAACAAGCCTGAAAAAAACCTCTGTTCTGATTTTTTACTCCCATATTTAACTTGTAGTAGTTTATGTACAAATGTGAATTGCAGAAATATAAAACTAAAGTGTTTGTTATTATGTAAATATCTTTGGTTAATACATAAACTTTTTTTCCTTCCATCAGGTGGAACCACTTTCAAAGATGTCGATATTATTCAAGCACTTCCCCAAGTCATGATGCAAAGTATGCTGTAGGCAGTAAAATTTTAGGTTACTCTGTGAAAGAGGTAATCTTTTCATTTTTCAGTTAGTTTGATTCTGACATAAAAATTATTGGGAATAATATATTTCAGTGTCCCCCTTGGCAAAAACTTTTTTGGCGCCATTCCTATTTACGTGCAATACCCTCCCAAGTTAAATGGCGTCTGAAATATAATGCAATAAAACATAATTAAAATGTAACAAAATTATAATCTCAATAAACTGCATTTTAAATGAAAATAAAACCAGGAAATAACATAAAAATGGAAATACTTGTTATCTAATCTGCACAGCACAAAAAGGAAATTTTGACAGTAAAATCCTAGTATATGGTATCGACTTGGCACACATTTCAAAATTATCCCCAACACCAAAATGGCTCATCATAAATACTGTGTTTACTACTCATCATAATGTCGCCAATGTACAACGATTAAACCATACTGACCTACCTTATTAGAAATTTCTGTGACTTTGATGTGAGGCACACAGAATTTTTAAGCAGCATCCAAAAACTATTTAAAATTATCTGAACTAGAATCTGTATAATGATGTCACCACATAAATTCACAAAAGTAAGAATCAAAAATATACTCCATAGTGCTGGACTGTCGGTGGCATTTCTTTAGAAAATCCCTTTTTATTACACCCCGACATATCTTCGATAGTGTTGATATGAGCTCTGTTTCCAGTCAAAATCCTTAAATGTCAGTGTATGATTTACTGAGAGGTGAGCAAGGCCATTATCAGAAAGGCAACAGTAAATTTTCCATTAATTGGATATGATCATTGTTCTAGGTAAGATATTCCGTTAAATTACATCCAACAAAGTTTTTCTTCTGTCCTCAACCACTTTAAAAATATCTCTTCTGCTCCCTCATTCTATACTGCTAAACTCCCAGTTTACCACCAACAACCATTTGGTGATGTAAAGCACAAAATAAGCATCGTATTTCCTAATCGACATCCAGTGCAGAAATAAGCCGAGATAAGTGTTCTCCCAACAAGCTAAATCAGCGCAATCATGCATTGCAATCAATCACATCATCATAGAGTTTCCAAAACATACACCATAAAATACTCAGGTGACCATAAATGAAACTTAAATACAAGGTGATAATCCAAGGGGTACCCCAAAATACAGACTACCCAAATTATTACTTTGAATGAAAGTATAAATTTATTAATTATGTTTTACTTACAGGTAGAAAAAATATCAGAACTCAATCTTACTGCTATTCGTTTGGAGCACGATGAAACTGGAGCAGATCATTTACATCTTGCTTGTGATGATACAAATAATCTGTTTAGGTAATTTTACTGAATTATTGTATAGAATCAAATAATTTTGATGTACATGATAGTACAGTACAAAGTCCGTAATCCGGATTCGTAGGGACATCGGCGATTCCGGATTATAGATCATCAAAATAAATCTGGTAAGATGGCATGCAGAAATAATACAATTAAAAATATGAAACCGTAATTTATGAAATAAAGAGCAATCATGATCTAAATCAAAATTTACAAAAAAAAAAAAAAAAAAAAAAGCTTAATATTTGTTTTAGTAAACATTTCTATCAGTGTAAGTTGTTTAAGTTGCTTCATTTCTTGTGCTAATACAGTCAAAAGTCTTTAACTCCTTCGAGCCGGGTAGCGAAAACGCGCATTTATCGCGGAGGCCGGCAGTGTCTTACGCGAGCGTCTCTCCAGGGCCGGGGGCTTCTTTGCTACTAAGCCTAAATCCATGAAATTCCGAAGTATCAACGCATTGTTTAATAATGCTGTATAGAGTATTTAAACGGCTTATGCTTTATAGATATTTATATATATATACTTTAATTACCTTATTTCTTGTTTAAATGCATATTTTACACATTTTATTTAAATACTCACCATTTTATGACTTTTAACATTATACATCTGAAAACTAAATATATTACTTAAAATTCTCTTTTCGTATGAAAAATTTGAAAACAGGGATCTACACACAGTCCTACATTACATTCCTTTCACTCGTAATAACTGATTTGCCATTTTGGAGGATTTTTCCGGGAATGTCAACAAACGAAGCATCATCGTCTCATTTTCTTATCAGTCTCTTCTGAACAAAGTTTTGGAAAACGTCTTTCAGTTAATCTTTCAGAATCAATATCTGAAATATTTTGCATCATTTCTATTTCATGCTCTGTTAAACATTTTCGACGCTTCGACATTGCAACGGTAAAAACAGAAAGAATTCATGTCTAACAAGATCTAATTATTTTCTAAAAACTGAACTGCAAACCGAAATACTCAACGCTTTAGTGCATATAAATCTTCTACTTACGATAAACAACTACCACGTGCGAATAAAGTGCGATTTAAAGAGACGTCATAAATCACGCCATTCGGAAACATTAGTTCTTCCCCATTTGTTTATATAATCAAAAACACGTATATGTGAGTCATGCTTCTCTCATTTCGAGTAGAAGGTCTAATGTATATGTATCTGAAACCATATGGACATACAGTGCCATCTTGTGGCAGAAATTATAGTTTGAAAAACGTTCCAGGGTACTGGCACAAATACATTACAATCGGCAGTAAACGGGAAAATGCCCTGGCACGCCTGCGTGTCGGCCGGTAGGTGAGTGTGTTTGTTGCTGGCACGTAGACGTGACAGTTGGCGCAAAGGGGTTAATGGACGTCCATTGGAATAATCCAGACCTCAAAGCTGCAAACTTTCTGCGCATGCGTAAATGCATTATGCGTTTACGCATCCACATAATACATTTACGCATGCGCGTTTAATGTATAACGGACAGTATAAGCTAAGCTAAAATTATCTAATTATCTATTTCAGTTAATGTTGCATATTGTGTTGTTCCTTAATCTGCTAATTGGATCCGCCTTATTATTTTTTGCAGACTGTTCGAGCGTAAATGCATTATGTGTTTACGCATCCACATAATACATTTACGCATGCGTGTTTAATGTATAACGGACGGTATAAGCTTAGCTAAAATTATCTAATTATCTATTTCAGTTAATGTTGCATATTGCATTGTTCCTTAATCTGCTAATTGGATCCGCCTTATTATTTTTTGCAGACTGTTAGAGCAATTTTATAAAAGTAAGCTTGAACTTTCGGTTATGAAAAGATCAGAAAGAATTTCCGATTCTGGAGCTGCCAAAGGATCTACAGAGCGAAAGCATGTTTCGATGTTCATCAAACAAAAAATGGATAAAGGCATATCCTTTGTTTCTCTAACCATTCCGAAATCTGTTTATCAATTTCACGCTACTCTGCGGGGGAGGGAATGTCGCGGCGCACAATGAACTGAGAGTTGATCTGTCAGCACTATCCTTATTTTCAGGGCAGATGTTTTTATTTTATTCGGCTTATAATTCCTTACTAAATGTGGTATTTCATCTCGATGTACTCCGTCTTTGATATGATTTAAATCAAATTCCTCGTCATTATAAATATCATGAATACGCATCAAATAGTTTTCTGGTTGCAATTTTCTAATTTCGACTATGCGTAATGTACGCTTTATGCATGCGCGCGTTGAAAGAAATGTTTAATAAAGTAAACAAATAAATATTAAGCTTTTTTTTGTAAATTTTGATACCCTTTAGATCATAATTGCTCTTTATTTCATAAATTACGGTTTCATAGTTTTAATTTTATAATTTCTGCATGTCATCTTACCAGATTTATCTGATGATCTATAATCCAGAAAAACTGATAATCCGGAATCGCCGAAGTCCCGACGAGTCCGAATTAAAGACTTTTGACTACTTTCTCTTTAATTCTATAAGCAGACATAATTTCTTGTTCAGTTACAAAGTTCTACTGTTCAAGTCCTTTAATTGCTGTGTCGAGAATACCGACTAACTTGTCAATAGAAATTTTTTCATTTTCAATAACGTTCTCTGTTACTTTCTTCACTATTGAAAGTGCGCATGAGTAAACGCTTTACTGGCTTTATGCGCATGCGTAGTGGAAGCGCGCATCAAATGCGCATACGTAAGTTTGTGGCTTTGAGGTCCGGATTATAGATCATTCCGGTTAATGCACATCCGGATTAGAGACTTTATACTGTATGTATAAAAGAGAAAGAGAGGAGAAAGCATATATTTTGTATAACACTAAAGATGATTCAAAGCCTCACAGTCGTGAAAAAAAATTTTCTTGCTTCTGGTTCTGCAAAATATTCGTTTTCGGAAAATTTTCAGTTTTATTTCTTCAATTTTCATTATTGAGTTTCATCTTAGGAAACTGATTTAAAATGAGGTATAAATCAAACCATTTTTAAAATTAGGTAAGGGAAAGTAAAAAGAACTTACTGACAACTCATCTGCTTAGTCATTTGTAGGAATGGATGGTTTGATCAAGGTTGTCTTTTTTATGAATATAATTATGTGCTACAAATTGCAGAAAACAACAAATATACCTTTTTGTTTTCGTGAACAAACTTACCTAGAAAATCAATAGATGAGATTCTCTTACTATTTGATCACCACACACATCTTCTGCATATTGAAAAAATTAAGTTATAAATTTGCCATTACTCCAGCCCATCCATCTGGAAATTGTTAAGATCGCTTAAATCGTATGTCACCCACAAGTATTTAAGATATATGTATATACTGTCTTGATCCGCAATGAAGATATAAGCACAGAAACTTTGCTTACTAGACGTACATTAATTCAACGTCTAGAAAATTATAAGTAAGAATTGTGAAGCATAAAAAAGTTTTCTATAACACTCTGCCAACCAGTTCATCAGTGAAAGTAGCACATTTTTAGTTAAACACTTCTTTGGTGATTCACACTCAGTAATTGAATGGGACAAGGCTAAAATCATTGCCAAAGCCGGGCATAAAATCAGCTTAAATATTAGAGAAATGCCTGAAATCACCAGTAAACCATGTTGCAAAGATACCTTCACTTCAAACTTCTATACATCTGGATGTCAATTCTGACTACTGCAACCCTGCGGAAATCAATAAAAGATGATGAACATTATCAAACCATCCATTCCACCTCCAACTGATGTAGCAGATGGATTGTCAGTTAAAGCTATTCTGCTTTTATTTATATTTAAATCTGATTCCAGCCTGTCGACCTAGAGTATTTTTTCATTTTTTACTTCATTTTAAATGCATGTCTGCTGGCTTATTCTTTAATAGCACTTTTATGTATTAATTTAAATAAGGCATATTTTGAAAATTGCTAACAGTGTGGCCTTTTAACAATTGCAGTTGTGGTTAGTGGTATTAACAATAATTCATAAAATTTTTGTTGTTCTTAGAGATACACAGTTATTATTTGATATGTTTCATTACTTGTACATTTTATTAAGCGTAAAGAATTTTTTGAAGAAGTTGCAATGAACAGATTTTCTAATGTGTTTTTTTTCTGTGGAATGATAGTATGTAAATAATTTTTTCTTTTAGTGTTGCGCTTAAAACCATTCCCGAAAACAGTACTGGAGTTCCTCATATATTGGAGCATCTTGCCCTCTGTGGATCTCAGAAATATCCATGCAGAGATCCTTTCATGAACATGTTAAATAGATCTTTGGCTACTTTCATGAATGCTTTCACAGGTTAGTAAAAAATTTATTAAAAATAGCTATAAATTCTTATATTTCTATCTTTGAAATTTTTTTATGTTGTCTTTCATTAGCCATAGGCCAAAGAAAAATAATATTTTTTGATTATCCACTCCTCCAAGTTGTTGTTTTAAATTCATGAAGGTTCACGAGAGTAATATGCAATAGTATAAAAATGTAGTTCTCTATCAAAGGTATACAATTGTCATAAGTTGAAAACATAAGATTTGAATGAGTGCTTTCTTAGAGCTTAAAAAAATTGATGAACATATCATGTCAGGCTATGACATGTTAGTAAAACCATAGGATGGATAACGGATGAAATATACTCGACTAATACAACATGAGTTAAGTCTCCTTGACAGATCATTTAGTCAGGTACTTGATGGCTTAGTAAATTATCCAGGATATGATGCTAGATTCCTTTTCCAATCTAGTCTTCTGCAGCAAGTTTCCATGCCTTGAAATACCAGAATCATTCGTAGCTGTTGGCCACATCAATAAGACACATCGGGAGGACACACAGTCTTCACCACCGTCGGAAGAACACGCTCACTAACATTGAAAGCTTTCAACTCCGAGATTATATACTTTTCTTCTTCTGCTCAGTGCAGCCGCAAGGGAGAAAATGTAAATTCCCAACACAGTAATGTTGCTAACTTCTTAACGATTTTGTGAATTGGTAGAAAAAGCATTTGCTTGGCAACTTTATCGTTCTTAGGTACTGCTGTGGTAATAAATAATAATAAAAAGAAGCACAGTATTAGAAACAAGAAATTTTTTAAGGAAAAAGGAAATCTGTATGGCTGATATTTACATTTTTTACAACTGCAGGATACTTTAAATATGCATTTGAGGGACGAACACTGTTTACACAAATGGTGGAATATAAACATATAAATCCACAGTACTCAAATATGTGTGTATTAAACACATACATGTGTTGTTTACTGACATATGTATATTAAAAAATACAGCAGTTCTACCAGACAATGAAATGGGGGATGAAAATAATCAGAAGGTATCATAGTTTCTGTGCAATTCATTTAAATAACTGTGACTTATGGATTTCAAAAGAGGGCATATCTCTGATAACAGAGGTCCTTGATTTTCATTACATTTTTTTTTGGGGGGGGGAGTGCATTTCACGGGAAGAGGTATCCATTCTTTTGTTTTTCCTTTCACACTGAATTTTTGTATTATTGAAATAATTTGGAAAAGAAGAAGGAATTTTACCATTTTTATTGCTACTTCTTTATGAAATAATTTCCAAAAAACAATATCTCTTTGCTAAATTATGTTTTTACAAAGTTGGTATTTATTGTAAATTAATCAGTTGCACTTATTTCGGTTTTTTATAAAAAAGTTATTTTTAAGGAGTTGATCAATTTTTAAAGTTCTGTACACTGTATTTATAGGTTAAAACTCTATTTATTCTAATTTTCAAATATTTACTAAATTTCTTTGATTTTTAGACCCACCTTTCTATTCATATAAATTTTGTGCAAAAAATATGGTGCATTTTAAAAGTGCAGATTTTTCTGAATTACTAATTATTCCAAAATAATAAATTTTTCTAACTATTAATTTAAATAACTATACTCTTAAATTTAGGTTAAAATAACATGCTGAACAAATATTAATTTAGAAGTCAAACAAGAAATGTCAGCATTGTATTTGTAAATATAATGCTGATTTTTGTTATTTGACTTCTAAATTAGCTATACTCTTTGTTAAATAAACTAAAGTAAGTTATTTCAAAACTATTTTCTAAATATATAGCAGCATTTTTTTTTTTGTGTATTGTAATTTATACCTAAAATCAAAATAATTTTATCTGTTAATAGTATTAAAATAAAAGCAACATCTGAGAATTGGAAAAAAAAAAAGTGTTTAAAATTGTTGAGCTAATAAACAAAAACATGTCGTAATTAAAAAGTTTGTAAGTTACAAATATGGAAACGTAAAAAAGATTCAAGAAAATCAAATTGAAAAAGAAACACAGCTGTGTGAAATTTAAAATAGTGTTCCTAATTTAAAATTTTAAAAAATATTCAGAATAATGAGCAATAAATAAAATGAACATGCTATATAAATGTATCCTGTTTGAATTTAGTGCAAAGAATTCATCAAAATGTACCTGACTTTAACGGACATTTTATTTTCTGTAATTTTGAGCTTATCTTTTTCCTATCTTTTTAGGTAGTGATAGCACAATGTATGTATTCTCATCCCAGAATGGGAAAGATTTTCAAAATCTTCTTTCAGTGTATTTAGATGCTGTTTTTTTCCCATGCTTGAGAGAAAGAGACTTTAGGTAAGTTTTTGTTTTAAAGCTAACTGAATACTGAAGAGAAAAAAAAAAAAAAAAAAAGTGTATGAGTAGTAGAAGTAAGTAGTGATGTTAGTTGTGTGTGTTGGCAATTTATGCATATGAACTAAAATATGTAATTGCATAGAAAGCAGTTACCATATTTCTTTTGCATATTTTTAACCTTTTTTATTATTTTTTATCTTCTGAAAATTGAGAGGGGAAAATTATATGAATAATTAAATTTCGAAGGATGTGACTACAGTAAAAACATAGCAAATGAAGTAGTCATGGATAAACTACAGGTAACTATCACAATATAATTTATTTAAAAGAAACCTACATTCCAAATAAAAATGCATAGTAATATTAACATTATAATATATATTATGATATCTTCATTTCTGCTTTCCTGTAATTTGAATTTAGTCCATTCATGGTGTTTCTGCTGTTCTTTAGGCCTCAAATTGTCCATTAATAATTAGAGAAGGTGAATATGATGCTGATTCTTTGAAATAGATTGAATGTCAGTTTGGATTTGTGTTGCTGTGATTGGTCAGTTCTTGTATTAGGTAGGTTGTCATAAAGGTAGTGATAAACAGTTAGAAGGAGAAGGTTCAAGGTTGGGTGATCTTGGTACTGTACTCTGAACTCTTTGCCCGGGTTCGTCTTTGTTAAACACATGAAAGCAATCAATGCATGGGCAAATCCATTTTAAGTTTAGGGGAACTTGTTCTGGGAATGCATTGAGATAGGGGAAATTAAGTAAATATTTTACACTAGACTAGACACTGGAATGCTAGTCCGTTATACTGTCCGTTAATGGGGGGGGGGAATGCATGAGGGAATACAACATATTTCTACTTCTTTGATTCGTTTTTGCTGTCAACAGCACTTAATTACTATTCAAAATTTGATAAAAAAAAGTCTTACGGAAACAATCAATTTTTTAAAGACAACTGTTTGACTTTTATCTTGGGAATATTAATACTGTCAAAAGTCGTTAATCCGGACTCGTCGAGACTTCAGCGATTCTGTATTATTGATTTTTCCGGCTTATAGATCATCATTTTAAATCTGGTAAGATGGCATGCAGAAATTATAAAATTAAAAATATGAAATCATAATTTATGAAATAAAGAACAATTATGATCTAAAGGGTATCAAAATTTACAAAAAAAAAGCTTAATATTTATTTGTTTACTTTATTAAACATTTCTTTCAATGTAAGTTGTTTAAGTTGCTTCGTTTTATGTGATACTTTCTCTTTAATTCTATAAACAGACATAATTTCTTCTTCAGTTACAGGGCCCACCAGCGGCCGAGCGGTAAAGTCGCTGAACACTGGTAGTTCAGTCCAAGGTTCGAATCCCATGAACGGACTGGCTGCATGGGCGTTTTCGTGGTTTTCCCCATGTGTAACATGTATACGACTCAGTTTCCCTTAGAAAGTCCTCCACGAAGGCATCCCTCCTCTTAGGCAGATAGCCCTTGAGGCTTTGCCATAAACACACACATATTTCTTCAGTTACAAAGTTCTGCTGTTGATGTCCTATAATTGCTCTGTTGAGAATACCGACTAATTTGTTAATCGCAATTTTTTCATTTTCGATAACCTCCGTGTCACTTTCTTCACTATCGGAAGCAAATTTTAATGACGAGGAATTTGATTTAAATCATATCAAAGACTGAGTACATCGAGATGAAGTACTACATTTAGTAAGGAATTATAAGCCAAATAAAATAAAAACATCTGCCCTGAAGATAAGGATAGTGCTGACAGATCAACTTTCAATTGATTGCACACCGCAGCGTTCCCCCACCCCTCCGATCCGCAGAGGAGCGTGAAATTGATAAACAGATTTCGGAATGGTTAGATAAACAAAGGATTATGCCTTTATCCATTTTTTGCAGCAATTCCACTTTTTGTTTAATGGACTTCGAAACATACTTTCGCTTTGTAGATCCTTTACATATTAGTAAATATATATCAGAAATTCTATTTGACATAATCGAAAGTTCAAACTTACTTTTATAAAATTGCTGTAACAGTCTGCAAAAAATAATAAGCTGGATCCAATTCGAAGATTAAGGAACAACGCAATCTGCAACATTAACTGAATTAGATAATTTTAGCTTAGCTTATACTGTCCGTTATACATTAAACGCGCATGCGTAAACGTATTATGTGCATGCGCACACGCAAATTCACAGCCGTGCGATGCATGCGCAGAAAGTTTGTAGCTTTGAGGTCCGGATTATAGATCATTCCGGATTATGGGTGTCCAAATTAACGACTTTTGACTGTACCATATTTGTTTGCATAGTCCTTTCCCATCTTTTCCTTGGTTTTTTAACATAATTCAGGAAACTATGTCGTACTCACATAATTTACAGCTTCCTTTATGAATTCTTAAAACAGATTCATTCTTTCATCTTCTGTAGATCCACTCAAAATTTATTTTTATACTCTCTTACAGTAATAATCTCTATATTTAAATTATATAGAACAAGATGTTTCATTTAGTCAAACATATGAGTTGTCGCATAACATGTGAAAGTAAAAATTGTAAAAAATAATTATTAACTGATTTTTTTCAAATATATTTACTTTTTTTTTTTTTTTTTTGGTAATATTCTAGTACCTATTCATATTAAGTTCTTCCTTTGAAGCCTTCTTTGGAAATGGTAAACTGATGCTGTTTTTTAAATTTCAAAAATAAGAAATATATACGTTCATTTACGTGTCATGTCAGTGAAATAAAGAAATTTGAATTCTTAATACCTTATTTAAAGAGATTTATGTTTAATTTAATTATCTAGGCCTTTTCTGTTTTTCTAGACAAGAAGGTTGGAGATTAGAACATGAAGACATTAATGATAAAAATTCTCCTATTATCTTTAAAGGTGTTGTCTTCAATGAAATGAAAGGAGTCTTTGTGAGTAAAAAAATCAGTTATTTATCTTTCACTTTAAAACATTTATTTGCATACAAAATTTTTTAACTCTGAAAAGAAATTGCATTGGTATATTTTTGCATTCTTAAAATTTAATCCTTCTCTGTTTTATTTAATTGTTGTTTCAAAATGTAATCCTTTTCTGTTTAAAAATATTTTAGTCTGTAATAGTTTTTATCAGATGTTTAAAAATGTATCTTGCTGTCTGTTCTAGTTTATACTTATGAAGCTTGAGAATGTTTCTGTTTAACAAATTGAAAGTAATAAGTTGAAATCTTAACTTTGGTGCTATGCTTTCAGCATTACTTATTTCATTTAACATGATACAGGAGAGTGAGAATGTGGTAATGTTTGGCAGCAAAGTATCTAAGTACATATGAATTTGGATCATTCAAGTCCAATAAAATTTTGAAAAATCTTTACATTAAAATTTTTAATTTCAAGATTATGTTATAAAGTAATATTCATGAATTCTTCATCGACAAAATAGGTTTTGCACTCATATTGCATGTTTTATAGCTGTGCTAAGCTGAAATTAACAGTATTTTAGCATTGATTGTATATAGTTTTGAAATATTTTTATGAAGTGAAAATAAAAAATTTGTAGTTATACATGTATGAAAGTATACTAATATGATGCCCATTTGCAGCATATAATTTCTCATTTTGATAAATTCACAGCTATTAAATATAAGGTGGAAGATACATTTCATGGTATCCCTTGGCGATTTGTTTCACGGCATTCTTGTTTACGTGCAATACCCTCCCAAGTAAAATAACATCCAAAGTATAATGCAATAAAACATAATTAATACATAAAAAATTATAATCTCGATAAACTGCACTTTAAGTAAAAAAAAAAAAAAAAAAAAACTAGGGAGTAACATAAAAGTGGAAATGCATGTTACCTAATCTACACAATACAAAACGAAATATTGACTTACCTTATTTAGAAATTTCTGTGTCTTTGGTGTGTAGCACACAGAATTCAAAAACTATTTAAAATTATATAAATCGAATATATATACTGCCATCGCCACATAAATTCACAAAAAAATCTCCTCCATACTGCTGGACTGTCTGTGGCATTTCTTTTGAAATTTCCTTTTTATTACACCCCACATACCTTCCATGAGCTCCAGTTACCAAATCAATAAAAATCTCATTGCGTAATTTAACAGAGAGATGAATGAAGCCATTTAAATCGTCATTTACACACCAGTCAATCAATGTTTTCTTTTCCATTTGTTCCAAAGCATACAGAAACTTCAGGTTAAAAGTACCACCAGCAGGCATTTTATGGTATAAAGCACAAAATAAGCAAGGTATTTCCTAACCAACATCCAACACATAAATAAGCCCTGAAGTATTTTCCCAACAATCAAAATTATCACAATCAGACGTTACAACCAATCATGTCATAATAGGGTTTCCATATATTGGCGATAAATGAAACAACAACTTAGCAATAATCCAAGAGGTACCCTAAAATATAGACTACCCAATGTAAGTAAAATATAAATAAGAAATTAATTTTGAAAAAGCATTAGTGATATGAAGCAATATACATGCAGTAATATATATATCAAGAGTATTATGCGTGAGACTTACAATTCATATCATCTAAAAAAATTTCTGCAAAATCGGGGAGAAGAGAAAAATTTATATCCAAATAAAAATCTTTTTTTTTTAAATGTTTCTTAAAATTAACTGTTAAATTTAGACCTAAAATGTGCAGTGATATTCCATTATTTTTAATTGTTGATTTTAATCAGTGCTACTTCTGAGAGTCAGATTTTCATTTATTGCCTTCTTTTGTAAACAGGTTAAAATTTACAGTTTCATTGGGAATTTTGCTTTTAAATTATTCCAATTATGATAAGCACTCCAAAGCTAAAAGTATTTCATCTTTCTTATATGATTGTTTCATTTTTCTAAATTGAAATCTTAGGTATTTGAAAATAATATAATTAGAATATACTCACAGCAGTTATGTTTGAAAGCATTTTAAATTACATGCTTTGAAGCAACATTGTAGCTATATACCTAAGCAAGACTATGTTAGCAAGTTTCTCTAATACCTTCATCAGTAGCTATTATAAATGTGTCCATGGCACTTAATTGACAGCTGTTAGCAGACAGGGCATTTAGGCAACATGTCCATTTAGTCTGCATGTCTAGTTAGATAACGAAATCTTTCGCTGACAGTGCATTTTAGACAAAAACATTTTAAAATGTTTTAATGAAACTTATCTGTATTTAATTGTTAATTTTTCTATCAATTACAAAATTGCTGTAATTCTTCATAAGTTCAATTTTCAAATCATTTTTTCCTATATTTATGAAATTCATCATTAGATTCTTAAAGATATCATCTCTGATTTTATTTTTTTTTGAATTTTAACGCATGTAAATGTGGTTTGATACTGATAGGACAAATTGAAAGAGCATTGGAATTTCTCATCAGAGAACATGAGTCATATGGTTGAAAAGGAGAAGCTTTTTCACAATTAATCAGCATTTTAACACTTGATCATAATTTTTGACTTTGGATCTGCAAAGATTTCCATAAAGCTTCTTTAGTTAGTAAATTGGATTTTTTTTAAATCTTTCACTCTAGTAAAAATGTTTCTTCTTCAGTACGTTAATTTCCCTAATGCTTTTAAAATTCTAATTTCCATAAAGCTTCTTTAGTTAGTAAATTGGATTTTTTTTAAATCTTTCACTCTAGTAAAAATGTTTCTTCTTCAGTACGTTAATTTCCCTAATGCTTTTAAAATTCTAATTTCTTAGCATTTTTGTTTTTTAATTTGTAGCATTACTATTTTCCTAGAGGGATTATGCTACATTCATTTCATTTTGCTCTCCCATTGCTTTTCATATAAAATCATTTCAGTGCTTCCTCTGAAAAAATTTTCTTCCTCCCTCCTGAAATATAGGGACATATGTCTGGTGGCTCTTGAAATTGATTTCAAAATCCATGCCAACCTAAGGTTGCCTTCATCTAATTTTAAAATCAATACTCTATAATTATCTCACATTAAAAATAAAGACAAAAGTGTGGATCTTGTTGATAAACCTTCTTATAGTGTATTTTAGAAACAGCCTTTAATCAGATAATCCTAGAGAAGTTTGAGTGAAATACTGCCATGAATTGCATCTTTTTGTCTAAATTTAAACTGCATTGTTAGTTTAATGCTCTGTTGGCTAAGTAAGTGTCTGTGACCAGTTATGAACATGAAGAAAAACTTACGTTAAAAGATCTTGGTGAAAATATTAACTGTGCAAGGTGCAGGAAAAAAATCATGTAGTTTAAATTTCTACAGTTTTTCAAATTAACAAAATAGAATGATGTGTATTACATGAATGTGTAAAAAGAAAATGTCTAGGCTTTTGTATACAAAGAACAGAAATTGCTAGATTTTATTTTAAAAAGTTCTGTAATGGTAAAAAGTTAAAATGACATTTAAACAACAAAAAGCTTTTTGCATATTGTTTACACAATGTCAAATGGACTTAGAGGAATAAATTATATTATTTTTAATCAGATACAGGTTGAAGCAAGGCTGACATCTATGCATGTATGATAACGCATCTACACATATTAGGTACTGCCAGGCTTTGGCAACTGGTTAAGCTTCTGCTTTGGATGAAATTCAAGAAAGAATACTCCAGGGGAAGGTGGTCCAAGTGTCTCTCACCCTTTCTGCTACTCACTAATATCTTGAGATGATTTCATCTTAATGTGTATTCTGAGTGCCTCTTGCCACACAGACACTATATGCTTACAAATATCCATGCCTTCTCTGTGATTCGAATCCAGGCCCTCCAGTCTGGCAGTTAGCGACACCCTGTCTAGGAAGCTGTGATTTTAAACAGCTGGCCTTTTAGGTCTTCGGATATTATTTCATGTGACTTCTTCCTTTGAAGATGTGCAAGTGATCAAATGTTTGCCACTTATGCCCATGGGTCTAAGATAACTTAAAAAATGAATTTTTGCTGCTTTAGAAACAATTACCATTGAGGAGCTGGAACATGTTCAGTAGGAATTTTCTTATATTATTTAGATATCATATGTATAATTAAATGAAATCTGATTAAATGTGTGTAAATAAAACTCGGGCATTTTTTCTTTATCTTGGTGCATATTAACTTTATTATTACTATTGCAAAAATTTTAAAGAGGATGAGTGTCTCTGAATAACCATGTATTTTTTAGCATACAGCATCTGATATCTGTTTATCACCTTGTAAAAGTTCATGCACTTATTATCTACAGTATAGCGGGATGTTTTTATCCCGCTATACTGTAGATACTGTTTCATTAACTTATTGTATATATGTTTTAATTTCAGTCTGACCCAAATCAGTACTATGTCTCTAAGCTGCAAAACTCACTATTTCCTAGTAACACTTATTCTTATGTATCTGGAGGTGATCCGTTAGCTATTCCTTCCCTTACATGGAAAGAACTTAAGCAGTTTTATGCAAAGCATTATCATCCTAGCAATAGCAGGTGAGTAGAAATTATGATGTAGAATGCTTTTTAAATGCAATATCAGTTTTCAGAAGAAATAGTTCAGCATTTGCTTCAGTGTTATGTAATTAGTGATATTCTCTTTATATTTATTACATATAAATATCTGTTACTTTGATAATGATTGTTATGGTTATTGGCAATATCAGATACAAACCTAAATATTTATATTTCATCCATGTTGTTTTATGGCTGTAATGTATTGTTTTAGGACTTTATGTAGGTCATTATTTTTTTAAACAATCTGAAAACTTCAAATTACAGTCTTAATAGCCTAAGGAATTTAGTGTTACAAATTTTAAAAGTACTTTTTTTGGGGGAGGGGGTATATTAGAATCAAAATTTCATAGTCAAATTTCAGCTTAGCACCTGAAATAGTTTTAAACTAAAAGGTTACCATAATCCTATTAGTTGCATGGTTATCGTCCAATTTGCATATTTTTGTTCAATTTGCTTGCTTGCTAATGGTATATATCATGTATGATAAGACTTTTGATTCTTCAAGTGTTGAGCCTCATACTCATTTTGATTGTTTAGTAATAAATTAAAATATAATCACATTTAGTTGTTATTATGGGAAAAAACACATAAGAAAAAGCTTCTAAGAAAAGTTCTTAGTAGAGTATTAAGAAACTGGATGTATTGTAGTTGAGTTCATTATGTTACGGTTCGGAACCCTTGTTTTAAATTATACACAGAACCAAGTTAGGTAGTAAGGACTTAGTTATTCCTGTTACTATAACTACATTACCTGAAACATCCATCGTTGTATGTTATGTTCTTTGTAAAAATCTCATTTATACTGCAGTTGAGCAATGTATAAATAATTCTTATGGAATTATGCATTGCTTTGTAGCCATATGATTTTTTTAACTAAATGCAAATTATCAAATAATTCATACCAAATTAAGTATTTATTGAAATAGTTTTATTTGAAATTAATTTGAATATAAAAAATCTAAATTTGATTTAATATTTTCATTTACTATTCAAATTTTTAGTTAAAATAAATGCAGTTCATATATATATCAAAATATTTATAAATATAATTTTTAATATAAAATATCTCTTTGTTTTATTTTGTTATTATATTTTTGCAAATAAATGATGATGTTAAGATTAAATGCTTTTAAGTTCTTAGAATTTTTTTAATATATTTGTACCTTTTATTTCCTGTCTCATTTTTTTCTTTACCGTCTTATAAACATTTACACAACACAACATTTATTTTTCCACTGTGTAGGCTGTGGAAGGCATCATGGTTCTTAACATTGTTATTTATCATCTACATACATAGTCTTCATTCTGAAAAGAATGCTATGAACACATGAATCAAGTAAACATTAATCTTTATGCTATCTATGGTAAAGATTATCTATCACATTTTGATGACACATTTTTCAAAAAGTCAAAAGATGAATTAATTTGTATCTCTTATAAAAATTATATAAATTTCATTTGTTATTTTTATGTGAATTTCATTTATGTTTCATGCTTGGTAAGTGAAAGTAATAAAGAATTGCATGGATATTTGGTCTTGTATCCCACTGAGAAAGTTATTGTACACTAATATGCAATAACTTATCTTCTAACTTGTTATAGCTGTGTCCTTTTGTAAAGTACATAGTGACTTTTTTTTTTAATACTAGCTTCAATATGTTTTGCATTTGCTGTTTTCTTCATGTACCTCTGAGCTTTGAGAAATGAAACAGAAGCAGTTAATATTCAGTGGAATTGCTGAATATTGCCATAAAATCTGGACTGTTCTAATTCCCTTACATTAAAACTGTATATCACTAAAAACCCATATAGTATAAAAGTGACGTTGGAAAGTGCAGATAGACAATTTGGAAATTCATTTGAAGACAGTGGCGCACCAGCGGCCGAGCGGTAAAGTCGCTGAACACTGGTAGTTCAGTCCGAGGTTCAAATCCTGCGAAAGGGCTGGCTGCATGGGAGTTTTCGTGGTTTTTCCCATGTGTAACGTGCATCCGAGCCAGTTTCCCTTAGAAAGTTCTCCACAAAGGCATCCCTCCCCGTAGGCAGATAGCCTAGTGTGTTATTAAATAAACCAAACCAAACCATTTGAAGACAGTGGGATTGCACAACCAGTACAGTTTATAGAATATATAGTTTACAGAATATACAGTTTCTTTACTGTTGTTGCCAATCATTAATGTCAATCATACTGTTACAAAATGTCCAGTTGCAGTAAGATAACTTTCCCGCAAAGCAGGTTTAAGGTTACCAGAAAATGGCAAAGGAAGGCAGGGTTGCCAGATTTGGAACGAAATTGCCCTGCCCATTTGGCGACAAAATTTGTGATATGCCATAGACTGATGGAGAATCTTCTAGAATGAATTCTTACTGGTTTGGCCCAGAATGTTCTCAAACGCAGGCTGAAGCAAGGAGTAGCAGTCTATCGTGTGTCTCGTCAGAGTCTTTTAATTGATATCGAGTGTCTCGTAGTATTGCGAGTTGGTGCATCAAAAGTGTGCATCATTGAGGCTATCGAGTTCATTGTGAATCATAGCGTGGAGTGTCTCAAGAGTACATTGAGTTACGAGAGCAAGTGAACCGAATCTGGAGCTGTACTCTAGCGCTTTGCCGTAAAGCTGTCTGCACCTTTATAGCTTAATGGTTGTGTTGCTGATTGTTTCAGTATACTTGCCGTAGTTTTCCAATGACTGTAAACGTGTTTTTGGAGCTGTCCTGAGTAATACTTCCTAATAATTGTGTTTTCATTCTTCATCAAGTGTTGTCGTAAATCTCTCCAAATCCACAAACCTGTACAGAACACAACAGTACCTTACAGAAACAGGTTGATAAAACTGTGCAGAGTGAAACAGTTATCTTCTAGCCATTTGCATTACTAAAATAAGGAATTGAAATCTATATCCAGATTCTTGCCAGTGTTGCTTTGGCATTACCTGAACTTCCCAGTTGTAAATATGAGATACAAGTATGAAATATTTTAATGATTAAAGATTTTGAATTATAGAAGATGTGGCTTATAAATTCAACCATTTTTCTTTTCAGATTTATCACATATGGAAATTTGCCACTTGAATCTCATCTTGAAAACATCATAATTAATGTTTTGCAAAAATATGAGAAACTAAATGTTGAAAATGAAGTTCCTGATGAAAAAGTGTGGGATAAGCCTGTATGTCCTCGTGCTTTTTATTAAAATATATTAATAATCTTGTAATTTAAAATAAAAGTAGAACACAATTTAAATTAAAATATTTTGACTATTAAATATTCACTCTAAAGGTATGGAATTTGCAAGTAATGTTAAATAGCTAATTCATAAATTATTCCTTCTATTAAAAAATATTTATTGTTGCAAATGGTATTGAATGGACTTTTAGTGCATAACATTTACTTAACAGTAAATTAAAAAGCCAAGACAATATCAAAATTGTTTAGTATTTAATATGTAAAAAAAATTTTTAGTCTAATTTTATATTTTTTGAAGGAGGAATAATAAGCATCTAAAAGATATGAATTAAATTTCGGATTTTTTTGTTTTTTTCTTTATGTACTGCTGTTATTGTTATACTTTATATAAATTAAGGCAATGAATATCATCTCAATTTGTTTTACTTCAATTTTATTATTTACTTCACAATACCTGTTTTTTTACCTCTTATTTACTTTATTATTTCAATTTCTTATTTGCAAAAGTTTTAATTTATTGTCTTAAATAATGAATAATAAATAATAAAACTGTATATTGTGTTTCATTGTTTGTAAGAATTGGCTTGGATATGGTAAGGAACTAAATAATCTGGAAACACTTTATCATAATTATCTTATTTCTAAAATTCTATACTAGATTATACTAGATCATAATTATCCTAATCCTATAATTAAAAAAAAATGCTAAACTTTTTAATTTGTGATAATTTTAAAAGGGGATGTTATGATGTTTTGAGACAATTCAGTTGTCATATTCGTTGATGAACCATTCCTAACAAAATTTCCAGTTATTGACATAGCTACAACTGTTTTTTCCCTTGATTGCAAATATGGATTTTGGAAGTTTAGCTGTTCACTCATTACCATTGACTAAGGTTTCTAACTTTTGCTCTTTCAAAGCGAATTTTAGCTTGATCCAATTTTTAAAGGATGCAAATTCAACATAATGAATAATATCAAGAAAAATCAGTGAATATCTGATACCTAACTGTACCAGAGAAACATGCAATGATTAGTATCAATCTTGAATCTGTGAATGTAGTTTTTGAGAAGTAGTAATAATTAATTTAATAGCTTTGAAAAATTCAGTAGTTTTGAAATATATAGTTATCTTCATAAATTTCCAAAGCTTATATAAGGACCATATCAGGGAAATAAGGAGGCTGGAGAAGAAGATTTGTCTTCAGCTATATTTTCCTGTTTTAACATAAAAGTCAGAAATAAACAATGATATATAAGAGCATCATGATGTTTGAGAAATTGAGATATATTTCTCCTCAAGTAGTAGTATTTTCTGAAGGTTCAGTATTGGCTTAGATATAATAAGTCATGGCAGCAGGATATTTTCTTCTTACTTCAAGCTGATTCAACTAATTTAATACATGCCCCTGCAGTTAAAAGTCTTTAATGTCTATTCATGGCAAAAGAAAAAAAAGGTTAGGCGAGATGATTAGAAATATCTTCAAATTTACTATGAAAATTTTATTTCCGTGTCCATAATGTTAATTCTTAATTTTCATTGTCATGGATTCGAGTAATCCAAAAGTTTCTGACAGATTGTACTTAAGCTGTGTTTTTGTGTTTCTCAGCTTCAGTTTATCAGCGATTTAAATAAATGATTTTACCAAATTAGATGACATTAGTGGTAGGTAGTTGATACAAAAGGCAGAATAGACATCATCTCTGGTTTATTGTTGACCATCTTTGAATCATGTAAACTTCTTATAACTGTGCATAAACCTGATTATCATAAACTTATTTAATCATTTCTGGGTGCTTAGATATTATTTTGTTGACCATGAAACCATTGCCAAGCAGCCTGGTTTAGGATCAGTTATAAATAAGCATGATGTAATAATACATATGAAGCCAATTGGTTCTTCATAAGCCACTTCTTGTTTTTGTGAGCAAGGATTTAAATTACCTATTGTTGCTGAGTTTTTTTGTGCATTTTGAAAACATGAATAAAATTTGAGACTTGCCTTCTACCAAACAGCAAGCAGTGGATTATATTTAAGGTTATTGCACCCTACCACAAAAAAAGTGTTTATTAATGGATATGATATGGTCAGCTGAATAAAGCCATCAAATCAGTGAAAGCTTAGAACAGCTAATTGCAGAAAATTTGTACTCATAATGTTCTAAACAGAACTTTTAGTAAAATCGGGGGGTCCAACAAAATAGTAGAAATTGAAGAAGGCTTTTTACAAAGTGCAAAAAAAAAACAAAGCAAGTTGAATACTGATTGTTTTTTAAGTAATTAATTATTGTTGTTTATTAATAAACAGGCTTCATTCAGAATTCCATAGGAACAATAGTGCAACTTTGGCAGGATCTTCACCTGGTTTGAAAATAGCCAACTTTCATGGTTAATAAAAGCCAGTAATCAATAAGGATAAAATTTTGCATTGAACTTAGGAAACAGTAATGGGTATTCACTTATTATTCCAAAAAATGGGATGATACGTGAATACCCATTTCTGTTTCCTAAGTTCAATACAAAATTTTATTTTTAATATAATGCTGGTGCATTCATCTGTCTTGAAATTTGTACTTATGAATCTTATGCTTTTAAACAAAATTGAAAAATGAACAACTAAACACAGAAGAAATGTAGGACCAGTGAGAGGGTTCCTTGCTAATAATAAGTCACTAATAATATTACCAACAATATTTTATGTGAAATTATGTAAATGTGCTTGGGAACTTACCATTCAATAAGGAATCTTTCTCTCGATCTTGAATTGTTTGATAGTTTAATATGCTGAAAGAAGTTTAATCAGACAATATTCCTTATCTTTCTTTTTTTGCTTCTTTGTACTGCTTATATAAAAAATTATAATTATTATTATATATATTTTGCTTTTCTTTCTACTGCATATATAAAAAAATTTTATTCTAAATTTTTAAACCATTTTTGTCCTTTCAGTTATTTTTCTTTCATTTCTGCATGGAAGCTAGACTTTATTATTCAACTTTTAAGTAAAATAATGTATAGCTCTCTTTCAAGTTGGCTATTTTTAAAAGTTTTTTTCCCATTATTCATAAGCATGATCCTTTATATTGTTGCAGATTTTATTCAATTTTTTGTATTATTTATTCATTATAATTGTACAGTCAATTTCCAATTAACCAGGCCCTGTCTGAAAAACAAATGTTTATTTATTATAAAGTGATGGAAAATTTTTTGTTAACTGTTGTTATGCAAAATACAACAATATATAAGTTGTATGGGGTAGCTGCAATAATAGATAATTTCATGGTCATTTAATATTTAATTTCTTCATTTCTAATGAATTTTATTCATCCTCTATTTACAATTTGTTCCTTTTGTTTTAGACAGTGCTTTAATTTACTTAATGACATCAATTTATTCTCCATATTAAACTGCTTGAACATACAGGTAAATTGGTAAAGTACAGTAGTTTTCTGTTAATTATAATATGGAGTATTCTCCTCCTTTTTTTTTTTTTTTTTTTTATTTATTTATTTTTTAATTGCTGTCATCTTAACTGATTTTTGAGTTTGGTAAACATCATCCCCAGTATTACTTCAGTTATGCAGGAGTTGATTGTATGTGTATCATAATTTTATTTTTGGAATTATAAAATAATAAACATGTTTGTTGCTTTTGTAGAAGGAAATTGTTGTTCACAACAGGTTTGATCCTATGGCAGCTGTACCTGAGAAACAAACCCTGATTAGTAATAGTTATCTTCTTGAAAGGTTAGATTTTGTTAATCTTTATAATGAATTCATAATTTAATAGCAGCTTTTGCTGAAATATTTGAGATTATGCAATAAGTAAAGATTGCTTTTATATGAAATTACTGTATTTAATTCAGTTTAAACACATTACTTGTCTTAAGATATTGAAAGTGATCATTTTGTAGCATATTGGCTGTTATTTTTTACTATTAAACAATATGTATATCGACTGACAATATAAACAAGGTATTATGAAATATAATTCCAGTTCTCTAAGTATCATACATAATAATTGTTGGCTAACAAAATCATATTAGTTGAAAGGTGAAAAATGTAATTTATAGATGTATTATGAATTGAAATTTTAATTCATGAATTAAAGAGAACCAAATGGTTTTGTAATAATTTATTTACATTATTGTCATATAATTAGTCTCAAACATACAATTGTCTATTAGTTTTCAACTTTCAGTAAGCCCCTCTCCTTGTCTTTTCTTTTACAGTTTCAATTTTTGCTTAATCTCTCTTTTTTTCCCTTTTTATTTCTTTTTTCTCCTGCTGATTTCTTTCATTGTCAAACAGTATGACACTATGCCATATTTTATATTTTTTTGGATAACAAAATTTGTAAAGAAACTAAGCAACTATTATTTGACGATAATTAGCTTTATTTAAAAACATTGCTAGCCAGGTGTTAAGTCATCTTCTTCCATGAAGGTATGATTTTGTATTTTATTTTTTAATGAACTTAGCATTAAGAAATTAATTAAAAGTACCCTTCTTTTTTTGTTGATATTCTGTGTCTTTTATTGGTTATCTCAAAACTATCAACATCTTCCTATTTTAAATCTGTGTTTTAAGAAAATTAAACTTGTCTATTAGCTAATGTAAATGTGAAACCTTCCCATATTTCCATTTAATATTTGGTTTGATGATTGATCATAATAAATCATGCATCAAAACTCACCAAATACTTCACAGAATCTTTTGTGGGTTATTCTTTGTTTTTATGTGAGTCTTGGAGATTTGCCTAGTTTTTAAAACCGTTTGGTGCTTTTGACATTTCAGTAGAGAGGTGGTTTTTTTTTTTTTTTTTTTTCTTGTCATCGGCTAGCATCTGATGCCAAAATCCAGATGCATTTTGTTGAACAAAGTTTGAAACATATCAGTTCACACCCCGACTTACTGGATATGAATCTCCTTTTCTATTGTCATCCTATGAGCCTGAAACTTTTGTATCAGTTCTGCTATAGTAATCTAATAACTATCATTGGCATCCAGTAGATCCTCATCTTTCAATTCCTGAGATCTTACTTTTTTTTAAAATTTTCCAGCTGCCTTTCACCATGATTAAAGATCTATATTTGATGTTCACTCATGCATTCAAATATAGCATTATTTCACATTTAAGTGTCTATATATTATTTAACAAGCTTTTATCACACTGTAGATAAAAGATTTCATACAAGTACACTACATTGTACTTGTATGAAAGCCAATGTATTGATTGCCTAATTTGCTTCCTTTGGATCTTCATTTTTTCTCCCTCTCTTGCTTAGAATGCAGCACACATATCACAACCTTTTACTAAAGAGTTCTCTGCAGCCATATGCTACTCGGTCAACTAATGAATATGAACAAAATGTTCATAAAGTCAAATTTTACCAATAAAAACTTTCAAAAACTTTTATGTGCACCCTATAAAAGAATGTCTGTAAGTTATAATATATGTATAAATAATTTTTTTAAGTTTTAATATTATATATTAAATTATAAGATAGATTTGAATATCGTGCATTTTATAAAGCAAAGTGTTGTATAGTTTTGACTTTTAAATAGCATGTAACTAACCTTAAATAAAACATACTATATTCTGATTTTTATTATGTATTATTTTTTCGTTATCATCAACATTAATTTTTTTTTCTTTAAGTAAACTATGTTCTTAAGCGTTTTTTAATTAAATTTACATGCTAAAACGTTGTTTATTGCTGTAATTACTTTTGCACAAGTTGTTCAATTTAACTGTCTTGTAACATTTGCTAACAGTTTATCTAGTACTTCAGATTTCTTATAAATTTTCACGTTAGAATGCCAATTTAAAAAATCTGGAAATGGAAAACAGTTGATAGTTCTGAAAAGCTATTATTTCCATATGATTGTGGTGAGAGCCATTTGAAAAAATTAAATTTCTTTAGACTTCTTTTGACTAAACTTCTTTGGAAGGGGGGGAGAACTTAATATTTTATTGCAACATCATTTAATGAGAACAGTATCCTTTAGCATTCATATGTAATTCTTAATTTTCTATCAATTATTTTTGCATAAAACTTATTATATATTCAATTTTTGTATCTTAAACTATTTGTTTTTATACTATTTAAAAATTCAGTATTTGCAAATATTTTAATGTATGAGTTTTCTTATATTTTAATTACAGAGTGACCAACACACGTGAAAATTTTGCTCTAAGTATACTTGGAAATTTGCTCACTGATGGTCCTAATTCACCATTTTATCAAAGCTTATTGGAGTCTGGGATTGGGCCAGACTATAGCCCTGGTACTGGGTAAATGATAGTTTTTCTCACACTCTTAACTTAAATTAAAAAATATTTTAAAAAGGTTTAAATACTATAGATGTTTGTATTTAAGAAAGCAATACCATATATGATATGATGCAATAATATAAATATATTAAAATGTTACCGATAATAAAATTTTGAAGCCAAAATATTCTACAGTCTAAATCTTTATGGTTTCTGAAGTACAAGAGTAATAATACATGATTGTACTATAAGGTATTTTGATTTACTAAAATAGTTTATATAAATTGCTATCCCAGTTTTTTATTGCTAATATGAAGCTAATGAATTGCATGTACAGAGGCTGTTTGCTCATTTTTTAACTGCAACTAAATTTTTGGAAGTGTAAATTATCATCTGCTACTTGACAATTTTGTTTTCATGCGAAATATCACTTTTAAAGAAGCCATGGATGGGACAACTATATTTGCTCTTTCCAAAGAAAATTATTCATATTTAGTTAATCAAAAATGTTGTGAAAGCCATCATTTTCTATATCTAAAGTAGCGATGCATGATACTATCAATAAGAAAAAACAGAATGTCTTTTGGTTCAAAGAGATAAATTGTACAAATTGCATATTTGAAGGGAAAAACAGAATGTTTCGAATGTTGCAAAGTTAAGAACTTTAATGTTAAAAGAGAATCTGTGAAATCAAAGTAAAGTTGCATAATCATTAAAATGCTTAGTGTCAACTGTAAATAAAGGGATTAATACTGATTTCAATCTTAAAAGGAAAAAGAAATATAATGTGCATTGTCTTTCTCCCCAACATACAACCGAAAGCAGAACACACTGCAGAATTCTCTATGAGAAACAATTATTCAGACAAAAATGGGAAAATGTTGTCACAGTAATTGAATCTTGGGTATATTCAAATGACTACAATAGAAAGAGATCCATTTATTATCATCAAAAAGAAGGGAAAAAAATCTTAGACCATAATTTAAAGAATCTAAGGAAGTTTTTAAAAATGATTTATGGTTGTTGCTGATTTTTGATACAATGATATAAAAAATTTTTGATATAAAAATTAAACAAAGTGCAGAAAACTGTTAAGATCAAATCCATATATTAAAAAGAACATATTTTATACCCAATTTTCAAATATAAAATATTTTCTTTTTACCTACAGTGACATCAATCAATAGAACTCTATCAAGACAAAGCAAGCAGCCACACTTCAAATTCCACTGTTAATTTCCTGGAAAAAATGGAACAACAATCGAGTATCAAGGCCATAGCCTTTACTCATATTCCTACTAAATCTCCTGACGTATAACCTACGGATTTCTGTACTTTTGTGCTCTTAAAAAGTGAATTGTCCAAACGTCGACTTACAGTCCTCCTTAGACTCTGGAAAGCTGTTCAAGAGGAATGGATTAAAATACCTCTTTTGGTACTAAGAAAGGCTTTATTTTCTTGGAAATTACAGTGTAGAAAAATAATGAAGGATAAGAGGTATCAAATGGGACATTTAAAACAAAAAATATTTCTGTAAATACAATGAAAGTCATCTAAAAAATATGCGAATAGCCTCTATAGGTACTTTAATTTTTTAAAACTCATCATTATATACTTATCTGTTTTTTATATACACCCTAAAAATCCTTTTTAAAAATATTTTGCTGTATTTATAGTGCAAATTATACATAAAGATTTTCCTCCTCTTTTGTTTTATTGTGTAATTGATCTGAAGATATCTACTATTGACACTTAATTTTCAAATTTTGTTGCTTCAACATGTAGCTCTATGGAAAATTAAGTAGCATGCTTTACGATCAGCAAGAGGTGTAACTAAGATGAATATTGTCAACCAGTGTAAGGCAAAGTGAAAACATTTCAAAATAAATAAAATAATAGAAACAGTAACTTATTGTGGTTTTTAGTTAAATAAAAAAGTGCAATATTAAAAATATTTGTGCTATAAATCCTCCCTTTGTGTTCTTTGATTTGAAACTACAAAAATATCCTATATCCGTTGTCCATGTAAGAATATAATTTGAAATTAAATATCCTTCTATTATTAATTAGCTAATATTAATTATATATTAGTACTAAAACAGTTATCTTCATTTTAATAATTATTAACTTCCCATTCTTTAATAATAAAATTATATACTTATTATCATATAGGGAATAATTATAAAATTTCATGTATGTGTATACATTTAAATCTAAATGAGTGCATTTTTATTCTAGCCAGTACCCTAACTGAAAGCATGAATTCAACTTTAAATAATTCCTTAGTATATTGTGTGTAATGATGTTTCATTATTTAGTATGTTTTCTGTTTTAATACCCAAATAGTTATGATGGATCTCTGAAGCAGAGTATATTTTCTGTTGGCTTGAGAGAAATTGCTGAGAAAGATATTGGATTAGTAAAGGAAGTGATTGAATCAACATTTGATAATGTTATAAAGTAAGTATTTTTACTTAGTTCAAATGTTCTAGGTAAAAATGAAACATTGCATCAGTAGTATGTGTGTCTTCTTTATAAAATCCGAAGTGGTTTTTTTTTTTTTTTTTTTTTTTTTTTTTTAAAGTTTTGGAAAGAAGTTCTGCATTTATGATATCTAATACGAAATCTTATTGCTTTTAAATTGAAAGTAAAGAATACACTTGAAGAATATGATTAAATTTTATAGGAATTGGAATTTCTGTTCTTAAATGCCTGGTACATTGTTAAATTTTTAAAAAAGGATACATTTTGATATTGGCTACCCTGATTAGTATAGTGGTTAGTGCTTCTGGGTCACTGGACTTGGGTTAAAATTCTGGAGAAGGTATGGATATTTGTAAGTGTATTGTATGTGTGCAGCATGGGGCACTCAAAATACAAAGGAAACCGAAATTTCTCAGAAGTGGTTTGGTGGTAGGAAAGAGGTTGGGAGATTTTTGGACTGTCCCCAGGGATGCTGTTCAAAAAAATTGAGGCCGAGCTGGACAAAGTTTTGTCAGCTATGTGATACCCAAAACTCATACCAACAACAGTCGCAGTCTTGTGCTTCTTGTCATGATAAAATTTGTGGACTTATTCTAATTTGGTCGGGCAAGTGAGATAAGCCACAGCGATACTCAATTGATTACTCATATTCATCATAATAATATTAATACTGTTGATATTTGTCCTGATAATCACTAGCTACAGCTACTATTCCATTAAAACAACTGGTACAGAAAATCCTGGATTGACGAGAATATTTAAAATCTGTTTTTGCTACTGTAACCTCTCATTATAACATCTTTTTTCTCTGTCATTTATGTTGATGTGATTTTAATATTTGATAGGTAATTCTTTATGCATGTAATGATCATAAAAGTAAATTTTATTTCTGTCCTTTTGACTTTTGAACATTTGTAAGTTTTTGTGTTTAATATAAGTAATTCTTTTTAAGTTTATGCAATAAAACAAAAAATTGTACAAAGTTGTAAAGGCCATTAGAATTGATTATGTCATATTATTGGACATTAGTAAGTCATAATTGTTACGCTTAAAATAAAAATTGTTTTACTATTTCTATCTTTTAGCTGAAGATTTTAAACTTTTTTTTATTTTCTGAATTTGTTACAAATGGAAAGAGAAAGAAGAAAATAGCTCCTGATTTATTTAAATCTTAATGTCTTAAATTCCATAGCCCCTTTATTTATTTTAAGACTTGCTGGGAGTCTTAAAGTATCAGTCTGAGAAGATTTTGTGAGAATGCATATTTAGCCAAATTTTTAAAAGCTAATGTACCACAAAAATCATTTGACTACTTAGTATAGATTTATTTCTATGAATAAAGTTTTGTGTTATGTTTGATTTTTTTTTTTTTTTTTAATTTTTAGTCATTTGTAGTTTAACATTTATCAGATGCATCAGACTGAAAAAGAATTTAATTTTTATAATGGCTTCAAAAGAATATTTTAAAAGAGGATATATTAATTGTACATTAACATTCTTTCCTTAAACTTTTAAAAAATATTAGGAAAGCTAATAAAAATCGAATCTATTAAAGCAGTCATTTAGAAGCTAAACTTATATTTGTAATTATTTAAAAATTAATCTATACATAAATTCACAATATAAACATTAAATTATTGATAAAGAAACTGCCTGCTATTGATAGCAGGTATTCTGCTGAGATTTTGTTTTCTTATATTTTAGTTTACATCATCTATTTGTATATTTTAGTTTACATCATCTATTTGAGTTAAAATGAATAACTTTTATTTAAGATGTTGCTTGTTTTTATTATTATTAGGAATATCAACTTGATTTTAATGTGATCCAGTATATATAATTTTGATTAACCTCTTTGAGTGGATTTTTGAATTTGCTCACTAAAAATCTGTGATTAGACAGTATCTCTCACGAAATTTGGTTAATTACTTATTTTTATCTTTTGCTTTCATAATATTTCAAGATCATTAAAGAAAATAGGATAACACAGTATTTTAAATAATAAATATGCATCAAGTGACAACAAACACCATGACCCACTAAAAATATCATGTTTCTCAGAAGGTTAAAATTAGAAATTAATATGTCTTTGATTTTTTGTATGTTTTTTGTTATAGAAGTAAAAAATCACTGGTCTATTTTAAAATTCAGTATTTATTTATGAATGACAACTAAAATATTTTTACTGTGTTGTAAACAAGGTGTATCATTGTACCTGTAATGTATACTTTCAGAAATGGCTTTCCTGAAGAGAGAATAAAAAGTGTATTACATAATGTTGAACTATCTACGAAACATCGCACATCAAATTTTGGCATACATTGTGCTATGGTGAGTGATTATATTTTATTCCAGTTTATTTTTTTATCTATTATAAAATGCATATATTTATTTGTTTAATACAGTCAAAAGTCTTTAATCCGGAATGATCTATAATTCGAACCTCAAATCTACAAACTTTCTGCGCATGCATCAACACATAATGCGTTAACGCATGTGCATAATACCTTTACGCATGCACATATGTGTCTACGCATGCGAACGGTATATGCTAAGCTAAAATTATCTAATTATCTATTTCGGCTAATGTTGCAGATTGCGTTGTCCCTTAATCTTCTAATTGGATCCGGCTTATTATTTTTTGCAGACTGTTAGAGCAATTTTATAAAAGTAAGCTTGAACTTTCGATTATGTCAAAAAGAATTTCTGATTCTGGAGCTACCAAAGGATCTACAAAGTGAAAGCATGTTCCGATGTCCATCGAACAAAAATGGAATTGCTGCAAAAAATAGATAAAGGCATATCCTTTGATTCTCTAATCATTCCGAAATATGTTTATCAATTTCACGCTGCTCTGGGGGGGGGGATGGAAACGACGACCGCAATGAACTAGAAGTTGATCTGTCAGCACTATCCTTATCTTCAGGGCAGATGTTTTTATTTTATTCAGCCTATAATTCCTTACTAAATGTAGTATTTCATCACGATGTACTTCGTCTTTGATATGATTTAAATCAAATTTCTCGCCATTATAAATATCACGAATACGCATCAAATAGTGTTCTAGTTGCAATTTTCTAATTTCGACTATGCGTAATGTATGCTTTACGCATGCGCGCGTTGAAAGAAATGTTTAATAAAGTAAACAAATAAATGTAAAGCTTTTTTTTTGTAAATTTTGTTACCCTTTAGATCATAATTGCTCTTTATTTCATAAATTACGGTTTCATATTTTTAATTTATAATTTCTGTATGCCATCTTACCAAACTGATGATCTATAATCCGGAAAAATCGATAATCCAGAATCTGTGAAGTCCCAACGAGTCCGGATTAAAGACTTTTGACTGCATTGTTTTTCTTAAATGTTGTTGTTATGAGATGAAGAGTATTATGATGCACATATTCCCAAAAGAAATCACCTGGAAATTTTTATAAATGTTGTAATACTTCATATATATATTGAAAATATATATATATCGTTGAATGTGCTACAAAATCATTACCAATTTTGAGTATGTTTTGGAGGGGAGGAAGAGGAAGTAATTTTTTTTTAGCTGAAAAAGCGGTTAGATGGGGCAGAATGTCCTTATCGTGTATTTTTAGAGGGCCACATCAATTGTTTTTCTATGCGCTATATTTAATTCCACAACACTGATCACAGTTTGATAGCACTTGATGATGAAATCTCCAGTAAGCACACAAAAATAAAACAAATATTTTCTGCACTTGCAATATATAACGTTTGGATTTGTGTATATATAATTTATTGAATACTTTAAGAAAGATTATTAAAAAAATTGTCTTTAGCACATTAGACATTTGAGTTTATTAACACATTCATCATGGCAGTGGTACACCTTCGTCCTCCATGTGCTGAGAGTCCCCCTGTAGTCCTAAATTCCTTTTAATTTTTTTTATTTTACTCTAAAAAATAATAATCAGTTGTAATCAGTAAGAATATCTATAATTATATCAAAACTTATTTTTGTATATGGACATAAAATAATAATAATCGTTAATTTTGCATAAAGTTAGAATTAGTCTAAACTATGACATTTTTCAAAGCAAGGCACTACACATAATACATGCTTTGATGTGCATGGTTTGCATAGATGTTATGTTTCTCATTGAATTTAGTGGGAATACACATGGCATGCTTCCATGTTGGTTGAGCTTTAATTGATGTGGGGGATATTGTGTCATAATATTGGTCTTCCATTTGCAGCATATCTGAAGGCTTATGGTGCATGAAATAATTTCTAACAAAATGATGTACACCTGCATTCACTAGAATCACTTCTGAATTTGCCTTCTGCTGCTTTTAATGTACAAAACATAAGAGTTTAAAAACTATCATGTCCTAATGTTGAAGCACAATTTTTCTGTGTCGTTTTGATGATTTCTGCAACATTGAGTAATAGAAAAGTAGCTAACCAATTCTATCAATCCTGCGTATGTGTTTGTTGTAATCTAGACCAGAGTCTGGTTTGGTGACAGTTTCCACTTTTCAATTCTTATCACCTGAGATCTTCATTTTACCAGAATGTTCAGTTTAAGTATAAGGACATCTCATTTGTCTTTCTATTTCATTGTAACCATATGATGCTGTCTGTTGTTTCACCTTGTTTTAGCTTTTCGTTTACATCTTCTTTAGGGAGGTGTTTTTTTGTTTTTGTTTTTGTTTTGTTTCCAGTATTTCACATAACATTGTCTTGTTTTCAAGGAGCTTATTTGCCATAGGAATACTAGTGTAGTAACTCTGTGTAAGGCATGTGTCTTTTGATTAGAATTTTGTCCATCAAAGCCATTACAGAAATACAAATCCTTGGCAAACATGAAATGGACTTGTGGAACATTATTTTGCATGCACATTTTCTTAATTGTTGCCATTTAATTTGTCAAATACAAGAATTTTGATTATATGCCGCACTCCGCAGAGCGTCAGCAGCATTGAGTTAGCCCTTTTTAATGACTGGTTTGAAAATTCATTCATTAAAGAAGTCATATATTACATACAACAGCAAAACATGAGCTTTAAAAAGTTATCTGAATTCTTTAGAATGCTCTAGTATGGTTACTTACTGTGCTTAAGCCCTCACAACATTGCATCCAAATGTAGAGGTTTTATTCCTTTCACCAAAGTCCACTTCTTTAATCCAACAAATAGATCAAGGAATCATAAAAGCATTTATAGCCTGTTATATACAGGGGTTGTCTACCTTTTATCACCCATGCACCTCTCCCCCCCCTCTGCTAGAAATTCATGCCTTCCCTTCCAAAACTTGAAGCATACTATTATTTAGATAATTTTTTAATGTATTTTATTAATTAAATTGCAGAAAGTATGGAAAATGTTGATAAATACCCAAACTTGAATAAAAGTAGCTTTTTTTTTGTTGTTGTTATGTATTCACAAACTAAAACTAAATACTGAGCAGTTAAATAAAAGGTTGACTATATTCCCCCCCCTTCCTGAAGCTATGAAATTCCTCTCCAGAGAGGAATTCCCCCATGACTGAGAACCCCTCACACTAAATAAAGGAAAGCAAGACGCACTAATGGTGTTTTGATAGCATTTCAACATAAGACACCATTAAAATGATTATACTTGCATGTGAATTCATGAACAGTGAATGCTTGCTGGCCCAAAGTTGTCAACAATTTTAAAAGATTTTCATCAGCAGAAAATAAAGCTTGGGAAATCATGCAAATTGCAAAAGCAACAGATGGCAAAAGATTTTCAGATATGGGAGAAGGAGAGATTAAAGCTTTAGTTAGAGATTGACAATCATGAAATGACAACTGAAGAACTGGATGATCTTATAACAAGAGCTAACTAAGAAAGCAGCAATAGTGAAGACGATGAAGAGCCTTTAACATATAACATAGCAAGTTAAATGACCTGCTAAAAAAAGCATAGAAACTGTCTGATTTTGTAATGGAATTTTATCCAAATGAAGAAAGAAGGAATTACTTTATGAGAGGTATTGAAAAGCTTTGTGCTGCTTGTTGTGAAATGTTTAGTGAGTTGCATCAGATATTATCCCAAGCAAAAATCACCTAGCTATTTAAGAAAATAATTCTATCGTGTATCTACGTATTAAGCAGCAATAGAAATTCCTTTAAATTGCATTTGTTTCATTTTCCCCTTTTAATTGCAATAATATTCAATTATCTATACTTTCTTAATTTGAATTATACCAGTTCATTTTCTTCATAGAAAGTTAACTTTGTGGAATGCAGTTTTGACATAATCTCCATGTTTGGAAAGGATTTACTATACTTAAACTTTCTGCATCACCTAATCCAAACATAGGATCCATCATACCACAATACACAAGTACAAATGCATTCTATATGTAACCACTTGGATCACAAAGCATGTAAAATTTTACACTGCACTTGTGCTGTTTGTCCAGAATATAGTAATGAAAAAGAAGACATCCTTGCCACAAAATTATCATCTCATCTACTGAAAATTCTTTACTTTGTTTATAAATATTTTTAAAATTATCCAGGAGAAAGTACAAATCTTTTACAACTTGTACATCCTATAACCATTGGTTTATTGATCATTGCTGAAGTGCCAAAACCTTAATAATAGTTTGAATCAGTCTTCTGCCATTGTGTGTTTCTAATATTGAATTACTTGACCAGTAGTCTTCAGGATGAAATTTCTTGATAAATTTCTGCTGCAAAAATAAGTCCCAATATTTTTTCAGTATCTACAGCTTCAGTGGGTTTCCAAAAACATATGCAGCTTTTTGGTTTGGCTGTTGATTCATGTATACATTGCTCTGCATACTTGTTGGTTTCTGACACAATAATTTGCATAATTTCTTTAGTGACAAATGAATGAAAAATTGTTATGGGTCTGCACATCTAGGATGCATTATGCCACTAATGAAAAATATCATTAGTCAGCATGTAATTCCTATCAGTTTTACGCCTTTCATAATATAATGTTAAAGCCACATGAGAATAATCGGTTTTATTACTTTCTGAATTTTTTTTATTACTTTGTTATTCAAGCCTGAAGCACACAGAAGTGAATTCATATATGCTCTCATCTCCTTCTGCACTTTCTTCAGTTCAGTGTCATGACTTTCATCTTTGGTGATTGAATCGGAAACATGATCGCTAATTTCACAACTGCTTTTCTGATGAGTCGATGTCATCAGCAAACTCTCTGTCAAATAATATTGTCTCATCAATCAAAGAAAGCTTTCTGTTTATCATTTTTTTTAAAAAAAGTTAAATATTTTTCAGTATCTACAGCTTCAGTGGGTTTCCAAAAACATATGCAGCTTTTTGGTTTGGCTGTTGATTCATGTATACTTTGCTCTGCATACTTGTTGGTTTCTGATACAATAATTTGCATAATTTCTTTAGTGACAAATGAATGAAAAAATGTTCTGGATCTGCACATCTAGGATGCATTATGCCACTAATGAAAAATATCATTTGTCGACATGTAATTCCTATCAGTTTTACGCCTTTCATAATATAATGTTAAAGCCACATGAGAATAATCAGTTTTACTACTTTCTGAATTTTTTTTATTACTTTGTTATTCAAGCCTGAAGCACACAGAAGTGAATTCATATATGCTCTCATCTCCTTCTGCACTTTCTTCAGTTCAGTGTCATGACTTTCATCTTTGGTGATTGAATCGGAAACATGATCGCTAATTTCACAACTGCTTTTCTGATGAGTCGATGTCATCAGCAAACTCTCTGTCAAATAATTTTGTCTCATCAATCAAAGAAAGCTTTCTGTTTATCATTTTTGTTTTAAAAAAAGTTAAAAATTTGTATTATTTGTAAAAAAGCCAATTGCACAAGTACGAAAATTTGACCAAAGCTGTAAAATTTATGCTATTGATGCAATCTTGTAGAAATTCTATGAAAACAAAATAATACAAATATAAACTTTACAAAATATAAACTGAGATGCACTGAAAAGTTAATAAATAAGTCACTGAATGTGCTGCGTTAATAGAGAAAAACCTTGTTTATAGGAGGAGGTATCTCATCAGCACTCAGCGATTATTCTTGGAAGATGATATTTCATTTGTAGCAATGAAAGAGTTAAATATGGTGATGTAGAATAATGTTGATAATTGTACTAGAGTTAAAAGTAACTAACCACTGCAGTTTTTTTTAAACTAAAAGTATGTGATATTTGAATATTTTGATATATATATATATATATATATATATATATATATATATATATATATATATATATGAATAACTTTGGGCATTCATCTATACTTTTAGTTCTATGATGAGAAGTAATATATTTTATCTGTGTACTTTAAGGTGAATTAATATTATCTAGTACCTGCCTTGATTTTGTTTCATTTCTGTATGTATGCATTTTGATCAACACCCCCCACCCCCCAAAAAGAAGAAATATCTGAAAACTTTCAAATTTTATATTACGTCCAAAGGGGCTTTTTTTCATATATACACATTCAAGAGCATTTCAGCAGACAATCCTTTGGGCTAAAGATGTTTAAAAACAGCATATCTTTAGAATTTCCAATAGACAATCTTGCACACTGGAGATAAAAATACTTTTCTCCCCATACTGTGTTGCCATTGCTCATTTTGAAATCATTGAGTTTGCTAATCAAAAGTCATTAAAGTTTTACAAAATAGGAGATAGACAATAAAACAAATTCTAAATTCAGGCTTCCAGGTGCGTGTATTCGGGTGGAAAATTATGTTTTTAAATTTAATGGCTCTAGGTAACATTGTTTTTTTGCAATGCGAGAAACTTACATATATTCATGCAGATTCTTCATTATTTAATTTCTTTAAATATAATACAGGGTGGTAATATTTGATAGCAGCAATTTGGAAAGTGATGCAACGCTTTTAGTGATACAATTCAAAATGCCGTTTCGAGACTAATGACCCTTCTGTGCTGATGCCCTTTTGGATTAAAAAGAAATTCCATAAAATTAACAACTGTGTTAGTTTCATTTGAGAGAGTAAACAGAAAGTGAAAAGTTTATTACTACAAGATTCCATTAATTCTTCAAATGGATATTCACTTCCTTAATGCTGAACATTCAGTTGAATTTGGCAGGTTGCTCATGAAAGCTGCAGAGGACTTAGTTATTCATCTAACCTAGTCTGTAAATTCATTTTTTTTACTAAAGTTTTTTTTATTAATATATACTTGAGGAATATATTACTTACCAAACATATATTTCTGGTATATTCCCTGGCTTTCAAACTTTGTTTAGCCATAATGAATTGAGTAATGTTGCATGGGATCATGAGCATAACACACGATGTAAAAACCTATGCTTCTGATGATTAAATGTTCATTAGAGGCTTCTGGTGAATGCAATTTAAAAGTATTATTTTTTAAATGTTGTTGTTTTGATAAATACATTGCAAGCCAATCATTTCATCAAAAGATAAAGTAATTTTTTTAATGTTTAAGAGAAAGGAAGTTGCAACCTTTTTTTATTATCCATTTAATCCTTTGGATATAATACCAATTTCTGTAATAATAGGTAAAGGAATTTTTAAGGTTTTATTTATATCCAGTTCTTATTCTATTCTTTATATAACATTTGAAAAATTATGCCATAAATTTTTGAAATCTTATGTTTATTTAATATATTAATTTTTCTTTACCCTATGAAAACACTAACAACTGTTATTTTGTAAATAATAGGCTGTTGATTCGATGTGGAATCACAAAGGTAATCCTGTAGTTGCTTTTAAGGTCAATGATCATGTGAATTGGTTTCTTAAGCAACTGGAAGAAAATCCTCTTTTTCTACAAGATAAAGTTGTGCAATATTTTAAAGTAAGTATTTGTTAAGAAGAGTTGAATTGAATTAAATGCTATGGGAAATATAACGTATGAAAATAAGTTGAATCATACTTGAATATGTACTTTCTGTATACATATGTGTGTATGTTTGTGTAAGATAAAAATATTTAAATCAAAATTATAAATTAGCAATTGTTCCTTAATTCATCCTCTCTATTCTAAAAATCGAAAAATCATAATAACTTTTCTGGACTGCATCATTTCTAGATCAATCCATCTTGTAAGGCTTGCATTATGCTGATGACATAGCCAATTCAGAATCTGAAATAAAAATTTCAGGAACTGAAGCTTTACTAACCTAAACCAAAACCTTCGATTGGTAACTCTCCATATTGGACAATTGTACACCTTTGACTTTGGGTCTCTTGCAGTCAAGATGGTGCTTCACTCCCATTGCTTTGTTATGCTGTTAACTGTGTCATTATCTAAAATGTGGTACTCTGTGTAAAATTGTGGCATATGTATTGTACCCATGATGTGTGATGAAAAATATATTTTCAATAATTAGTTCATGTTCAGCAACAAAAATTGCATTCAATTCGGCCATGTCTGTCTGCAGATCTCTTCTTCGAGTGTCACCTTTCTAAATGCACAGTAAAGTTTCTTTAAGTTATAATGCAGAGAACCATCATCAGTCCATTGCAACTTACTGCAAGTCATCATATTACATACATAATGCATGTAATCTAAATTACATTCCTAGTTAATATAAGTGTGGTTTAGAAATCGCTTTTACTTAGGTTATAGTATTATAGAAGAGCAGAAATTGAACTCACATTTTGATTACATTTATACCACATGAAGTAATTATTGAACAAGTTTGATTTACATATCTTTTTTAATTTGATCTATTTTAGTGTTTTTTTAATCTAAACTATTTATTTGCCTTGTGTTATTTCAGTACAATTTGGACTGTGGATTTAATTTTTCACCAGCCTTTATATGATATAAATCAGTATCAGAATTATCAGATTATGTTAACATTAGAATAAACACTAGAAAAAAATAGTTGTAAAATAAACATATTAACATTAAAACTGGTGTTAAAAAAGCTAAACCAATTTTGAAAAGGAGGAGTCCTATTATTATCTTTAATAAACAGTAAGTCCTATTAATGAATTTCTTTCTTTTTATTCTCAGTTTTTAGAAGTTATGACATCAAAATAATTCAGATATACACTGAAGAGCCAAAACATTATAACCACCTACTCAATAATGTGTTGCACGAACTTTGGCCTGCAAACAGTTGCAACTCGCCTTGACATGGATGCCACAAGTTTTTGGGTAGGTAACTGGAGACAGTTTATACCGATTAACTAAGCAGCAGTCATGCAAATTCAAGATATTCCAACTTGGTGGCATTTGAGCTGTAAGCTGCCACACCATGACATTCCAAATGTGCTCTATTGGAGCAAGATCCATTAAGTGTTCTGACTTTAAATGAAATTCATCCTTATGCTCCTCGAACCACTTCAACAAAATTTGAGCCTGTGGCATGGGACGTTGTCCTGCTGGAAGATTCTATTTGCAGTTGGGAAAACTGACATCATGTAAGCATGCAACTGCTCTGCAATTATGTTCAAATAATCTGCAGCTCACAACTAAGGCTCCCATAGTCACCTATGAAAAAATCCCCCAAATCATAATACTACCGCCACCACCAGCCTGTGTATCATCTGCTCTATGGGGGAGGGCAACTGTTTGCCTCGAAGGTGGCATGCCCTGACACAACCACCGATGTGGTGAATGAGAAATTGTGATTAATCCTACCAGGCAACTGTCTTCCACTTATTTATAATCTAGTCTCGATGTTCCCAGGCCCCTGTAGGTGTAGTTGACAATGATGCTTGGTCAACAGAGGCACACAAATGGGACGTCTGTTGTGCAGTCTGATATCCAACAGTGTCTGCTGAACTGTATGTTCTGAAACACTTGCACTTAGACCTGCATTGTATTGGACTGTCAGCTGAGGCTTTGTCTAGTGCTAATTTTCTTGTACCAAGCAGGATAGTCTCAGACATCTTTTTTTTTTCTTTGATGATGTGTGAACATCCAATACCTTGGTGTCTACTGCTGATTTCACTGTCATTTATCCACTTTGCATAAATACTAATAGATTGTGAACAGCCTACCAGTCGTGCAGTTTTGGAGATATTTGTTCTGAGTTTTCGGGCAATTACAATCTGCCCTTTATCAACTTCGCTTAAATCAGCACGCTTTCCCATCACTCACAGAAGTGATTCCTTACCAATACCAATAATGAACGACGTTACCAGCTCAGCTGAAATAATGCCGTGAGAGCAGCAATTGAGATTGTAATCTACGTTAAGGGTATTGTGTCCGTGGGACAGTGACGAGAGTCTGGGGTGATTCCTTACCTTCTTCAGCAGCAATTAAATACCATTCCTACTTAATCATGTGACCTCCATATCGTCCAGACACGTTCATTGAAAAATGTGGGGATGGTTGTAATGATTTGGCTCATCAGTGTATTTAAGTTTTAATGTATCAGTGAATAGATGAAATTTCATAATTTTGTTATTTTGTTTTGCAGAACAATAATCATAAACTCACTCTTATAATGTCACCTGTTGATAATTTTGAGGCTGAGCAACAAGCAAAAGAAAAGCAATTATTAGAATCAACTATAGCAAATTTAAGTGATGATGAAAAGGTCAAGATATATAATGATGGTAATGTTCTTTCCACAATATATACTTAATAAGTAAATTGAAAACTTTGATGCATATTCAGTACTTCCTAAAATTCAAAATTTGAATGCAAAAAGAAATCTTAGTTCTTGAATGTAATTTATTCCTGAAGGTTGTTTGGCATCCAAAATGTTCATAAACAAAAAATATTTTCCCCATAACAATTAATACAAAATTAATCGATCCATTTCCGAACTATGGATAATTGTTTATTTAAACTTCTAGTGATGTTTTGTGCACACATTCATAACACAAAACCAATGGAATAATTAAATCTAAGGCATAAAAACACAAACACATAAAACATGAAATAAGTTAAAAACTTGATTTAATTTTACTACATTGTCCAAAAGACTGTGGTCAACATAAGTGAAAAAATATGAGCAAGAGAAAGATGAGGCATTATTATCTGGTTGGTGTCCTGTTCTGTAAAAACATTAGGCAATGCACTTTCTGGAATGTGTTGTATCGTTTTTTAGCACCTTGCAACTCTGGTTGAGACTCAGCATCCATTTTATTCAAAATTTATCCACTAAGAGTTGTTGTTATTTACTTTTTAAATCTTTCTAAAATGAGACATAGCATTGTTAGAATTATGGCATAGCTTCTTACTATATCAGTGTGATATTGTTGGATTAAATCTTTTCATCTTATCGTATTTTTCATGAATTTTGTGGATCACAGAACTAACAGCATCTTTCATGTTCTTCTGAAGACATTTCTTCCACAAGACTGAAGTCTGACGACATTTCTTCTTTTGTTGCAGGCTTTTTTTTTAAAACATAGTTCATGATAAGCTCATTTTCCCCCCTCTAGTAACTGCTTTTTATTCTTCATTGTTATTTTCAAAACCCTTGATTTTGCCTAGAGATGCAGAGTCATACGCAACAAGAAAGTTCTTATGTCAAAGTGCTGAAAATCATTTCTTGCAAAACAGTCTGACTATAGTTTCTTGCAATCCAAATTAAGGGTCAGATGATTCATTTGCTGTCATGCTTTGTCAGTGAGAAGAATTAAGGAATAATGGACAGTATTAATAAGTTTCCAGATGTTTCTGAATGTTAATTTTTTGCCACAGGTTGTCTCAAATCACCTTGAAAAATCAATTGTTGCCAACTTGAGTATTTGTAACTGGAGACACCACTCATCGTCTGAAATTTACTGACAGTGGTATTCAAACTATTCAAAACTCCGTTTCTGGTCACAAAAATTTATAATGGGATCATAAGGCAAATAAAAGAACTCAAAAGTATGATGTTATATACTTAACACTTTACCAACTGCTAGTGGTTCAACAGAATATGCATGACCGACCAGCTGCAGATTCTCCCTAATAATAAAATGTAGATGATAAAGCAAATGGCAATTGTTTATCGCCATGGCTACCGATTGATAGGCTATTTTTAGGTAGCCCTGAGAAAAAAGCAATTAATAGGCTATCGGTGATAGGCATTTTTTTTGGGGGGGGGCGGGGGGCTTTTTTTTTTAAGCTGTACATTTTTTTAAGTGGCAAGAGGATAAAAGGCAATAAATACCATGTAATTCCTCTAATGTCTGTTTTACATACTTGGAAAGATGGACGAGAAGATCTTTAAAGTAAAAAAATAGTATCTCTGAGGGAGAGTTTATTTATTTATTTGTTTTGCTGGTGTACTAGCAACAGTAAATACTGGGCATTCAGAGGTGGCCTTTTTTTTTACCCTGGAATGAACTAAAATGTCTGTATTTGGGTTTTAAAAGCAGAGAGAAAAATTCTGTTTAAAAAAAAAGAAAAAAAAAAAAAAAAAAGAACTCTGTGTATTCATGCGATCTGGATGCACAAAAAAGGATCAACTGAAACAAACAATTCTCTGAAGCCAAATCTTTATGCTGATGCACTGTATATTAAGAAGTTTATTGAAGCAGGAAATGTATGCTTATAAGCAGAAAAAATCTACTGTTTACTATTTATATTATTTTGATTTCCCATAAAAAAATTCTGTAAAAAAGGAAAAGAAGGAATGTTTGTGTATTCATGCGATCTGGATGTGCAAAGAGGGATCAGCTGAAACAAACAATACTCTGAGGCCAGCACATCTTTATGCTGATGCACTTTATGCTGATGGGTTAGTACATAAGACAGTTTCTTAAGTCTGCTGTATTAAATTGTATTGTCTTTTAAGGTACACAATTTAAAATTCGGCTGTGAATCTTGTACTACTAATTTTTTGGAAATAATTTCAGCAATTATATCATATTTTATTGAATTGCTTATAGTGGTTAAAATTTAACTTGTATACAATTTCGTGGTATTTCATTAGCTCTTTTGAAATAATGGTAATATAATTCTTTGATGATTTAATCTGATTAATTTGAATGATTTTGATTTTGTTGTAGGTTTAGAGCTAGCAAAACATCAAGAAAGCAATGATGCATCATGCCTTCCAAGTCTTCAGATAGATGATGTTGTAAAGATTGCTGAAGAGACTCCATTAAAATTTACCTCACTTGGTCATTACATGAGTATATGCTTATCTTATTTTTAAATTTTATTACTTTGTTATAAATTAAAATATCAGATGTTGTTTATACTGAGAAAATCAGGATATTAAAATATAACAGTGTTGAAATTGTGTTTCCAATTTTAGTTCCATTCATAATTCTATCCCTTCTACTAAGAAAGCCTCAAATGTGCACAGCTTGGGACTTGAAATTGTGTGGAATTTAGAGTTCGGACCTTAAATATAAAATCATTAGATTTTAGATTTAAAGGGAAAAAATTCTTCAAAAGAATATTAAAAGCGTTTAATTTTTGCCTTAAGGGCCCAAGGCCCAAAGGGTTTTTATCCGAAACAGTTGTGTATTAATTAAATAATATAAGATCATAATAATGATTTTAATTCTTATTCTCATCTTCAAAATTAGTCTTATCTTCAGAAGTCTGTTTAGTATCAGAACTGGAGACTTGCTTTGTTCAATAATAAATCGGTTACTCCGAAAACATTACCGTTTTACTACAGGTTTTAAGTGACTTATTATTAACCCGTTTATATTTTCCATTCACCATAGGATCTGTAGTCAACTTCTAATTAGCCGAACCCTGTTCTGAAAAAAAAGTTGTTTGCTATTGCAAAATGATGAAAAAATTACTGTCACTAACTGTCTACATAAAACAAAGTTTTCTATGGAAAATACAAAAGGGAAAAAAAAAATAAATTTAAAGCACCAATAATAGCAGATGTTATGTACCAGATGAATTCTTCTGGAAAAAGCAAAAGGCTTTCTCTTTTTATGCAAATTTGAATTCACTGTCATTCGAACTCTTTTGTAAATATTGTTCTTTAAATGCCTTTTGTAACTTAGTTATGCTTTCTTTTTGTTTTGACTACCGATTTGATTTATGTAACTAAATGAACTTATTCTCCAGATTAAAATTCTGAAAATACATATACATTTTTAATAGAATTTTTCTGTTAATTATAAAACGAGTTATTCCTCTTGCCTGTGTTTTTTTAGCATCATCAGATTAACCATCAGATTTTTTTAGCGTCATCATATCATGATTTTGAGTAACAATAGGCTTCACCCTTTATGTTATCCAGTTAATTGGGAGTTAATCGTAGTTTTATATTTACTTTTCATTGATTTTCCTGTTACTTCAAAATTTGGAGACTAAACATATTTCTTTTACATGAATCCTTCAAATGGCTTATTTTGTTATTTCAGATTTGTAGTGCGTTTCGCTTAAAATCATATGTGAAATTAAAACCCTGAAATAGAAAATTAAGTACAATCTGAATGTTGAATGTTAACTGAAATTTTAGTCTTTGGTTGCATATTTGTTTGGAAAGAGATTTTTTGAGGGAGGAGTACATCTTCATGCTAGTGATTGAAAGCAGATTTTGCACTAAATGTGCTATTGCTTTAAAGAAAAAGGAAAAAAAAAAAAAAAAAGGATTGGTTAAAATTAGGAAAATTCTTCAAATAAATTGATATAAATTTTGTAGAATTTGGCTGGAAATGTTTTACAGTGAAAGCCAGTTTTTATCCTTTTTCTGATTAAGAATTTTTATTTTTTTATTTTTTAAACAGATAGTGTGAAAGTCCAGTTATGTGAACAACCTACAAATGAAGTTGTGTATTTTAAAGCTTTAGTGGATATTGCTTCTATAGCAGAGGAAGATATCATGTTGTTACCTCTGTTTTGCTCTATAATAACTCAGTGAGTGTTGCTAATTATTTCTTATTTTGAAATTTTGAATCTGTTTTCATTGTGCATTCAAGTAAATTAGTCATCTTTTTTCCTTTCTTTTCTTCTTCTTCTTCTTCTTTTTTTTTTTTTTTTTTTTTTTTGTTATTTACATTACATTAGTTATTGGTATTTTGTGTTACACTTATGTTTTTTCACTTTTTAAAAAACCTGTAATTTATTACATCTTCCTTCCTTACTTATTTTAAGTTTTATAGCTCATATATTGTTTATAATACAATGTTGTTTATTTCTGCTTCCATTGTGTAATTAGACAGCTGGTACTGTCTACAAATCTGTTAGATTTTCTTCGAGTAATTTCTTCTGTCTGTGTTCAAAAGCTAATGTGGGACAATATATTTGACATCTTAAAGAAACTAAAACATAATATTATTTTAAACTAAACAATTAATGTATCAGGAGTGCAAATAAGTCTCCATCCTTTTCTTTTTAATCAAAAATTGGGCATTTGCTGTGAAATAACGGTACATTATTTCCCTCTCTAGCTCTCTCTTTTTTTTTTAATTTGCATAGTTTAACAGTATTACATTTTATTACTAGCAAACTTTGGTCCATTTAGTTTTTGATTCCAGTTTTATACTTGAGTAATTGGTAATTAATCAGCTGTTAAGCATATTTTTAAGTAGAACATTTCATTAACTATTTATTTGATAACTCCTTTATAAAAATATTTTCTCACAAAGTTAAATATTTATCAGACTGGTTGCATTAACCCCTTCGCGCTGACTGTCACGTCTACGTGCCAGCAACAAACACACTCACTTCCCAGCCGACACGCAGGCATGCCAGAGCATTTTCCCGTTCAGCCCCGACTGTCACGTATTTGTGCCAGTGTCATGGAATGTTTTAAAAACTATAATTTCTGCCACAAGATGGCACTGTATGTCCATATGGTTTCAGATACATGTACATTAGACCTTCTACTCGAAATGAGAGAAGCATGACTCACATACACGTGTCACATACACTCACATGTAAACAAAAGGGGAAATAAATCTTTCCGAATGGCGTACTTTATGATGTCTCTTTAAATTCGCACGTGGTAGTTGTTTATTGTAAGTAGAGAAGTTTTATTTTCGCTAAAGCTTTGGGTATTTCAGTTTGCAGTTCAGTATTTAGAAAATAATTAGATCTTGTTAGACGTGAATTCTTTCTGTTTTTACTGTTGCAATGTCAAAGCGTCAAAAATGTTTAACAGAGCATGAAATAGCAGAAATGATGCAAATATTTCAGATATTGATTCTGAAACAGATTCTGATAGTAGTGATAGTGATACGACGATGCTTCGTTTGTTCACATTCCCGGAAAAATCCTCCAAAACGACAAATGAGTTATTACGAGTGCAAGGAGTGTAACATAGGACTGTGTGTACAACAGTTTATAGATCCCTGTTTTCAAATTTTTCATACGAAAAGAGAATTTTAAGTAATATATTTAGTTTTCAGATGTATAATGTTAAAAGTCGTAAAATGGTGAGTAATGAAAGTAAAATGTGTAACATTTAAACTAAGGTAATTAAAGTATATATGAAAATATCTATAAAGCATAAGCCGTTTAAATACTCTGTAGAGCATTATTAAACAATGCGTTGATACTTCGGAAATTTCATGGATTTAAGCTTAATAGCAAAAAAGCCCCTGGCCCTATCCTGATGCTCACATAAGACACTGCCGGCCTCCGCGATACGCGTGCGTTTGCGCTACCCGACGCAAAGGGGTTAACCACTGATTTTATTAAATGATGGAGACTCTATGCAGTTAATCCAGACTGGTTTCAGAATTTCGATCACTTCTTGCATTGAGTAACAAAACAGGAAGAAGTGGATAAGACACCAGAACTTGACCTTCACCTGTTTTATAAATATAGTTTTGTTATTTTCAATTTCTGTCTGAATTTTGATGGAGAAAATCCCAGGTGATAGATCTAAAGGTCTCCTACCAACAAACCACTTGAGAGGTTCACCAGTTGTCCCTTTGCTACATAGAGACTATACACATAGAAATATCCGAACCCTCTCCCCAGAAATCAATCCTGGTCCCAATGCTATGGCAACCAGCATCACTAACTATTATGCCAGTTAGTATGATTTGATGGTCTGTACCTCGTGTTTGATATTCAGATAAGAGTCGAAACAATGTTGCTAATCAATATAATAGGAAAGGCAAGTTTAAGATCACTGACAGTATAATCATTCTGTGCATGGCAGTCTCCTCTAACAGCTAGTATAGAGTATTCTTACTTTATGACCATGCCTTTTATATGCAAATAGTTATTGGATTAATAATTAGAAGTTTCTGTGCCTAAGTCTGCATTGTGTATTTTTGTGTTTCTTCTTAGGATGGGTGCTGGTAAAAGGAATTATAAAGAATTTGATCAAGAAGTTAATTTAAAAACTGGTGGACTCGATGTATCTTTTCATGTGTCTGATAATCCATCAGTTCAAGATAAGTTCGACATGGTATAAATTTTGTATTTCTACAAAGAGTTTTTTTAAAATTTAATTGTAGTTAATTTCATGATATTTAATTCAAATATTATTATAAATATTATCATTTAACCACTGAAATATGTGTGTGCAGTATATATATGATTATATTACCATAATTCTTAAATTTAGTTTTTACTAGATAATAAAATGCTAATTCTGCACAAAAAAAAAAAAAAAAAAAAAAAAAAAAAAAAAAAAAAATCTTTTCTGATTGATATATTTTTGAAATTACTTTTATGAGTTTTAGCATAATAAAATATATAATTCGAAAATTGCATTTTAAGTGTTCAGAATTGCCCAAAACAGAGACTTGTAATATCTGATGTAACTGATAAAATTGATTGAGAACACCTGAGGGAATTTTTTAAGTAAGGTAGGTCCATTTGTAAATACCATTCGAAATTTCACATGTGCACAAGAATAAATGCATGTACAAATTCCTGGCATTTCTTCAGTGCAGCTATTTCATATAAACTACACAAGCTATAACTTAGGGACCCCACTTTGTTAGGGGGCCCTAAAAAATTTAAATAGAGTATAAATATAGTGTTAAAATATAGTATAAAAGGCCCCATATCGCAAATAGCTTAGGGCCTTATCAAGTCTAAATCCGGCACTGCATTTCTTGCACATAATCAGATGTCCCTTGCATTCACAAGTTCATCTGGAGACTTCATAGTGTGAGATTAAAGTGCTTCAGAAAATCGAATGCCCTTTTGACTGTCAAATAATGATTAATGGTAATAAGTGTGAAAACTGTGGATATTCATAGCCAGGTGTATGAAATGTATACAGACAATAAAATGCAGAAGTGGGTGAGATTGTTCAAGAATGTTTGTAACAAATCTTACACTGATCATCTGTCTGTAATCTGACAATTTTGTACAGGCAGTTGAAATCCAAATTCACACAAAGAAGAGATTTGAACAAATGGCATGGAGAAGTAAAAATGGTTTCAAATAACTGGCCATCATCATTGCTAGCATAGTTTTAAGAAGGTATCGAAACACCATTGTTCATTTTGATAAATGTTAAACTAGCATGTTTTTATTTATACCAAAAATTTTATTATTTTAAAGTACAGTGTGTATCATAATGGTGTCTGGAATTTTAATGTGCCATGTCTTCATAAACAAAAGTGACAAGATAATTCAGTGTATGATGATTAAAGGAGGACTAGTTTAAGTTTTATAAACATGAAGAACTGATTTCCTATGTGCTCACACATTTTAGTGTGTCAGATATCTGTCTTGTAATCCAGTTTAACCCACACTTGTTCAGATCAGCCTAACAGATGGATTTTCCGTGGGCTTCCTAGTCATCTTAAACACCAAACTTAATGTTGTCTGATTCTTTTTCTTTAAAGCTGCAAGGAGGTATTTGTGTTCCTACTGTTTCAAAATTTAATGAAACTGAACAACATAAGTAAATAGACAAAGCTGGAGCAAATCTGACTTGAACTAGTCAATCTGAGTTGAACTTAAATCTGACTTGAATAGGCATTTGATGTGTCATGAATGATAGAAGAATGCAGCAAGAATTTTTTATTGAACTTCTATAAGAACTTTTAGATGTTTTTCTTTCCATTACTAGCCCTATTATGCTGTCCCTTTTCTGTATGATTTAGGGGTACATTAAATTCCTGGAAACATGTATTACTCATCTTCTGTGTGTAAGATAGTTCAGCATTGTTTCTAAAAATTGCTTAAGAACAGAATAATAATTTTTATTTGAGTATAAAAGAACATTTTGAAAAGAATACTTTTAGTTCTTTGATCTCACATCCTCTAAAACATTGACGCAGTTTTTAAATAATAAATGGAAAATATAACTTTGAAGAAGTTGTAATTAACATCTTGAGTAGCTACATATTTATCTGAAATATTAATTCTTGTGAGAAATAAAATAAGTATTTATGTATGATGCTGTAAAATTTTTATATATTTACTTCCTGTATTATAAATAAGAGTAGTTGCCATCATTGTATACTCATTGTAAACTCTATGATAATCTATATTTTATTTTGCTTTTTAAATAAATATGTATATACGTAGCGTATTCGGAAACTAAGTACCGTTTCGTTCTAGCGCCGTCGCAGTGCTGTGGTAGGCATCCCGTGCATGCGCACTAGTCTTTCTAGTTCACTGACTTTCAATTGTCGCCATTTTTGTTGCTCTATGTTGTGTTTTCAGTTTGCTGTGTTTTGCTGTGCACATTCAAAATGTTTAAGACAATTAGTTCTCCCGCTTACTGTGAGATTCGTGCCGTGATTAATATTTTTGAACGCGAGGAATGTTAAACCGGCCGAAATTTATCGTCAGGTGACAGAAGTTTATGGTGAATACGCGATAAGTGATGAAATGGTGAGAAAGTGGGTAAGAATGTTTAATGCAGGTCGAACAAATGTCCACGCCGAGGCTCGGAGTGATCGGCCTTCTGTTGTCACCGATGATTTGGTAAGGAAAGTTGATGAAGCAATTCATGAGAATAGACGCTTCACAATGACAACTCTTTCAGAGGCATTTCCACAAATTTCACGTACCGTTTTGTTCGAAATTGTGTCTGACCGCTTGAATTATCGCAAACTGTGTTCCCGATGGGTTCCAAAAATGCTCACTGATGTTCACAAAACAAAGCGACTTGGTAGTGCCTTGACATTTCTCACGCGGTACAGTGATGAGGGAGGAAACTTTTTAAACCAAATTGTGACAGGTGATGAAACTTGGGTGTGTCATTTCACACCAGAATCGAAACAACAATCGATGGAGTGGAGACACACTCATTCTCCGAAAAAACAAAAGTTCAAGTGACAATGTCATCACAAAAAATCATCTGCACTATCTTCTGGGATAGGAAAGGCGTTTTGCTTACTGAATTTCTTCCCAGAGGTGAAACCATTAATGCGGCACGATCTTGTGAGACTTTAACAAAACTAAGGTGTGTCATTCAAAGCAAACGAAGAGGAATGCTCAGTAAAGGAATTGTGTTGCTCCATGACAATGCTCGGCCCCATACTGCTGGTGTCACTCAATTGTTAATTCGACAGTTTCATTGGGAGCAGTTCAATCACCCGCCGTACAGCCCGGACTTGGTGCCATCCGACTATCACTTGTTCCTGCACATGAAGCGCAAACTTGGTGGCAAGCGCTTTGGATCTGACGATGACACAATGCTGTGGAGTCGTGGTTATCGAAACTGGCGGGAAGTTTCTTTGACGATGGTATACAAAAACTGGTCACCCGCTATGACAAGTGTTTGATCATTGGTGGAAACTATGTTAAAAAACAGTTTAAGACATGTATTTTCATGTAAAAATAAAATTGGATTCGAAAAAATTGTTTTACTATTTTTTTTTTCAAAACGGTACTTAGTTTCCGAATATGCCTCATATATACAAACACACATACAGGTTCCACATTTACACACTTAAAAACAAATATTATCTATGTATTAGTTTTGAAGGTGAATTGAATTATCTTTACAATATATATGTAGTATTGTGTTTGCTCAACACATATTGATACTCTCAAGAGTGTAGTATGTGGCATATGATGTATGATAGTGAATCAAAATGGCCTTAAGGGTCCTTGAATGATGTCATGTAGAGCAGGAAGTCTTTTGTCAAGAAATTACAGCAGCATGTCCAGCAGTCCTTGTGGACGTATTGACCAACATTGTTCAAGCAACTGCTTGTGCTATGTTGCTGGCAATTAATGACCACCACTTTAAGTTACTGTACAACTACAGGTGCAGGAAGATTTTATTAAACCTAATCTAACATATTATATATGCTTATATTAACCAATTATTAAGTTCATTGCTATCATTAAGTCAAAATAAAAGTACTTTGTCTTTAAAAGGTGTATCCATTTTTCTGATGGACCCTGTATGTATGCATATGTATATGTATATATATATTATAATCTTATGCAAAATACATTCTTTAGCATTATTGTTTATTACTCTATTTTAAAGTTTCTGCTTATTTATTTTTAGTCTTATTGCATCCAATGTTTTGTATTTAATTTAGAAAGTAAATTTCCTTATTTCCTTCTTTTTATTTATTTTTGTCTTTAGGTTATGATCAATGCTGTTTCTAAGACATAAGTAACAATGCTAGAACTGTGCCAATCAGTTAAACATATATTTCTTAAAAACCTAAAGTTAATGGAAATTATAATTTTGTCTTCTGTTTTTTAATTTTTTTTCCTCTTTCCATTAGGGAATACTTTTTTCATCTTACTGCCTCGAGAAGAATGTAAGTGACATGTTTTCTTTGTGGAAGGATGTTTTCTGCGAGTAAGTACGACACATTTTTGGAATCAATTTGCCTAAAATAATTAACTAAAGCATTAGATTTACAATACCCTTTGTTTGGGTTATTGTAATAGTTAAAGCAATAGGAAGTTTGAACCACTTAAACGAAATATGTTTTATAAATTGCTTGAATTTATATTTTGATCCAAATAAAATGCATACCATCTGTTTTTAAAAAGTTAAGTTTTAGCTCCTTTTCCTGTGTATATTATTCAAAATTCAAGTCGCATTTGATGGCATCATGTTTTAGAAAGTTTAATATTTAATAATGAGAAATAATTGAACAGCTGCATATTTTTCTGACAGTTTCCTCAAATATTAGTTATAGCAAGAACACAAAATAAATACTTTTTTATTTAATGCTGTAAATTTTTTTCATATTTAATTCATAATTGTATATAAAGTACAGTTTTCAACCCAACACAATTCAAAAACTTGTTTTTATAGCTAACTGTAGGTAAAAAAAAAAAAAAATGGTTTTTAACAAAAACAAATAATATGAAAAAGCACAACTTTAAACAATATAAAATGCAACAAAGATTTAAAAAAAAAAAAAAAAAAAAAAAAAAAAACAACTGTGAAAACCTGTGGAAAGTATTAAATTTCTGTATTCAAACATAGGTTTTCTAGTTATGTTATTCTTGCTATTTATCTGCAATTATGTTTATAAATTTTCATTTTAAAAGCTATTGGTATTTGAATTTTCTTTGTATTATATACTGTTTGATCTAATGTATTATATTGTGGTAAAATATGTAATCTTTTTCTGCTTGTAATATCATACCTTTTGTATCATATTATGCTCTTAATTTTTTCCCTTTTAAATCTGAGTAACTCTAGAAATAATTATAAATTTAAATCTTAAACTGTGAAATATTTCTGACTTTGTTTCTTATGGACTTTCTTTTTCCATCTATTAATATGCAATTCAATCTTATTATTGTTATTTTTTTAAGTGTTCAATTGAAGGATAAGGAAAGGCTGTCTCAGTTGATTAAAATGACAGCAGCAGAACTGGCACAAGGTATTGCTTATCGAGGTCATATCTACTCAATGACAAAAGCTAATAGTTCTTTAAATATTGCATCTAATATAAAGGAAAAAGCATCTGGTTTATCACAGGTATAATTTTTTTTAATTTCTATTTTTTATTCCCTTTATCCCAATCTACATAAATAAATCCATTTTATTTTTTGTTAAAAGCAGTAGAATTTTGATTATTTGCTAGTCTTAAAAGAGATAAACTGTGCAAATCTTTCCACATCAGATATGTGAGTATAATAAAGATCTGTTTTTTGTATCATATTATAAAACAAGAGCAAAATAAAGAACAGAAATAAAAATTTGAATTGAAAATAGTTCTTGTGCTACAGTTTAGCTTGCTTTCTATTAAATACTTAAAAATATAATATATAAAATAAATCTGAAGAATTAGGCCATCATAAGCATCAAATATCTCTAACCTAACTTATTTGTACCACTTTAATTCAGTTTTATTTGATACACTGATATAATTTTATGGTGAATTTTCATATGTTGGTACATAAAGTTTAACAACTTGTAATATAAGTGTTCATAAACATCTGATGTGTTATAATTATTAAATTTGCACTCTCAAGTTTTAATGAAAAATTTCTTTGTGTATAGTTTTATCTGATAATATAATACTGTATTTTTTCAAATAGTATTTTAGCTCAGTTATATTTTATTGTACGATATAAGCTGTTATGAGTTTTTTTTTTTTTTTTTTTTTTTTTTTTTTTTTTAAATTTTTCCCTCTCTTCTTATATGTAAACTTTCCCAAGGATGTGTATTGTTTTCTTTTAACATGAAAAATCCCATTATTGTAAAGTTTTCAAATCAAAAGAACCCTAGGAATAAATGATTTAGCAACTTGAGCAAGTGTTGCTACTGCAAGAAATTAAGATCTTTATTTTCGTCCTGCTGTGATATGTGCTGATTCTAAAGTTGTTTCTATTCAACAATGCTTCAGGTATCCTCCCCTAATTTAATAAATCTGCTATTGATCAACAAATTAACCCAATTAATAATTAAAATTTTTATTTTACTTTTTATAATGCATCTTATTAATATAAATTAAAATTCATTTAATTTATATTATGTCTAACTGATAATTTTTACGAAAATATGCAACTGTATTTTAATTAAAAGCTATTTCTAATGACATGTTATGTAACTAGTCCACTTTTTCCATACGTTATATTGTTAAAACTGTCACAAACATTGCACTTTTATTTTTTATAAATTGTATGTTGTCATGTTCTTAAATAAAATCAGTCATTTTTAAATAATTTTGTGCAAGGCATCCTTGTACCTTTCATTCCAATGTCTGAATTTTTTAAGCCTTTTTTTCATATAAAATGGGCTTAATTCTTGAAATTTTTAACCTGGGTTGCCAGAGGAATCATAAACTATTTTTTCTGTATTTTTCAGAGATTCAGAGGTATATAAACAGGTATATTCAGATATTCAGAGGTATATAAAGATTAAAGATAAATTGATATGTTGCCCATTTTGTTCGATCACATTTTGTCATCTATCAGTCGGCTACATAATTCCATATTCATTCGACTTGTCTTTGTCAGTGAAAAACTAAACAAAATACTCTTTATAGCATAATCTGAATTGAATGTTATACCACATGAGATGTTCTGAAGAAAGCAAAGCAAGTTTGGCAATGCATCCCATCCAGGCTGTAATATTTTTTTATGGGTGATCATACTTATGTGTGGTCCCACAATGTCATAATGGAACACTACTCTTTTGTGCTTAGTGAACTCTGGACAGTTCTCAATGATGGATTTGTTCAGACTGTCCAGCTACCGACAGTACACTTTTGAATCGATTATTTGATTCCTTGAAAGGGCTAAAAAGCATACCTGTAAAATCCCACCACACTAAGACCTTTTTCTGATGAATGCTTTTATTTGCGGTGAATCATTAAATTTGTACTAACATCATTTTGTGCACCACGTGAGTGTAAACAATATGATTTTTACTACCAGTTATCAGCCACTCTCATGCTTGTACGCATCATCAAATAAAATTCTGAGTTTGTGAGGAGTAGAAACATTGAGTTTTTTGTATGTGTCCTAACTTCTTCATGTGGTCTGGAATGACGTTTTTGCAATTTCTCATCTTGTGTAATATGGGCGTAACTAACTTAATGCCTTTATTTTATTATCAACATTCTCAGTTGGTTCTGTGAATGAGGAACATAGTTGAGATCAAAACAACCAGCATGGAATTTCAGGAATTATCATTGGCACTGACATTTTTGCAGAAAGCTGTTAACATAAACGTGCAAGTTCTTCCCTTTACAAAAGTAAAAGAGTGAAATACTGATAAAATGAAGTTTGGTCTTCCACCTAAAGTCCGTTGTCACATCTTCCAAGCCACGTTTTTTATGAAGCTAAAACAGTCAGTTGTCAAATGACATAGTAGTAACATAAATGCAGGTGACTCTAGTGCTTCTGAAAATGAGCTAGTGCCATCTGTTGTAAAAATGTTTCATAGTATTTCTGACAATCCAGTATTTATTTTGTAAGATTTTAATGTTTAGTTCATTTAAAACTGTTTTCTTTTAAAGATATTATACATGAAAAAACTAGCTGAGTTGGAAAACTATGATGAGGTGTTGGAAAAACTGAAACAATTGTCCAGTATGCTCTTGCAACGAAGTACCATGAGGTATGACACTTTAATGTGCAATTTTTGAATTTTTTAAATATAATTTTTTATAAAAGCTTTTTTTATGCAAAATGTTCTAGTGTGAGATAGTTCTTTTTTTATAATTTTCATGTACTTTTTTAATTACTTACTTAAAACATATTAGTAGCATTTAGTTATTTCCAGTCATATTTTTGGTGATGAAGGAATCATGCTTATAATTGTTTGTGCTTATTTCTGTTTTCCACACTTTTTCAATGTTGTAAATAAGTAATAAAAAAGAGGAGGCTAAATTAAAAAAAAAAAAAAAATGATACAATTGTTTCCAATGAGAAATACAATCCTGTTATGATCATAACTGCATCAAAAGGATTTCCTGGGAAATTTATTTTCCAGTTACCCAATTGTATTGAAGTGGTGTCTAGTAATGTCATGTAGTTTTTCTAGTTCAAAGGGGCAATTTGCCGAGAAGGACTATTAATTTTGTTTTGGTATTTTGCAAACATCACGACAAGCGTTGTTTTATTTTTCAAATTGTTGCCACCAAATATTATTGCCCTGTATTATATTTAAAGAAATTAAATAATGAAGAATCTGCATGAATGTATATATGTTTCTTGCATTGTGATAAAACAACTGTACCTAGAGCCATCTAATTTTGAATAACGTAATCCTGCTGTGAATATAGGCATCTGGAAGCCCAAATCTGAAATTAATTTTATTATTGATTTCAAATTTTGTAAAACTTTAACAATTTTTGATTAACAAAGTCAAGAATTTCAAAACGAGCAAAGGCAACGTTGTACAGAAAAAACATTTTTTTCTACAGCGTGCAAGACTGTGTATCGGAAATTTTATTAAAGATATGCTCATCTTAAAATTATTTTGCGATATTGCTCTTGAACTGAATTTTGTAATTTAAATGTGAATAACATGCTATTTAATAAATGAAGGTAACTCACAAAATGCTAAAAAAATGCCCCTTTGGATGTAATTTGAAATCTGAAACCTTCCAGACTTTTTTTATTGGGGGGGGGGGTGTTGTTGCTGTTTTGTTTTTTAAACATTTTGTCATTATATAAACATTTTGTTGTATAATCATTCACTCTTTTGGATGTTTATCTTTGTAAGTGTGATCAACAAAACTAAATTGTCTGATGAGTGCTTCTACTTCATTCAGTAACCTTTCAGTAGTTCATAAATATTATTGAGCTGTTTGCTATATTATCTGTACTGTCACTATAGAGTATAATTTTCACTCACAATAAAGTTTTTATTATTCAGTTTTTAACAATCTTTAAGAAAGAGTCATTTGTTTCAGAATGAATACAGTCTCAAACATTACACTAGTAACAATCTTACAGCATATTTCTTTGCTAGTAAATAAATTCTCATTGATTTCTGCAATTGTATTTTTTTTTTTTTTTCTTATCCAGTAGAATGTAAACAGTTTTGTGTAGGTATTACACCAATCAACTGTCATTTCTGGTGGCATATCAAACTCTTTTTTCTGGTATTTAATAAGCATTATTTTGAAGCAGCAACAATAACTCATCTGCTGCTATTGTGAAATCAATTCTTTGCATAAAAGTTGAATTTCTGCCAACAATTCTATATGCTGTATATTTCCTTTGTTAGAACTTAAGCAATTTTTGCATTAGGAAGAGTATCATACTGCTGAAAAAAGTTAGGAGTTAATAAAAACTATAAAGCACCCAGCCGCCAACTGCATTAAAAAATTCTATGATTTTGTTGTTGTTGTTAAAAAAAGTTGAGAATATTTATTACCCAATTTAACTGATTGTAAAGCTGCATTGAAACTCAAAATTCTTCAAAATAAATGTTAGGAAAAAACTTATAAGAATTATTCTTGTGATTTTTTTTAAACTCAAAATAATTTATTTACATGAAATTTGAAGAAAGAAGTTTTGAAATGAGGGAAATAATAGCATCAAAACACAGCTGTAATTAAGCCACTACTCACAGAAATTTCTCATCTTTGTATACAATTTTTGTGCAAATAAAACCAAAATTTAAATACATACATATTTGTTTTTTTGCTCAAGAGGAGACAAAATTCAAATTCTAAGTTTTTCAGTTATTTTTATTTCCAGGAATTCTAAATTTTACTTCCATACCAAAATCATTTAAATTATTTCATATGGGTAAATATGTAAAAAACTGCATGATAATAATTACATTTAAATTTGCTTGTTTATAGTTTTTGGAAGGGAAGAAATCCTTTATCATGCAATCAGAACTTCTGCAACAGGTTCTGACTGATGCATAAGTAAGAATTAGCTTCTATATCTGCCAGCAGAACCATAATCTGAATGCATGTGTCTTGTTTAAAAAGGAATAAAATGTCAGAAAATATCACTAGGGTTCTCGAGTCATTATAGAGGCACAGGGGATTACATTGAGGATTGCACTACCACAAATTGATTGATAGCAAATTTAAAGGTTACACTTCATGTTTAACTTATCTATTTCAGTTTCTGCATTTGCTGGTGTTTTTTCAATTTCTTATACATAGTTCTTCATTTTTCATTTTAGATGTGCAATAAATGCTACACCTGGTGCATTATCTCCTGCTTTTGTAAACCTTGACTCATTTGTAAATGATGTCCCTCAGTATCCAGTTGTCAGTAGTGCAAAACAGGTAAATATTCTTTCTTAGAACTAGTCTATTAATGAAATGTTTGTAATTTGAAAAAATATATCATAGAAATTAGGAAATTATAAAACCTAATGATAAAGTTATGTTTCTGATCCCATTTTTTATGAGTATATTTATACTCTGTTGTTAAAAAAAAAAAAAAAAAAAAAAAAAAAAAAAAAAAAAAAAAAAAAAAATCATGCACATAAAAGAATGGTGAACCATAATGAAACTGATCAAGGACACGGGGAGAGAAGGAGGAAAGTATAGAACAACTGGAGAATTTAAAACTTCATATATTGCAGCAAGAGTGGTCCAGAACCATTACAGATTAATATGCCATAGGACCACTTTGGTTTGAATGCATGCAAAGATGTGCTTTGCATTGTCTACTAACAAATGTCTAATGCTGTTCTGAAAACACCAGATGCAGTGTAACGCACAGCCACATTAAACATGTTTTGTATAACTTGAGCTAGCAGTCAACCATGTCCCAAACATATTCAATTGAGAAGACATTGTCATGACGACCATAAGGGGATTACCATGTTTCAGTAAAAGTCTGTTCCTATGTTCTGTATGTGAATAAGTGTTTGAAAAGTAACTTTGCATGCTACGTCAGTCCACATGATGTGATTGGCATAACACTGGACTGTCGGTGTGCCAGTGCATCATATTGGCAGAAATGATGGAAGTGTGCCATCTACAGTGATATGAAGTAAGCAGTGTTTGCTTAGTCACCTCCACACATATATGTTATGGTCATCTGGGTCAAACAAGAATATGGTTTCACTAGTGAAATGAAACTCCAGTCTTCTATATTTCACTGAGCATGGCCACAAATCACAGAAAATATTACTGATAAACTGTATGTGTTGTATAAATATTTGACTTTGTTAGACCAACCATTCAGTAATTCTCTACTGATTCTACATGACACTAAACTTTCCAGGGATGTGGGTAGGTTCTGCTGAGTGGTTGAAAATGTAACTGGTAATCTGAAGCACCGTGAGCCATCTTCTGCAGCCTGTGGAATCAATGCTAATAACATCATCTTCTTACTATTTCATTTCTGTGACCCTTGTGTCTGGTGATTTTTCTGTGCTTCTTGAAAAACAACAATTCATTCTTTTTGAAACTGGCTTAATTACATGTAACTTTGTCAGGTATAACTCTGAGGCATTCTATTTGGCTGTGACCAACTACACTTCTATAGAAATCACTTTAAATTCACATCAACGAAGAGCACTGGGCCTTTTGTTTCTGCCAGTTTGCTTCATTTTGGTATGGCAGACTTACATATTTAGGGGCTCTGTATGTCTCTCTACAGTTTTAGATGGCTAGATTAAGTGGCAGTAAAGCACTTTTAAATGATCTTCTGTGCATTCCAGAGTGATGAAACTGCACTTAGGTTAAGGGAATTATGCGTTCAAATATCACATGTTTCCCTCAAATGCTGCAGGTGTTATCTAGTAGTGAGAAAAGAAAGTTGGTTCAAAGTTTTCGTAATGTGTTTTTAGCCCCTTTTTTCACAAAGTGCTTTCCGAATGAGAAATCCACTATGCAACTTTTCCTTTATGCAGCATTTCAGATGTCCTTTCTGTCTCCTGCATCATCTAAATGTGCTGAAATACTAATCATTTGCATATCCCAACCTCTTTTTCCTTTCATGAGATTTTGGCATTCATCAGATCATTCTTTCCTGGTGTTGCAATTTTATTGGCCAGCAGTGTATATGGGATGGGTAGACCATCAAGATTAGTGGTTAAAATGGTTTTAGTGTGTGTTCACACAAATTATTGACATGACATTAATGAATGCAAGCAGTTACAGAAATATCCATGGAACTAATTCATTGACAATAAAAGATTTCTGAAGAATTGTAGATGTAAAATATTTGAAGTTGGGGATCAGAAGGAGAAATTTTAAAAAGCCTTTCTTCAAGCAACGTCAGTGATGATATCTATTATTACAAGATAGATTATAATATAGGTTGGCAAAATGTACAAAGACTTTGCCACTTTGCAGGTTATCGATCAAGACCCCTCACATTAGTGCATAAAGTTTGTATAAAGTGTCTTTTTGTAAAATTGTTTTACAAAATTTCACATAAAATTGTAAAAACTACTTTTTATTAATATTGTATTTTTCAGTTTTCATAATGTACATATATTTGAGTACTTTATTTGTGTTTTCTCCAATTTTATTTTTTTTAAAGCTTTAGAAATTGAACGTCATATTTAAAGTGCTTAGTATATTGTATTTTATTATTATTTTGCAAATTATTTTTTACACATTTCTAAGTGTTTTGAAATATATGTATGTTTTAAAAATGTAAATTTTTTTGGCTTTTATCTGTTTTTCCCTCTTTAAATATTTTTTTAAGTGCTACTTGGTCTGCTATATGTTAAAAAATATCTGGCAAATGCCCAGCAATCCATTTTTATTACGTTAATTTTTTTTTAGCTATTGGAAGTTTGCATAAATTTCAATGAAGGTAAAATATCTCAAAATCAAGATTTTTATCTGTTTCCAGAAAAAAATGTAATTTGGTCTCTAATGATTTAATGATGTAGATAGGTGGGTTTGGGGCACTTTTTTCTAAAGCATCATTACATTCGGTTTCATTTTCAGAGTGTGTAGATTATTTTGCTACGGAATATGTAAGCATTTTGAATAATGAAATTAGGAATGTTAAATTATTACTCAGCAAAAGTAGTTTATAACTTGTATTTATAATAATCAAAAATAGATTATTGTTTGAATCGTTTATTTAATTCAAAAGATTTTAATGTATAAGAAGGAATTCAAATAATTATAATAATTAGCCATACTCTTATTTATTTTTTTACACTGAAGGGACAAAAGTCATGGGATACCTCCTAATATTTTGTCGGTCCTCCTTTTGCCCGGCGAAGTGCAGCAACTCGACGTGGTATGGACTCAACAAGTCGTTGGAAGTCCCCTGCAGGAATATTGAGCCACGCTGCCTCTATAGACGTCCATAATTGTGAAAGTGTTGACAATGCAGGGTTTGGGGCACGAACTGACCTCTCGATGATGTCCCATAAATGTTCGATGGGATTCATGTTGGGCGATCTAGGTGGCCAGATCATTCGCTGGAATTGTCCAGAATGTTCTAACCAATCGCGAACAGTTGTGGTCCGTTGACATGGCGCATTGTCATCCATAAAAACCCCATCGTTGTTTGAGTATGTGAAGTTCATGAATGGCTGTAAGTGATCTCCAAGTAGCTGAAGGTATCCATTTCCAGTCAATGATCGGTTCAGTTGCACCAGAGGACCAAGTCCATGCCATGTAAAAACAGCCTAGACCATTATGGAACCACCACCAGCTTGAACAGTGCCTTGTTGACAACTTGGGTCCATGGCTTCAAGGGGTCTGCGCCACACTCGAACTCTACCATCAGCTCTTACCAACTGAAATCGTGACTCATCTCACCAAGCCACAGTTTTCCTTTCGTTTAGGGACCAACCGATATGCTCACGAGCCCACAAGAGTAGCTGCAGGCGATGTCATGTTTTCAGTAAAGGCACTCGAGTCGGCATTCTGCTGGCATAGCCCAAGGAAGACAAATTTCACCGCACTGTTCTATCGGACATGTCCCTCGTACATTCCACATTGATTTCTGTGGTTATTTGACGCAGTGTTGCTTGTCTGTGAACGTTGACAACTCTACGCAGTCGTCGCTGGTCTCGGTCATTAAGTGCAGTTGGTCGGCCACTGCGCTGTCCATGGTGGGATGTTATGCCTGAAATTAGATATTCTCGGCACACTCTTGACACTGTGGATCTCGGAATGTTGAATTCTCTAACGATATCCGAAATGGAATGACCCATGCGTCTAGCTCCAACTACCATTCCGCGTTCAAACTCTGTTAATTCTCGTCGTGCGGCCATAATCATGTCAAAGCCTCTTCACATGAATAACTTGAACACAAATGAAAGCCCTGCCAAAGCACTTTGCATTTATACATTTTCTACGCGATACTACTGCCATCTGTATGTTTGCATATTGCTATCCCATGACTTTTGTCACTTCAGTTTAAATTTTCTGCATCTGAAGATCAAGATGTGACATTATGGTGTTAATCATTTTTGGAAAAAGTATTGAGGAAGAAATGGAGCAATGAGAGCCATATATGAATAAGATATGAAAAATTATAGTTATTATCTTCAATACTGTTTTTAATTGCAACTCATCCTTGAGCTACAGGCAAAAGCAGAATTTTATATTAAGTCATGCAGTTAGAATTTGAATATTCTTAGTAGTGGTAAAGATTTTTACTATCATACTTCTGATCCACTGATTTTGTATCCACAGTTTACTGTAGGATGAAAAAATATTTTTTTTTTTTCCTTAGATGTATGTCAAATGAGACATATAAGTCCTTGACATAATAAAATATTGAAGTTCAGACACATCTAATATTATCAGTCCATTGTTCATTGTTCAGTAATTATGATAATGAACAGCAGCATTCTACTGTCAGACCATGGAACCAAATTTTGGAGGATGAAAGTAGACAGTGTGAACCCTTATGTGTGTTCTCAGCATACAAGTCATTCCTTACATTTGTATAATTTCCTTCCATCAAATCCTCTTTATTGGTTATAAATTTGTTGGCTGAATATTGCTGCTCTCTGTGACTGGAAGGTAAAATTGAGTACTTAATCTACATTTTTGTACCCACACTTTTGTATTAAAATTTACCTATACTTTGCCTTTTGTGTGTCCCATATTCTAATGAATACTGCATTAACCTATTATTTTTCTTCTTACTTTGTTGTGAGAGGAAGAGATTTTTGTGATGTCTACCATTCTTTTAAACAGTACAGTGTAGTATGTATACAGTAATAGTATACAGCTTAGAAATTATATTTTATTTTTCACTCTCTTTTACAGATAAGGGTAAAATCTCAAAATCTCTTTCTGTTACATATACAACAGAGAATATATACTAAAGGGTGCAGTAAATATTGCATAGCTTTATATAATACTATTATAATAAAAACAATATGCAATGTAGTATACATTGTTAATTTTGGTAATGTGTTTCAATGCATAATTTGTCAATTAGAATAAACTGTATTTACATGTGATCCAAGTTGGGATTCTTCTGGAAAAAACATTTCTTTCAGTACAGTGGAAGAAACAGAAGAAAAAAAAAAATTACTAGAAGAAATTAACAAAGATGCATCTACAAAACTGCCAAAGGATTTTCATTAATAACAGTTAACTTATTTCTTTAATAACAGTTGACTTATTTAAAAATAACTGTTTTATTATTTCTGCAATAAAATGTAAAGTTATTAAATAACTTTCTTTAAAAAATCTAGTGAAAAATACAGTAGAATTCTTATTCATTTATAATATGTTACACTATATTGATGGTGCAATAGATTTAATTTTTAATAATAAATTCATTTGTGTTTTCGGTTCTTTCTGAATTCAATTTTTAATAATTAATTCAATTGTGTTTTCTTCTGTTCTTTCTGAATAAATATGTTGATTTTCTATTTTTCTGCTAATATAAACCGAAATTCAGTTTAAAAACCATCAAAAATTGACGGATATGAAAAAAATCTCATAGTAGTACAAAAACGTAACTACATATATGCATATATATATTACCAATGAAAGTTATTGCAGGCATACAAGTACAACTGAATTTACACATGTGAAAATATTTATAAATTAATGGGTAATATTGTAGCATTATATATGAAAAAATGTAAATATATTAAGTGAGTAAAAAGATCAGATGAGCTGAGAGTATACAGTTTCTAAAAATTCACTGTACCCTGATACTATTTGCAACACATAAAATCTTATAAAAGAGAAAGGAACATGTCATTTTTGAAATTTCACATTAAATGTGTACTATAGTTGAGATTAAAGAGCAAAATATTTCTTTTTTAAATTTATCCATTGAAATAGGTTATTGCATATAATGAACAAAGGAAAAAAACTGTGTTGTTACATTGTTTTATGATGGTTTAATTTAATTCAATTTTCTATTTCAGTTTTGTTTCCTATTCTTCCTAAATAATAATTTTGCTTTTTTTTTTATTATTGCTATGAATAGAAATTCAATTTTAGAATCGGTCTAAATTCACAGATATGCAAGAAATACCATAGAAAATACATGCATACGTACATACGTATATGTTAATTACCATAAACTAAAAGGTTACTGGAGGTATAAGAAATGAAGTCTGTTAAATTATATTTAAAAATGAAAATAATATAAATATGAAATAAGTTCTAAAATTAGTGGACAAAACCTATTTTTCTGCAATTTTTTCATGTTTTTTTTTCCCACTGCTGAAGAAACTTGTCAGTCCTACATATGATGCACAAACATGCTGTTTTATGTAGTATTTGCTTTTTCATTTCGTTTGTGTATCTGTGATAAGTCGTGGAACAAATTACCCATGGATCCGGAACAGTAGGATAATAGTAAATATTTAAAGGAATTAGGAAACAAAAGACTATTACAGATCTTCAGTTGACATATTCTCTTATTGCAACTAATTGGTCGATGTTTACTGTAGGATAGTGATACTGGACTGTTACAAAAATTTTTTGCTGTTTTGAGAAAGAAATATGCCTGATACTTCAATCTTTTTTAACATCAAATAATTTCTAATAGCTTTTTCAGTCACACTGTTTGATATTTTCTGAGGTATATTGTCTTAGAAGTTCTTTGTCAACAGGTCTTAAAGACCAATGTGTTTTATATCTTTTCAGTATAATTTTCACTGTAATTCTCCCATTTATCTTCATGAAAGAAAACGAAAAATGCTTTTAGTTAGGTTTTTAGTTTAAAGAGTTGATTGAATGACCTTGAAATGCATGTGCAAAAGAATAGCACTCTAAAAAATTCCAAAAGTTAGACTTTGTTGTAGATAATTCACTTCTTTAATTGAGCATTTAAAGTGAAAATTACCAAAAAAAAAGTTAATTTTAAGCTTCTAATTAATATACTAAAAAAAGCCTCTAATTAATGCTCTGAGCCACACAGGTTTTTGCTTCCTTAATGAAGACCTGTATATAAAGAGCCTTTATTAGCTAAATTTGTATGCTTACTTTGTATGTTCCTATTTTCATAAACTAACATTTATTGAGATGACATTTATATTATTATAAAAAGAAAGCAAAATATTTTAAATTATAAGCTAATATATACCAAGTGACAAAAAATGTCATGACCAGATAAAGGCAGTCATGGCACCCATAGGGTTTATGTACTAAGTATGTTCAGGACAGGGATGACATGCAGCTAAAATGTGGTATATACCTTTATACTAATTAAAGAATTTTTTTCATATGATAATTATTTTGGAAATATGCACTTTTGATATTTCAGAGTTATTTGAAACTTTCCATTGTGTGAATGTAGATAGAAATTGTGTTTCTTCTTTTTTTAGATCGAATCCTCCTGCCAGCTGACTGATAAGAAAATTCATTTTGTCTTGCCCTTTTCTGTTAATTATGTTGGTCAAAGCATTTTAACCATTCCTTATTGCCATAGGGATTTTGCCAGGTATATATTCATTGTTTTGACTTATTTTTATCTTTGTTGTTAATGTACCTTATTCTTTTCTTTTCATCCTGTCCTTTGCAATATATGTTGACAGCTGGATTTTCAGTTTTTGATCATCATATTTTTAATGCATTACATAATTATGTAAGTTTTGCTCTAAATATTACGAAAATCTCTTTAGATGCAGTGAACGATTGCAAAAGTTAAATATATCATAAGGTCTTTTAAATTAAAAATTTCCTTGTAGCTTCTTTAGAATCTGTTCTAAGATCTTTTTGATATTTGGATATTTTGATATGATAAATTTTTTTTCAAATTTCTTTCATTAATAATAATTTTAAAGCAAGATCTGAAATAATTTTACTTTCCAAAATGTTTCCTTTTTTTGAGGGGGGGAGTGTTATTTTTTCTTTTAAGATAGTCGTCCAGTGGTCAAGTATATTAAGTAAGAGAAATCTAGATATTCATTTGAATTTGTTTGCACATGACTAAATGGGGTGGCTTAGATTTTCATTTCATCCCCGTGCATAATATAAATATAAGCCAGTTCTTTCAGAAGCAGGTAGCCTCATATATTTTTTGCATAACACATTTTTTTGCCACAATTAATTTGATTTGTATTGATGTGAGATAAATTACTGTTGATTTGTATGAATGTGAAAAAGATTTGAGAATAAGCCTTTCTTCTTATATATTAGTAATATATAAGAATTTCGTATATTTCTTCTTATATATATTTCTTCTTATATATATAAGAAGAAATATACGAAATTCTTATTATATTTCTTCTTATATATTTGAGAATAAGCCTTTTTTTTTTTTTTTTTTTTTTATATGTAATATAAAAGTATTCAAAAGGTTCGAGATGAATAATTAAAAAAAATAATATATTTTATCTAAAAGTATCTGTGTATTCTATTCTGTGTATTGACTCAAATTCAATTTCTTAAATTTTTTTTGGAATTCATTGATTTATTTTTTGTTTATTCTCAAATCTCTCTGCACATTAAAAATCTTAGATTTCGCCAATACTATCTTGCCCTATCTAGCTATGATACTCTTATCATTAACCTTGGAATAATTATTATGTTTTAAGCATATTTTGATTAAATCAAATTGTCTTGTTGAGTATAATATATTTATATTTCATTTCAGCTTAAAAGTGGCCTCTGAACTGCTGTCACGTAAATATCTTCATCACCAGATACGGTAAGACTTTGACATTTTTATTTCCTACCTGATTCTGGTGGCTGTTTAGTAATTTTAAATTGATTCAAGTTATTAATTTATAATTAAATCTGAATTTTTTTTTTTTTTTCCATTCTGTATTACAGAGAGAAAGGAGGTGCATATGGTGGAGGAGCAAAATTAGGAAAAGGAGGTCAATTTATGTTCTATTCATATAGGTATGATTGATTTTGTTTATGCAGTGTTTATTATTTGTTTTATTTTGAACATTTGCTTAAAAGTGCTAAGTTAATAAGTTATTAGCTAAAATTGTGAAATTCATCATATTGAACTTGATTATAAATTAAAAATTTGAATACGTTTTTACCTTTTTAACTTATTTATTGACTTATGTATCTTTTTAGTATTATTATTGATTATCAGATGGCAAAAATGTGACTGAAATTGTTACAGTAGAAATGTTGCAATTAGAAAATTAGAAAGTGTCAGAACTTTTAGAGAGTTTTCTATTTTCTCCAACATATTTATTGGAAAGAATTGTATTATGAACTCAATTCAAGTTGCATATTGGAAAATTATTTATATGTGTTTATTTTTTATATAAATGTCTTTGTTAGCTTTATTACTGTTTAAAAATCATTTTAGATGCTTGAACTAATTGCCAGTATAGAAATTTCAGCTGAAAATTAATCAACAAGCAATGTATTTTATATTATCTGTTACTGCTATGAACAGTGACTTATTGTCAGGTGTTTACATAGAATAGACTCCATATTACATAAAATAGACTCCATATTACATCTATTACATAGAATAGAATTAATAGACTCCTCATATGTACTAATAAATAAATGTATAAATACTATCATTCAAAGTTGCTGACAACACTTTTCAAATTAATGAGTCTGTCTCTGAAGATGGTTCAATGTTGCTATAAATAAAAATTAACTGTTGATCCTCCAATTTAATCAGGCAATTAGGCATTTTTTAAACTGTTAACAATTCAGAATTGTTGCATCAATACTTACTTTCAGTTGTAATAAATAAATGTGTGTGTTTTGATAATCCAAATGTCATGTTAAAGTTTTAAATTATAATTTTTTTCTGTTTCTCAAAGTTAATCATTACATAAAAACTCTAAATAAATTGTATTATATATATCCTAATGTTATTACCATGCTTATTTTAGAGATCCTAATGTTTCAAAGACACTAGATTCTTTTGTTGCTGGAATAGAATGGTTGATACAAACTAATCACTCTGATCAAGATATAAATGAGGCTAAACTTGGAGTTTTTCGGGAAGTAAGTGAAAAATTGGCAGTCAGTTCTTAGTTTCAAGCTGTCATTCAAAGTTTTTAGCATCTAAGATTGGGTTTGAATTCTTTACAAAGTGTAGCACTCATGTATATAGTGTGTGTGCAGAATGAGAGTATATAAAACTGTTGATCTAAAACTGCTTTTATGAGAGTGGTTGTAAGAAAAAAGAATACAAAACTCTTGGTTCTTCTGATTGAAAAAAAAAAAAAAAGTTGAAAAAAGTTCTTTTGATCAGAATTGAATGGAATATTCTCTTATGCATTGCCTTAATGAATAATCCAATTCTATCTTAATTGGCTCAAATAAATTCAAAATATTTTTATAAGAATATTATTGGTGAAATTTTCTAAAGAAACTAAGGAGCATTATTTTTCCAAAATTCATGGAAAGACTGATTCTATATATATTCTTTCATCATAATTGTTCTTAACACCTCTATATTTTTATATCAAAATTACAAAGTAAATTTGACTGTTATTAGAAAAATGCCTAATTCAGTGTTTCAGTGGAAGGACAAATATTTATTTGAATAATGTTATGAACATTAATATCATGAAACATAAAACTATGTATTATTTTTGACAGAAGGGTCTTTTTAATGAGAATTTTTCTCAAAACAACCTGATTTATATTAACATTGCATATGAGTATTGCAATAGTAGCTGAATGAATAAAGCATCTGAATGTTACTATTTTCATCTTAGTTTAATTTCTATGAAAGCAAGTGGTCAGCTATATTGTTTTCATAGTTTAAACATATGAGATATGAGCTGCTACTCATTTATTCATATCAACAACTATTCTAAAGCGAATCCTCTTATATTTTGCAATAATCAAAGTTATGCCTTTCTGTGCACATGAACCTGTTAAAAGATATAGCCCATTCCATCCAGTTCCTTTGCTTTTTAAAGTAAAAATAAAAAGTGCTTTTTATAATAAACATGTATAATAAAGTAATAAACATGTTTATGGTTGGCCAGTGGCCTAAAGTCAATGTACGCTGGTAGTTCAACCCTGATTCAAATCCTCGAAGACAGATTGGCTGCATGGATTTTTTTATGGTTAATCATGATTCATTTGTAACCTGGATATGGGCCAGTCTTCCTTAGAAAGACCTTCATGAGTGCATTCATGCCTTTAATAGATAGACCTTACGTGCTTTCTCATAATCAAACAGACTAAATACTAAGCATATATACTTATGATGGAGCATTCAGATTGCAAGCATTTACTTTGTAGGAAAATTTTATGAAATCTTTCATAATTCTTCTGTTGTAAAAATCTTATAAAGGATATTTATATGTTGTGTATTAAATTAAGCTGTGTTTATGATAATGAAGAAATTTTTGTATTTGTATATTAACTATATATTGCTTTCATGTTGTTAAAATAGACAGGGTACTTGACCAGTTATTCAACCAAGATATACTGCAGGTTACGTGCTTATAATAGCTCTCATTTTAGCACGTCTTACTAATTGCCCTTCATCATAGCCACTTGCACAAAATCAAATTTTCAAGTGTTTCTCAGTAGTACAAATAAGTTCTTCAAAAGTATTGCATACTGTAAAAACTTTATGTCCTAGATGGTCATTTCAGCATAAATAAAGGACAGAAGTATATTCCTTATATAAGTTTTTATTTTTAACACTGCAGACGTTTCAAAATATATCTGTCTCCTACAGTGAAGTTTGTAGATTTTTTTTTTAATTGTATTGCAGATAAATAAAATAATATGATCAATTATTAATAACCTCCTAAAAATCCTGTTAAGATGTTCATTGTTTTCAGTTAATAAAACTACATCAGCAGTAAATAGATGCTGTTGTGAATCAAATGATGCATAAAATCTAATTTGATGAGAAATCCACAGATATAATATTTAAAAATTACTTTGTGTAATTTTTAAAATTCATAAATCATTTTGTCTGTTTTCTTGCTATAAAAACTGCACTGTATAATGCAGCATATGTTCATCATATAAAAAGTCATTTCGCCTGGATTTAATATCAGTATTTTGAGCTATATGTTATTATATCGTATCACAAATAAAATCTGTTTAACCCTCTAATTATGAGCCAGTTGCGAATTTTCTGCTTCTTCTATGTGCTATCATCTGTATTGAGAATAGACTCTAAAAGCTGTAATGAAATTTTTTTAGTAAAATATAGATTGCAGACTTTTCTCTAAATATTTTTGTTTTTAATAAGTGAACTTTTTTAATGTTTTGATATTTTTCTATTTATACCATACCATTGTATACTCATAAAAAGAAATTAAAAAGGTTAGTGGAGCTTTTAAAATCGAAATTCTTTTTATAGTTTAATGAATTAAAATTTAGTTTTATGAATTGGCAGCAATAAATGTTATTTTATTTTTTTATAAAGAGGTAAGCAATGTTTTCATATTTTTAATTTTTAAACTCTGTAACAACAAACTTTTCTTTTAGATGTTAAACTATTATTTAAAGTTTTCATGTAGGAACTTATAATTTATATGCATGCAAAGCATAATACAGAAAGCTCCAAGTATTTATGAAATTAAATTTTCTTCTGTTTGATTATCCTTTGGTTAGTGAAACTCATATTAACTCAAAGTGTATTTAAATATTAGGTAGATGCACCTGTGCCTCCTGGATCTAAAGGTTCCTTGTTTTTCAAAGAAGGAATATCTCATGAAATGAAACAAGAACTCAGAGATCGTGTTTTCAGCTGTACTAAAGGAGATTTAGTAGAAGCTGCACAAAAGTATGAACTTTTTATTTTAATTTTTAAAAAATTGATAAAAATTAGTGTTTATAAAATAAGCTTTTATTTAAAGTTCATAAAATAACTAATGGACTAGATAGAGAAAAATCATTTATCATATAGTTTAAGAACAATGGATTAAATAATTCTCTTTACACTATTCTTCTGCGGTTTTATATCACAATTACCAAAAGCACATATTGCCTGTGATAAGATTTATAATGTCTTATACTTTTGAAAATGCATTCGACTTTTCTAATCACTTTGTCACATGCAACATTTCAAAGGACTTTGCTTACAAAAATTTTGCACGTATCCTTCTTTTATTTTGATTGTTGATATGCATAAAACACAATGTCAAATGCAATTTTTCCCCCATTACTGTAAACAATTTTAAATAGAAACTTGCCAAACTACAATTTAAAACACAGTTAGAACTTGCATTTAATTCAGTTCAGCACAGTTGCTCAAATTATCATTTTGTTTTTAGGAAAGATACAGTTTTTCGAATTTTTTACAAAAGTGCTTAAAAATATAAAAGGCTGAATAGAAGATTCTAAATTATGTTTTTTTTTTTTTTTTTTTTTTTTTTTGAATTAGCAAACTGTAAATTTAGTTGACAGTATAAATTTCGTTAAAATGTTTGTGAACATAAAATTCACATAAAACTAATGTTTTCAGTATTGTGCAGTTTTTGTTATCTTTCTTTTTTGATATTTCAGGTACTTGCAGAATCCAACGCTAACAGGAACAGCACTAATTGGACCAGAAAATCACATAACAAAATCAGAAACCTCTGACTGGAAAGTATTAGCTGAGTGAACTGCAATGTTATTGAGAATTTTTTTTAACTTCCATCTTCAAGTGTACCTATATTGTAGATACTAATTAAGTTGTATATAATCATAGAATCAAGCCATTTGAAGTTTTTTTCATTGTCAACCCTTCTCATATAAAAAGAATTGTAAATGTATTTAATTTATTACTAGTAATCAGTTTAAATCTTATGAAGTATAAGTTTTTGCATGTTTTCATGAGTAAATATATCATCAATTATGCTACATTTGTTGGACTTTCTGGAATAAATAAGAATTTAATGACATAATTTTATAGCATCCCTTTTATATATATATATATATAAGAACTTGTAATGATGCAATATAATTGAACTAAATCAAGACTTCATGGGAAAAAAAAAGTGTATCCATGATATTTTATATATGTAGAGAATCTGAGTTTGTATGATCATATTTTATGGAATAAAAATTCTTCCCTTTTTAATATGTTCACATTTTACGTTGTTTTAACTGGTGAGAAATAATATCTATGCTTTTAATTTCTGTATAAAAAACAATGTATAACTAAATGAACTGAATGTTGAAATGCAATAATACAGTCTAAACAAAAGTTATCAAGGTTTCAGATTCACCAAGCAGTATTTCAGGGAAAAGAAAGAAATTTTAAAAACCTTCCACTGTAATAAAATGGGAAAAACAAGTAGGAAACATTGTCTGAAGGATCCAACCCAAAGGAACTGAAATGAGGCCAACTGAGGAAGACTAAATTGAAAAGTATATCTCGGAGAAAATGAAACTTTGAAGCAGCCTGGGTACTGTAAAAATCAAAGCAGGCATGAATACCACTGGGAGATTTAATCCCAAAATACATTAAAGAATAACTTGAGGAACTGAGCTCGCTGTTTTTCTAACTCTAAAAAAAAAAAAAAAAAAAAAAAAAAAAAAATTATTGAATGAACTTTGCTCTTAAATTAGGTTTTTTGTTCTGCCATATATATATGTATATATATACAGGTGTTTCATATTGCATGGAACAAAACGAATAGCATAGTACAAATTCTGTAACTGATTTATTAATTCTTAAGCCAAAATAAATTAATTCTCAAACTACAATTATACAAGTTTTATCTGGCAACAGCAAAAAAATCTTCCAGTTATGAAATCACTGATAGACGCACTGTTAATCAAAATGGTGCCATCCTTGCAGGAGAAAGTATACTGTGTTTTGGAATTAGCCAAAACATTGTGGTTTGTCATCAGCCAAAGATGTTTTTCCATGAAATTTGGTAAAGACCTTTACATCATCATAACATCAAACCGTGGGTTGCAGCTTCAGGACATGCGCTACTTATGTAAAACCAGCCCAGGACAAACAGCAGCCAAAACCAAAGTGGTTTAAAAAATTCGTGAAACGTTTTTACAAAGCCCCACAAAATCAATACATCATGCGAATTCTAAATTCAGTGTACTCTGTGTTCTGGAAATGTGCACAGTTCCAGCCATACAGATGCTGTTTGCACATTTAGATGATTTTCATTGTATTTACAGAAATATTTTAAGGATTATTAAGGATTACCAAATGGAATATTTAAAGCACATTTTGTGCTTTAAATATTCCATTTGGTAATCCTTAATCTTCACTATCTTTCTACACTGTAATTTCCAAGACAAAGCCTTTTTTAGTATCGAAAGAGATATTTTATCCCATTCTTCTTGAACAGCTTTCCAAGGAGAGTTGATGTGTTTATGCAATTTGCTTTTTAAAAGTCCAGAAGCTCAAACATCCGTGGATGGTAAGCCAGGAAATTTAGTAGAGATATGAATGAAGTGTATGGCATTGATAGTCATTTCTTGTTTTGTTTTCCCTGGAAATTAACACTTTGTCTTAATGCAGTTCTACTGATTGATTGCGCTGTGGGTAAAGAAAAGGATTTCATATTTGAAAATTGGGTATAAAATATTTTCCTGGTAATATGTGAAGTTGACCTTAATAGTTTTTTGTATTCTCTTTAATTTTTATTTATCGTTATATCAAAAGCCAGCAACAGTAATAAATCCTTATGAAAAACTTTCTTCACATGCTTTAAACCATGTTCTAAGATTTTTTTCCTTTTCTTTGATAGTAATAAATATGTCTCTTTTATTGCAGTAATTTAAATATATTCAGGATTCATCTATTGTGACAACATGTTCCCGTTTTTATCTGGATAAATGCTTGTCATATGGAATTCTGCATTCCAAGTTTGGCGATATGTCGTGGAGAAAAACGATGCACATTATGTTTTTTCGCCTTTTTGAGGTTCATATCGTTGTTAATCACTTTCTATAGAGTTGACACTGAGCATTTGAATGGTTTTGCTACTGTCTTTTGACTTGGTGGAGTTTCTTTTAAAGTTCTTACTTTTGCAGCATTTGAAACATTCTATTTTTTCTTTGGATATGTATTTTGAACAATTTTGCTTCTTGAATTAATGTAATTATTAAAAAATTAATATAATTATTTATGTTAATTAAATACAACTGAATACAAAATTGCACTTCAACGCAGATGTTACCGACGGAAATATATAAATTCGGTCATTGACTATGTGGTGCCCAATGGACACATGTTGTTTAAAGTGAGTGTGATTTCTGTGAGTGATCAGTATTCAGTAGTTATGACTCAAGGGCATTATTTAAGAAGTTCAAAAGTGGCGAATAATTGGTACAATCGAGGGAGGTCAAACACAAATTGAGGTCGCTCAAGATTTGAATATCCCTCAAAGTGTCATACAGTCTGCATTCGCTTTTTAAGCACTCGATCAGTTGATAGACAGCCTGATTAAGGGCGAGCAAGAGCAACAACTGCATTAGAAAACCTTTCTCTGTCAGCGTTGGCTCGAAGAAACCGGAAAGCGACTACAAGAGGTTTGGTTTTAGACCTTCAGTCTGCTACAGGAACTCGAATTAGCTGTTCTACTGCTGCATGAAGGCTTATCGAGGTTGGACTGTATGCGAGAAAACAATGGTTTGTGTCCCATTCACTCCAGCTTCCAGAGGGGGCCTGTTTAAACTGCTGCCTTCATCATGTTCAATAGAGCCAAGAGGACTGGGCCCGATTATTGTTTACTGACAAGTCCAGATGTAGTCTGAACAGTGATTCTAGACATGTTTTGTAATGGAGAGAGATGAAGAAACATGCAACTTGCCTTCTCTTGTCTATGAAATATCCTGCTTCTGCGACCGCAGTTTAATGGTTTTGGTGGAATCATGACAAATCGCCGCTCCGAGCTCCGTATATTTAAAGCAAATTCTGGAACCTCGAGTTAGACTGTTTAGGGATACTGTTGCCCAGAGTTTTTGCTAGTGGATGACAGTGCTCGGCCTCATCGATCATATGTGGTGTCAGAATACTTGCAAATACTAGATATCACTTGAATAGACTGGCCATCTTACTCATCCGATTGAGCATGTGTGGGATGCCTTAGGGCACCAAATTTCTCCCGGAACCCTTTAGGAGCTGAAAAGTGCACTTTCAGTAGAGTGGCATGCAATTCCACAAGACTTGATCAACACTGGTGAAGTCTGAAATCAAAATGTGAGGTATGCATGCCTCTCCGAGTTCACCAAACATCATGCTAATGAAAAATTTTCCACAAGAGGAGACTTAGTTTTTTCATCATTTCTCAATTTCCATGAATTTGGTTTTAATTTCAATATTTTGCGAATAATCAGCTATGGGGTTCCTTCCTTCTATCGAAAACTTAAACATGGGGGAACCTAGTGAACAGCTAAGCGAATAATCGCTTAAGTTCAGTAACAGAAACATAAAGCTCAAGGAGGGTTAATTACTCTTCATTGCTCAAAATAAAGAATAACAGTCGGCCCCTTTCTCCGGGGTACAACAAAGCCTTCACTTAGGCTAAAACTCAAGCGTGAAAGAAATGAGAACTTAACTAAGGAGATATAGCCGAAGCTAACATAAATCTAACTAACTGCTCACCTAAATATCGGATTAGCTATCAACTTCCCGTAATACGGCCGAGCGTAGTAACAGCTTAGAGAGATGTGGTCAAAAGGCCACTCTCTAGTCAGAAACTCTGATTCTCTCTCAAAGTCGGTGGAACGTCGACTTACATAATATTCCTATTCATTTACATTAAACGCGATTCTAAAAACACGTTCTGGTAGAAAATTATAAGCTGAAATCAGGATGGATAGGAAAAGAGCTTTAACTTAAAAACAACTGTTTAAAACTTAAGATAAACCTTACACGACTCCCAAGAATTTTAATTTATGTTAACGAGTGTTTTTGTACAAATTTCTGTGAATAATTTTTCATTAAGTATCAGCTACGTTTTATTTCTGACATTGTCCTTTAATTTTGGTGACCAAAGAATTTCCTCTTCTCCCTAGCTGCTATTCCTTACACGATATTAACAGAATAAAATGTCGACAAACATCTATAACCGCCAGATCTTTAGATCGCGAGGGGACAAATGGGCGCTACCAAGGCTTTTCTCGGAATATTACCGAATATTAGTATTACTATATCTATCACTAGAAAAGATAAATTCCTTCATTCAATATTCATAACACAATCGGGGCGAAAAATAGTTAATTTTCGAAGCATATCTAAATTTTTATATGGATTCTGTTACTGTAAATGAATGCTAAGATTAACGTATTTTTATCAAAAGTCAACTAAATATCGAGATCTAGTTGGCCTTGATTTATATCTAGTATTTTTTGTCCCCTTTTTTCATACCATGATTAAACTTCGTCTGCTTTTTATCTTATCGAAATATGATTAGCTATTCAAATTCTTTTTTCTTTTTTTCATTTTTATGCTTTATTTACTCTTTAAACGTTTTTAGTCCAAACGGGATATTAGTCTAGAAGCTGGATTTTGCGTTGAATCACTATAAAAAGCTGTATCGCTTTTTAAACTGTTGCCACCAAATATTATCGCTGTGTATTATTTTTAAAGAAATTGAATAATGAAGAAGCTGCATGAATGTATGTATGTTTGTTTCTCGCCCTGGGAAAAAACGACTGTACCTAGGGCCATGAAATTTTGAATAACGTAGTCCTGCACCGTAACATGGGGGCCCACCAGCGGCCGAGCGGTAAAATCGCTGAACGTTAATAATTCGGTCCGATGTTCAAATCCCGCAAACGGGCTGGCTACCTAGGCGTTTTCGTCGTTTTCCCCATGTGTAACGTATATATGAGCCAGTTTTACCTAGAAAGTCTTACACGAAGGCGTACCCCCTCATAGGCAGATAGGTCCCACGGCTTTGCCATTATCACATAAACCGAAACAAACTGTCGGAAATTGCAAGCCTTAATTTTGAATTTCGAATTTTATCTATTTTATACTTTGTAAACCTTTAACGAATTTCTTATGACGATTTCAAACCGAGCAGTGCAACACTATGCGGAATAAAACATTATTATCCATTTATCTCCAGCGCGAAATGTGTCTATCGGAAATTCTAAAGATACCCTGTTTTAAAATATCTGGTTGTAACGAAAGTTTTCCACGAAAAAACGTTCGTAATAAAGTTAGAAAAAAAAATATGAAAAGCAGTATCTTTACTACGGGTAGCAGTCACCACCCAAATCTGTGATTTCCTGTTCTGGTAGTTTTTCAAAGTCTTCGGCTCAGAAACTTAATCTCCAAAAACAGATCAAATTCTTTTCGGACGTCCTGTGCAAAATGAGAGATAGCACCAGCAAGATGTAACTGCAGGTGTTGAAGAATGTAGAAGTCCGAAGGAGCGTTGTCGAGGCCATATGGTGAGTGTGAAAAAAGATCCCATCCGAGTCTGTACAGAGTAAACACGTGTGGTCCTCCATTATCTTAATGGAATATTACCTTTTTGCGTCTGAACTCAGTTCGACGTTTTTTCCTTCCGTCAGCACGGAGTAGCATCTCACTCTACACCTTACTGTCGAGGGTTTAACCTATTTCCAGATACTCTTTGGGAATAATACCACGGAAATCCCACCAGATACAAAGCATGATCTTTTTGTTAGTCAAATTGTGCTTTGCGATGCTGCCGACGGGCACACCGGGCGCAGACCAACGCTATTTTCGGCCTTTGTAGTTGAAGTAAATTCACTTTTCATCACAAGTGAAGATCCGGTCCAGAATTTTGTCCTTGCATTCATATTCGAACAGATTAGTGCCCGCCCGAACAAGTCTGTCCTTATATGCTTCAGTCGACACTCAGCGATTGAACTTGTGCGTCAAGTTTATGCGATGCACTGCGCGACTAATGGACATGGCACTAACTTTTAACTTCTTAGGAAGCTCTGGAGTGTTTGCATACTGATCTTCCACAAGTTCTCGCAGGCAGGCCTCATCAACATCAGTAGGCCCGCCAGAGCGCTCCGCTTCCTGAATATGATAGTCTTGTTATTGAACTTTCGGTACTAAATTTTCAGTGTCATATGATATGATATTAGAACCTAAAGCTGTATACATGATTTGGTGACATTGTGTAGCTGACTCTTCGCAACAGATGTGGAAAGTAAATGATGGTTTTAATCTGGTAGCGTGGTAGTTCCATTTCAGACACTTTGCACTTAATGATAAAGATATTTTTTACACATTTCATAACACAGTGTTCCAAAGCAAGTCTTTTTCTTTCAAATGCCAAAAATCGTTTGACAAAATAGGATTAAACACGCCAACGGGAACTGTTATGATATGATATTAGAACCTAAAGCTGTATACATGATTTGGTGACATTCTGTAGCTGACTCTTCGCAACAGATGTGGAAAGTAAATGATGGTTTTAATCTGGTAGCGTGGTAGTTCCATTTCAGACACTTTGCACTTAATGATAACGATATTTTTTACACATTTCATAACACAGTGTTCCAAAGCAAGTGTTTTTCTTCCAAATGCCGAAAATCGTTTGACAAAATAAGATTTAACACGCCAACGGGAACTGTTTGCGCACACGATATTTGTGGTGACGGGAAACTTTCGTTAAAACCCGATATTTTGTGATTTTGCTGTTGGATCCAATTTTATATGGCGTAAACGCCAAGATCATTATATCTAATTACTAAACACACAAAATATTGGTACTACAAAGACAAAAAATGTTTTCTAGCCATATCAATAAGAAAACAGATTATTTAAGAAATGAAATGAGAAAAGTCAGTGTTGTATCACGTGGGGGTATGCTCGCTTGTGTCGTCGTCTTTTACAATCAATGGGAAGTGCAGCAGCTCACGAGTTTCGCTTGCCTTTGAAAATGATAATGACCTTGAGATTCTATCCTAGATCTGTTTCACGGAAGTGGAATTCTTTACAACTAGCGAAAAGAGCTCCCGTGTGTTACGTTCATGAATTCCGACTATTTCAAATTTGTGAGCATTGAGGGGCTCTCAAGATCGCTACGCATTTCCTTTCAGAACATTTCTGATGCGATACGAGAAGCCCGGTTTCAGGGCATGACTGATAGCCACAGTGGTGTCTCTTGAACCTAGCTCACGTAATATAAAGAAGGAGGTGAAACTGCATAGAAAAAACCGGGGCCCAAAAATGTCGCGATCTTTAGATGGCACTGGCTATTCCAAATGTAAACATTTATATGCATTTTCAGGAGGCTAAGATTCGTAACAGAAGAGGAAATGTTTATGCTTTTACGTTTATAACTCCATGCATAAATTTTTAAGTTTGGGATAATATTCTATTAACAACAGTTTGAATTCTGTTCATTAATGATTATATCTTATTCTTCAGACTATAAAGTATAACTTACGGTTTTCATGGCTAAAGGATTGTAGTACATTTTATGAATGATTAATTTGAAGATCTTTTTCGTTTCCCCTTGGAAAAAATAATCATTTTACTCCTAATAATACTTAATGTATATATTGTTGCGTGCGTACGGGTTCGTTATGAAATGAATGCACAAGTCCGATGAAAAATGAACAAAAATTTATTATTATCACAACAAAAATGCTTAAATTTTCTCAAATTATCATGCAGTATTACAATATCTCACAGTAGTTATCTTTTAACTACTCAAATGTCCAATAGAACGTAATTCAAAACAGCTAAAGAACGCTAATCCGCGAATTCGCTACAATCAACAACAGTAGTTTTCTAAACAACAAACTAAACAACTGCTACAAACTGAGATGTTTTCCTCCTTTTATAAGATTTTAAAATCACGCGCTAGAATTTTCCAGCACTTTCTCGAAATCAAAAAGAGATATTTATTTATTTAACGCACGCGCTCTTCTATTTTTAATTTTTTCCGGCTTAGCTTTCTTTTAATATTCGTCACGCGCTGCACTGCGCGAGAAATAAAACCATTTAATTTATAATTGAACTAACATTAGCTTTTTAAATACCAAATTCGTAACACTGCCCCCTTCCCAAGGAGTGCACGTCCCGGGCAGTACAATCCCTGGACAGGAAGCTAAACTTACAACTGTGGCATAAACATTACATTACAATATCAAACAATATAAACAATAAATGCAATAACTAACTTAAACAAATCAAATGCTATCAAATACTAAATACAAAACAAATACTAAATACAAATCAAATACTAAATACAAATCAAATACTGAATGCAAATCAAATACTAAATACAAATCAAATACACATTTATAAACAAAAAGGACCATGGTCTGATACTATTTACAATTATTTACATTACGTACTATGGCCATAGTAATGAGCTAACCTGTCATAATGAACGACTTTAGGTTTAGAGTTCGAAGACTTACGAATCCGAACCACGACGTCATTCAGCCTTTTTAGGACTGTATACGGGCCATCCCAAGGTGACTGTAATTTCGGACAAAGTCCTTTCCGTCGAGTCGGATTCCACAACCACACCTTGTCTCCTGATGTTCAGTAGCTCTTGTGTCGTAGCGGGTCTTCATCTTCTCCGTCGCCAAGTTGACTCGCTCTCGTGCAAAGTTGTGCATCACTTCAAACCGGGCCTGGAGATCTTGAATATATTCCTCAGACGATGAAGGAGCATCTGGAGGGCGGCCAAACAATAGATCACAAGGCAGACGAAGGTCACGACCGAATAGCATCTGTGATGGAGAATAGCCGGTAGTCTCGTGGACAGCACTGCGGTAAGCCAGTAAAAACAGCGATAATTTCTTGTCCCAGTCCTGCTGGTTTCTGGAAACCATTAATGAGAGGTTATTAAGGATGGTTCGATTGAACCTCTCTACCATGCCGTCCGACTGGGGATGTAATGGCGTCGTTTGGGTCTTGTCAATGCCGAGTAGTTTGCATAGTTCTTTGATTACTACCGAGGTAAAATTCCTTCCCTGATCGGAATGTAACTGAAGAGGCACTCCGAACCTGGAAATCCAGTGCTGTATCATTACCTCAGCTACAGTGACAGCCTCTTGATCAGGAATAGGATAAGCTTCAGGCCACTTGGTGAAGTAATCAACGACAACGAGTATGTATTTGTTGCCATCAGCAGTTCGTGGCAGAGGTCCCAGGATGTCAAAGGCGATTCGTTCAAAAGGCGCCTCTACGTTGTAACGTTGCAGCTTGCCTCGGCTGCGTCTCTTAGGTCCTTTCCTACCTGCACAGGCATCGCAAGATCGGCACCACTTTTGCACGTCATCCTTTGCATTATTCCAGTAAAAGCGCTCACGAACTCTCTGTAAGGTCTTCATTATTCCAAAGTGACCTCCCGTAGGGCTGTTATGTAGTTCTTTAAGGACATCAGGAATGCGGGATCTTGGAAATATCAGCTGCCATCGGAACGTCTTCCCATCATCCGATTCGAATTTCCGGTATAAGACGCCGTTTCGAATGTGAAGTGAATCCCAGAGTGCCCAATATTGTTTGGTTGTAGGACTACAGATAGAAATGTCCTGCCAAGTAGGTTTTCTGTTTGACGACTCCATTAGATCAATTATGGGTTTAATGTCGCGGTCTTCCAGCTGGTCTTTCCTGACTTCATCATCACTCCACGGTTCTCGATCAGCAGATGTTGATGTTGTAATTTGTCTTGCGACCGGAGTCAGCAGCTCGTATTTCGCTTCCACCCTGGAACAATATCGACAGTTTTCTTGGCAAGGTCTTCTAGACAGGGCGTCGGCGTTTCCGTGTGATGATCCCTTACGATGACGGATAGTGATGTCATATTCTTGGAGTCTCTGTATCCACCTGGCTATTTGACCCTTAGGATTCTTGAAATTTAAAAGCCAGGTCAATGATGCATGATCGGTGCGGAGCAGGAATTTTCTGCCGTATAGATAGTGATGGAACTGTTCTACAGCTTTGACTATGGCGAGCAACTCTTTCCTGGTGACACAATAATTCCTCTCCGGTTTAGACAGGCACTTGCTCCAGTACGCCACTACACGTTCTTGGCCGTCTATTTCTTGGGACAAAACAGCACCAACACTTTCATTACTCGCATCGGTGTCCAGAATAAATGGTCGGTCAAGCTGAGGATACGTCAGGATTGGAGCAGATGTTAAAGCCTCCTTTAAGTTGTTAAATGCATCCTCGCATTCTTTTGTCCCCAAGAACTTTTGGTTGCTCTCTGTCAGCTTGTGTAGGGGTCTTGCGATGAAAGAAAAGTCCTTCACGAATTTCCTATAGTAGGTGCAAAGCCCTAGGAAGCTTCTCATCTGATGGACATTTTCGGGACGTTTCCAGGATTTAACGGCTGATACCTTTTCAGGATCCGTGCGCACACCTTCTGCAGAAATGACATGTCCCAGGTAAGTCACTTCCTTTCGGAACAATTTGCATTTAGTGGGACTCAGCTTCAGATTGGCTTCTTTCAGTTTCTGAAGCACCTTCCTAAGATTTTTTAAATGTTCTTCAAAACTCTTTCCGACGATGATGATGTCGTCCAGGTATATGAGGCAGGCTTCGTAGGAAAGGCCTTTCAAAACAGTTTCCATAAGACGTTCGAATGTTGCCGGCGCATTACATAGTCCAAACGGCATCACCTTGAATTGCCAAAGCCCTTGTCCCGTAGTAAATGCCGTCTTTTCTCGGTCTTCAGGCTGTATTTCTACCTGCCAATACCCACTCTTTAAATCAAGTGTTGAGAACCACTTGCTGCCAGAAAGAGTGTCTAGAATGTCGTCAATTCTAGGAAGAGGGTAACTGTCTTTCTTCGTAACCTCATTCAACCGGCGATAGTCGACGCAAAATCTTGTTGAGCCGTCTTTCTTTCTGACTAGGACGATGGGAGATGCCCATGGACTTACTGAAGGCTCGATGACATCGCTTTCTTCCATATCTTTTAACAGTGTTCTCACCTCTTCCTGTTTAGCAAACGGTAGACGTCTTGGATGTTGCTTGATCGGGGGATGATCGCCGGTATCTATTCTATGTTGTGTCAAACTAGTTCGACCCACGTCAGAAGATGAGCGGGAGAAAACAACTTGAAGATCTTTAATGACGCGATCGGCAGCATTCCTCTCTTTATCGTTTAATTGCGCATTCTGCAATAACTCCGATGTAATTCTCTCTGAGGACACGGATTCTTGGATGTTACTCTTTCTTTCAACAGTGGTTACTGGAGTACATGCTGCAACCACTTCACCTTTCTTAATAATTCTCCCCTTCTCAGTTACATTGGCGACTCTCACCGGGATAACCGTTCTGGATAGGTCGACGAGTGTTGAGGCTACTAGTACTCCTTTTGGGCTATTACAGTTATTGGGATATTCTATGATGCCGTAGCGGAAATTTCTGTTTTCGGCTATGGATCCAGGAAGTAAAATTTCTGTTCTTGCCGGTATTGTGATATTGTCTTGTGCTATGATTTTATGGACAGATTTAACTTCATCATTGACTCCAAATAACGCTATGTCCTCAGATGTAGAATGCAATTCGTTATTTTTAAAATCCAAGGAAAAATTGTATTTCCTTAGAAAGTCCAATCCGAGTATGCAAGAATCAGTGATCTCTGCTACATATGCCGTGTGATGGTAAGCGGCACTTCCAAACGTAATGTTAGCATTTACTTTTCCATCGATGTTGATCTTCTCACCGGACACAGTCTGTAGGGTAACGCAGGGCGGCGTCCAGATAAGTTTGCTTCCCAGTTGTTGAGCCAAATCTTTTCGGATGATGGTAACGTTGGCTCCTGTATCTATCGTCATATTGCAGGGAACTCCATTAATATGTCCTATTATGAAAAGTCCCTTACTGCCGCCTCTCACTGCAGAAATCTGAAGCGCTTTAAACTGGGGCTTTTCATGATCTGGCAACCTCCGCCCCGCGAGATGGCCACTAATTAGTTTCCCTGCTGTTTGTTAGGAGCGGTCTTAGCATCCGTGCCCTGGGGTGTTCTGCAGTTTCGTCGGATGTGTCCTTCAGCACCGCAGTTCCAGCACTTTACGGTCGGTTTCTTGTCACCAATATTCTGTCTCAAGGCGTTCAGTTGTCTAGTTAAATCGTCTAGACGAGCAGTGACTTGATCCCCTGGCTCCTGGACTTGAGCAGCTCTGACTGGATGGCGGTCTCGACGGGTGGCTTGCTGGTCTGCCTCAAATTTCATGGCATACACTAAAGCGTTTTTCAGATCTTTAACATCCGCCATTCGCAGTGCTTTCTGTATTTCAGGGTCCCGGATGCCATCGATGAAATATTGCAGGGACAGGATTTCCCTTGTTTCTGTCGGGCACTCCGAAAAGGCGTGATGTGACAGCCTTTCAACATCCGTGGCGAGCTCCTGAAGCGTTTCGGTGAGCTTCTGTTGACGAGATTTTAATTGGAGCTTGCTGTAGTCTTTTAAACATTTCTCGCCGAAGCGCAGCTCCAAAGCGCCGGATAGAGCTTCGAAATCTAGCCTTTGATTTTCGGGAAGCGTCTGCAGGATATCCGCTGCGTCTGCTCTCAGAGAAGCGGCGAGATGACAGGCCTTAGCTTGGGAATCCCATCCATTCGCATCCGCAACGATAGAAAATTGTGTCCTATACACCTGCCAGGAGGTCTTCCCATCATATGTAGATAGCTTCAGAACGGAACGAGCAGGCATCGATAAAAATTTAAAACCTTCAGAATTGTTTCCTACCGTCGCTATGCACTTCTTTAGGCTGTCAACTTCTTTGGCGACGGCAGCAGAAACCCTATCATCAATTTGTTGTTCGACGGCAGAAACTCTCTCTTCTATATGTTCTTTTACAGAAGAAATTCTTTCTTCTACTTGTTCTTTTACCGAAGAAACTCTTTCTTCTATTTCTCCAACTTTAGTTTCAACCGCGTCTATTCTGCCTTCCATAGCCTCAAATTTATTTTCTATTACGCAGGTAATTTCTCTTTTCATTTCGTCCTGACCTGCTTTCATCTCGTCTTTAAAGGATTTCATCTCTTCCTTAACGCATTCCTGGCCCAATTTCATTTCTTCCTTAACGGATATTTGACCAGCATCCATTTTCTCTTGTACAGCTTTTATATCTTCCTTAACGGAGTTGACGGCTCCTTCCATCTTTTCTTGGAAAGCAGCAAATGCAGTCATCATTTGCCTGAATTGTTCTTCCATTGCTCTTGTTATTGGCATTCAAACCCCACTTCTGACACCAAAAATTGTTGCGTGCGTACGGGTTCGTTATGAAATGAATGCACAAGTCCAATGAAAAATGAACAAAAATTTATTATTATCACAACAAAAATGCTTAAATTTTCTCAAATTATCATGCAGTATTACAATATCTCACAGTAGTTATCTTTTAACTACTCAAATGTCCAATAGAACGTAATTCAAAACAGCTCAAGAACGCTAATCCGCGAATTCGCTACAATCAACAACAGTAGTTTTCTAAACAACAAACTAAACAACTGCTACAAACTGAGATGTTTTCCTCCTTTTATAAGATTTTAAAATCACGCCCTAGAATTTTCCAGCACTTTCTCGAAATCAAAAAGAGATATTTATTTATTTAACGCACGCGCTCTTGTATTTTTAATTTTTTCCGGCTTAGCTTTCTTTTAATATTCGTCACGCGCTGCACTGCGCGAGAAATAAAACCATTTAATTTATAATTGAACTAACATTAGCTTTTTAAATACCAAATTCGTAACAATATGTTAAATTTAATTAGGTTCCCCCCACCTTCTCTCATTCTGTAAAACGCTTATATCTTAACATAGCTCGGTATAAACTGCGGCGAAGTTTAATTAACATTATAGAATTTTGTGTTTCAGTCAGCTAATTTTCTTTTCTGTCGTAATGAGTTATTCTTATTATGAATCAAATGTCAAGTTTGATTTTGATAGTTTTATTGTTTTCCATTAAAAATTTCCACATCTTTGTTATTTTAGAAACACTGAATTATGATTCAATTTGCTATGACAAGGTTATTAAATAGTATTTCAGATTTCAATTTAGCATTCTGAATACTTGGTTACTCTGAAGTCTCTTTATATCGTTCATAATTAAGTATAACGAACAGAGGCAGTAAAAAAACATGTTCGAACTAATTCAATATCTCTTTAATTATTTTCCTGCTTTTGCTTTGAACTAACTTCTAACGAATAAATAACATTTTAACTAAAAAAATACTGTCGATCTTTTGTGTTTTAAACTACATGTGCCACACTTTTTTTCTTCCAAAAGATATGTAGGCACACGGTTAAATTATACAGAGTGTTCCGTAAATGTAGCGACAAACTTCTGGCAGAGGTAGAGCACATCATAAAGATTAAGAATTGCATAGGAACCCCTGCCCAGAAACGTCTTCGTATGCCGTCAGAGGGTGCTGCACAGAAGAGTGCTAGTGGAAAACGATGATTGCCTCGTTCGAGAGGTAGGCACCATACGAAGAGCATGGGACGCCATACGAACGGAGAGCTTGTGAACACGTGGGTCCAACATGATGGGGCGCCTGTTCATTTTGAACTAGATGTTCATAGCCATTTGATCAGATCATTCCCGGATTGATGGATTGGGCTTGGTGGACCGGTTCTCTGGCCCCGCTCTCACCGGATTTATCAAGCCTTGATTTCTTTTTGTGGGGAGCCTTCAAAAATGTCGTGTCTTACGATCCTGTTGTTTCTGAAGTGGATCTCGTGGCAAGACTCGCCTGCGCAGCTGCTACAATCGAAGAAACTCCCCGTGTGTTTGAACATGTCTGGCAATCAATGATTGTAGCAGCTGCGCAGGCGAGTCTTGTTACGAACTTGATGGTTACCATTTGTATTCAGGCTGAGTTACTGGCAATCAACGCAGCCCTGAAATAAAATGCGGATGCCCTGCATGCTCCCATAGAAATTTACACCGACTCAGCTTCAAGCCTAGCTGCCATAGCTAATGAAAGAGCGCGAAGCCCCATAGTCCAAGACATAAGGAGGCAAATTTTCCATCTTAGCCAAGAAAAAGCCCCACGTCTCATGCCACGTTAAAGCCGATCACCTTTATGAAGCGGCACTCTCTAGAGCTGTTAATAAACAGAGTGGCAAAAGAAGATGGGACCAGGGCACCAAGGGTCGTCGAGCTTACAAGTTCATACCGAAAGTGAGGACAGATGCCCAGTCTGCCTCTTAATCTATGACACAATTTCTTACGGGACATGGTCCATTCCTCGCTTACAAATATCGCTTCAGCTTCGTACACAATGACACCTGCGAATGTGGTGAGGTTGGCTACCCAGACCACCTCTTATTCTCAAGCAGCCTCAGAGAACAATGCAGCTAAAAAGCCGAATGATGACAGCTACTAGTCTCACTGACTAAAGACCACTAAAAAACTCAAGCAGGATCAGCTAAAGATCAAGGCTGTAATAGACGAGTGTCTCATAATGTATAGGAGGGGCACGCCAACAGAAGGGTGCACACCGTCGGTAGCCACACTTAGCGCCGCTACATGTCTAGTATATTTTCAAAAGTACTAATATTCAGCCTAATGTATGTTAAATGTTATACTGTACATCTCTACAGCATAATGTATATATCACGTTTGGCCAAATGGCTGCCACGCTGTTCTTTTTCCGTACTCATGTGTTTTCATGTTTCTTTTAGTCTTGATGTATACTCACGCATTCTCCTGTATAGTTTCATAAGTACTAATATTCAGTTTAATGTATGTTATATGTACTCTTGTACACTTCTACAGCATAATGTATGTTTCAAGTTAAGTCAGTATCCTCAGCATTCATGTATATTCACACATTCTCCTGTACATTCATTTTAATGTGTATGTATTATTGTAAATGTATTATTGTAAATCTCTACAACATAATATATGTATCAAATTTGGTCAAATGGCTGTCACATTGTTCTTTTTTTATATTCAGTTTGATGCATGTTATATTTATTCTTGTACACTTCTACAGCATAATGTATGTATCAAGCTTGGTCAGTATCTTCAGCATTCAAGTATATTCAAGCATTCTCCTGCATAGCTTCTAAAGTACTAATATTCAGTTTGAAGTATGCTATGTGTACTATTGTAAATTCTATAGCATAACTTCTCCAACATAATGTATGTACGTATGTATCATATTTGGACCGTACTCATGTGCCTCCATGTTTCTTTCAGTATATTTGTATATCTTGCACTCAGCTTCAGCTTAATGTATGTTATATCATGAATTCAGCTTAATGTATGTAATATCTTCTACAGCATAATGTATGTTTCAAGTTTGGTCAGTTTCTTCAGCACTCATGTATACTCACACATTCTCCTGTATAGCCTCTAAGTTCAGTATAATGCACGTTATATGTATTATTGTAAAATCTACAGCATAATGTATGTATCATGCCTGGTCATATAACTGTCACATGTTTTTTTTTTTTTCGTACACTTGTGCCTTTATTTTTCTTTCAGCATTCATGTACATTCACGCATCCTCTTATATAGTTTCATAAGTGCTTATATTCAGCTCAATGTAAGTTATATGTATTTATGTACAATTCTACAGCATAATGTATGTAACAAGTTTGGTCATTATCGTTAGCATTTATGTACATTCACACATTCTCCTGTATGGCTTCTAAAGTACTATTAATCAGTTTAATGTATATTACTTGTATGATTGTTAAATTTTTCAGCATAATGTATGTGTTTTTTTTTTTTTTTCTTTCCCGTTCTCATGTGCCATCATGTTCTCTCAGCACTCATGTTTATCACGCATTCTCTTGTATGGTTTCATATGTACTAATATTCAGGTTAAGGTATGTTATAAGTATTATTGTGCATTCCTACAGCATAATGTATGTATCCTGTTCGGCATTAACAATGTTAATCAGCACCAATTGGCTCGCATCGGTATCCTTATGCATTACCAGCACCATGTACAGTCTTCATTGTTTCAATGCTTAGCATAATGCTTGTTATATGTAGTATTTTAAGTACAATTCTAGCGTTCAATGTATGTCTCACGTATGATACTAATAGTGTCTGTTTATCCTAGTATCCTGTATGGTACTATAGTGTCTGTTTATCCATGCTCCCCCATGTATTGCTCCTAAAGTCTCATCTAATAGCATAATGTAAGTCACATGTACAGCATTAAAAGTACCAATGATACAATGTACGCATGGGTATTGTCATGCGACGGACAAATTTATATTCGCACTCAAACATCTTCATGCAAAAATAGCTTCCATGTACCCTCATGTACAGTCTTAATAGCTTTAAATCATTGTATAATCTGTCTCTTATATTAATAATCCCTTATTCTCTGTTGACAATAAAATGTAACCAAGTCATGAAAGGCCCTGTAACCGTGCCCATGTACATCTTTTATATAGTACAATAAATATCCGTGGGGTTGGCATCCAATTCCGCATGGGTATACCCGTTATACCCGGGACGGAAGCCAGCTCAGTGGCTCAAACTATTTGTATTCATATCCAATAAATGTTTCAAATTAATCACTCTCTTGTTTCCAATTCCTATCTTCTACCTCTGCTACCACTTACCCTTGACATTTCTGGACATGGGTTTCAATGCAATTCTTAATCCTTATGTGCTTAACCTCTTCCAGAAGTTTGTCGCAAAATTTACCGAACACCCTGTATATTACTCGTATTACTTACAACAATGCTCTCCCCCTCCCCCAAATTAAGTGTAGTTAATAAATTTTCAAAGTAAATCATTCTACATTGCTCTCCAAAAGTTAAGAAACAGCATGTTTTTCAAATCTCATCAAACAAAAATGTAAGTAACATTTAAATTCACAATTTATTTGCATTATAGTAACAAGTTTAAGAAAATATATAAAAAGATAATTTGTCTTGAGGGTCACTTTTATTTTATAGAAATGAATACTTATGTAAGATTTGGAGAAAAAATGAAAAATTGTAAGTTTTTTTAACGAGTGTTGATATTTAATTCTTATTAGTAATTTCGTTGACAATATCCTGGAGAGTGTATCAGTGTCCAAGAGAAGTCATTTTCCCTATTTGCTGAGGTAGCGGGCGATCGGATGGATGGAAATGAGATGTCACAAGCTGATACTCCTAGATGTCTCAATGTCTCTCGCAGTGTAGTCCAGCGATGATGGAATCAGTTTGAATCCAAGGAATCTGTGTCTAGAAGACATGTTCTAGGCAGACCAAGAGTTACAAACCTGCGGGAGACCGTTATTTAGCTCTTTCCGCCCGCATGAGGAGCGACATTACTGTGCCTGAGCTCATGGCAGATCATTTAGCGGTCACAAGAAAAAGAATCTTAGCTACTACAGTGCACAAACGCCTACACAATAGAGGCCTGTATCTTAGACGAGCAGTTGTTTGCGTCCCTTTGCCCCGAGGATACAGAACTGCTCGTTTATGTTGGGCAGAAGAACACTTCTCCTGGTTCACATGAGAGAGTAATTCAAGTCGTCAGCTGATCTGGAGGGAACAACACACCAGATACAACCAATTCCACATTGTGAAATGACACAGTTACAGAGCTGGTGGAATAATGGTTTGAGATGGGATCTCTCTCGGTGGTCACACTGACCTACATGTGTTCCGTGAAGGAACTTTGACCGGCGTAAGATATCGAAACGAAATCCTTGATCAATATATCCGCTTCTATTGTTCTTGGCATTCTTCTGATATGGACAGTAATGCGCGACCGTATCGAGCTCGGGTTGTTGAAGAATATCTTGAGGGTCACGGTATGGAGCGAGTGGAATGACTGGCTCAATTCCCAGACTTATTCCCCAGACTATTAAATCCAGTACAGCGTCTTTGGGACTATCTTTGAGAGACAGGTTGCTGCTTTAAATCCTCCTTCAAGGTGTTAGATGCGCTTGAACAAGGATTACTCCGTGTCTGGTCTTTGCTTCCCATTTCACTGACTGACAAACTTAATTGACAGCAGGGAATGTCGCTGCCTCCAATCTATTGCAGCTAGGGGTGAACTCATTCCTTATTAGAACCCATTTTTGTAATGTTACAACCACACTTTTCCTCGAAAAACTGTGATATACCGTGTAGAATCATTAGGTAATAAGAAGAAGCAGGCAAGATGAAAAATTAGCAACGCCTTCGCCGGGAATCGAGCCGCGGACCTCCCAATTACGCTCGGATTGTGCAGACCACTACATCACGAAGACTCGCTAAGAAGGCGGGAGAAATACCTTATAGCTGTTTCTCCAAGACTGGATTTCTGTGCCAAGAGTGCAATTTTTTGTTGTAATTAAAGTTTGTGTTGATCTTAAGAAGCATTCTATGTCACATTAATGAAAAAACTGTTTTGTGAACATATCTGCTAAATTTCTTGTTTCTATGTTGCTTCATTCTAAACTTAGACACCAAAAACATGTTTTCCTGAACTTTTGGAGGGCAGTGTATTTCATTCAATAATCTAAAAGATGTATTCCGTATGTTTAGAAAAATTTATCACACATATAATGAGTTGATATTTTCTCGCTGTTAAGTTTTAAACTGAGACGCGCATGTTTTTCAAAAAAATAAAAAATGTTTTGTATGTATTATCTTTTACTGAAAAAGATCTTGTATTTTTTATTTTCATTTATTGAACTGATTATTTACTGATAGGCTAATTACATTTGTTGCGAAACTGCCAGCTTAATTTCAGCATACCTAATACATGCTTGTTGCTTTATTTAAAAAATATTATTACCTACGTAAAACTAAGTCCATTTTTTTTTCTTGCAGTAATTATTTACTTTTTTATTTTCAGTTTAATATCTCTTTTTCAACTTTAAAGACTTGCAATGAAAGGAACAAGTTCAATTAAACAACAAAAATTTTATTTTTTTTGCAAAAATTTAATAAAAAATCTGACAATAATTGTGTATAATCTAGCTACTGTGGTGAGCTACTGTTATACCAGTCTGCTGAAGTTACCCCTTTGTTAAACTTGTGTTCAATTTGCAAGCCCCTTGGTATTTGGCCCACTAGTGACCTAGCAGTAAAAGTTGCTGAACACTGGTAGTTTAGTCTGGGTTTCGTATCCCAGACAGCGGGCTGGCTGCATGGGCATTTTCTTCGTTTTCCCCTTGTGTAAAGTGTATACAATTCAATTTCCCTTGAAAGTCCTCTATAAATGTATCCTTCCCCTCAGGTAGAAAGCGCTAGAGTGCTTTACCGTATTCAAATAAACCAAACCCCTTGTTCTTTTTGCTTGTACCTAGAAAATGATGCTGCTAAATATATACATGCTTGTATTATTAATAGTTCAAACTCACATGGATCTCCTGAAAATTATGTAAAAAATCACTTGATTGAAATTTGTTCTGAAGCGTAATGTTGAGAAAAAAATCGGAAGTTGCAATCAAACTTCTATACAATTTTTTTAAAATTTAATTTGGTACTCTCCAGCTTATTGTTTTTAATCAGCGTTACAATTAGAAGATTCAAAAGGAAACATTAATGAAATAAATCATTTTGAATAATTCATCATTCCCCGAATCGGCAAGAATTAAATTACATTAATAAAGATGTATGTATAGAAATATTAAAAATCGACTTTGTGCTCGGGCCATTATGGCAGCATGCATTTTATTAATCACTCTTGCTGTCTAAGAAAGCTTATAAGAACTAATTAACTTTATGCAAGAATTTTGTATCAAATGATAAATGTAAGAGTTTTAGATATTACATATGATATATATATAAGGATATTTTGTATATAAGGATTTAAAGATTGCCTGCATTCATACACATTAAATTCCCACAAGTTATACCTAATATTTAATTAATTTCCAACATACTATTTTTTTATAAGCATACAGTAAATATCCTGTTTAATTTACTAACAATCCAGGCGTTCTGACATGTTAGATAAATTCGTTTATTTGTGATCAGGCATAATATAAATGTTGCTCTTCTTTGGAGTTCTAAATAGGCTTGGACTATTTATTCCCAGGTTGATACTATATTAAAATGTGCAAACGTCAATACACATTCATATTTTTGAGCAAATATAAAACCATTATTTATCTGCATAACTAAAATGTAATCCGTTTTAATAATGAAATATACAAATTATTTCAGCCACGAAAGAGATAGGCGAACTGATTATAATAGAATTCCTTTCCTGAAATAATTTAAAATTAGAAAAATTCAGTTTTGACTATGGCAGTAACAGAAAAGATTAAACATGAAATATTTCTGTCAAAAATAGTTAACAGATTTTATACCAGAAATTTATTTATATACAGGGTTTTATGCCAAACTAAGTAGAATTTTACTTTACTATACTGTGTCAAATCTACGATAATGTGTTAAAGATATGCCATTGCGAAACGATATGTCCAAGGAGGTTTAAATAGCCTCCTGGGGCATAATTTTGGCATAAACTCCTTGGAGAATAGCCTCCTTGCGCATAACTAACTCCTTGGGCCTATTCTAACATCCTTGCTTATGCCTGACGATATCTAACACACACACATAGATAGTCTTTTATTCTCGAGTGTCAAGATGTAGAAACATCTTTTTACTCGACTTCTGATAATAATCTGGAAGGAGGAATAAAAGGAGTAGTGTAGCAGGAGATGTGGGAGGCGGAAAAAGAGAGTCAGGTCCAAAGAATATGTACTTTCTTTGTCAGGTCCGCACTAGCGGCGGCGAAAAGGAGGGGTAAGTTCAGTGTCGTTACAAGATATAGCAGCAGGTGACAGACCGCAGAGTCAGTTAAGCGGGAACGAGTCAATTAAGATTATAATTCTTATGTGGTGACGATATCTAATTGCTATTATTGCTTATCCAAAGAAGACTTCATCCGAGGCCGATGGATGGCACCACGCCTGATCAATTTCACTACTGAAGACTGCACTTCTGTGCACAGGATTTTTTCCATTTTTATGGAATTTAAGGAGGTTTGTTGACAAATGTCTGCCTATTCGTTCAACATAAGCAAATTTAGCCCTGTATTATCTCATAAAAAATGCAGTGCCGTACTGAAAAAGTCTGCTGCTGCATAGAATACATCATCGAAATTCTGCTGAATTAAAAAATAGCATACTTTATCATGTTATAAATAAATATTTGCCGAATATCACTTTTATTTCTTTAGCGTTTTTTCGATTAGTATCAATATTGAAAAATAGAGGGCGCCACAATTCCTTTTCGGTGGATAGTCAATTTCCATTTTGGGGTAATATTTAATTTTTCTGCATTAAAATGGTTAATATTTTTATCTTAGGAAACGAAGTAACATTTACAGAGTCACCATGACACGTTTCATTAATCAAAATGTTATTTCTACAGCACAAAATGTGTACACATAGATTAAATTCAAATACTTTGCAAACCTAGAGGTTTCGAGAACGTCATTGCATCTTTCGCCAAGTAGGAAAATTTTTCCACGCCTGTGTTGTAGATCGTCTGCAGAGTTGAACAGGTTTCGGACGTATATACTCCCCTGCAAAAAGCAATTTAGGAGGATGAAACTTTGAAAGCTTTCATTAGCTAATCAAGATAACAAAACGTTGAACGCTTTCAATAGGCATCTGCAGAGTTTGAAATCATAACGAGTCAGTGCATTCAACGAAAAATTTCTCAACAGTAATGTTTGGCTCTATGCGAAATTTAATTCAAATGATTAGTGATTTGACTAATACTATTAATAAATATTCAGCTAAGGGTTATACGAGAACGTGGAAAGATCATTCGATATTTTTTCATAGAGCATTAGGGATATTTTTAAACTGCCTCAGTTACCAATTTTGAACCTTTATACGTAAAATCTTGAATGCTGAACTGATATTTACATGGAGTAATTTATACAACTTAATCATAGAAAAAGAATGCGTTCAAATTACACTCATATTTTTTTAATAATCTCATTACATATTAGGTCAGCACTTCATTGAATACATTGAAATTAAGTATAACTAAAACAGATTTAAAATAGTCTTCAAGTATTAGGTATAGTGTGTTATTTTATATAAAGATTAGTTAAAGTAAATTTTGCCGCTTCAATATTTCAATATTTTTTCTTGCATCATGTAGTATAAGTTATTTCATTGCCGGAAGGTGGCATAATTGGAAATTAAGGAACATCTCGAGAAATAAATCGTGAAATTCGGCGAATATTTCGCAGCCGAGGATTTTCACTTACACTTTCTTTCAAAGACTCCGTTACATAACGACGCATTAGGTTATATTTATTTTCAAACAATCAAGCTTTGCCAGTGTTAATAGAATCATTACAAGAGATCAAGATCTTGATTTAAGCTGATAGTATAATGCAATAAGTTATACACCCCACAATTTTTTTTATTTACGAGTAGTATCTGTTATCATCATTGGTTTGGTTATTTAGTATTTCATTACGCCAAAGCACACAAAGGCTATCTGCACAAATGGATGAATGCCTTCGTTGAGGACTTTTCTAAGTGAAACTGGCTTGTAACATGCTATACATGGGAATAATCACGAAATCACACATGCAACTAGACCATTCGCTACTTTTCGAACACCGCTCGGACGTCGGTGACCTAATCTGCTATCATGTAACGTGGTTTGTATTCGAAAATGGATTGTTCAAGGATGCCGGCAAATATTAAAAGCATTTAAACATTGGAAACCATCTCGAAACTTCAATATAAATCAGAAAAATTTGTGATTTTTTAAATTTATTATGTGTCAAAATTACTAAAAATACGTAAAATTTGTGGAAATTCGCTACGTAAAAAAGTGGGTCTTGCGGAAGAATTCAAACGATGGATAACAACTTTACTTTGCAGGTATTTTGTCGGCTTTGTCAGCTCTTTGATTGTAAATCATCAAATAACAATTAATGGTAAAGCAGATGAAAAATCTTTACCTACGTAGGCATGCTTACCTAAATTTCAATGATCATTTCGGCTTCTCGCTGTACGTATTAGATGTAAATAGATGTGAACAGGATTTTCATACGTTATCATGAATTTTTTAAGATATTGTTGCGTTTTACGGCTTCGTATATTTGGAGTAATTGATGATCACGTGATGAATGATGAAAAACATATGTACAATATATGGTTGCATAATAACAAAAAGCTAAAAGGAGCAATTTGTAATAGTTTTAGAATAATTCTTTAAACTCCATTAATGTTATTCCAATTAAAACCCTGGCATTTTTAATTGAAACTCTTTCTTGTTCTGTTTGTAGCTTTTAAACATTGCACATTGCTTTGGACTGGATTATTTTGGTTATGGCAAAGCATTCGAAAGCAGTTTGCCTAAAGAAAGGAATGTCTTAATGAGAAGCTTTCTAAGTGGAACTTACTCGTATCCACATTACGCGTAGGAAAAATCACGAAAATTCCCATGCAGGAACTTCTTTGGAGATTTGAACAATGGTCGATCTAGCAATTTTCAGCTATTTTAACATTTGGCCGCGAACGGGTCTTGAGAATTGTTTTAATTATTAAATAAATGCCAGGCCATTGACCATCAGGCCATTAGGCGATGAGCTCCCCAGTACTTTTAACAATGCAATAAAAATTATTTAGTGCATAACACTCGCCCAGATAAGGATCATTCACGCCTTTTCTGAAGTCATACATCACTTATTCAGGAGAATTATTCAGTTAAAATTGAAATAAATAGGTACTAAGACAATCATATCAGCTCAAAAGTCCAAAGTGGTCCACAGTGGCAGATCCAGAACACTGCAAGTACTACAAAGCACACTCGAGGGCCTCCAACAGCAATCGCTGGTTGCAATTCGATAATAAAGGGAGTATATAAAAGTGGAAAAGGATTTCAGAGTTCAAATCCTACGTTATTTTCATTCTGTACGCTCCGCAGTGGATGGAATTTAATAATTGAAAGTTTATTTAATCATACCACCATGTTACACAAAATAGAGTGAAAAAGAGGAATGAAAAATATGGAGATAAACTGTAATCCTTGAACGAATAACGAATGAAAATTAGATAAATGTAAAAATTACACAAAATTGCATAAGGTTTGTCTCAAGTGTAATTTTAGTGTTTGCTTCTCTTCAAGTCCGAACTTTTACGGGTCCTTAGGGGAGTGATAAACATGTAGTAGTAAAGGCCTTCGGGTTGAACATTGCTTATTTCTTCGGGTTGAACATTGCTTAACAAAGCATGATCTCCGATCTCCGATTAAGTAGAAACACATTCCGAGGTGGGACAGCGTTCGAGATAGATGTCTTATCGCTTTGCTCTCCGTTTCCTTGCGTTGCTACCACCCCCGCTACTGTACCAAGTTCATCGACCTCGCCTCACGGGCTCTGGGTTGTTTCTTCTTTGGCTTTCGCCTCGCAAAAGCGTCACCTTAACTGCACTGCTGCACTCTTCGCTGGATAAAACAGGTCGTATTTTATTCTTTCTTCTGATTTTCTTTATTCACCGTGTTGATAAAGGTACCTTCGGGTACGGCCTTTAGTAAGGCCTTTTTCCAACTTTTTTGCCTCACATGAGACATCTCAATAATGAACCCAACGTTCTCCAAATATTAAGTCACAAAATTACTTTATCCAATGACGTCGAAACTACCAGATCCTTGGTGGAAGATATCCAAGATATCCGTAACAACCCAAATGTGATTATGTCCGCTAGTGATCAAAAAGAACTAAACTTTCTCCTTGTAAAAGCCATCGATCAACTGCGTATGCAGAAAAACGAGATGGCCAATGCAAAAATTAACGAATTACAAACCTCTAACGAAAAGTTCGCTAAACAATTTGAAGAGATCAAAAACTTCTGCGACATACTTCAATCCACTAGTGATTTCAAAGAACAAAGAAAAAGAAAATTGCGCCATAGACAAACGGATTCTGACTCCGATGAGGAGCCTTCCCTCAAAACCAGCAATCGATATAAACAATTAGAGAACCAAATAGACGACATGCATTTGGACAACGAAGATGAATCAGCCACTCAGCTCACTGCCACCCCAAAAGACCAGCCAAACAAAAGTGACACCATTCCCGCAATTAGAAAACAAAACTCCAGCCCCAAAACAAGCAGAATTGATAAAGTGCCAATTATTGTCATAGATGACGTACCAAAAGCGGATGAATTCTTAAAAAACTTAAATAAGCAAACCGAAAAAGAGTTAACTGGCACCTTAAAAGGACGCCGCCTTGAAATACAGCCTGCAGACTCGGATTCACATCGATTCATTCGCAAAATAGTCGAAGAAATAAAGCTTAAAGTCCACACCTACTTATTGCCCGAAGATAAAGTTTTAAAAGTCATAATAAGAGGCTTACCCATCACCACAGATCCCCAAACCATCACTCAAGAACTTCTTGACAAAGGATTTAAGGTTAACTTTATTACACTATTAAGAAACAGAAAAGAAAATAAACCAATTCCGCTTTTCTTAGTACATATACCAAAATCAGAAGAAAATAAGGAAATATTCAAAATCAAACGCATAAGTTATATGAACGTAACAATAGAATCATTACGCAAGAAACCTGGCCCTCCACAACGCTATAGATGCCAGGGATTTTTTCACAGTTCCCTGCTCTGCACCAGAGACTGGGTATGCGTCCGTTGCGGAGGCAATCACAAACCTATAGAATGCACCCGTAGCCACCACCAGCCAACTATATGCTATCACTGCAAAGGTCCTCACCCAGCCAACTTCTCAAATTGCCCGGCCAGACCAAAAAAAAAAAAAAAAACAAACAAGTTCAGTTCCAACCCAGTCCTCCACCAGCAACCAATCCTTGGACTAAGAGAAAACAAGACTTCCGCTGACATCAAACAGTAACGAAAATATCTCTCAAACCTCCATTCAAAACGAAATTCTAAGAGAAGAAACTACCAGCACCGCAGAATCCTCCCTGTCAGACCTCTTTGACTTCTCTTCGCTAAAAACAATCTGGACAATAGTGATACAAGGACTCAAAAACATTAAAACCAAGAAATCACCTCTTGATAAAATAATCGCAGTAGTCGAACTCATTGAAAAAATAGGAAATCATCTTTAATGCTAATAAATTCAAGAACAGATGCAACATAAAAATCCTCTCTTGGAACGCTAATGGTCTTTACCGTAAAAAAGATGAATTATCCAACCTCATTATTGAAATTGAACCTGGCGTAGTAATACTCATACAAGAGACTCACCTTAAACCAGCACTCAAAGTACTTTATGCTAATTATAACACCTACCGTACGGATCGTGAGACAGGAAGAGGCGGTGGCATCATCACATTTGTTAAAAGGAGCATAAAACACGCTCAAATTCCTAATCCCAGCACCACTTTCGAAAGTAACACAATAGAAATTGTAATAGAACATAAAAAATTCAAAATTTCGAATATATACATCCCACCAAATAATAATCCCAGCGCACAGGAATTGATTCACCTCCTTAATTCTAATACTTCTACCATTGTCGGAGGGGACTTCAACGCCAAACACCCCTGCTGGAACCGAGGCCCTGCTAACAAAAAAGGAAATGACATATTTAAACTCATTCAATCAAATAATTATAACATTCATGCTCCAGACGAGCCCACCCATTACGGGTACAATAGCGCCACCGCAATTGACTTCTTCATCTCAAATAACATTACTAACAGATGCAATATCTCTGTAATTTCAGCCCTGTCTTCCGACCACAACTCCATTGTATTTGAAATCCCCATTAATAAATACCTCCCCTCACTTGACAGAAGTATAGGAGTTACAAATTGGATCAAATACTCTGAAATTCTGAATAACTCCATACAAGGTAACCCATGCATCAACAATACAGAAGATTTAGAACACGAAGTCTCAAAATTTACCAACAGCATCAATTCTGCTTTAAAAGAAGCCACCAATACTTTTTATGTGAACAAGCCTTTCCTTCCCCTGCCTTCCGATATAAGAAATAGGATTAAAGAGAAAAACCGGATCCGTAAAAGATGGCAAACCACGAGGGATCCACAACTCATACACGAACTAAACTCTATTCGAAAAGAAATCAACAGAAGAATCAAGAACTTCAAAAACAAAAATGGACCAATTTCCTAAATAGCCTAGCTATAGAGGACAATTCCCTAATTGACATTTCCCGCAAATTCAAGAAACCTTATAAACCTATTCCACCTATCCATGGACCTAGTGGAACTTCATATACAGAAGAAGATAAAGCTAAATCTGATAAGATATGAAGATAAGCTAAATGGAAGATACATTCACTCTTAATCCCACTCCGCACAGTCGGTCACAAAAGTATTCGAACACCGGTACCCATTCAGAAAATTTACTTTTCCGTTGAGAAACAAAATTGTCTCCAGAGTCCATCTTGGTTCGATAGAAAAAAAAAACAAAAGGATGGCTCATGTCAAAAATTGGCTAGGTGCATGAAACAAAATACAACATGACCTATCTGGGTGAGATGGGAAACAAAATGGCTGCTCACGTGATCCATTATTGCGCTCATAGAAAACGCAAAGTGTGGCTGCGGCTCGTCTTGGTTCGCGAAGAGTGAAAACCCAAAACGGTCTGTAGTGTCTATCTTTGTTGGATGAGAAAACAAAAGGATGGCTCATGTCCAATTTATTTAGGTGTGGGAAAAAATATAACGTGACCTATCTGGATGAGATGTCTCCAGCGATCCAGTATAGACTTTTTCCCCATCTGCAATAGGTGACATCTATAAACAATTTTATTGAAATCTCCTTGAAATATAAGAAACAGCTAGCTCGTGAAATTGTAAGGTATTCCCAAAAAATTCCACTTCTTGAAGAAGGAAAAACATCCTAGATGCAGATGAGGTAGAGAGAGAAAAAGCATGTTGCACTATGGAGAGCCCGCACGGTTCTGAACAGAAAACGTGGAATGCTTTTATAGAAAAGAGTTGAAAGTGAAAGTAAAAGCCGATTGCAAATTTTTCACTTGGTTGCCGACTGGGAAAAAATTTTCAGAGCTCAGAAAAATAATTCTGAGATGTAAAAAAAAAAAAAAAAAAAAAAAAAAAAATTTGTTAATTTTTATCATGTTTTCTAGACATGATAAAAATTAACCCTACCCCCTTTTTGTGTGGGAATGTTCTCACTGTTTCTAAAAATAGACCATGACTCATTCTAGGAATTATATGTTTTAGAAAGGATGAGTCATGGTCTTTGGGTTTCTCCATTCCAAAGTAAACAAAGTGAAGACATCAAATTAATAAAAAAAAGGAAGAGTCTTTTTTTTTTTTTTTTTTTTTTCCAGTTCAGGAAATATTTTTCCCATTCAACAGCCAAGAAATATTTCCAGCCAATACAATTTCATTTTTACTTTCACTTTCAATTCATTTCTTATATCTATAAGAACATTTCATGTTTCTGTTCAGATCAGTGTGGGTTGTTCAAGACGCAGCAACTCTACTCCATCCCACAACCAGGAAAAAAACAGCCCACTCAATCGCTGAAATGGATTAAAAATAAATTCTTTCATACATTTTTAAACCTCAAGAGTGTTAGCTGTCATGGAAAGAGCCTTTTTTTCCCCTGAGCTCTAAGAAAATGTTTCCCAGCAGACTCAATCGCTGAAATGGATTAAAAATAAATTCTTTCATACATTTTTAAACCTCAAGAGTGTTAGCTGTCATGGAAAGAGCCTTTTTTTCCCCTGAGCTCTAAGAAAATGTTTCCCAGCAGATTCAATCGCTGAAATGGATTAAAAATAAATTCTTTCATACATTTTTAAAGCTTAAGCGTGTTAGCTGTCATGGAAAGAGCCTTTTTTTCCCCTGAGCTCTAAGAAAATGTTTCCCAGCAGACTCAATCGCTGAAATGGATTAAAAATAAATTCTTTCATACATTTTTAAAGCTTAAGCGTGTTAGCTGTCATGGAAAGAGGCTTTTTTTCCCCTGAGCTCTAAGAAAATGTTCCCCAGCAGACTCAATCGCTGAAATGGATTCAAAATAAATTCTTTCATACATTTTTAAAGCTTAAGCGTGTTAGCTGTCATGGAAAGAGCCTTTTTTCCCCCGAGCTCTGAGAAAATGTTTCCCAGTAGACTCAATCGCTGAAATGGATTAAAAATAAATTCTTTCATACATTTTTAAAGCTTAAGCGTGTTAGCTGTCATGGAAAGAGCCTTTTTTCCCCTGAGCTCTAAGAAAGTGTTTCCCAGTCCACTCAATCGCTGAAATGGATTAAAAATAAATTCTTTCATACATTTTTAAAGCTTAAGCGTGTTAGCTGTCATGGAAAGAGCCTTTTTTCCCCTGAGCTCTGAGAAAATGTTTCCCAGCAGACTCAATCGCTGAAATCGATTAAAAATAAATTCTTTCATACATTTTTAAACCTCAAGAGTGTTAGTTCTCATGGAAAGAGCCTTTTTTCCCCTGAGCTCTAAGAAAATGTTTCCCAGTCTACTCAATCGCTGAAATGGATTAAAAACAAATTCTTTGATATATTTTTAAAGCTCAAGCGTGTTAGCTGTCATGGAAAGGGCCTTTTTTTTCCCCAGCCCACTCAATCGCTGAAATGGATTAAAAATAACTTCTTTCATACATTTTTAAAGCTCAAGCGTGTTAGCTGTCATAGAGCTGCAGATGAGGTAGAGAGAGAAAAAGCATGTTGCACCATGCAGAGCCCGCACGGTTCTGAACAGAAAACGTGGAATGCTTTTATAGAAAAGAGTTGAAAGTGAAAGTAAAAGCCGATTGGAAATTTTTCACTTGGTTGCCGACTGGGGAAAAATTTTCAGAGCTCAGAAAAATAATTCTGAGATGTAAAAAAAAAAAAAAAAAAAAAAAAAAAAAAAAAAAAAAACACTTTTTGTTAATTTTTATCATGTGTTCTAGACATGATAAAAATTAACCCTACCCCCTTTTGTGTGGGAATGTTGTCTCACTGTTTCTAAAAATAGACCATAACTCATTCTAGAAATTATATGTTTTAGAAAGGATGAGTCATAGTCTTTGGGTTTCTCCATTCCAAAGTAAACAAAGTGAAGACATCAAATTAATAGAAAAAAAAGGAAGAGTTTTTTTTTTCAGCTCTGGAAATATTTTTCCCATTCGACAGCCAAGAAATATTTCCAGCCAATACAATTTCATTTTTACTTTCACTTTCAGTTCATTTCTTATATCTATGAAAACATTTCATATTTCTGTTCAGATCATCAGATCAGTGTGGGTTGTTCAAGATGCAGGAACTCTACTCCATCCCACAACCAGGAAAAAAAAAAGATGTTCTTTCATGAGGAATTCTTTTGGCTTTCGAAAACAACGATGACATGATGATTGTAATATATTTCTGTTCTCATGTCCGATGGTTGAACTCAGAATTATTTCCAGAGATCTGAGAATTTTTTCTAGCCACTCGATGACCCAAATTTCGTATATTTATTTAAGCCACTCGAGTTTCGACTTCCCATCTGTGTGTGCTGTGCATTCAACCTGCAGACACATTCCCTGAGCTCTAAGAAAAATTTCCGAGCCCACTCAATCGCTGAAATGGATTAAAAATAAATTGTTTCATACATTTTTAAATCTCAAGCGTGTTAGGTGTCATGGAAAGAGCCTTTTTTCCCCTGAGCTCTAAGAAAATGTTTCCCAGCCCACTCAATCGCTGAAATGGATTAAAAATAAATTCGTTCCTATATTTTTAAAGCTCAAGAGTGTTAGGTGTAATGGAAAGAGCTTTTTCTTTTCACAGCTCACTCAATCACTGAAATCGATTAAAAACAAATTCTTTCATACATTTTTAAAGCTCAAGAGTGTTAGGTGTAATGGAAAGAGCTTTTTCTTTTCACAGCCCACTCAATCGCTGAAATCGATTAAAAACAAATTCTTTCATACATTTTTAAAACTCAAGCGTGTTAGCTGTTATGGAAAGAGCCTTTTTTTTCCCCAGCCCACTCAATCGTGTTAGCTGTTATGGAAAGGGCCTTTTTTCCCCCAGCCCACTCAATCGCTGAAATGGATTAAAAATAAATTCTTTCATACATGTTTAAATCTCAAGCGTGTTAGCTGTCATGGAAAGAGCCTTTTTTTCCCAGCCCACTCAATCGCTGAAACGGATCAAAAATAAATTCTTTCATACATTTGTTTAAACCTCAAGACTCTTAGCTGTCATGGAAACTGAAATTTATGTCACGGTTTGTGTGTCACACGTCGTCAACGGTATGATTTGAGGTGAAAATTGAAAACCCGGTATGAAAAATCTCTTTAACTTCACTTTAGAAGAAGGTGTGGGATAGAGAGATTTCGTCATGGGAAAATATCTTTCATGTCCGTCGATGAAATCCAAACGAGGGGTCCTAGCTTTTCAAATGGGAAACATTTTCCCTAAACGGAGGAATGATTTCTATACTGTGAGACGTCAAAAATTGGAAAAAAGCTTGTGTTCACAGAAGCTCTTTCTAGAAGAGTGGTCCTGGGTCCAGGTGAGGTAGAGAGAGAAAAAGCATGCTGCACCTTGGACAGCCCGCAGAGTTCTGAACAGAAAACGTAGAATACTTTTATAGAAAAGTGTTGAAAGTGAAAGTAAAAGGCCAATCGTCTTGGCTGGAGAATTTTCACTTGGTTGCCGGCTGGGAAAAATTTTTCAGAGCTCAGAAAAAAAAAATTGAGATGTAAAAAAAAAAAAAAAAAAAAAAAAAAAACTTTTTGTTAATTTTTATCATGTCTTCTAGACATGATAAAAATTAACCCTACCCCCTTTTGTGTGGGAATGTTGTCTCACTGTTTCTAAAAATAGACCATGACTCATTCTAAGAATTATATGTGTAAGAAAGGATGAGTCATGGTCTTTGGGTTTCTCCATTCCAAAGTAAACAAAGTGAAGAAATAGAAAAAAGGAAGATTTTTTTTTTTTTTTTTTCAGCTCTGGAAAATTTTTTCCCATTCGACAGCCAAGAAATATTTCCAGCCAATATGATTTCATTTTTACTTTCACTTTCAGTTAATTTCTTATATCTATAAAAACATTCCACATTTCTGCTCAGATCAGTGTGGGTTGTTGACGATGCAACATCTCTACCTCATCTCACAACCAGGAAGAAAAGATGTTGTTTCATGAGGAATTGTTTTGACTTTCGGAAACCACGATGGCGTGATGATTGTAATATATTTCTGTTCTAATCCATGGGGTTTGTGGAAAATACATTCTCGGTACGCAATCCCCCACCCAGGAAGAACAGAAAATGTTTTAAAAGGAATACTTTCGCCCGACTTTTGAAAAAAACAATGATCACAGGGCTGTTGGGATAAGATTGAGAACCCATGATGATGTTGTGCGATGGGGATAATCTTTTTTACTTAAACGGATCTTCTTCTAAACATCCAAGGTATGATTGTTTCCCTAGATGAAAGAAAACAATACTTTTTTTCTTTTTTACAAGAAAAGTATCCTCAATAATGTTACTGAAAAGATTAAAGCGATATTTTGTCATAGAACTATTGGACCGCTCGTCTATAGTAATGTTGCACCTTGGACAGCCCGCACGGTTCTGAACAGAAAACGTGGAATACTTATATAGAAAAGAGTTGAAAGTGAAAGTAAATCGCGTTGGCTGGAAACATTTCTGTTGGCTGTCGACTGGGAAAAAAATCCTCAGATCTCAGAAAAAAATTCTGAGATGAAAAAAAAAAAAAAAATCTTTTTGTTAATTTTTATCATGTCTTCTAGACATGATAAAAATTAACTCTACCCCCTTTTGTCTGGGAATGTTGTCTCACCCTTTCTAAAAATAGACCATGTATACCAATATACTACAAACGGATTTGAACGCGTGTTCTCAGTATGTAGCTATACAAATTTGAAGGTAAAATTAAAAAAAAAGACATCTTTTTGGGGAAAAGGGAGTAAATTTGTATAGGAATATACTACAAACGGAATTTAAGGCCTATTTTCAGTATATAGCTATACAAATTGGAAGGTAAAAAAAAAATAAAAAAAAGACATCTTTTTTTTCGGAGGAGGGAAGGCATTGAATTTGTATAGGAATATACTACAAACGGACTTTAAAGCCTGTTTTCAGCGTATAGCTATACAAATTGGAAGGTAAAAAGAAATAAAAAAAAAGACATCTTTTTTTTTTTTCGGGAAATTAAGTGAATTTGTATAGGAATATACTACAAACTGACTTTAATGCCTGTTTTCAGTATATAGCTATACAAATTGGAAGGTAAAAAAAATAAAAAAAAGATATCTTTTTTGGGGAAAAGGAGTGAATTTGTATAGAAATATACTAAAAGAACATCATGGGTCCAAGAATTGAAACTGAAAGTCCAAAAACGAAATGTTAACGACTGGGAAGAAAATTTTCAAAGCTGAAAAAAGATTTAAAAAAAAAAAAAAAAAAACACTTCCTTTTTCTTTCTTAATTTGATGTCTTCATTCTTTTGACCTTGTAGAAATAAAAAAAGTGAAGACATCAAATTAAGAAAGAAAAAAAGAAAGTCCCCTTCTTTGACAAATGGCTAAGAAATTCTTAAAGAATATCATGAGATTGGGTAAAGATTGGGATTTTTTTTTTTTTTTTTTTTTTTTTTTTTTAATGTGTTAAAATTTTTCCAGAGCTCTGAGAATTTTTCCCAGTCGGTTTCTAGAAGCAACTCGTTAATGTATTTAAACCACTTGCGTTTCAGTTTCAGATCAGTCTGTGCTGTGCACTCAACGTGGATACACGCTTCTCACTGTCCTGGGAAGAGCTTCTGTGAAGGTATGTGAACATTTTTTTCTTACTCTTTTGTATTTCATAGACTACAAATATTTATTCAGTCACCCATTTTATAGAAATGTATTCTTATTTCCTTTCATATACTTTGAGGTAGGGTAATATTTTCCCCCGTGCTACTGTTTTTGCTTTTCAAGGCTAGAAATGTTTTACTCAATAGCTGTTTTTATAGAAAACATGCTATTATTTCGTATACTGATATATTTTGTGAAACTTTAACAAATCCTTTTCAACAAAGCAAGATCATGTGATCCACAGCTGGTTAGATACGTCAGTGTAATCGGATCACGATTGTTCCATCCTATACTGATATATTTTGTGAAACTTTAACAAATTCCTTTCAAGAAGCCAAGATCTCGTGATCCACAGCTGGCTAGACCCGTCAGTGTAATCGGATCACGATTGTTCCATCCTATACTGATATATTTTGTGAAACTTTAACAAATTCCTTTCAAGAAGCCAAGATCTCGTGATCCACAGCTGACTCCATTAGTCAGGTAAAACGGATCACGATTTTATCAATCGTATACTGATATATTTTGTGAAACTTTAACAAATCCCTTTCAACAGGGCAAGATCTCGTTATCCGTAGCTGGCTAGAGCAGTCAGGATCAACGGATCACGATGGTTCCCTCGTACACTGATATATTTTGTGAAACTTTAACAAGGCAAGATCTCGTGATCCACAGCTGGCTAGACTAGTCAGGATTAACGGATCACGATTTTATCAATCGTATACTGATATATTTTGTGAAATTTTAACAAATGACTTTGAAGAAGGCAAGATCTCGTGATCCAGAACTGACTCAATCAGTCAGGATTAACGGATCACGATTGTTCCATTCTATACTGATATATTTTGTGAAACTTCTTTAACAAATGACTTTCAAGAAGGCAAGATCTCGTGATCCAGAGCTGACTCAATCAGTCAGGATTAACGGATCACGATTTTATGAATTGTATACTACTATATTTTGTGAAACTTCTTTAACAAATGACTTTCAAGAAGGCAAGATCTCGTGATCCAGAGCTGACTCAATCAGTCAGGATTAACGGATCACGATTGTTCCATTGTATACTGCTATATTTTGTGAAATTTCTTTAACAAATGACTTTCAAGAAGGCAAGATTTCGTGATCCACAGCTGACTAGACTTGTCAGAATTAACGGATCACGATAGTTCCATTGTATACTGATATATTTTGTGGAACTTTAACAAATTGTTTTCAACAAGGCAAGATCCTGTGATCCACAGCTGACTCCATCAGTCAGGATAACGGATCATGATTTTTTTCAATCGTATACTGATATATATTTTGTATATTTTGTGAAACTTTAACAAATCCTTTTCAACAAGGCAAAAGATCCCATGATCCACAGCTGACTCCATCAGTCAGAATAACGGATCATGATGGTTCCATCGTATACTGATATATATTTTTGTGAAACGTTAAAAATGACTTTCAAGAAGGCAAGATCATGTGATTCAATAGAATTGTTCAATCGTATACCTGGCATATTCTGATAAAACAACAGAATGATCCAATTTTGAATACGATCCGAATATGTTTTTATAAAATCCATTTCATATTTTGTTAAACGTGAACGACTGACTTTCAAGCTGGCTGCATGGGTGTTTTTTTTCGTGGTTTTTCCCCATGTGTAACGTGAATACGAGCCAGTTTCCGTTCCAAAGTCCTCCACGAAGACATTTCTTAAGGCAAATGGCCCTCAAATGCTTTACCGTCCTCCAAATCGACTTGACCTCTCTCCAACTTCCACGGTGTCATTTGAACGATCGAGTCGGCTGTTGGAAAAAAATGTCTGACAGCTGAAAACAATATCTCCACACACCTTCACAAAACCTATTTCCAGGAGGAAGAAGCGTGTATTCAGCTCCAGTGCACAGCACAGACTGATTTAAAGCTGAAACGCGAGTGGTTTAAATAGATGAGAACACTCTATAGAAATAATTTGAATATATCTGGTTTTGTGAATCAAGCCGACTGGGAAAAAAATTCTCAGAGCTCAGAAAAAAATTCTGAGATGTAAAAAAAAAAAAAAAAAAAAATCTTTTTGTTAATTTTTATCATGTCTTCTAGACATGATAAAAATTAACAAAAAGATTTTTTTTTTAAATAACAAATTAACAAAAATTAACAAAAATTATAAAAATTAACAAAAAGATTTATGTTTATCATGTCTTCTAGACATGATAAAAATTAACTCCCTTCTCTTTTTGTCTGGGAATGTTGTCTCACTCTTTCTAAAAATAGACTATGACTCATTCTTGTGGAATTCTGTTGGGATTTTACTTTCGATTGGCTTTTGACTTTGTTTCAATCCCCAGTTATCTATAAAAGCATTCCGCGTTTCACTTCAGATCCGTGTGGGCTGTGGAAGAGGCAACACGTCTCTTTCTTTACCCAATCTCATGATATTCTTTAAGAATTTCTTAGCCATTTGTCAAAGAAGGGGACTATAATTGAAGAATTTATGAATTTGGGAACATGTCACCCATGGCAAATCTAAAATCTTGGAAGTGGATACTGGAAAGCCCCGCTCTGATTATAATTCTGAGTTCTAGCATGGGACATTTTTTAAATCAATAAGCTAAACTATTTTTCTAGTCTCATATTCTCTCGTGACTAGGGTTCCAGATTTGGGTAGAGAGAGACATGTTGCCTCATCAACAGCCCGCACTGTTCTGAACAGAAACGTGGAATGCTTTTATAGAAAAGTGAAGAGTTGAAAGTGAAAGTCGAAAAACGAAATGGGATCGGCTAGGAAAATTTTCTCAGAGCTCAGAAAAAAATTCTGAAATGTAAAAAAAAAAAAAAAAAAAAAAAAAAAAAAAAAAAAAAAAAACAATCTTTTTGTTAATTTTTATCATGTCTTCTGGACATGATAAAAATTAACTCCCTTCTCTTTTTGTCTGGGAATGTTGTCTCACTCTTTCTAAAAATAGACAATGACTCATTCTTTCTAAAGAATAGAATTCCAAGAAAAGATTGGATGAGTCATGGTCTATTTTTAGAAAGTGGGAGACAACATTCCCAGATAAAAGGGGGATGAGTTAATTTTTATCATGTTTAGAAGACATGATAAAAATTAACAAAAAGTTTTTTTTTTTTTTTTTTTACATCTCAGAATTTTTTTTCTGAGCTCTGAAAATATTTTCCCAGCCGATCTCATTTCGTTTTTCGACTTTCACTTTCAACTCTTCTCTTTTCTATAAAAGTATTTCGAGTTTCTGTTCAGAACACTGTGGGCTGTTGAAAAGGCAACACGTCTCCCTCTCTACATTAATTGGGAATCCAAGATGTTCTAAAGAAGAATTCTTTGAGAATCTCTTAACCTTTCTGAACTTTAGACGAGCTAGCTGGATATTTCTTCATTTCTTTTTCAAGTATGGGTTCAAAGGATTCTTTTAAATAGTTGCAAGTAAGACGTTGTATTATTTTCTGTTGATCATGAATCTATTAAAAAATTTCAATGCCTAATTTTAGGGCTACCTATACCCGGCATGATTCATATGTTTTACTCTACGTTTTAGATAAGACCCTCTCTTAAAAACACGATTTTCCTATTAAAAGTTGAAATGAGTTTCCAAAAGCATGATCCTTTTAAAAAAACATGTGTGTTTGTGTAGGTGTGGTGGGACGGTTAGCTTTCTTTCTTACGAGATAGTCATCTCCACGAGATGTTTTTTGGATATCTTCTCCAGTCTCTCTCTTTACCCAATCTCATGATATTCTTTAAGAATTTCTTAGCCATATGTCATAGAAGGGGACTATAATTGAAGAATTTATGAATTTGGGAACATGTCACCATGGCAAATCTAAAATTTTGGCACTGGATACTGGAAAGCCCCGCTCTGATTATAATTCTGAGTTCTAGCATGGGACATTTTTTAAATCAATAAGCTAAACTATTTTTCTAGTCTCATATTCTCTCGTGACTAGGGTTCCAGATTTGGGTAGAGAGAGACATGTTGCCTCATCAACAGCCCGCACTGTTCTGAACAGAAACGTGGAATGCTTTTATAGAAAAGTGAAGAGTTAAAAGTGAAAGTCGAAAAACGAAATGGGATCGGCTAGGAAAAATTTCTCAGAGCTCAGAAAAAAATTCTGAAATGTAAAAAAAAAAAAAAAAAAAATCTTTTTGTTAATTTTTATCATGTCTTCTAGACATGATAAAATTAACTCCCTTCTCTTTTTGTCTGGGAATGTTGTCTCACTCTTTCTAAAAATAGACCATGACTCATTCTTTCTAAAGAATAGAATTCCAAGAAAAGATTGGATGAGTCATGGTCTATTTTTAGAAAGTGGGAGACAACATTCCCAGATAAAAGGGCGATGAGTTAATTTTTATCATGTCTAGAAGACATGATAAAAATTAACAAAAAGTTGTTTTTTTTTTTTTTTTTTTTTTTTTTTTTTTTTTTTTTTTTTTTACATCTCAGAATTTTTTTCTGAGCTCTGAAAATATTTTCCCAGCCGATCTCATTTCGTTTTTCGACTTTCACTTTCAAATCTTCTCCTTTCTATAAAAGTATTTCGAGTTTCTGTTCAAAACACTGTGGGCTGTTGAAAAGGTAACACGTCTCCCTCTCTACATTAATGGGGAATCCAAGATGTTCTAAAGAAGAATTGTTTGAGAATCTCTTAATCTTTCTGAACTTTAGAAGAGCTAGCTGGATATTTCTTCATTTCTTTTTCAAGTATGGGTTCAAAGGATTCTTTTAAATAGTTGCAAGTAAGACGTTGTATAATTTTCTGTTGATCATGAATCTATTAAAAAAATTTCAATACCTAGTTTTAGGGCTACCTATACCCAACATGATTCATATGTTTTACTCTACGTTTTAGATGAGACCCTCTCTTAAAAACATGATTTTCCTATTCAAAGTTGAAATGATTTTCCAAAAGCTTGATCCTTTTAAAAAAACATGTGTGTTTGTGTAGGTGTGGTGGGACGGTTAGCTTTCTTTCTTACGAGATAGTCATCTCCACGAGATGTGTTTTGGATATCTTCTCCACCCTCTCGTGGTCACTGAAATCTCGTGATGGCTCAAGTGAAAAGGGTTCGTTTATTTTGACTCACAACCACGTTATATTTTTTTTGGATATCTCCTCCAACGACTCGTGGAACACTTTTCCCTGAAATGAGGTATGTTTAGCAGCGCACGCCCTCTGAAGTGAAGCTCGGAATACTTTGACAAATCCTGTCGAGTGGATTCTGAAACCATTTTTAAAGGATCTCAGAGAAACACCCATGAAGACGATACCAACGTGTCGTTTTTCAGAAAGCATGAAGGTGGCTCATGGTGAGAGATGAGGTGGTAAAATAGTTTTTTTGTCTTAGAAAGTTGAAAAAAATGGAGAGTAGTAAGACACTGTCTCTTTTTTGGAAACTGAGTAGGAGGGTCATTTTGAGATGAGCTGGAAAATATTTTCTGAGAGATTTGAAAAAAGAATTTTAAAAATAAAAAATATATATATTATATAATATATATATTATATAATATATATATTATATAATATATATATTATATAATATATATATTATATAATATATATTATAAATACTTTTTGTTCATTTTTATCATGTCTTCAGACATGATAAAAATGAACGACATCTCTCTTTTTTTCTTTGAAACCTCTCTCAACCTATCTCGTCCTGTTTCTCAAGTAACATTCATTTCCTAAAAAGCTAATTTCTTTAGAAACCTAAGACAACTCATTTCCTGAAAAGCTAATTTCTTTAGACACCTAAGACAACAGGTAGAGACATACTTCGAACCAAAAAGAGAGTAGAGATCCTTTTGAATAATGTCGAATAGACAAAACACGAGTAGCCATTTCAGTTCTATGCTTTTTCCTAGGGACGATCCACGAAAGGGTCCTCTTTTGTTCACGAAGCGTGGTTCACCCATGAATTAAACACGTAGGCTCGAAACTTTCTAACATCTCTACCTCCACGGTGCAGTTTGAAAGGAAGGTGACCCACCCATCACCCCAGCTATGAAATGAAATGTCAAAACAGTGCACACGTTCTAGAATGAAAACCCTTGTAGACATTTGGGGGCTCTACAGCACAGACTAAACAGAAACAAAACGATAAAAACTTTCATAGATCCCAGAGAGTGGATGCTTAAAAATAAGGTGATGTCTCGTCGATCAAATCAGCTGTAAATAAATGTCTAAGAGCTGTGAAGAATGGATGGCCTACCTTCACAAAAGCTCTTTCTAGGAGGGAAAAGTGTGTATCCAAGCAGAATACACAGCACAGACTGATGTTAAGTCGAAACTGGAGTGATTTCAATACACAAGTATGAATTCGTTCTAATAACACTTTAGATAGGTCTCGTTTGACTCATCGAGTCGAGGGGGAAAACATTGACGTGTTGCCTTTCCAACAGCACACACTGTTCTGAACAGAAACAGAGAATGCTTTTATAGATAAGAGAAGAATTGAAAATGAAAGTAAAAAAACGAAATCAGATCGACTGGGAAAATTTCTGAGCCGAGAAAAAATTCTGAGATTGAAAATAATAATAATAATAATAATAATAATAATAACCCTTCCTTTTTTCTTTTTTAATTTGATGTCTTCACTTTTTGACATTCTACAAGGTCAAAAGAGTGAAGACATCAAATTAATAAAGAAAAAGGGAAGAATTTTTTTTTTTATTTTTATTTTTATTTTTATTTTTTTTTTTATTTTAAATCTCAGAATTTTTCCTGAGCTCTGAAAAATTTTTTCCCAGCCGATCCCATTTCGTTTTTTGATTTTCACTTTCAATTCTTCTCTTTTCTATAAAAGAATTCCACGTTTTTGTTCAGAACAGTGTGGGCTGTTGAAAAGGTAACATGTCTCCCTCTCTCTTTACCCAAATCTGGAACCCATGATGATCTTAAGAAGAATTCTTTAAGAATCTCTTACGATTCCTGAATCTTAGACAAGCTGAATGTTTCTTTTTCGTATTTCGAAGCTATTGATGAATCAAAGAAGAAGATTTCAATGGACTAACTTCATCGTTCTAGGATAGAATATTTTTTCGAAATCTCTTCCTACTTTCGTCTACACAGAAATACTTTCAACGAAAGTTAGGTCCTCTTTTACATTTCCTTTTTAAATAGTTGTTCAAAGGGATTTTCGTTCTGCTGATTCAGGTTTCCCGCGCTTCACGCTACCCATCCTCACCCATTCCTAAAGGATCTAAGAGAAAATTGAAAGGGAGATCGCGAAAAAGAAATACCCTCCAGTGAACACAGTTCCAACGACAGTGGATAGATTTTTTCGGTCCTTCCAGAGATATCCTCGGTGACCGATAGGTTGTTCAGCCACATGGGTGTCACGAAAAAGGCACACCATGCCTGTTTCCCTCCCTAAAATGTTTCTTCGGAAAAGGGAAAGTTTTTTCCCACCCCTTTGGAGATTCCTTTTCCGAATCGATACCCAAACCCATCGGCCAGAAAAATAAATTTTTATGTCTAGAAGACATGATAAAAATTAACAAAAAGATTTTTTTTTTTTTTTTTACGTTTCAGAATTTTTTTCTGAGCTCTGAGAAATTTTTCCTAGCCGATCCCATTTCGTTTTTCGACTTTCACTTTCAACTCTTCACTTTTCTATAAAAGCATTCCACGTTTCTGTTCAGAACAGTGCGGGCTGTTGATGAGGCAACATGTCTCTCTCTACCCAAATCTGGAACCCTAGTCACGAGAGAATATGAGACTAGAAAAATAGTTTAGCTTATTGATTTAAAAAATGTCCCATGCTAGAACTCAGAATTATAATCAGAGCGGGGCTTTCCAGTATCCAGTGCCAAGATTTTAGATTTGCCATGGTGACATGTTCCCAAATTCATAAATTCTTCAATTATAGTCCCCTTATATGACAAATGGCTAAGAAATTCTTAAAGAATATCATGAGATTGGGTAAAGAGAGAGACTGAAGAAGATATCCAAAACACATCTCGTGGAGATGACTATCTCGTAAGAAAGAAAGCTAACCGTCCCACCACACCTACACAAACACACATGTTTTTTTTAAAAGGATCATGCTTTTGGAAACTCATTTCAACTTTTAATAGGGAAATCGTGTTTTTAAGAGAGGGTCCTATCTAAAACGTAGAGTAAAACATATGAATCATGCCGGGTATAGGTAGCCCTAAAATTAGGCATTGAAATTTTTTAATAGATTCATGATCAACAGAAAATAATACAACGTCTTACTTGCAACTATTTAAAAGAATCCTTTGAACCCATACTTGAAAAAGAAATGAAGAAATATCCAGCTAGCTCTTCTAAAGTTCAGAAAGGTTAAGAGATTCTCAAAGAATTCTTCTTTAGAACATCTTGGATTCCCAATTAATGTAGAGAGGGAGACGTGTTGCCTTTTCAACAGCCCACAGTGTTCTGAACAGAAACTCGAAATACTTTTATAGAAAAGAGAAGAGTTGAAAGTGAAAGTCGAAAAACGAAATGAGATCGGCTGGGAAAATATTTTCAGAGCTCAGAAAAAAAATTCTGAGATGTAAAAAAAAAAAAAAAAACTTTTTGTTAATTTTTATCATGTTTTCTAGACATGATAAAAAATTAACTCACCCCCCTTTTGTATGGGAATGTTGTCTCCCACTTTCTAAAAATAGACCATGACTCATCCAATCTTTTCTTGGAATTTTATTCTTTAGAAAGAATGAGTCATTGTCTATTTTTAGAAAGAGTGAGACAACATTCCCAGACAAAAAGAGAAGGGAGTTAATTTTTATCATGTCTTCTAGACATGATAAAAATTAACAAAAAGTTTTTTTTTTTTTTTTTTAGATCTCAAAAATTTTTTTTTCTGAGCTCTGAGAAATTTTTCCTAGCCGATCCCATTTCGTTTTTCGACTTTCACTTTCAACTCTTCACTTTTCTATAAAAGCATTCCACGTTTCTGTTCAGAACAGGGCGGGCTGTTGATGAGGCAACATGTCTCTCTCTACCCAAATCTGGAACCCTAGTCACGAGAGAATATGAGACTAGAAAAATAGTTTAGCTTATTGATTTAAAAAATGTCCCATGCTAGAACTCAGAATTATAATCAGAGCGGGGCTTTCCAGTATCCACTTCCAAGATTTTAGATTTGCCATGGGTGACATGTTCCCAAATTCATAAATTCTTCAATTATAGTCCCCTTCTTTGACAAATGGCTAAGAAATTCTTAAAGAATATCATGAGATTGGGTAAAGAGAGAGACGTGTTGCCTCTTCCACAGCCCACACGGATCTGAAGTGAAACGCGGAATGCTTTTATAGATAACTGGGGATTGAAACAAAGTCAAAAGCCAATCGAAAGTAAAATCCCAACAGAATTCCACAAGAATGAGTCATAGTCTATTTTTAGAAAGAGTGAGACAACATTCCCAGACAAAAAGAGAAGGGAGTTAATTTTTATCATGTCTAGAAGACATGATAAAAATTAACAAAAAGATTTTTTTTTTTTTTTTTTTTTACATCTCAGAATTTTTTTCTGAGCTCTGAGAATTTTTTTCCCAGTCGGCTTGATTCACAAAACCAGATATATTCAAATTATTTCTATAGAGTGTTCTCATCTATTTAAACCACTCGCGTTTCAGCTTTAAATCAGTCTGTGCTGTGCACTGGAGCTGAATACACGCTTCTTCCTCCTGGAAATAGGTTTTGTGAATGTGTGTGGAGATATTGTTTTCAGCTGTCAGACATTTTTTTCCAACAGCCGACTCGATCGTTCAAATGACACCGTGGAAGTTGGAGAGAGGTTAAGTCGATTCGGAGGACGGTAAAGCATTTGAGGGCTATTTGCCTTAAGAAATGCCTTCGTGGAGGACTTTGGAACGGAAACTGGCTCGTATTCACGTTACACATGGGGAAAAATCAGGAAAAAAAACACCCATGCAGCCAGCTTGAAAGTCAGTCGTTCACGTTTAACAAAATATGAAATGGATTTTATAAAAACATATTCGGATCGTATTCAAAATTGGATCATTCTGTTGTTTTATCAGAATATGACAGGTATACGATTGAACAATTCTATTGAATTACATGATCTTGCCTTCTTGAAAGTCATTTTTAACGTTTCACAAAAATATATATCAGTATACGATGGAACCATCATGATCCGTTATTCTGACTGATGGAGTCAGCTGTGGATCATGGGATCTTTTGCCTTGTTGAAAAGGATTTGTTAAAGTTTCACAAAATATACAAAATATATATCAGTATACGATTGAAAAAAATCATGATCCGTTATCCTGACTGATGGAGTCAGCTGTGGATCACAGGATCTTGCCTTGTTGAAAACAATTTGTTGAAGTTCCACAAAATATATCAGTATACAATGGAACTATCGTGATCCGTTAATTCTGACAAGTCTAGTCAGCTGTGGATCACGAAATCTTGCCTTCTTGAAAGTTATTTGTTAAAGAAATTTCACAAAATATAGCAGTATACAATGGAACAATCGTGATCCGTTAATCCTGACTGATTGAGTCAGCTCTGGATCACAAGATCTTGCCTTCTTGAAAGTCATTTGTTAAAGAAGTTTCACAAAATATAGCAGTATAGAATGGAACAATCGTGATCCGTTAATCCTGACTGATTGAGTCAGCTCTGGATCACGAGATCTTGCCTTCTTGAAAGTCATTTGTTAAAGAAGTTTCACAAAATATATCAGTATACGATTGATAAAATCGTGATCCGTTAATCCTGACTAGTCTAGCCAGCTGTGGATCACGAGATCTTGCCTTGTTAAAGTTTCACAAAATATATCAGTATACGAGGGAACCATCGTGATCCGTTGATCCTGACTGCTCTAGCCAGCTATGGACCACGAGATCTTGCCCTGTTGAAAGGGATTTGTTAAAGTTTCACAAAATATATCAGTATACGATTGATAAAATCGTGATCCGTTTTTCCTGACTAATGGAGTCAGCTGTGGATCACGAGATCTTGGCTTCTTGAAAGAAATTTGTTAAAGTTTCACAAAATATATCAGTATAGGATGGAACAATCGTGATCCGATTACACTGACGTATCTAGCCAGCTGTGGATCACATGATCTTGCTTTGTTGAAAAGGATTTGTTAAAGTTTCACAAAATATATCAGTATACGAAATAATAGCATGTTTTCTATAAAAACAGCTATTGAGTAAAACATTTCTAGCCTTGAAAAGCAAAAACAGTAGCACGGGGAAAAATATTACCCTACCTCAAAGTATTGAAAGGAAATAAGAATACATTTCTATAAAATGGGTGACTGAATAAATATTTGTAGTCTATGAAATACAAAAGAGTAAGAAAAAAATGTTCACATACCTTCACAGAAGCTCTTCCCAGGAGAGTGAGAAGCGTGTATCCACGTTGAGTGCACAGCACAGACTGATCTGAAACTGAAACGCAAGTGGTTTAAATACATTAACGAGTTGCTTCTAGAAACCGACTGGGAAAAATTCTCAGAGCTCTGCAAAAATTTTAACACATTAAAAAAAAAAAAAAAAAAAAAAAAAAAAAAACTTCCTTTTTTCTTTCTTAATTTGATGTCTTCACTTTTTTTATTTCTACAAGGTCAAAAGAATGAAGACATCAAATTAAGAAAGAAAAAGGAGGTATTTTTTTTTTTAAATCTTTTTTCAGCTTTGAAAATTTTCTTTCCAGTCGTTAACATTTCGTTTTTGGACTTTCAGTTTCAATTCTTCGACCCATGATGTTCTTCTTTGATGTTCTTGTAGTATATTTCTATACAAATTCACTCCTTTTCCCCAAAAAAGATATCTTTTTTTTATTTTTTTTACCTTCAAATTTGTATAGCTATATACTGAAAACAGGCATTAAAGTCAGTTTGTAGTATATTCCTATACAAATTCACTTAATTTCCCGAAAAAAAAAAAGATGTCTTTTTTTATTTTTTTTTTACCTTCCAATTTGTATAGCTATATGCAGAAAACAGGCTTTAAAGTCCGTTTGTAGTATATTCCTATACAAATTCACTGCCATCCCCCCCGAAAAAAAAAAGATGTCTTTTTTTTATTTTTTTTACCTTCCAATTTGTATAGCTATATGCTGAAAACAGGCTTTAAAGTCCGTTTGTAGTATATTCCTATACAAATTCACTGCCTTCCCCCCCGAAAAAAAAAAGATGTCTTTTTTTTATTTTTTTTTACCTTCCAATTTGTATAGCTATATGCTGAAAACAGGCTTTAAAGTCCGTTTGTAGTATATTCCTATACAAATTCACTGCCTTCCCTCCTCCAAAAAAAAAAGATGTCTTTTTTTTTTAATTTTTTTTACCTTCCAATTTGTATAGCTATATACTGAAAATAGGCCTTAAATTCCGTTTGTAGTATATTCCTATACAAATTTACTCCCTTTTCCCCAAAAAGATGTCTTTTTTTTTTAATTTTACCTTCAAATTTGTATAGCTACATACTGAGAACACGCGTTCAAGTCCGTTTGTAGTATATTGGTATACATGGTCTATTTTTAGAAAGGGTGAGACAACATTCCCAGACAAAAGGGGGTAGAGTTAATTTTTATCATGTCTAGAAGACATGATAAAAATTAACAAAAAGATTTTTTTTTTTTTTTTCATCTCAGAATTTTTTTCTGAGCTCTGAGAATTTTTTTCCCAGTCGACAGCCAACAGAAATGTTTCCAGCCAACGCGATTTACTTTCACTTTCAACTCTTTTCTATATAAGTATTCCACGTTTTCTGTTCAGAACCGTGCGGGCTGTCCAAGGTGCAACATTACTATAGACGAGCGGTCCAATAGTTCTATGACAAAATATCGCTTTAATCTTTTCAGTAACATTATTGAGGATACTTTTCTTGTAAAAAAGAAAAAAAGTATTGTTTTCTTTCATCTAGGGAAACAATCATACCTTGGATGTTTAGAAGAAGATCCGTTTAAGTAAAAAAGATTATCCCCATCGCACAACATCATCATGGGTTCTCAATCTTATCCCAACAGCCCTGTGATCATTCTTTTTTTCAAAAGTCAGGCCAAAGTATTCCTTTTAAAACATTTTCTGTTCTTCCTGGGTGGGGGATTGCGTACCGAGAATGTATTTTCCACAAACCCCATGGATTAGAACAGAAATATATTACAATCATCACGCGATCGTGGTTTTCGAAAGACAAAACAATTTCTCATGAAACAACATCTTTTCTTCCTGGTTGTGAGATGAGGTAGAGATGTTGCATCGTCAACAACCCACACTGATCTGAGCAGAAATGTGGAATGTTTTTATACATATAAGAAATTAACTGAAAGTGAAAGCAAAAATGAAATCATATTGGCTGGAAATATTTCTTGGCTGTCGAATGGGAAAAAATTTTCCAGAGCTGAAAAAAAAAAAAGAAAAAAAAAAGAAAAAAAAAAAACTCTTCCTTTTTTTCTATTAATTTGATGTCTTCACTTTGTTTACTTTGGAATGGAGAAACCCAAAGACCATGACTCATCCTTTCTTACACATATAATTCCTAGAATGAGTCATGGTCTATTTTTAGAAACAGTGAGACAACATTCCCACACAAAAGGGGGTAGGGTTAATTTTTATCATGACTAGAAGACATAATAAAAATTAACCAAAAGGTTTTTTTTTTTTTTTTTTTTTTTTTTTTTACATCTCAAATTTTTTTTTCTGAGCTCTGAAAAATTTTTCCCAGCCGGCAACCAAGTGAAAATTCTCCAGCCAAGACGATTGGCCTTTTACTTTCACTTTCAACACTTTTCTATAAAAGTATTCTACGTTTTCTGTTCAGAACTGTGCGGGCTGTCCAAGGTGCAGCATGCTCTTTCTCTCTCTACCTCACCTGGACCCAGGACCACTCTTCTAGAAAGAGCTTCTGTGAACACAAGCTTTTTTCCAATTTTTGACGTCTCACAGAATAGAAATCATTCCTCCGTTTAGGGGAAAATGTTTCCCATTTGAAAAGCTAGGACCCCTCGTTTGGATTTCATCGACGGACATGAAAGATATTTTCCCATGACGAAATCTCTCTATCCCACACCTTCTTCTAGAGTGAAGTTAAAGAGATTTTTCATACCGGGTTTTCAATTTTCACCTCAAATCATACCGTTGACGACGTGTGACACACAAACCGTGACATAAATTTCAGTTTCCATGACAGCTAAGAGTCTTGAGGTTTAAACAAATGTATGAAAGAATTTATTTTTGATCCGTTTCAGCGATTGAGTGGGCTGGGAAAAAAAGGCTCTTTCCATGACAGCTAACACGCTTGAGCTTTAAACATGTATGAAAGAATTTATTTTTAATCCATTTCAGCGATTGTGTGGGCTGGGGGAAAAAAAGGCTCTTTCCATAACAGCTAACACGATTGAGTGGGCTGGGGAAAAAAAAGACTCTTTCCATAACAGCTAACACGCTTGAGCTTTAAAAATGTATGAAAGAATTTGTTTTTAATCGATTGAGTAGGCTGTGAAAAGAAAAAGCTCTTTCCATTACACCTAACACTCTTGAGCTTTAAAAATGTATGAAAGAATTTGTTTTTAATCGATTTCAGTGATTGAGTGGGCTGAAAAGAAAAAGCTCTTTCCATTACACCTAACACTCTTGAGCTTTAAAAATATAGGAACGAATTTATTTTTAATCCATTTCAGCGATTGAGTGGGCTCGGAAAATTTTCTTAGAGCTCAGGGAATGTGTCTGCAGGTTGAATGCACAGCACACACAGATGGGAAGTCGAAACTCGAGTGGCTTAAATAAATATACGAAATTTGGGTCATCGAGTGACTAGAAAAAATTCTCAGATCTCTGGAAATAATTCTGAGTTCAAGCATCGGACATGAGAACAGAAATATATTACAATCATCATGTCATCGTTGTTTTCGAAAGCCAAAAGAATTCCTCATGAAAGAACATCTTTTTTTTTTTCCTGGTTGTGGGATGGAGTAGAGTTCCTGCATCTTGAACAACCCACACTGATCTGAACAGAAATATGAAATGTTTTTATAGATATAAGAAATGAACTGATAGTGAAAGTAAATATGAAATTGTATTGGCTGGAAATATTTCTTGGCTGTCGAATGGGAAAAATATTTCCAGAGCTGGGAAAAAAAAAAAAAAAAAACCCTTTTCTTTTTTTTTCTATTAATTTGATGTCTTCACTTTGTTTACTTTGGAATTTACATCTCAGAATTTTTTTTCTGAGCTCTGAAAAGTTTTTCCCAGTCGGCAACCAAGTGAAAAATTTCCAATCGGCTTTTACTTTCACTTTCAACTCTTTTCTATAAAAGCATTCCACGTTTTCTGTTCAGAACCGTGCGGGCTCTCCATGGTGCAACATGCTTTTTCTCTCTCTACCTCATCTGCAGCTCTATGACAGCTAACACGCTTGAGCTTTAAAAATGTATGAAAGAAGTTATTTTTAATCCATTTCAGCGATTGAGTGGGCTGGGAAAAAAAAGGCCCTTTCCATGACAGCTAACACGCTTGAGCTTTAAAAATATATGAAAGAATTTGTTTTTAATCCATTTCAGCGATTGAGTGGACTGGGAAACATTTTCTTAGAGCTAAGGGGAAAAAAAGGCTCTTTCCATGAGAACTAACACTCTTAAGGTTTAGAAATGTATGAAAGAATTTATTTTTAATCCACTTCAGGGGTCACAGGACCCTTGAATGAGTCGAAAGATGAATTTTTTTACCTTTTTTCAATCTCGTGCAACTTTTTTAATTCTTATCAAAAATACTCAATATTTTGTTCATTATTAATTTAATGTCTATTCTTTAATTAAATGTACTTGAAATTTGAAAATTATAATAAAAATGGTAAAAACAAATGTTAAATTATAAGACATTTTTCACATCTAATTAATCTGTACGCACACTGCACGCACATGTACAAGAAATGTTTTGTACCAAAATGTTTAATTTTTCTTTTTTTATGCAGAAGAATGTTTGAGAATATAACTGAACTAAAAATATTACACAATTCTTGCATTTTTAATTTTTTTATGATATATATATTAAATATAATTTTTTTGCTATATTTTGATTTTTACATACCTTATAAAATTGAAACATTTCATTAAAATACCAAAATTTTAGTTTAATTAATTTAGTGTAACATGATAATACTATGGTACAAATTTCATAAAGATACATTAAAAAGTTTTTGAAATATCATGCGCGACGCATTAAAAAAACACGTTTTGAGATAAAGACCTGTAAAGTTTGCATCGCTATAAAAATGAGTAACATTGTGACTTAACTCGTAGTATTTGGTACCTAATTTGTATTTAATGCTTTTTGTTTGTGTTTTGAATAAAGTTAATGACAGAATATATATTTATAATAAGGAAACTGCATCTGAAAAACAATTAACAATGCATTCTTTAATGAAAGTGATGACACAGTCAACCGTTATCAAGGATACATTATTGCAGTTAAAGATATATTTTTCATATACATGAAAGAGAATGCAATGTGCAAACTGTGTTATAAACCTATAAATATTTCTGAGAATAAAAATATAATTAATAATCAGTTTCTTGAACAAGATGTTTAAATTTTTCTCGACACACATAACTTATCACAAAATACTGTTACTATTCATAATATTTATATACACTAATTAAAAACCTCCAGGTTCATACATTATTCCTTCTTGATCAATTTGCTGATGTTCTAAACTTGTTTTGCATCTTTTCCTTGCTTTTCGTGCTTCTACAGTGTTTTGCATTGCTCTCTTCTTAGCAGTATTTACACGTTTCATATCACTGCGAAGTTGAGATTTTATTGCATTTATACCTGGATGGATACCCATTTGCCTCATGACAGATAGCCTACCCTTTTTGCCCATGTTAAATAAAATTGCTGCTTCATATACAGCAATTTCTGCAATTCGTTTCCCAGATCCAGAAGTTTTCGGACACATCTGCCATATGAGGGAATTAAAAGATTCATTTGGATTCTGAGTGAAGCTACCAAGGCATCGTTTCAAAAGATCTGGACTTGATAAAGCTTTAAAAACAGGTTTTATAACATCCATGACTGAAGATGGCAAAGTCACTTTATGATGAAATTTACCCACTGAGCCATTTGAAACTGCTTGTTGATATTTACACCATGAGTCTGCACCAGCAGGACAAAATGTATGTAACGGTTCAGCATCAGTTGATCTCGTATGAAAATAAACTGCCCAAATACCCTTACGCATTTCATCAACTGACAAAGCATTTGAGCGAATTGCATTTCCATAATACTGAGTCAGCCTATTTATCATGGTGTCTGTCAGTCGTCCTTTGCCTGATAAAGGTTTACCGTCCTCCAGCTTTTTACATCTATAGTCTTGTTTTAGCTTTTTCAGTCGAGTTCCCATTCTTTTTTGTACGTGACCAACACATTCAAGTTTTGAAACAGTTTCATCATCATATGGTTTGCTGTCACGTATAGCAGGGAATGTTCTAGAATCACCATCACCAATATAATTAATATATTTGAGACCTCTTTCAGCTTCTGTTCTGTGAAAAATTTTTATCATACCATCGACTTCCATTTTTCCTGAAGAACCGATATGATTTTTCTGACAATTTGGCAAATGTTTCATTTGCCACTCTTCGAAAGCTTTCCCAGATTTTTTTGCTTTCCATAGATCACATCCTTTACAAGTGGACGAGAGAACTTCAACATCTAAAACCTTCCCTGTTTCAGCACCTATTACAGAACATACTCCAATATGGGAAGTATGTCCTCTCGTTTTCCATGTTCCATCACCACTTACGGTGACATAATTTGATGCAGTTTTGCATGCCTCTTCTTCTGCAGCAATTTTCATACTTTGAATGGCGACAGTTTTTGAAGCTGCATTTATATGTTTGCAGATTTTGTCATAAGCATTCTGTGTCACAGGTTTACCTAGATCCATTACACCACAAAATGTTTCCAGAGGTTCCAGACCTTGACCAATGCATCGCATAGCATAAACAATTCGTCTGTTTAATTCAGGAACATTTTTGTGTTCACCAATCAACTTTGAATTATTGAATTCTGTTTTAAAACTACACTTTTCACATTTCACAGAAATTGTTGAAAATAATCCAAAGGGTTTTCTCTCAGAAATATTGACAGAATTATAGCACAATTTGCACATTACATTCTCTTTCAAAAATGCAAACAATATGTCTTTATCCATAATTATATAGCCATAAAAACGATTCATAATGTCAGTATCACTTTCATTAAATAATGCATTGTTAACCTTTTTCTCGGATGCACTTTCTACATGTTCAATTTGAGTATTATGGTCATCACCTGATGAAACCAAGCTTTTATCAGAAAGTTCAGATCTGATATTCGTGTAGCGGTTGCCGTGGAAGCGACGTTTTTTAGCTCGCTTCCCAGAAGCTCTTTTATTATTTGCCATCACAAATATAATATATAAATATACTTATTATTGCAGCAAAAAGACTAACGCATCAAAAATTCAATATACACCAAATAAATGCTGCAAACGTCAATACAACTTTGCAGAATCAAACAACGTAGTAATACCTTACGGAAACACGATGTAAACATTCAGAATAAGTATTAAGTTGAGTAGAATCATTGCTACTGATTGCTGACGAAATAAAAATAAGACTTGTAGGCTAGAATGTAGCAACACTCAGTTATATAAGGCTAGCACAGCTGTGAGCAAATGACGTGTCTCTTTAAATGTTTATTTACATACGTGATGAAGGATTCTCGTGTCAGTGACCTTTACGTTTTTAATGATATCTCCTAAACCACACGGAATATTTTAACACGGTTTTTTTAAAGTGCGCAGAAATGTACAAACTAAAACATATATGTTTTTCAAAAAATCGATATTTTTGAAGATTTAAAGGTCGTGAGACCCCTTCAGCGATTGAGTCTGCTGGGAAACATTTTCTCAGAGCTCAGGGGAAAAAAGGCTCTTTCCATGACAGCTAACACGCTTAAGCTTTAAAAATGTATGAAAGAATTTATTTTTAATCCATTTCAGCGATTGAGTGGACTGGGAAACATTTTCTCAGATCTCAGGGGAAAAAAGGCTCTTTCCATGACAGCTAACACGCTTAAGCTTTAAAAATGTATGAAAGAATTTATTTTTAATCCATTTCAGCGATTGAGTCTGCTGGGAAACATTTTCTCAGAGCTCAGGGGAAAAAAGGCTCTTTCCATGACAGCTAACACGCTTAAGCTTTAAAAATGTATGAAAGAATTTATTTTTAATCCATTTCAGCGATTGAGTCTGCTGGGAAACATTTTCTTAGAGCTCAGGGGAAAAAAAGGCTCTTTCCATGACAGCTAACACGCTTAAGCTTTAAAAATGTATGAAAGAATTTATTTTTAATCCATTTCAGCGATTGAGCCTGCTGGGAAACATTTTCTTAGAGCTCAGGGGAAAAAAAGGCTCTTTCCATGACAGCTAACACGCTTAAGCTTTAAAAATGTATGAAAGAATTTATTTTTCATCCATTTCAGCGATTGAGTCTGCTGGGAAACATTTTCTTAGAGCTCAGGGGAAAAAAAGGCTCTTTCCATGACAGCTAACACTCTTGAGGTTTAAAAATGTATGAAAGAATTTATTTTTAATCCACTTCAGCGATTGAGTGGGCTGTTTTTTTCCTGGTTGTGGGATGGAGTAGATTTCCTGCGTCTTGAACAACCCACACTGATCTGAACAGAAACATGAAATGTTCTTATAGATATAAGAAATGAATTGAAAGTGAAAGTAAAAATGAAATTGTATTGGCTGGAAATATTTCTTGGCTGTTGAATGGGAAAAATATTTCCCGAACTGGAAAAAAAAAAAAAAAAAAAAAAAAAAAAACTTCTTTTTTTATTAATTTGATGTCTTCACTTTGTTTACTTTGGAATGGAGAAACCCAAAGACCATGACTCATCTTTTCTAAAACATATAATTCTTAGAATGAGTCATGGTCTATTTTTAGAAACAGTGAGACAACATTCCCACACAAAAAGGGGGTAGGGTTAATTTTTATCATGTCTAGAAGACATGATAAAAATTAACAAAAAGTTTTTTTTTTTCATCTCAGAATTTTTTTTCTGAGCTCTGAAAATTTTTTCCCAGTCGGCAACCAAGTGAAAAATTTGCAATCGGCTTTTACTTTCACTTTCAACTCTTTTCTATAAAAGCATTCCACGTTTTCTGTTCAGAACCGTGCGGGCTCTCCATAGTGCAACATGCTTTTTCTCTCTCTACCTCATCTGCATCTAGGATGTTTTTCCTTCTTCAAGAAGTGGAATTTTTTGGGAATACCTTACAATTTCACGAGCTAGCTGTTTCTTATATTTCGAGGAGATTTCAATAAAATTGTTTATAGATGTCACCTATTGCAGATGGGGAAAAAGTCTATACTGGATCGCTGGAGACATCTCATCCTGATAGGTCACGTTATATTTTTTCCCACACCTAAATAAATTGGACATGAGCCATCCTTTTGTTTTCTCATCCAACAAAGATAGACACTACAGACCGTTTTGGGTTTTCACTCTTCGCGAACCAAGACGAGCCGCAGCCACACTTTGCGTTTTCTATGAGCGCAATAATGGATCACGTGAGCAGCCATTTTGTTTCCCATCTCACCCAGATAGGTCATGTTGTATTTTGTTTCATGCACCTAGCCAATTTTGGACATGAGCCATCCTTTTGTTTTTTTTTCTATCGAACCAAGATGGACTCTGGAGACAATTTTGTTTCTCAACGGAAAGTAAATTTTCTGAATGGGTACCGGTGTTCGAATACTTTTGTGACCGACTGTCTGATTATACTGTTACAACCACGAAATCTCGAAATGTATGGGTTTTACAGTTGCCTACGGTAAGACACAGGGAGACCTGTCATCCCTAGCTCCTCCTAGGAATTCTGAAGATACTATTACAACCCCAAAATCTCAAAAATGATAGGATTTACAATTGACATCGAGTCCCGAAACCAATCCAGCTGACCCTAGAGAGATTGGAAAATAAGATGGATTCGATGGGAGGGAGATTATTCTTCTTTCGGGATGGAAACAATATTTGTACTGCTTTTCCTTCAAGAGGGAAAGGTGCATCCAATCCCACAACCTGTCGAGCGGACCCTAGAGAGGTTGAAAAGGCAGACAGATTCGACTAGGGTCGGTTTCGGGTTAAAAAAGAAGAGCTGTTCCGCTTTTCTTCCAACATGGAAAAGGGTATCTAGTCTCACAACCTACAAACGCATGTTCTTTCAAAAAGTTAGAAAGGATTTTAAAATAGGTTGGAAACTATTTTCTTCTTCAAAATTCGGGAAAACAACAACATACGCTTGGGTTCCAAAAAACAGTTAAAGAAGGCTAAATGAACAGCCCGTCTAAAGTGAAATTCCGAAGAGAATAAATGGGTAAGGACTCATCCATCGAGTCGGCTGGGCAATGGGTTTCTTAGAAATTGAAACGGTCCACAAATAAACAACGTGGTAAACAATATCAACAAAATGGTAAAGCAAATCTATTGAGCTGGTCTCTCAAATCTCACCCCGCAAAATATTTTTAAACGTAAACAAGTCAACAACATAGTAAATACCATCAATAGAATAGGATAATAACATCGGCTAGAAGGGGAAAAACCTGTCAGAGAAGCAAAAACACAAAAGAGTGGAAGAAAAAATGTTAACATACCTTCACAGAAGCTTTTTCCAGGAGAGATAGAAGCGTGTATCCACGTTGAGTGCCCCGCACAGACTGATTGGAAGCTGAAACACGAGTGGTTTAAATAGCTAAGTGAGAGTTCTTTCTAGAAACAATTTGGAAGTCTTATTTTGATCATCGAGTCGACTGGGAAAAAATTCTCAGAGCTCAAAAAAAAAATTTTAAGATTAAAAAAAAAAAAAAAAAAAACTTTTTGTTAATTTTTATCATGTCTTCTAGACATGATAAAAATTAACTCCCTTCTCTTTTTGTCTGGGAATGTTGTCTCCCACTTTCTAAAAATAGACCATGACTCATCCTTTCTTAAGAATACAATTCCAAGAAAAGAATGGGTTGGGATCTATTTTTAGAAACGGTGAGACAACATTCCCAGACAAAAAAGGGGGGTAGTTAATTTTTATCATGTCTAGAAGACATTATAAGAATTAACAAAAAGTTTTTTTTTTTTTTTTACATCTCAGAATTTTTTTTCTGAGCTCTGAGAATTTTTTCCCAGTCCACTCGATGATCAAAACAAGACTTCCAAATTGTTTCTAGAAAGAACTCTCACTTAGCTATTTAAACCACTCCAGTTTCAGCTTCAGATCAGTCTGTGCTGGGCAGTTCACCTGGATATAGGCTTTTGGATACAAGAATGGTTTTTCTCAACTCGCAGAAATTTGTTTCCAGCCGACTCGTTTTCACTTTCCCATTCAACTCGTCTCTGATCTATAAAAACATTCCGAGTTTCAGTTCAGTTCGGAACGGGCTGTTGGACACGCAATACAACAAGATGCTTCTCCTCCAGACCTGGAAAATACTTCCCTATTAGGAAGATAGAGATGCATAAAAGATCTCAAAAGATATTCTTTAAAGTGACATTGGAAAAAGGAGAACGTTATCATCAACAATTTTGTTTTGCTTTTGAAATGGGAGAAAGAAAAATCACTTCTAAACATGCAAGGAGTTTATATGGAGAAGGCTAAATGTTTCCAGCCGACGTGTGTCACTACTAGTTTTTTTTCAAAAAAAAAAAAAAAAAAAAAAAAAAAAAACAGTGGATTCATTGTTATCGATAGAAGTATTTAGATTTCCAATCTACAGTTCAAGGTGAAATATAATAGCCGGAATCTCTTCCACTTAAAGAAGATAACATATTCTATCCTTTTCAAATCTTCAAATTGAAAAGGGGTAAGTTTATGTCTTTCATTCATACTGTCCAGCTTTACTGTTTATTTGTCATTACATTAGTGATTTGTTTGACCATTTACATGATTTATCAAACACAACAAGCTAGATATTAGGAAAAATTATGTTTTTTTTCCTCCCTTCATGATATTTATTTTTCAAACATATATATTATTGATAAAGTTATTTCTTTTTCAATATCGTCAGATCCTGACACCCATTCAAAAAATCATTAATAATAATTTAATATCATTAATAAAATTTTGAAATCCTTTAGTATAAATCTTTTTTATCAATTTATAGTGAAATAAAAAGGATCCTAAAGTCCTAACCCTTCTATCATTATCCCATTACTTGATCAAGGTGCCTTGAGCGAGAAATGGGGTAATATGAAAGGGGTTAGGTTTTTATTCTCTTTTCTATTTTACGGTTAAAGGATATTCAAAAGGTTTATAGAAACCCTATATTTTTTTAATCAATTTAATTTTTAGGTACCAAAAAAGAACTAGATTAAAAAAAATATAAGACGGAATCAAAAATAACATAGATAATAATGAATAATGAAGGGTTCGAATCAAGATGAATAATGAGGAATCCACAATTTTATCTGAAAGGAAAAGGAAAAAGAAGGCCTACATGAAACATTATTGGTCATTGGAAAGAGTAAAAGAAGCAAATCGATGGAGATTACGAGAAAGGAGAAGAGATCCAAATGTTCGATTCAAAGAGAGGGAATACCAACGAATGAGACGGTGGAAATGTTGGGAAAACTCTCTTCCTAAACATAGACACAAGCATGACAGTACAGTATTCATACCAAATCCGACAATGGAGGAATGTCAAATTATTATTAAACGTATGAATATTTCGGAAGCAACAAGAACTAACTATGAATTTTATTTTAATGAATTCTATGACTGGTATCGAAAACATGGTGATGGCATTAAATATCATTATAAGAGAGCATTAGAGGAATATGAAAAGTATCTGACTGAAGTAAAGAAGAAATCGCGCAATCAAGTGAAGAATAAACTCTGGTTTTTGTATCGCTTGTTAAGTGAGAAATGGGAACATCCAAAACAATCCAATATTAAAAGATGTCAAGGTCCTCTGCTTACATTAGATGACCTCAAAAAACTTAGAAAAATAGTTATAGATTGCTATGAATATGAAGAGATGGCTTTATTTATTCTTGTCATTCTTGAAACTGACTTAAAAGCAACTGAAATTTTAAAACTTCTGAACGAAACAGATCTTCGACGACATTATGCAGAAAAGAAATTGGCTTCGTCCAATATATGGGATCAACGTAATCGATTTTTGTATGAATTTCTTGCTTCGGTTATTGCCGGCCCCCTTTTCCCTCGAAGATTAGATAGTTGCTCGAGAAGGTTAAAACGATTCTTTCGAAAGTATTTCCCGTATCGATCTTTTAATCCTTCTTATACCATCATTAAACGTTCTATGAAAATTACAAAGTATCGTAAACACATACGAGAAGAAGCTAAAAAGGAGATGGAATCAATAATAACGTAACAGCTTATTCTTTTACGTATCTCTATCTTCCTAATAGGGAAGTATTTTCCAGGTCTGGAGGAGAAGCATCTTGTTGTATTGCGTGTCCAACAGCCCGTTCCGAACTGAACTGAAACTCGGAATGTTTTTATAGATAAGAGACGAGTTGAATGGGAAAGTGAAAACGAGTCGGCTGGAAACAAATTTCTGCGAGTTGAGAAAAACCATTCTTGTATCCAAAAGCCTATATCCAGGTGAACTGCCCAGCACAGACTGATCTGAAGCTGAAACTGGAGTGGTTTAAATAGCTAAGTGAGAGTTCTTTCTAGAAACAATTTGGAAGTCTTGTTTTGATCATCGAGTGGACTGGGAAAAAATTCTCAGAGCTCAGAAAAAAAATTCTGAGATGTAAAAAAAAAAAAAAACTTTTTGTTAATTCTTATAATGTCTTCTAGACATGATAAAAATTAACTACCCCCCTTTTTTGTCTGGGAATGTTGTCTCACCGTTTCTAAAAATAGATCCCAACCCATTCTTTTCTTGGAATTGTATTCTTAAGAAAGGATGAGTCATGGTCTATTTTTAGAAAGTGGGAGACAACATTCCCAGACAAAAAGAGAAGGGAGTTAATTTTTATCATGTCTAGAAGACATGATAAAAATTAACAAAAAGTTTTTTTTTTTTTTTTTTAATCTTAAAATTTTTTTTTTGAGCTCTGAGAATTTTTTCCCAGTCGACTCGATGATCAAAATAAGACTTCCAAATTGTTTCTAGAAAGAACTCTCACTTAGCTATTTAAACCACTCGTGTTTCAGCTTCCAATCAGTCTGTGCGGGGCACTCAACGTGGATACACGCTTCTATCTCTCCTGGAAAAAGCTTCTGTGAAGGTATGTTAACATTTTTTCTTCCACTCTTTTGTGTTTTTGCTTCTCTGACAGGTTTTTCCCCTTCTAGCCGATGTTATTATCCTATTCTATTGATGGTATTTACTATGTTGTTGACTTGTTTACGTTTAAAAATATTTTGCGGGGTGAGGTTTGAGAGACCAGCTCAATAGATTTGCTTTACCATTTTGTTGATATTGTTTACCACGTTGTTTATTTGTGGACCGTTTCAATTTCTAAGAAACCGATTGCCCAGCCGACTCGATGGATGAGTCCTTACCCATTTATTCTCTTCGGAATTTCACTTTAGACGGGCTGTTCATTTAGCCTTCTTTAACTGTTTTTTGGAACCCAAGCGTATGTTGTTGTTTTCCCGAATTTTGAAGAAGAAAATAGTTTCCAACCTATTTTAAAATCCTTTCTAACTTTTTGAAAGAACATGCGTTTGTAGGTTGTGAGACTAGATACCCTTTTCCATGTTGGAAGAAAAGCGGAACAGCTCTTCTTTTTTAACCCGAAACCGACCCTAGTCGAATCTGTCTGCCTTTTCAACCTCTCTAGGGTCCGCTCGACAGGTTGTGGGATTGGATGCACCTTTCCCTCTTGAAGGAAAAGCAGTACAAATATTGTTTCCATCCCGAAAGAAGAATAATCTCCCTCCCATCGAATCCATCTTATTTTCCAATCTCTCTAGGGTCAGCTGGATTGGTTTCGGGACTCGATGTCAATTGTAAATCCTATCATTTTTGAGATTTTGGGGTTGTAATAGTATCTTCAGAATTCCTAGGAGGAGCTAGGGATGACAGGTCTCCCTGCGTCTTACCGTAGTCAACTGTAAAACCCATACATTTCGAGATTTCGTGGTTGTAACAGTATAATCAGACAGTCGGTCACAAAAGTATTCGAACACCGGTACCCATTCAGAAAATTTACTTTTCCGTTGAGAAACAAAATTGTCTCCAGAGTCCATCTTGGTTCGATAGAAAAAAAAACAAAAGGATGGCTCATGTCCAAAATTGGCTAGGTGCATGAAACAAAATACAACATGACCTATCTGGGTGAGATGGGAAACAAAATGGCTGCTCACGTGATCCATTATTGCGCTCATAGAAAACGCAAAGTGTGGCTGCGGCTCGTCTTGGTTCGCGAAGAGTGAAAACCCAAAACGGTCTGTAGTGTCTATCTTTGTTGGATGAGGAAACAAAAGGATGGCTCATGTCCAATTTATTTAGGTGTGGGAAAAAATATAACGTGACCTATCTGGATGAGATGTCTCCAGCGATCCAGTATAGACTTTTTCCCCATCTGCAATAGGTGACATCTATAAAAAATTTTATTGAAATCTCCTCGAAATATAAGAAACAGCTAGCTCGTGAAATTGTAAGGTATTCCCAAAAAATTCCACTTCTTGAAGAAGGAAAAACAACCTAGATGCAGATGAGGTAGAGAGAGAAAAAGCATGTTGCACTATGGAGAGCCCGCACGATTCTGAACAGAAAACGTGGAATGCTTTTATAGAAAAGAGTTGAAAGTGAAAGTAAAAGCCGATTGCAAATTTTTCACTTGGTTGCCGACTGGGAAAAAATTTTCAGAGCTCAGAAAAAAAATTCTGAGATGAAAAAAAAAAAAAAAAACTTTTTGTTAATTTTTATCATGTCTTCTAGACATGATAAAAATTAACCCTACCCCCTTTTTGTGTGGGAATGTTGTCTCACTGTTTCTAAAAATAGACCATGACTCATTCTAAGAATTATATGTTTTAGAAAAGATGAGTCATGGTCTTTGGGTTTCTCCATTCCAAAGTAAACAAAGTGAAGACATCAAATTAATAAAAAAAGAAGTTTTTTTTTTTTTTTTTTCCAGTTCGGGAAATATTTTTCCAATTCAACAGCCAAGAAATATTTCCAGCCAATACAATTTCATTTTTACTTTCACTTTCAATTCATTTCTTATATCTATAAGAACATTTCATGTTTCTGTTCAGATCAGTGTGGGTTGTTCAAGACGCAGCAAATCTACTCCATCCCACAACCAGGAAAAAAACAGCCCACTCAATCGCTGAAATGGATTAAAAATAAATTCTTTCATACATTTTTAAACCTCAAGAGTGTTAGCTGTCATGGAAAGAGCCTTTTTTTCCCCTGAGCTCTAAGAAAATGTTTCCCAGCAGACTCAATCGCTGAAATGGATGAAAAATAAATTCTTTCATACATTTTTAAACCTCAAGAGTGTTAGCTGTCATGGAAAGAGCCTTTTTTTTCCCTGAGCTCTAAGAAAATGTTTCCCAGCAGACTCAATCGCTGAAATGGATTAAAAATAAATTCTTTCATACATTTTTAAAGCTTAAGCGTGTTAGCTGTCATGGAAAGAGCCTTTCTTTCCCCTGAGCTCTAAGAAAATGTTTCCCAGCCCCCTCAATCGCTGAAATGGATTAAAAATAAATTCGTTCATACATTTGTAAAGCTCAAGAGTGTTAGGTATCATGGAAAGAGCTTTTTCTTTTCACAGCCCACTCAATCGCTGAAATGGATTAAAAATAAATTGTTTCATACATTTTTATAGCTCAAGCGTGTTAGGTGTCATGGAAAGAGCCTTTTTTCCCCTGAGCTCTAAGAAAATGTTTCCCAGCCCACTCAATCGCTGAAATGGATTAAAAATAAATTCGTTCCTATATTTTTAAAGCTCAAGAGTGTTAGGTGTAATGGAAAGAGCTTTTTCTTTTCACAGCCCACTCAATCACTGAAATCGATTAAAAACAAATTCTTTCATACATTTTTAAAGCTCAAGAGTGTTAGGTGTAATGGAAAGAGCTTTTTCTTTTCACAGCCCACTCAATCGCTGAAATCGATTAAAAACAAATTCTTTCATACATTTTTAAAGCTCAAGCGTGTTAGCTGTTATGGAAAGAGCCTTTTTTTCCCCCAGCCCACTCAATCGCTGAAATAGATTAAAAATAAATTCTTTCATACATGTTTAAAGCTCAAGCGTGTTAGCTGTCATGGAAAGAGCCTTTTTTTCCCAGCCCACTCAATCGCTGAAACGGATCAAAAATAAATTCTTTCATACATTTGTTTAAACCTCGAGACTCTTAGCTGTCATGGAAACTGAAATTTATGTCACGGTTTGTGTGTCACACGTCGTCAACGGTATGATTTGAGGTGAAAATTGAAAACCCGGTATGAAAAATCTCTTTAACTTCACTTTAGAAGAAGGTGTGGGATAGAGAGATTTCGTCATGGGAAAATATCTTTCATGTCCGTCGATGAAATCCAAACGAGGGGTCCTAGCTTTTCAAATGGGAAACATTTTCCCTAAACGGAGGAATGATTTCTATACTGTGAGACGTCAAAAATTGGAAAAAAGCTTGTGTTCACAGAAGCTCTTTCTAGAAGAGTGGTCCTGGGTCCAGGTGAGGTAGAGAGAGAAAAAGCATGCTGCACCTTGGACAGCCCGCACAGTTCTGAACAGAAAACGTAGAATACTTTTATAGAAAAGTGTTGAAAGTGAAAGTAAAAGGCCAATCGTCTTGGCTGGAGAATTTTCACTTGGTTGCCGGCTGGGAAAAATTTTTCAGAGCTCAGAAAAAAAAATTTGAGATGTAAAAAAAAAAAAAAAAAAAAAAAAACTTTTTGTTAATTTTTATCATGTTTTCTAGACCTGATAAAAATTAACCCTACCCCCTTTTGTGTGGGAATGTTGTCTCACTGTTTCTAAAAATAGACCATGACTCATTCTAGGAATTATATGTGTAAGAAAGGATGAGTCATGGTCTTTGGGTTTCTCCATTCCAAAGTAAACAAAGTGAAGACATCAAATTAATAGAAAAAAAGGAAGAGTTTTTTTTTTCCAGCTCTGGAAAATTTTTTCCCATTCGACAGCCAAGGAATATTTCCAGCCAATATAATTTCATTTTTACTTTCACTTTCAGTTAATTTCTTATATCTATAAAAACATTCCACATTTCTGTTCAGATCAGTGTGGGTTGTTGACGATGCAACATCTCTACCTCATGTCACAACCAGGAAGAAAAGATGTTGTTTCATGAGGAATTGTTTTTTCTTTCGAAAACCACGATGGCGTGATGATTGTAATATATTTCTGTTCTAATCCGTGGGGTTTGTGGAAAATACATTCTCGGTACGCAATCCCCCACACAGGAAGAACAGAAAATGTTTTAAAAGGAATACTTTGGCCTGACTTTTGAAAAAAACAATGATCACAGGGCTGTTGGGATAAGATTGAGAACCCATGATGATGTTGTGCGATGGGGATAATCTTTTTTACTTAAACGGATCTTCTTCTAAATATCCAAGGTATGATTGTTTCCCTAGATGAAAGAAAACAATACTTTTTTTCTTTTTTACAAGAAAAGTATCCTCAATAATGTTACTGAAAAGATTAAAGCGATATTTTGTCATAGAACTATTGGACCGCTCGTCTATAGTAATGTTGCACCTTGGACAGCCCGCACGGTTCTGAACAGAAAACGTGGAATACTTATATAGAAAAGAGTTGAAAGTGAAAGTAAATCGCGTTGGCTGGAAACATTTCTGTTGGCTGTCGACTGGGAAAAAAATTCTCAGAGCTCAGAAAAAAATTCTGAGATGGAAAAAAAAAAAAAATCTTTTTGTTAATTTTTATCATGTCTTCTAGACATGATAAAAATTAACTCTACCCCCCTTTTGTCTGGGAATGTTGTCTCACCCTTTCTAAAAATAGACCATGTATACCAATATACTACAAACGGACTTGAACGCGTGTTCTCAGTATGTAGCTATACAAATTTGAAGGTAAAATAAAAAAAAAGACATCTTTTTGGGGAAAAGGGAGTAAATTTGTATAGGAATATACTACAAACGGAATTTAAGGCCTGTTTTCAGTATATAGCTATACAAATTGGAAGGTAAAAAAAAAGGAGGAGGGAAGGCAGTGAATTTGTATAGGAATATACTACAAACGGACTTTAAAGCCTGTTTTCAGCATGTAGCTATACAAATTGGAAGGTAAAAAAAAAATAAAAAAAAAGACATCTTTTTTTTTCGGGGGGGAAGGCAGTGAATTTGTATAGGAATATACTACAAACGGACTTTAAAGCCTGTTTTCAGCATATAGCTATACAAATTGGAAGGTAAAAAAAAAAAAAGACATCTTTTTTTTTCGGGGGGGAAGGCAGTGAATTTGTATAGGAATATACTACAAACGGACTTTAAAGCCTGTTTTCAGCATATAGCTATACAAATTGGAAGGTAAAAAAAAATAAAAAAAAGACATTTTTTTTTTCAGGAAATTAAGTGAATTTGTTTGAAAACAAAGCTGAAAAAAGATTTAAAAAAAAAATACTTCCTTTTTCTTTCTTAATTTGATGTCTTCATTCTTTTGACCTTGTAGAAATAAAAAAAGTGAAGACATCAAATTAAGAAAGAAAAAAAAGAAAGGTTTTTTTTTTTTTTTTTTTTTTTTTTTTTTAAAATGTGTTAAAATTTTTCCAGAGCTCTGAGAATTTTTCCCAGTCGGTTTCTAGAAGCAACTCGTTAATGTATTTAAACCACTTGCGTTTTAGTTTCAGATCAGTCTGTGCTGTGCACTCAACGTGGATACACGCTTCTCACTCTCCTGGGAAGAGCTTCTGTGAAGGTATGTGAACATTTTTTCTTACTCTTTTGTATTTCGTAGACTGCAAATATTTATTGAGTCACCCATTTTATAGAAATGTATTCTTATTTCCTTTCAATACTTTGAGGTAGGGTAATATTTTTCCCCGTGCTACTGTTTTGCTTTTCAAGGCTAGAAATGTTTTACTCAATAGCTGTTTTTATAGAAAACATGCTATTATTTCGTATACTGATATATTTTGTGAAACTTTAACAAATCCTTTTCAACAAAGCAAGATCATGTGATCCACAGCTGGCTAGATACGTCAGTGTAATCGGATCACGATTGTTCCATCCTATACTGATATATTTTGTGAAACTTTAACAAATTCCTTTCTAGAAGCCAAGATCTCGTGATCCACAGCTGGCTAGACCCGTCAGTGTAATCGGATCACGATTGTTCCATCCTATACTGATATATTTTGTGAACCTTTACAAATTTCTTTCAAGAAGCCAAGCTCTCGTGATCCACAGCTGACTCCATTAGTCAGAAAAAACGGATCACTATTTTATCAATCGTATACTGATATATTTTGTGAAACTTTAACAAATTTCTTTCAAGAAGCCAAGATCTCGTGATCCAAAGCTGACTCCATTAGTCAGGAAAAACGGATCACGATTTTATCAATCGTATACTGATATATTTTGTGAAACTTTAACAAATCCCTTTCAACAGGGCAAGATCTCGTGATCCATAGCTGGCTAGAGCAGTCAGGATCAACGGATCACTATGGTTCCCTCGTATACTGATATATTTTGTGAAACTTTAACAAGGCAAGATCTCGTGATCCACAGCTGGCTAGAGTAGTCAGGATTAACGGATCACGATTTTATCAATCGTATACTGATATATTTTGTGAAATTTTAACAAATGACTTTCAAGAAGGCAAGATCTCGTGATCCAGAACTGACTCAATCAGTCAGGATTAACGGATCACGATTGTTCCATTCTATACTGATATATTTTGTGAAACTTCTTTAACAAATGACTTTCAAGAAGGGAAGATCTCGTGGTCCAGAGCTGACTCAATCAGTCAGGATTAACGGATCACGATTGTTCCATTGTATACTGCTATATTTTGTGAAACTTCTTTAACAAATGACTTTCAAGAAGGCAAGATCTCGTGATCCAGAGCTGACTCAATCAGTCAGGATTAACGGATCACGATTGTTTCATTGTATACTGCTATATTTTGTGAAATTTCTTTAACAAATGACTTTCAAGAAGGCAAGATTTCGTGATCCACAGCTGACTAGTCTTGTCAGAATTAACGGATCACGATAGTTCCATTGTATACTGATATATTTTGTGGAACTTTAACAAATTGTTTTCAACAAGGCAAGATCCTGTGATCCACAGCTGACTCCATCAGTCAGGATAACGGGTCATGATTTTTTTCAATCGTATACTGATATATATTTTGTATATTTTGTGAAACTTTAACAAATCCTTTTCAACAAGGCAAAAGATCCCATGATCCACAGCTGACTCCATCAGTCAGAATAACGGATCATGATGGTTCCATCGTATACTGATATATATTTTTGTGAAACGTTAAAAATGACTTTCAAGAAGGCAAGATCATGTGATCCAATAGAATTGTTCAATCGTATACCTGGCATATTCTGATAAAACAACAGAATGATCCAATTTTGAATACGATCCGAATATGTTTTTATAAAATCCATTTCATATTTTGTTAAACGTGAACGACTGACTTTCAAGCTGGCTGCATGGGTGTTTTTTTTCGTGGTTTTTCCCCATGTGTAACGTGAATACGAGCCAGTTTCCCTTCCAAAGTCCTCCACGAAGGCATTTCTTAAGGCAAATAGCCCTCAAATGCTTTACCGTCCTCCGAATCGACTTGACCTCTCTCCAACTTCCACGGTGTCATTTGAACGATCGAGTCGGCTGTTGGAAAAAAATGTCTGACAGCTGAAAACAATATCTCCACACACCTTCACAAAACCTATTTCCAGGAGGAAGAAGCGTGTATTCAGCTCCAGTGCACAGCACAGACTGATTTAAAGCTGAAACGCGAGTGGTTTAAATAGATGAGAACACTCTATAGAAATAATTTGAATATATCTGGTTTTGTGAATCAAGCCGACTGGGAAAAAAATTCTCAGATCTGAGAAAAAAATTCTGAGATGTAAAAAAAAAAAAAAAAAAAAAAAAAAAAAATCTTTTTCTTAATTTTTATCATGTCTTCTAGACATGATAAAAATTAACTCCCTTCTCTTTTTGTCTGGGAATGTTGTCTCACTCTTTCTAAAAATAGACTATGACTCATTCTTGTGGAATTCTGTTGAGATTTTACTTTCGATTGGCTTTTGACTTTGTTTCAATCCCCAGTTATCTATAAAAGCATTCCGCGTTTCACTTCAGATCCGTGTGGGCTGTGGATGAGGCAACACGTCTCTCTCTTTACCCAATCTCATGATATTCTTTGAGAATTTCTTAGCCATTTGTCAAAGAAGGGGACTATAATTGAAGAATTTATGAATTTGGGAACATGTCACCCATGGCAAATCTAAAATCTTGGAAGTGGATACTGGAAAGCCCCGCTCTGATTATAATTCTGAGTTCTAGCATGGGACATTTTTTAAATCAATAAGCTAAACTATTTTTCTAGTCTCATATTCTCTCGTGACTAGGGTTCCAGATTTGGGTAGAGAGAGACATGTTGCCTCATCAACAGCCCGCACTGTTCTGAACAGAAACGTGGAATGCTTTTATAGAAAAGTGAAGAGTTGAAAGTGAAAGTCGAAAAACGAAATGGGATCGGCTAGGAAAATTTTCTCAGAGCTCAGAAAAAAATTCTGAAATGTAAAAAAAAAAAAAAAAAAAAAAAAAAAAAAAAAAAAAAAAAAAAAACAATCTTTTTGTTAATTTTTATCATGTCTTCTGGACATGATAAAAATTAACTCCCTTCTCTTTTTGTCTGGGAATGTTGTCTCACTCTTTCTAAAAATAGACCATGACTCATTCTTTCTAAAGAATAGAATTCCAAGAAAAGATTGGATGAGTCATGGTCTATTTTTAGAAAGTGGGAGAGAACATTCCCAGATAAAAGGGGGATGAGTTAATTTTTATCATGTTTAGAAGACATGATAAAAATTAACAAAAAGTTTTTTTTTTTTTTTTACATCTCAGAATTTTTTTCTGAGCTCTGAAAATATTTTCCCAGCCGATCTCATTTCGTTTTTCGACTTTCACTTTCAAATCTTCTCTTTTCTATAAAAGTATTTCGAGTTTCTCTTCAAAACACTGTGGGCTGTTGAAAAGGTAACACGTCTCCCTCTCTACATTAATGGGGAATCCAAGATGTTCTAAAGAAGAATTGTTTGAGAATCTCTTAACCTTTCTGAACTTTAGAAGAGCTAGCTGGATATTTCTTCATTTCTTTTTCAAGTATGGGTTCAAAGGATTCTTTTAAATAGTTGCAAGTAAGACGTTGTATCATTTTCTGTTGATCATGAAACTATTAAAAAAATTTCAATGCCTAGTTTTAGGGCTACCTATACCCAACATGATTCATATGTTTTACTGTACGTTTTAGATGAGACCCTCTCTTAAAAACATGATTTTCCTATTCAAAGTTGAAATGATTTTCCAAAAGCTTGATCCTTTTAAAAAAACATGTGTGTTTTTGTAGGTGTGGTGGGACGGTTAGCTTTCTTTCTTACGAGATAGTCATCTCCACGAGATGTGTTTTGGATATCTTCTCCACCCTCTCGTGGTCACTGAAATCTCGTGATGGCTCAAATGAAAAGGGTTCGTTTATTTTGACTCACAACCACGTTATATTTTTTTTGGATATCTCCTCCAACGACTCGTGGAACTCTTTTCCCTGAAATGAGGTATGTTTAGCAGCGCACGCCCTCTGAAGTGAAGCTCGGAATACTTTGACAAATCCTGTCGAGTGGATTCTGAAACCATTTTTAAAGGATCTCAGAGAAACACCCATGAAGACGATACCAACGTGTCGTTTTTCAGAAAGCATGAAGGTGGCTCATGGTGAGAGATGAGGTGGTAAAATAGTTTTTTTTTCTTAGAAAGTTGAAAAAAATGGAGAGTAGTAAGACACTGTCTCTTTTTTGGAAACTGAGTAGGAGGGTCATTTTGAGATGAGCTGGAAAATATTTTCTGAGAGATCTGAAAAAAAAATTTTCAAAATAAAATATATATATATTATATAATATATATATTATATAATATATATTATAAATACTTTTTGTTCATTTTTATCATGTCTTCAGACATGATAAAAATGAACGACATCTCTCTTTTTTTCTTTGAAACCTCTCTCAACCTATCTCGTCCTGTTTCTCAAGTAACATTCCTTTCCTAAAAAGCTAATTTCTTTAGAAACCTAAGACAACTCCTTTCCTGAAAAGCTAATTTCTTTAGACACCTAAGACAACAGGTAGAGACATACTTCGAACCAAAAAGAGAGTAGAGATCCTTTTGAATAATGTCGAATAGACAAAACACGAGTAGCCATTTCAGTTCTATGCTTTTTCCTAGGGACGATCCACGAAAGGGTCCTCTTTTGTTCACGAAGCGTGGTTCACCCATGAATTAAACACGTAGGCTCGAAACTTTCTAACATCTCTACCTCCACGGTGCAGTTTGAAAGGAAGGTGACCCACCCATCACCCCAGCTATGAAATGAAATGTCAAAACAGTGCACACGTTCTAGAATGAGAACCCGTGTAGACATTTGGGGGCTCTACAGCACAGACTCAACAGAAACAAAACGATAAAAACTTTCATAGATCACAGAGAGTGGATGCTTAAAAATAAGGTGATGTCTCGTCGATCAAATCAGCTGTAAATAAATGTCTAAGAGCTGTGAAGAATGGATGGCCTACCTTCACAAAAGCTCTTTCTAGGAGGGAAAAGTGTGTATCCAAGCAGAATACACAGCACAGACTGATGTTAAGTCGAAACTGGAGTGGTTTCAATACACAAGTATGAATTCGTTCTAATAACACTTTAGATAGGTCTCGTTTGACTCATCGAGTCGAGAGGGAAAACATTGACGTGTTGCCTTTCCAACAGCCCACACTGTTCTGAACAGAAACGTAGAATGCTTTTATAGATAAGGGAAGAATTGAAAATGAAAGTAAAAAAACGAAATCAGATCGGCTGGGAAAATTTCTGAGCCGAGAAAAAATTCTGAGATTGAAAAAAAAAATAATAATAATAATAACCCTTCCTTTTTTCTTTTTTAATTTGATGTCTTCACTTTTTGACATTCTACAAGGTCAAAAGAGTGAAGACATCAAATTAATAAAGAAAAAGGAAGAGGTTTTTTTTTTTTTTTTTTTTCCAATCTCAGAATTTTTCCTGAGCTCTGAAAAATTTTTTCCCAGCTGATCCCATTTCGTTTTTTGAGTTTCACTTTCAATTCTTCTCTTTTCTATAAAAGTATTCCACGTTTTTGTTCAGAACAGTGTGGGCTGTTGAAAAGGTAACATGTCTCCCTCTCTCTTTACCCAAATCTGGAACCCATGATGATCTTAAGAAGAATTCTTTAAGAATCTCTTACGATTCCTGAATCTTAGACAAGCTGAATGTTTCTTTTTCGTATTTCGAAGCTATTGATGGATCAAAGAAGAAGATTTCAATGGACTAACTTCATCGTTCTAGGATAGAATATTTTTTCGAAATCTCTTCCTACTTTCGTCTACACAGAAATGCTTTCAACGAAAGTTAGGTCCTCTTTTACATTTCCTTTTTAAATAGTTGTTCAAAGGGATTTTCGTTCTGCTGATTCAGGTTTCCCGCGCTTCACGCTACCCATCCTCACCCATTCCTAAAGGATCTAAGAGAAAATTGAAAGGGAGATCGCGAAAAAGAAATACCCTCCAGTGAACACAGTTCCAACGACAGTGGATAGATTTTTTCGGTCCTTCCAGAGATATCCTTGGTGACCGATAAGTTGTTCAGCCACATGGGTGTCACGAAAAGGCACACCATGCCTGTTTCCCTCCCTAAAATGTTTCTTCGGAAAAGGGAAAGTTTTTTCCCCACCCCTTTGGAGATTCCTTTTCCGAATCGATACCCAAACCCATCGGCCAGAAAAATAAATATTTTTGAGAACCTTTCTACTCTTGAAACCCAATATAAGATACGTATTCATTGTAATATTTTTAATAAATTATGCATACATGTATTTTAAGAGGTTATTTATTGCTTCTTACAATGCTTCGTGAATGTTACGTAAAGTAGCTTGGAAGAACCGTATTATTATTTCTTTCTTCTAACCTCTTACAACTATATTGTTTAAAGTTTCTAAGGAATTTCTAATACATTGTGTATTTAGCTAAAGCCTATGACAAGATGAGTTTAACTCCCCAAAACAATTAATATATAGGCAGTTTGAGTTAGCTGGATCCGTGGAAATAATTAGATAATATTTATGTCACGTAAATATTTGCTAACACGTGTTTCGTTTCCTTCTTATCATGCTATTTCAACCATTTTGTTTAGCAATGATCCATCTCAAATAAAAAGGATTTGACAAGACACAAATAGTATTTAAAAGATTGATGAAATAACACTAAAGTCTCATGTTGTTGGAATCAGTTAAGAAATTTAGAGTTTACAGACTAGTTCATCCAATTTGTTAACAATATTAGAATGAATACGTATATTTGTAATATATTTCAGAAACGGCAAGTTCTTAAAAAAAATTTATTTTTCTGGCCGATGGGTTTGGGTATCGATTCGGAAAAGGAATCTCCAAAGGGGTGGGAAAAAACTTTCCCTTTTCCGAAGAAACATTTTAGGGAGGGAAATAGACATGGTGTGCCTTTTCGTGACACCCATGTGGCTGAACAACCTATCGGTCACCGAGGATATCTCTAGAAGGACCGAAAAAATCTATCCACTGTCGTTGGAACTGTGTTCACTAGAGGGTATTTCTTTTTCGCGATCTCCCTTTCAATTTTCTCTTAGATCCTTTAGGAATGGGTGAGGATGGGTAGCGTGAAGCGCGGGAAACCTGAATCAGCAGAACGAAAATCCCTTTGAACAACTATTTAAAAAGGAAATGTAAAAGAGGACCTAACTTTCGTTGAAAGCATTTCTGTGTAGACGAAAGTAGGAAGAGATTTCGAAAAAATATTCTATCCTAGAACGATGAAGTTAGTCCATTGAAATCTTCTTCTTTGATCCATCAATAGCTTCGAAATACGAAAAAGAAACATTCAGCTTGTCTAAGATTCAGGAATCGTAAGAGATTCTTAAAGAATTCTTCTTAAGATCATCATGGGTTCCAGATTTGGGTAGAGAGGGAGACATGTTACCTTTTCAACAGCCCACAGTGTTCTGAACAAAAACGTGGAATACTTTTATAGAAAAGAGAAGAATTGAAAGTGAAAGTCAAAAAACGAAATGGGATCGGCTGGGAAAGAATTTTTCAGAGCTCAGGAAAAATTCTGAGATTGAAAAAAAAAAAAAACCCTCTTCCTTTTTCTTTATTAATTTGATGTCTTCACTCTTTTGACCTTGTAGAATGTCAAAAAGTGAAGACATCAAATTAAAAAAGAAAAAAGGAAGGGTTATTATTTTTATTATTTTTTTTTCAATCTCAGAATTTTTTCTCGGCTCAGAAATTTTCCCAGCCGATCTGATTTCGTTTTTTTACTTTCATTTTCAATTCTTCCCTTATCTATAAAAGCATTCTACGTTTCTGTTCAGAACAGTGTGGGCTGTTGGAAAGGCAACACGTCAATGTTTTCCCCCTCGACTCGATGAGTCAAACGAGACTTATCTAAAGTGTTATTAGAACGAATTCATACTTGTGTATTGAAATCACTCCAGTTTCGACTTAACATCAGTCTGTGCTGTGTATTCTGCTTGGATACATACTTTTCCCTCCTAGAAAGAGCTTTTGTGAAAGTAGGCCATCCATTCTTCACAGCTCTTAGACATTTATTTACAGCTGATTTGATCGACGAGACATCACCTTATTTTTAAGCATCCACTCTCTGGGATCTATGAAAGTTTTTATCGTTTTGTTTCTGTTGAGTCTGTGCTGTAGAGCCCCCAAATTTCTACAAGAGTTCTCATTCTAGAACGTGTGCACTGTTTTGACATTTCATTTCATAGCTGGGGTGATGGGTGGGTCACCTTCCTTTCAAACTGCACCGTGGAGGTAGAGATGTTAGAAAGTTTCGAGCCTACGTGTTTAATTCATGGGTGAACCACGCTTCGTGAACAAAAGAAGACCCTTTCGTGGATCGTCCCTAGGAAAAAGCATAGAACTGAAATGGCTACTCGTGTTTTGTCTATTCGACATTATTCAAAAGGATCTCTACTCTCTTTTTGGTTCGAAGTATGTCTCTAGCTTTTGTCTTAGGTGTCTAAAGAAATTAGCTTTTCAGGAAAGGAGTTGTCTTAGGTTTCTAAAGAAATTAGCTTTTTAGGAAAGGAATGTTACTTGAGAAACAGGACGAGATAGGTTGAGAGAGGTTTCAAAGAAAAAAAGAGAGATGTCGTTCATTTTTATCATGTCTGAAGACATGATAAAAATGAACAAAAAGTATTTATAATATATATTATATTATATATATATTATATAATATATATATTTTTTTATTTTTAATTTTTTTTTCAAATCTCTCAGAAAATATTTTCCAGCTCATCTCAAAATGACCCTCCTACTCAGTTTCGAAAAAAGAGACAGTGTCTTACTACTCTCCATTTTTTTCAACTTTCTAAGAAAAAAAAACTATTTTACCACCTCATCTCTCACCATGAGCCACCTTCATGCTTTCTGAAAAACGACACTTTGGTATCGTCTTCATGGGTGTTTCTCTGAGATCCTTTAAAAATGGTTTCAGAATCCACTCGACAGGATTTGTCAAAGTATTCCGAGCTTCACTTCAGAGGGCGTGCGCTGCTAAACATACCTCATTTCAGGGAAAAGAGTTCCACGAGTCGTTGGAGGAGATATCCAGAAAAAATATAACGTGGTTGTGAGTCAAAATAAACGAACCCTTTTCACTTGAGCCATCACGAGATTTCAGTGACCACGAGAGGGTGGAGAAGATATCCAAAACACATCTCGTGAAGATGACTATCTCGTAAGAAAGAAAGCTAACCGTCCCACCACACCTACACAAACACACATGTTTTTTTAAAAGGATCAAGCTTTTGGAAAATCATTTCAACTTTGAATAGGAAAATCATGTTTTTAAGAGAGGGTCTCATCTAAAACGTAGAGTAAAACATATGAATCATGTTGGGTATAGGTAGCCCTAACACTAGGCATTGAAATTTTTTTAATAGATTCATGATCAACAGAAAATGATACAACGTCTTACTTGCAACTATTTAAAAGAATCCTTTGAAACCATACTTGAAAAAGAAATGAAGAAATATCCAGCTAGCTCTTCTAAAGTTCAGAAAGGTTAAGTGATTCTCAAACAATTCTTCTTTAGAACATCTTGGATTCCCCATTAATGTAGAGAGGGAGACGTGTTACCTTTTCAACAGCCCACAATGTTTTGAACAGAAATTCGAAATACTTTTATAGAAAAGAGAAGATTTGAAAGTGAAAGTCGAAAAACGAAATGAGATCGGCTGGGAAAATATTTTCAGAGCTTAGAAAAAAATTCTGAATCATGTCTAGAAGACATGATAAAAATTAACAAAAAGATTGTTTTTTTTTTTTTTTTTAGAATTTTTTTCTGAGCTCTGAGAAATTTTTCCTAGCCGATCCCATTTCGTTTTTCGACTTTCACTTTCAACTCTTCACTTTTCTATAAAAGCATTCCACGTTTCTGTTCAGAACAGTGCGGGCTGTTGATGAGGCAACATGTCTCTCTCTACCCAAATCTGGAACCCTAGTCACGAGAGAATATGAGACTAGAAAAATAGTTTAGCTTATTGATTTAAAAAATGTCCCATGCTAGAACTCAGAATTATAATCAGAGCGGGGCTTTCCAGTATCCACTTCCAAGATTTTAGATTTGCCATGGGTGACATGTTCCCAAATTCATAAATTCTTCAATTATAGTCCCCTTCTTTGACAAATGGCTAAGAAATTCTTAAAGAATATCATGAGATTGGGTAAAGAGAGAGAAGTGTTGCCTCTTCCACAGCCCACACGGATCTGAAGTGAAACGCGGAATGCTTTTATAGATAACTGGGGATTGAAACAAAGTCAAAAGCCAATCGAAAGTAAAATCCCAACAGAATTCCACAAGAATGAGTCATAGTCTATTTTTAGAAAGAGTGAGACAACATTCCCAGACAAAAAGAGAAGGGAGTTAATTTTTATCATGTCTAGAAGACATGATAAAAATTAACAAAAAGATTTTTTTTTTTTTTTTTACATCTCAGAATTTTTTTCTGAGCTCTGAGAATTTTTTTCCCAGTCGGCTTGATTCACAAAACCAGATATATTCAAATTATTTCTATAGAGTGTTCTCATCTATTTAAACCACTCGCGTTTCAGCTTTAAATCAGTCTGTGCTGTGCACTGGAGCTGAATACACGCTTCTTCCTCCTGGAAATAGGTTTTGTGAAGGTGTGTGGAGATATTGTTTTCAGCTGTCAGACATTTTTTTCCAACAGCCGAGTCGATCGTTCAAATGACACCGTGGAAGTTGGAGAGAGGTCAAGTCGATTCGGAGGACGGTAAAGCATTTGAGGGCTATTTGCCTTAAGAAATGCCTTCGTGGAGGACTTTGGAAGGGAAACTGGCTCCTATTCACGTTACACATGGGTAAAAACCACGAGAAAAAACACCCATGCAGCCAGCTTGAAAGTCAGACGTTCACGTTTAACAAAATATGAAATGGATTTTATAAAAACATATTCGGATCGTATTCAAAATTGGATCATTCTGTTGTTTTATCAGAATATGCCAGGTATACGATTGAACAATTCTATTGGATCACATGATCTTGCCTTCTTGAAAGTCATTTTTAACGTTTCACAAAAATATATATCAGTATACGATGGAACCATCATGATCCGTTATTCTGACTGATGGAGTCAGCTGTGGATCACAGGATCTTGCCTTGTTGAAAACAATTTGTTAAAGTTCCACAAAATATATCAGTATACAATGGAACTATCGTGATCCGTTAATTCTGACAAGTCTAGTCAGCTGTGGATCACGAAATTATGCCTTCTTGAAAGTCATTTGTTAAAGAAATTTCACAAAATATAGCAGTATACAATGGAACAATCGTGATCCGTTAATCCTGACTGATTGAGTCAGCTCTGGATCACGAGATCTTGCCTTCTTGAAAGTCATTTTTTAAAGAAGTTTCACAAAATATAGCAGTATACAATGGAACAATCGTGATCCGTTAATCCTGACTAATTGAGTCAGCTCTGGATCACGAGATCTTGCCTTCTTGAAAGTCATTTGTTAAAGAAGTTTCACAAAATATATCAGTATAGAATGGAACAATCGTGATCCGTTAATCCTGACTGATTGAGTCAGTTCTGGATCACGAGATCTTGCCTTCTTGAAAGTCATTTGTTAACATTTCACAAAATATATCAGTATACGATTGATAAAATCGTGATCCGTTAATCCTGACTAGTCTAGCCAGCTGTGGATCACGAGATCTTGCCTTGTTAAAGTTTCACAAAATATATCAGTATACGAGGGAACTATCGTGATCCGTTGATCCTGACTGCTCTAGCCAGCTATGGATCACGAGATCTTGGCCTGTTGAAAGGGATTTGTTAAAGTTTCACAAAATATATCAGTATACGATTGATAAAATCGTGATCCGTTTTTCCTGACTAATGGAGTCAGCTTTGGATCACGAGATCTTGGCTTCTTGAAAGAAATTTGTTAAAGTTTCACAAAATATATCAGTATAGGATGGAACAATCGTGATCCAATTACACTGACGAGTCTAGCCAGCTGTGGATCACGAGATCTTGGCTTCGTGAAAGGAATTTGTTAAAGTTTCACAAAATATATCAGTATAGGATGGAACAATCGTGATCCGATTACACTGACGGGTCTAGCCAGCTGTGGATTACGAGATCTTGGCTTCTTGAAAGGAATTTGTTAAAGTTTCACAAAATATATCAGTATAGGATGGAACAATCGTGATCCGATTACACTGACGTATCTAGCCAGCTGTGGATCACATGATCTTGCTTTGTTGAAAAGGATTTGTTAAAGTTTCACAAAATATATCAGTATACGAAATAATAGCATGTTTTCTATAAAAACAGCTATTGAGTAAAACATTTCTAGCCTTGAAAAGCAAAAACAGTAGCACGGGGAAAAATATTACCCTACCTCAAAGTATTGAAAGGAAATAAGAATACATTTCTATAAAATGGGTGACTGAATAAATATTTGTAGTCTATGAAATACAAAAGAGTAAGAAAAAAATGTTCACATACCTTCACAGAAGCTCTTCCCAGGAGAGTGAGAAGCGTGTATCCACGTTGAGTGCACAGCACAGACTGATCTGAAACTGAAACGCAAGTGGTTTAAATACATTAACGAGTTGCTTCTAGAAACCGACTGTGAAAAATTCTCAGAGCTCTGGAAAAATTTTAACACATTAAAAAAAAAAAAAAAAAAAAAAAAAAAAAAAAAAAACTTTCTTTTTTTCTTTCTTAATTTGATGTCTTCACTTTTTTTATTTCTACAAGGTCAAAAGAATGAAGACATCAAATTAAGAAAGAAAAAGGAAGTATTTTTTTTTTAAATCTTTTTTCAGCTTTGAAAATTTTCTTCCCAGTCGTTAACCTTTCGTTTTTGGACTTTCAGTTTCAATTCTTGGACCGATGATGTTCTTTTATTGATGTTCTTGTAGTATATTTCTATACAAATTCACTCCTTTTCCCCAAAAAAGATATCTTTTTTTTATTTTTTTTACCTTCCAATTTGTATAGCTATATACTGAAAACAGGCATTAAAGTCAGTTTGTAGTATATTCCTATACAAATTCACTTAATTTCCTGAAAAAAAAAGATGTCTTTTTTTTAATTTTTTTTACCTTCCAATTTGTATAGCTATATGCTGAAAACAGGCTTTAAAGTCCGTTTGTAGTATATTCCTATACAAATTCACTGCCTTCCCCCCCCCCGAAAAAAAAAGATGTCTTTTTTTTATTTTTTTTTACCTTCCAATTTGTATAGCTATATGCTGAAAACAGGCTTTAAAGTCCGTTTGTAGTATATTCCTATACAAATTCACTGCCTTCCCTCCTCCGAAAAAAAAAGATGTCTTTTTTTTATTTTTTTTACCTTCCAATTTGTATAGCTATATACTGAAAACAGGCCTTAAATTCCGTTTGTAGTATATTCCTATACAAATTTACTCCCTTTTCCCCAAAAAGATGTCTTTTTTTTTTAATTTTACCTTCAAATTTGTATAGCTACATACTGAGAACACGTGTTCAAGTCCGTTTGTAGTATATTGGTATACATGGTCTATTTTTAGAAAGGGTGAGACAACATTCCCAGACGAAAGGGGGTAGAGTTAATTTTTATCATGTATGTCTAGAAGACATGATAAAAATTAACAAAAAGATTTTTTTTTTTTTTTTCATCTCAGAATTTTTTTCTGAGATCTGAGAATTTTTTTCCCAGTCGACAGCCAACAGAAATGTTTCCAGCCAACGCGATTTACTTTCACTTTCAACTCTTTTCTATATAAGTATTCCACGTTTTCTGTTCAGAACCGTGCGGGCTGTCCAAGGTGCAACATGACTATAGACGAGCGGTCCAATAGTTCTATGACAAAATATCGCTTTAATCTTTTCAGTAACATTATTGAGGATACTTTTCTTCTAAAAAAGAAAAAAAAGTATTGTTTTCTTTCATCTAGGGAAACAATCATACCTTGGATGTTTAGAAGAAGATCCGTTTAAGTAAAAAAGATTAGCCCCATCGCACAACATCATCATGGGTTCTCAATCTTATCCCAACAGCCCTGTGATCATTGTTTTTTTCAAAAGTCAGGCCAAAGTATTCCTTTTAAAACATTTTCTGTTCTTCCTGGGTGGGGGATTGCGTACCGAGAATGTATTTTCCACAAACCCCACGGATTAGAACAGAAATATATTACAATCATCACGCCATCGTGGTTTTCGAAAGACAAAACAATTCCTCATGAAACAACATCTTTTCTTCCTGGTTGTGAGATGAGGTAGAGATGTTGCATCGTCAACAACCCACACTGATCTGAACAGAAATGTGGAATGTTTTTATAGATATAAGAAATTAACTGAAAGTGAAAGTAAAAATGAAATCATATTGGCTGGAAATATTTCTTGGCTGTCGAATGGGAAAAAATTTTCTAGAGCTGAAAAAAAAAAAAAAAAAAAAAAACTCTTCCTTTTTTTCTATTAATTTGATGACTTCACTTTGTTTACTTTGGAATGGAGAAACCCAAAGACCATGACTCATCCTTTCTTACACATATAATTCCTAGAATGAGTCATGGTCTATTTTTAGAAACAGTGAGACAACATTCCCACACAAAAGGGGGTAGGGTTAATTTTTATCATGTCTAGTAGACATGATAAAAATTAACAAAAAGTTTTTTTTTTTTTTTTGTTTTTTTTTTTTTTTTTACATCTCAAATTTTTTTTTCTGAGCTCTGAAAAATTTTTCCCAGCCGGCAACCAAGTGAAAATTCTCCAGCCCAGACGATTGGCCTTTTACTTTCACTTTCAACACTTTTCTATAAAAGTATTCTACGTTTTCTGTTCAGAACTCTGCGGGCTGTCCAAGGTGCAGCATGCTTTTTCTCTCTGTACCTCATCTGGACCCAGGACCACTCTTCTAGAAAGAGCTTCTGTGAACACAAGCTTTTTTCCAATTTTTGACGTCTCACAAAATAGAAATCATTCCTCCGTTTAGGGGAAAATGTTTCCCATTTGAAAAGCTAGGACCCCTCGTTTGGATTTCATCGACGGACATGAAAGATATTTTCCCATGACGAAATCTCTCTATTCCACACCTTCTTCTAAAGTGAAGTTAAAGAGATTTTTCATACCGGGTTTTCAATTTTCACCTCAAATCATACCGTTGACGACGTGTGACACACAAACCGTGACATAAATTTCAGTTTCCATGAGAGCTAAGAGTCTTGAGGTTTAAACAAATGTATGAAAGAATTTATTTTTGATCCGTTTCAGCGATTGAGTGGGCTGGGAAAAAAAGGCTCTTTCCATGACAGCTAACACGCTTGAGCTTTAAATATGTATGAAAGAATTTTTCTTAATCCATTTCAGCGATTGAGTGGGCTGGGGGAAAAAAAAAGGCTCTTTCCATAACAGCTAACACGATTGAGTGGGCTGGGGAAAAAAAAGGCTCTTTCCATAACAGTTAACACGCTTGAGCTTTAAAAATGTACGAAAGAATTTGTTTTTAATCGATTTCAGCGATTGAGTGGGCTGTGAAAAGAAAAAGCTCTTTCCATTACACCTAACACTCTTGAGCTTTAAAAATGTATGAAAGAATTTGTTTTTAATCGATTTCAGTGATTGAGTGGGCTGTGAAAAGAAAAAGCTCTTTCCATTACACCTAACACTCTTGAGCTTTAAAAATATAGGAACGAATTTATTTTTAATCCATTTCAGCGATTGAGTGGGCTGGGAAACATTTTCTTAGAGCTCAGGGGAAAAAGGCTCTTTCCATGACACCTAACACGCTTGAGCTTTAAAAATGTATGAAACAATTTATTTTTAATCCATTTCAGCGATTGAGTGGGCTCGGAAAATTTTCTTAGAGCTCAGGGAATGTGTCTGCAGGTTGAATGCACAGCACACACAGATGGGAAGTCGAAACTCGCGTGGCTTAAATAAATATACGAAATTTGGGTCATCGAGTGACTAGAAAAAATTCTCAGATCTCTGGAAATAATTCTGAGTTCAAGCATCGGACATGAGAACAGAAATATATTACAATCATCATGTCATCGTTGTTTTCGAAAGCCAAAAGAATTCCTCATGAAAGAACATCTTGTTTTTTCCTGGTTGTGGGATGGAGTAGAGTTGCTGCATCTTGAACAACCCACACTGATCTGAACAGAAATATGAAATGTTTTTATAGATATAAGAAATGAACTGAAAGTGAAAGTAAAAATGAAATTGTATTGGCTGGAAATATTTCTTGGCTGTCGAATGGGAAAAATATTTCCAGAGCTGAAAAAAAAAAAAAAAAAAACTCTTCCTTTTTTTCTTTTAATTTGATGTCTTCACTTTGTTTACTTTGGAATGGAAAAACCCAAAGACTATGACTCATCCTTTCTAAAACATATAATTCCTAGAATGAGTTATGGTCTATTTTTAGAAACAGTGAGACAACATTCCCACACAAAAGGGGGTAGGGTTAAATTTTATCATGTCTAGAAGACATGATAAAAATTAACGAAAAGGTTTTTTTTTTTTTTTTTTTTTTTAACATCTCAGAATTTTTTTTCTGAGCTCTGAAAATTTTTTCCCAGTCGGCAACCAAGTGAAAAATTTGCAATCGGCTTTTACTTTCACTTTCAACTCTTTTCTATAAAAGTATTCCACGTTTTCTGTTCAGAACCGTGCGGGCTCTCCATAGTGCAACATACCTTTTCTCTCTCTGCCTCATCTGCATCTAGGATGTTTTTTCTTCTTCAAGAAGTGGAATTTTTTGGGAATACCTTACAATTTCACGAGCTAGCTGTTTCTTATATTTCGAGGAGATTTCAATAAAATTGTTTATAGATGTCACCTATTGCAGATGGGGAAAAAGTCTATACTGGATCGCTGGAGACATCTCATCCAGATAGGTCACGTTATATTTTTTCCCACACCTAAATAAATTGGACATGAGCCATCCTTTTGTTTTCTCATCCAACAAAGATAGACACTACAGACCGTTTTGGGTTTTCACTCTTCGCGAACCAAGACGAGCCGCAGCCACACTTTGCGTTTTCTATGAGCGCAATAATGGATCACGTGAGCAGCCATTTTTTTCCCATCTCACCCAGATAGGTCATGTTGTATTTTGTTTCATGCACCTAGCCAATTTTGGACATGAGCCATCCTTTTGTTTTTTTTTCCTATCGAACCAAGATGGACTCTGGAGACAATTTTGTTTCTCAACGGAAAAGTAAATTTTCTGAATGGGTACCGGTGTTCGAATACTTTTGTGACCGACTGTACGACAATAACCATATTGAACGGGTCAACCAGGTGGTCAATAACTTCCTTAATACCCCCGCTTCGTACAACTTCACTTTCCTGACTACCCCGACAATCGTTGCCAACACCATCAGCGCCTTACAAACGAAGAAAGCACCAGGGCATGATGGCATCTCGACCAAAGCACTGAAGCATCTTCCGATCAACGCTCTTACCTGCCTAACTAAGATAATCAACATTATCAAATTCGCTCATTTTCCTAACTCATGGAAGCAAGCTATAATTATTGTTTTTGCTAAACCGCAACAAAATCCAACTCTCCCACAGAACTATCGCCCTATCAGTTTACTTAACCACCTGTCTAAAGTTACTGAGAAAATCCTACTTTTCCATATCCAAAAAATTCACCCTTCCATGAATTTTCTCCCAGAAACTAATCACTCTCAATTTCCCAGATCATTTTATTCGCTTAATAGCCTCTTTTCTCAGCAACAGAACATTCAGAATCAAAATTGGTACTGCTTACTCTACCACCAGAGTAATCAATGCTGGTGTCCCACAGGGGTCGGCACTTTCGCCGTGCCATTTTAATATTTATACACAAGACATCCCTAAAGACCCTTCTGTTCATCTTGCACTCTTTGCCGATGACACCGCCATACTTACTAAAGCCCGCACTGTTATCTCCGCAAGAAACCAACTCCAAAGCTATCTGATAAAACTGGAAAAATGGCTTACCCTTTGGAGGATTAAAATTAACACTGATAAAACTAAGGCAATAATTTTCCATAAAGGAAACATGAAATACTATCCTCCACCCCCTGAAATATTTGACGAAGAAATAGACTGGATTAATGAAACCAAATACCTTGAAGTCACCCTTGACCAAAAACTTACCTTCAGAACCCATTTCCGGTCCGTAGTACAAAAATTTAAAATCACCACAGCTACTATGCGACCTCTTCTTGGTAGAAAAAGCAACTTATCTACTACAAACAACTGCGCCCAGCTCTTATTATGCAGCACCGATCTGGGGACATGCAGCTAAAACCAATATTAAACAATTACAAATTCTACAAAATAAAATTCTACGAGAAATTATCAATGCTCCTTGGTATATTCCCAACATCTATATTCACAGAGACCTTCGAATCGAACTTATTCAAGAGTATATTAAACGATTAGCGGTCAACTTCTTTTATTCAGTACAAACCCACAGTAATAGCCTTATTAGCACTCTCAGACACTCCCCGCGTCCCAGAGAAAAACATCGTTACCTTTGTGACGTCCTTCCCACATAAGAATTACAACCTTAATCGACTCATTCACGCCAAACTGACTCTGCGGTTTTACCACCCGCGGCTACATCTTTTAACGACACTGAACTTGACACCCCCCGCTAGTGCGGACCTCACTTTCATCCGCCTCCCACACTCCTTTCACCCTTCTCTTTTTCCTCCCACCCGATCGCATGTTCCTAAAACGTACTCGCTGTACCTCCTGCTGTGAGAGCTGCTTCGCTGCTATTGGTTAGAAGAATTTAGACGTAACATAGAGCTTTCGACGTCATTTGTTTTGTCACGTGGTAAAGCTTCTCGTACTCCAGCCATACTTGTTCGGATCGGATCGCATACAGCGGTTATGTTTTAATCCTTTACAAAAATCAGTTAAGAAGTCAGAGGTGATTTTATGTACAACTGAATTAATTCATATGTTAATATATATTTTCACTTTATGCAATACACACTTGAGAAATACCGGATCATTACAAAGGAAGGAAAATGGGTTATTTGCTTGAGAGGGTTATATCCATATTGCATTTTGCTAATGGAATGTTGGAAAAACAATATGTAACATAGTTTATTTATCTATAGTATATATTTATCTATAACATAGTTTATTATCTTTTATCGTGATACAACCACATTTTTAAGAACAATATTACAAAGTTTACAATTATACACCTAAATTTATCTCAGTTTTCACTCTGAGATGGAATCCCAGGAAAAATATTGTTAATGATGGACTAGATCAAAGTAGTTATATAGAGAAAGCACACGTGGGATCTTTTCCTTTACTGAATAACATTTGCCAGTCAATTTACAGCAAAATATATATGCCTACATTGCCTAATGTCCATTAAATTAAATGTAACCTTTGAATCGCTCTTAATATTATTCTTGTTTTAAAAGTAACTACTATTGTCAGTTAATTCTATCAGTAACCTTTAGTATGCATTAGGTAGTAAGGAATATACTTTTTAGATACATAAACATTGCTTGGATTATCCTAAATTTTCATTTATATTTTTAAATACACAGTGTCATTTCCATTATCTATTTCTACTTCATTACCTTTTTTTTTTTTTTTTTTTTTTTTTTTAAGATGGGGATGATCTTGTGTGACAAATTGCATTTTGAATGTATTTTAAATGTACCATTAATGTTTTAAACTACATTTTGTACCAATATTTGTTTGCTCTACCATTAAGGGAAACAAATATAATAATATAAGTTATTAAATTAAAATTCCTATATTTAAATTAAAATTCCTATATTTAAATTAAAATTCCTGTGTTTAATTCCATCTTTAACAAGAGCCATAAAATATATGGAATTTACATTCTTACTACAGATGTGGTAAGTCATGAACTCATTGGCACTGAAAAGTCATGAACTCATTGGCAACTTTGAAGAGTATTTGCAAACTTGTTGGTGAGTTAGGAGAGGGATGTTTGTTTGCATATCTTTAAATTTATTTCAATGATGCATCCACCACCACCTATTGTTTTACATACTTCTTCTTCAAAACAAGACACGCACAATGCTAGGCTTTTTTTCAGCGTTGTTTTCCCTATAAATCTTTTTAATAAAAAAAAAATCAGAAAATTGCAAAATGTTGGCACCAGAATCCTAAAATGAGAAAGGAAAGAGAGGCATGTGATGCCTTTTATGTTGTATGCATGCAGAAAGCAACATCGCCAAAGATTTTACCAGAGACAACAGAAACTGCAGTATGTGGTCCACCCTTATGCTGAAGTACTGAAATTCCCATAGGAGGGATCATAATCTGCAACCAGACTGGTGAAAATATCTGGGGAAGTGCTGTCTGGGAGAATGCTATGTGTATACTTGGGTTGCCATATAAATAATTTTTAGTGACATGTGTAGCCACATAAATTTTTCTTCGCATCATGGTTTAGACCATCAATACTTTTTCACAGCATTCTGGTGAGGTTCAGAAAATTAGAAAGTACCAAAATTCATCATTTTAGAATTATTTTGAGTAAGTTATACACTTTGTGAACTATGATGAACAAAAATTAATAAGCTGTGCTTCCCTCAAACCAATTTCCGAATAAATTAAACACCCCCCCCCAAAAAAAACAGCCTCCATGTTTAATGTGCAGTTGAACAGGCGCCATTGTTTAGGGCTACTGTAAATGATTTATCAGATTTAAAAATTCTAATATCGAAAATATTATGCATATTATAATGACTGAATTTAAGTAAAGAATGAGAAATTATCCAAATTTTCTTTACGTACAACAAATGTTTTGCTGTGTATGTTATGTGAGCACCAGCTACATTATGTACAAAAATACCATGTGAGCACCAGGTGCATTTTGTACATAATGTATTAACAGTACATTATGTACAAAAATGCACTCCTTAATGTTTTCCGAATGGAAGACTTCAAATGTGATAGATGATGCAGTATGGAAACTCGTACAAAAAATGTGAAATCAATAGCCATTTGGAAGTGTGCTATGTGATCAATGTTCATAAAATGTATGTAGCATGCGAGGTAATTTTTTAGTTTCTAGTTCATTTCCATAAATTGATTATTGTATGTATACTATTTATGAAAAGGCAGTGTTTTTAAAATCTGATGAATCATTTATTATTACTCTGAGGTTTTTGAAGCTCACTGCTGTCTATCTTTAGAGGTTGTCTAGAACTAGTGATCAACAAGGAATGGCTGGCACATAACAGAGAGCAACTCCTAAGTTCCCACCATTTTTTTTATTGATCTATTAATCCCTTGATCTATGATTTCATCAGATCTGTTATCCACTGAATATATCAGGCCTATGATTATAAAAAAAACTAACGTACCACAGTCTACCCATGGCTACATCAGCTGAACACTGGTAATAACTGAAATCTACTTTTCTCACATATTCTAGGTGCACATCCGTTATCTGTTTATCTACATGCAATGGCTGTACGAGGTGGTATACTTTAACTGTTTTTTAAACCATGTACTTTAAGTCTAACTGATTTGCTTACACATGTACAGTTAAACTATGTATTAAAATTTATTTGTATAATAAATATGGCTTTATCTCCTGTCTTCAATAATGTTATGCTTTTAATGGCCATCAGTGTTTTATGATTACAACAGTTATTTATATTAATGTTAACCTCCCAAAATATTAAATCATTGTGGAAATCTACAAATTAGACAAACTGCAATTATCATTTTCTTCTAATATTTAATCTAAAGCAACGGTTCTCAACATTTTGACAAACGCGTACCATCTAAACAAAAATTGAAAACCTTTAATACCACCACCACTCTTGAACAAAGCTCAAATCACATAACTTTACGAGTGTTAGAAAAAAACTCAATCAGGATGTTGGGTTTTAATTTTTTAATTTAATAGTTAAAAATACTTTGCTTCTTTGTATACCACCGGTTGAGAACCCCTGATCTAAAGAAATGTTCCTATGTTGTTTAGATTCATCCACACTCATTCTGCAAATAAATTAGAAAATTTTTATATTTTTGTCTATTAACAGTCAAATGGTAACTGCGTTAAGTCATAATATCAGTAGAACATATTCGCTGTACTGATGATTTTCATACTCTTTCTCAAATGTACACATAACTACTAATAATTTATTCATAGTAAATCATTAATAGAAGATTTTACTCTTTGATGAAACACATTTTACTTAACTTATCTTTTTTGCACTTTTGTAACATACATGTTAAACGTCAGTTTACATATTTTCTAATTAATATTTCTTTCACTTAAATCATCATTTCCTAGAAACTGGTATTGCTGTTTGTTATTAATTTTTCATTAAAATGCTTTCATAAGTTTTTTTTTTCCTTCTCAGAATTTTACTTCATGTAATGAATAAGCATTATTTCCATTAAGTTGGAAAATTTGGATCTAGGAAAATATAAAGTTTGTCCAGTTTTGTCTGACATCATTCTAAATCTCAAAACAAATCTATAGCACATTACTTTAGAGACAATTTTGATTAAAAAATCTGTGCAAAATAACATTAACAAGAGAAGTTATCCTAGATGGATCTAAGCAAATGTTCTGTGATACATATTTATGTAGGTATAATATATTTATGATATATTTTATTATAAAGATTAAGAGTTTTACTAAACATACATCACTTAACCTAGCTTCATATTTAAAGAATCAAAACATTTGTACGCTGATCTCAGGCAGGTCATGGCTGGCTTGGTCTTTCATGTATTTTCTAATCGGAAAAGCAGGTATGAGACAAATATCATTTAGTAGCTTCCATGAGAGCATCTCTCAAGAAAAATACTTGTCAAAATTAATTAATTAGCTTTTAAAGGTACATTAAAAGCATGATGTTACGAAGAAGAGAAAAGTTCCACAAAGCAGAAAAAAAATCTAAGTACAAATTAGCAGGAAATCCAGCCTTAGTCCTACGAAGCTTTATTATAGCACTATTATATTTATTGTTTTAAACTCTAATTCATTTACTCAGAAAAACCATTCTATTAAGAAATTTTATATAACCATCATTAAGAAAAATATATTGTTTTTAATATGTTTTTATATGACTACTTCATTTTAGACAACATATTACTTTATGAAGCCAAATAATAGATATGCAGGACTTAGTTGAATATCAATTGTGTAAATCTTTTGAAATTTTAATATATAATTAGGTGCTTTATTAGTGTTGGAAACATGATTTTGTAAGTAATTATTTTCTTCTCAGATGACATGCTGTATTTTTTTCTTAAATCTGGCTGGTATTTTCTAGGGAAGATAATCTTTTAGAAGACTTTTGCTTACATTTTTGTTTGATTTACCCCTTAGAAAATTTCATGAATATCATGATGTTGACTGAGCAATGCTACTAAGGCATTAGTTTTATATCATTATGCACAACGGCAAATGGTATGAGAGCGACTAAATGGATAGTCAATAAGACAGTGATTATTTCTGGTTCTTTTTATTAAACACGATCTGTAGCTTTCATAAGTATAATAAAATCTGAGATAGAGTTAGTAATTCATCACGAATCAACTTGACTGCTTTATGTAATCTTAAACAATGCCTAAGACCTATGGAAAAGCCACTTTAATAAGGAAGTGTACAATGTGTCTTTCTAAATTTACAGCTGATATCACTTAAAACAGTTTTATGTACCTTATCATGCACATAAATTATGTCATGATGCAAAATATTTTCCCAACATGATGATAATGTAAGTCAAGCCTCCAGCAATGCACACTTCACATTATAAGATATACCCCATTAATAGAGAATTCCTGATTTAAGCAGAGAACCACTGTACACATATATAGCAATCCTGTAACTGTCTAGTAGCGGGTGGTTTTACTATTCTTCACCTTGTTGTATTGATGCTATTAATTATATCTTCAAAGATATCCCTGCCACTATGATATTCAAAAACTGCAGTTGCTTATGATAGTGTCAAACTTAATTTTTCATCTGTTCAAATATTAATTTGATCCTAGACACTCTGATATTTATTAGTAACAAAGTGCCATGCACATATTATGCGAATATGATTATTTTGGCTTTGTATATATTGTTAATGTTTACTTCAGGACAGTTTGGCTATGTTGTAATTGTAAGTCCCTTTGTTTTTTATTTGCAATCTATCGGTGGTTGGGAAAAGTATAAAAGAAAATCATCTAATATGAATGTGTTGTCAACTCCATTGATGGCTGCACGAAGTCTTTAGGCGCTATCTATTCTGCATCAATAATTTTTTATACAGAAATACGCAATAGTTTTATAAACTATGTAAAGTCTTGAAGTCTCTTAGATAACTGTTAATCAATAATACACTAATAGCCATTAAAATTGCTATAGCATGAAGGAAAGCAAATAAAAAAAAATATTTGTTGTGCATAAATAGTATGGCATGAAGACAAAAATGATTAAATTTGTAAGCAGCCTGGGGTTTACAAGGGTGCGAAATCAGTCGAAACAACAGCTCCACCTGGCAGCTAAAACGGCCCTTATCCGGTTAGGCACTGAGTAGAATTTCACTTGAATGACAGAAATCGGCATCTCATTCTGATTCAAGTCCATGCCACACTTCATTAATCGTATTAGATGGAGAGGGTTGCTAGGCCAGTTCTCAGCAAAAGCAGGTATTTTCAATGGGTGACAGATCTGGAGACCGTACAGACCAGGGCAGCAATCAAATACACCTAGGAAGGTCAGAACACAATGTGCAACATGTGGTCTTGAATTATCCTGTTGGAAGATTGCATTTGGCAGGCCTCAAAGATAGGGCACACCCCTGGATGTAAGATGTCACAAATATACCGATCTGGCATTCAAATTACCATCGATCTGAACTAAAGATGTGTGTGCCATGTGCTCAGTGGCTGCCTATACCATCACAATAGGGTTCCTATGCTGATACTGAATGCAACCAGGCGATGTGCGGTCTCCTTGGAGCCTCTAGACACTTATACGACCATCAGAATAATGCACACAGAAACGGGACTCGTCTGAAAAGACGACATTGTACCCCTCCTATATCCAGCTTTGCTGTTGGACACACCACAGTAGCCATCTCTCTCTGTGCTGCATTGTCAAGGAAAGCTAAAGTAATGGACACTGTGCTGATAGTCCATGCTGATGCAAACGTTGACACACCGTACGAGCAGATACTGGGCATGCTGCAAATATGCCCATTTTCTGACTAATGGTCTGTGATGTGGTTGTAAATTTTGAGGGCTGACCTCACAATATGCCTGTCCTTTCGGGTATTAATCATGGGACGGCAATGAGATCCTGCATGCCGTTCAGTATAATCCTCAGCATTCCATACATGCCATATTCGCTTAACAGTGGTTGGATGTCGACTAGTGCAACGGGCGATATCACAGAGTGATAATCCACATACTCTATAGGCAACAATCCTGGCTCTACTGAATTCTGACCCTTGCTGGTAAGCATTTCTTCTTATTATTCAAGGCATACCATGATATTCTGAGCACATTCCAACCTTGCAAAGTGCTTTCCGAATGACAAATCCACTACACAACTTTTTGAAATTATTAATTCACCATGCCAAACTTTGCCTAGAAATACCATAATGACTGTTTCCAAGTTTTTGAATGCTTATTTTTTTCCTGTGATTCACATAAATTAGTATGCAACTGAATACCCACATCCAAAAATGAAACAATGCTTTTTGATATATTACTTGTGACAATGACAAAGTAGTGTTTTAGTTTGCCTTTTTGTACCTTTTTAAAATACGGACATCATCAGAAGTTGCTCTATATTTTTAAATAATCGAAAACAATATTCTTTTCAGAATATCGGTTATTACTGCAAATATTAACAGTCCTCCATTTTTTAATTTTAGTTCCAGAAAATATTAACATACCAATGAAATATTAAAAGGTTAGACTGTTCTTCTGCCAAAAATTTTCAAAAATACAAAACTAATCTTGTTTTATTATAAAATAAATAAAAAATCCCTTCATGCCAAGCTCCAACTCCCTCAAAATTGAATCTCTAATGTTAAATCAAAATTCTCTTACATTATATCACAACCTCTGATATTTGAAAATCTAAAGTACAATAATAGATACTTTTATGCTCCGGTAACGAAATTTCTTTTGCATAATTATATATTTTGTTTGCCGAAATTTGTCTTCCTAGCAAACATATCTTATGCCGTCCGAATAAAATACTTCAAGCGTTATGTCTGAAGAGGTTTGTGTTCTACATTCTTTACAAGCTGTACCTTTTAGTGGTTTATTATTAATTCAGAATTGTATATGCACACAAAATTTATTACGTCTTATACAGCAAACTACAAATCACACTTAAACAACACTTCAGAATCCATGCAATCGGCTTGTCACGTGACCAAACAAGTGACGTTCTTTACGTAGCAAGTCGGTCAGCCAATAGTGATTCAGCATTGTCACAGCAGGGGGTACGGCGAGTACGTTTTAGGAACATGCCACCCGATCTTTATCAGAAGTCGAGTAAAAAGATGTTTCTACATCTTGACACTCGAGAATAAAATACGATCTGTGTGTGTGTTTTAAGTAGAAACATGGCTGTCCATAAAAGTTACTTCACTTGTGTTTCAAAATCTAGCAAATGAAAAAAAATAAGGAGCATTATAATTCCCTGCACTCGAAGACAAATATTCTTTAAATTATTTCTTTTTTTTACACCGAGTCTTCGGTATTTACAATTAAGTATTTAAAATCTTTTTGAGATGCAAGATCTGTAAGTGCTAGAACATGGATTATAATTAATATTTTTTTAAATAACGTAGCATGCACTGTAAATCAGCAGATATGAATAAAAATGGCTGTGTAAATTAGTTGTAAATTTCTTACTGTATGTCCCTGTAGGAAGCCTTAGGTTAGTAAAAAGTGAGGGTACCGCGATCTTAGAGACAGCGTAAAAAACCTAAATTAATCCTTTTAGACGATCACTAAAATTTGAAACTTTTCAATTTTTTTTAACATATTTTTTTTAATCTGTATATCTTAAGTTATTTTTTCACCAAACTTTTATCTTTAAACTGTGAAATGCTTTTTTTATTTCTTTCCCACTCCACCTTTATCATCCTAGCTTGTTTTGTTTTTCCTCACTGTAGGCAAAAGGTCTTCAAGAGATGCACAACATGTAATGTTATCTGTGCACTTGTTATCATTGTTGTTAAAAGTTTCCTTATGCGATTACAAAATTGTTATAAACAGGACAGGAAAAAATTATTATGTGAGTAATTTAGTGCATTAATTTGTAATCAATAATATTTAGTTAGATCCAAAAACTTCAGATATAAAAGATCTCAGTAAAGAAAAAGGTATTTGCGTAGTGTTATATGTGCAGGCCTTACATTAGTGTGCGGAAAATAATTCTAATTTTTATATTATCCCTCGTAATCAATGTTATTTTTCAAGGTTTGCACTTCAGTCTTTGGAATCACTTCGGGCCGCAATAATATAAGGTTTAAATAATTAACTAAAGTTTTTATTTTTATTACTCTTATTTTTATCTAAAATAATAAGAATTACATCACTTTTCATGCTTAAAAATTTGACATATTTTTAATGTATCAATTACCTTTCAGAAGATGCTAGGTGTTTATATATGATAGGCGTTTAATATGTTTTTTTAATTTATATGCTTTAAACATCACGGATCACCCGTTTAATTATCTTGCAATATGTTTGTTTAATATATATAATAATATAACTTAATTTCTATGCTTTAAATATCATGTTTAAACTTTTGATAATTTTTTTCTGCGGCTAACTCAAATTTAGATGCGTTTTATATGTTTCTTTAATTTGTATTACGGTTAACCTTTTTAAATATCTTGTAACATAACTGTACACCGCTTCACTCATGGCCGATTAGCCATTGACGAGCTTGGCGAGTAAATACGTTTCGCCGCCAACGGATCCTCTCCGGAAGAAAACCCCAGTCCTTTATTGCTGTGTAACTATTATCTTTATGTAAGTTTAATAAGTGGCAAGCAAAGTTAAACTTTTTATTGTGTGGTATTAACTGAAATAACACGCTGAAGAACACGTGTAATTTTTAGGGAACAAGCTTTTTTTTTTGTATGTATGTGTTGTGAAAAATTAAAACTACTGATTGAGTTTAAGTTTTGAAGAATTGGCCGTTCATTGAATGTACCATTTCAGTTTATTTAAATGCTTTTGCTATCATCATTGAATGTGCAATCTGTTTTGACGACTAAGTAAACAAGGAAATACCTATAATGTTTCTGTTAGTCTTTTTTTTTTTTTTTTTAATTAGAATGCAATTAAAATATGTCTTAAGTTACATCAAACGACTCTAATGATGTTGCATTCATTGCTTTATGGAGTAAGATGCAATAGATCCTTTTGAAGATCGAAAATATTAATTATGTATGTTGCGTTTTGATAGTTGAATATAATTATTCCAGAAGAAATTCAAGACAAAGGTGAGGTTTTCATCCGCGGAGAACTCATTGGCGCTTCGGGAAAGAACCTGTTGGCGCCGTTGCATTTTTACTCGCCAAGTCCCGATGAGCCGAGCCGTAAACGTTATATTTTGTAAACGTGATTTTTAGTGCTTGTAAATTCAAGTTAGCAGACAAAACAATATATTAAGCATAAGGTAGTAAAAATTCACAGATAATAAGCATGTGGATGTTAAACGTGATATACGAAAATAAATTTGTATTAAATTTATTTTAAAAAGTTTTAGCACAGAAAACAATGGTTGATCTTTACATTATGGTAACTTGGTGTTTTTTTGGCGAAAATTTGGCGACCAACTCTCCTACAGCAACCCTCTATTTTTTTTTTCCCGCCGCCATTTTGTCTTCACGAAGTAAAGACATGTTTCTTTTCTTTTTATCTACTGAACACTTCTTCCAACAATCTACTAGCCGAATTACACTTATGCTAGAAATTTTATCTAACAAAACTGTTTAATCATGACAAATATTCACTGCAAAATTGGGAAAAAGTGCACAATCGCAAACTCCTTGCGCGTTTTTCAGAATAGCACATACACATAAACCATTTACACATCGACTTATTTTTACTTAAAGAAACATCCCAGAATTGCACAAAAATGGCATTGCACACACTCTTAACTTTATCCATCTACACTGCTATTTTCTCATAAATTACAAAAATTTGCACGAAAATGCAAAAAAATTCTGTGAATCTTTAAACTTGGTAAAAAGCACATATATGAAATTACCTGATCGCGAAAAAGTATATACCCTTTCCAAGGATGAACATTTCCACGTATAAAATAAATAAAATATCCAAAAACTTTTACCTTTAAATTATCTATTATATTATAAATGTCACCAACGAATTCATACCGCAAACATTACAAATGGTTACAAATACTTAGTGTCAAATATTTAAATTACTTCCATGCACGTTTACTTCAACTGAAACGTATACCAAATTCCTACAAACATAAAATTCACAAAAGAACTATCATTTAATTTAAATATCACTAAACCATGTACACGTCGACTTATTTTTACTTAAAAAAACATCCCAGAATTGCACAAAAATGGCATTGTGCACATTCTTCACTATATCCGTGTACACTCCTTTTTTCTCATAAATTAGAAAAATTTCACGAAAATGCATGACAATTTTCTGAATCTTTAAACCCGGTAAAAAGAACATATATGAAATTACCTGATCGCGAAAAAGTATATTTCCCTTTCCAAATATGAACATTTCCTCGTATAAAATAAATAAAATATCCAGAAACTTTTACCTCTACATTATCTATTATATTACGAGCGTCACTAACTAATTCATACCGCAAACATTACAAATGGTTACAAATACTTAGTGTCAAATATTTAAATTATTTCCATGCACGTTTACGCAAATTACTTTACTTCCATCTTACATTTAGAACAATGCATAAAAATAATATCCTCAAATAATTAAAAATACTAACTTACCTATTCTTCTTCAAAATCTTGATTACGTGCCCGATAAACTTTTCTTATTTCTGTTTCAGGATCTATGAAATCATACTTATAGTTCACACCAAGGTACCAGGTAAAATAAATAACTTCATAAAACATCTTTACTTCTATCTCGCACAACCTTAAAGAAACACTTATTACTACCCCTTTCAATCCCATTAAATACCCATTTCGAATTCACTTTAGTTAGGGCCATGGGATCCAAAAATTAACAAACACTGTTTCACACAACACAGAAAAAAGCCAAATACAAAATTTCCAGATTTTTTTCCGATTTCCCCCCTTTTCCGATTAAAGAACCGTAATTCGTCCATTAATATCACATGACATATCCCATGATCTCTCATTTCCCTCACACAAAATAATGCGTAATCGGAACTGAGTACTGCTCACATTATTACCAAAGTCCCAGGTAGTAACCTTTATCGCCTCCAAAATGTCGCCAAACTACCAGTTACCATATTCTAAAGATCAGCCAAAACAATATATTAAACATAACAAGAAGTAAAATTTCATTTAAAAAATAAAAATTAGTATTCTTATAATTACGCTTACATTATACTTATATGTATTTTCTCTAATTCATATAGAATACTGATATTTCTATTACAAGTGTCTTTTTTCATTTTTAAGTACTTTGTTTGTTTATGTTGAAATAAATACCGGTCTTTTTCATAATATGTTTCACAATATGAATAACCTTCACAACAGTAATCAAATTTTCTTCAGTAGCATTGTTAATAAAACTAGAACTTTATAGATTTTATTATTTTTCAAGAGTCATTTGAACTGTATTCCTTACACCAGCAGTGGTTTGCTAATTTTGATGAACATGGGGATGCATCAAACTATTCTGTCATCTTAGATAACCAATAACATTTTTATTTCAATTTAATCAGCTATTTATGTCACACATGCCATCCTCTGAAAGGTTATTGTTAGAAAAGCATTAACAACATACAGTGTCTCACAAAAGTGATGGGACACTTGTGCTTTACAAAAGGAAACTGTAATAAAATAAATTAAAAAAAACATGTAAAAAATTTTTGTGGGTGTGTTTCATACTTAAATTTAGTAACAATTATTACATAACATACATTTTCTCAAAATATTAAAATAATAATTTAATAAAAATACAATTGTTTAGAACGGAGCAAAAAATGCCTCACGTAAGTGATGGGACACCATTAGATGCTACTACGTACTACAATAAAAATATTTTTTTGGGTTTTTATTTTTACTCAAAAGCAATTAGCAATAATTTATAAAATTGTCTGCAGTCTTTCTCTCCAGTTTGTTTTGGAATTTTTGTGTTTTTTAGCTCAGTACAGCCATGAATGCTCAACGAAAAGAAACATTGCCTGAAATTCGAAAATTAGTTATTAATTTGCATATTGAACGTGAAAAATCTATTAGAGAAACTGCTGAAACAGTTAACATGTGTCATTCAACGGTTTTCAATATCATTAAGCGATATAAAAAGAATCATATGATTCAGGATAAAAGAAGACCTGGCCGACCATCAAAGCTATCCAATGGAATAAAGTGAATTATTGTTCAAAATATTAAAAAAAAAAATCCAAGAATGAGTGCTCCTAAAGTTGCTGCTGATTTACAAGCATTATATGGAGTAATTGTTAATCCTGAGACTATTAGAAGAGTAATTCGATCTGCTGGATATCACGGTAGAGCAGCCAGGAAAACATTCTTCGTAAGTGAAAAGAATAGAAAACTCAGACCGGCTTTCGCAAAATCCAACATAAATAAGAACTCTGATTACTGGAATGAAGTTATATTTGCTGATGAGAGTAAATTTAATATATTTGGTTCTGATGATAGAATCTTGGTGTAGAGAAAACCCAGGAAAGAATTTCGCAAACAGAACTTGATGCCAACAGTAAAACATGGTGGAGGAGGAGTTATGGTATGGGGGTGTATGTCGTCCACTGGAGTTGGTAATCTTGTTTTTATTAACAGTATAGTAATAAAAACACCACCACAATCTCCAGACTTAAACCCATAGAGAATATTTGGCAAGAATTGGAATCAAGAATTCGCAAACACACCATTTCTTCAAAACAACAATTAAAATCATTGCTTCAAGAAGAATGGGGTAAAATCACTCCAGAAATCACAAGAAAATTAGTCGAATCCATCCCAAGAAGATTAAATCACGTTTTAAAAATAAAAGGAAATCCAACAAAATATTAAAACATTTTAAGAAGCAAAATTTTTGGATAAATATTTGATGGAAAAGTAAGTGTCCCATCACTTATGTGAGCCATTTTTTGCTCCGTTCTAAACAATTGTATTTTTATTAAATTACTATTTTAATATTTTGAGAAAAGTATGTTATGTAATAATTGTTACTAAATTTAAGTATGAAACACACCCACAAAAAAATTCTACATGTTTTTTTAATCTATTTTACTACAGTTTCCTTTCGTAAAGCACAAGTGTCCCATCACTTTTGTGAGACACTGTAGTATCTTGTTAAAATTTTACGCCATAAAAATTGATTTATTCTCATAATTTTAGATGACAATAACCAATAATAAAAATAAAAGCATTACTTAATTATTTAAAATGCACATTTTTGCGCCCTACGAAAACAAATTATTTCAGGGGTTGGAAACCACATGGTTCTGCGTGCTTACAGCTGTTAACAATTACGAACACAACGTGAACAGCTGTGTTACAAATTAGCATTCACCCCTCCCGCCATATTTTCTTCCTTTGATCCGAAACTGACGGTCCGAGAACCGGCATCTGTCGACGAAAACTTCTTTAATTATACGAAAATATTTCTATCTATTCGTTGTTAAAAAATTCAGAAAAAATAACATGGAAAATCAGAGAAAATTATAATAAATAAGAGACGAATAATATATATCTCCAAACGTGAGCAACCACAGCGAATGCAAGAGAAATGGTTGCAACCTTCGAACAAGCGAATAGGAATAATCTGCTGGGTTACCAGGTTTGAACTATTATCGCCAAAGTTGGCGATGTTTACATTTACCGGGTTCTCTGTGGAATGCTTCCCAAAGGTGCTTTGAAAAATAAATTGGAATGTTAAAAAAAATTGAATGAGTACATTATCAGAAAGTGGGAGCTTTTTGGAGTTCTTATATGTTAACCTATCATCCTTATTCTGAAAACGTCAGTTGCCAGTCAATGTTGTGTATTCCTTTGCCCTGAGCAGTGCAAACTTTTGAAAGATAATTGTTAAATTTATGAAAGTTTTATCTACCAGGGCCAGTTTTTTTTTTTTTTGTTTTTGACAAAATTAATAATTTCTGGCGTAAACAGTAATATCAAGTATGCCTGCTATAGTATAAACTTGTTAAACTGACTTACTTTGTTTACTAAAGTATAAACTTATAAATCCTGTTTATGGTATACATTTGTACCACATGTAGTGATCAACTTACTATAAGCACACCTATTATTCTGGAAAACTTTATTATATGAAATAGATGTTACGTCATATGGTACAGGGTAAAGCATTCTTTGCATAACCCAACATTACACATTGGGCAACTCATATTTGTTCTTTTCTCTGTGTTTATTTGTGTTCAGCGAGCACAATGCCATCTTGATTTTTCCAACTATTGGAAGATGATCCGCAACATTCAGGACATTTTGAGTAGTTTTTAACCCAGTAGTAATTTTTAAACGTTTAGTGGGACATAAATGTCCCATTAGTAGTCAAAGGGTTAAGGGAAGGGAAATTCTTATTCAAAGTAAAATAATTCTTTTATCCCACTTACCTTTTTGTCATTCAGGGTTTATGATGATGAATAACGTATAATCAAAGCACAAATTCAGATTACCAAAAGAATATTTTGCACATTTAATATGGTAGCTAATGGATAAAATGTAGGTATTTAATGCTGAAATCCAAAGATGACATTTATTTTTAATTGGAAAAAATATCTAATTAGATTTTTATGTTTTTAAACAAAGTCTAATGTAATTATAAAAGTTTAGACTTGTGCTTTTACAGAATCCGAGCCTCTTTTTGTATTATGTTTATTGTTATGTTCAACTGAAAAATAAATTTTGCTAAACAAGCTATTAAATTACATTTTGTTCAATTGTAATACAAGAAATATATTTCTTTTTCAGGTGATAATTCTTGAAACATGCTATGCTCTTTTCTTGACTGTTGCTTATAATGCAAAATATAGACAATGACTCGGCTCCCTCAGAGAGCATTGCTGAATTGCCAAAATTACCTTTCAAGAGACTGCAGTTTGCTCTTAATCAAGTTGTCAGTGTAGCAATTCCTCTACATGTGCAGCTTCTGAGACAGCAAAGTGAAAATATACAAAATCTGAAGATTGAAAATAGGTCTCTAGAATTACGTTCAGAACAAGTTAAAGCTGCAAAAACTGTCCAGTTATTGAAAAATGATTTATTTGAGCTTGAACAACTAAATGTGCAGGTCAAAGATGAAGATAAAAATTTATTTCTGGAGAAAATTGAAAGTCCAGCTAAAAATGCTATTGAAGTTTTATCCGAGTTCATGGAATTGCATTCAGACAGTCTTGAACCCTTTCCTGATGTAGAATTTTCTCTGTCTGATTCATCTTCCTCATTTCCTACATTGACCTGTCAATTAGATAAAAGCCCAGACCACAGTGAAGAAACTCCAGTAGTCATAGGTGATTTACAAGTACAAAAATATCGTACATCTGGTTCATCTTTGCAAAATTGGACATTCTTACGCAAAGAACTATCAGAAATCCGTGATCTCATCAGACAGTTTGCATCATTAGTGTTTCAACAACAGGAGAATGTTGATACAATTCAGAATAACTTACAGCGGACACATGAAAATGTGTATGTTGGCACACAATATTTGAAGAAGGCTTCTGTGTTGAAAGCTGCATCATTTCCTGTTACTGGTGCTGTTATAGGAGGTTTATTGTTAGGACCAGTAGGAGCATTAGCTGGATTTAAACTTTTAGGTAGCATTGCTTGTGTTGCAGGTGGTGGCGTTTTAGGTTTTGGTGCAGGTGTAAAGCTAAAAAAGAAACAACAAGCCATATGTGAGTTAGAAATGAAATCTCTTACTTATCCATCCAAATCGCTCTCCTTATCAAATCCAGAGCTATCTGTCTGTAATAATACTAATAAGAAAGATTAACAGTGAGATCTTATTAAAAAAAGTTGTATATTTGCAAATAAAAACATTGTAAAGTTTATAGCGCTTTCTTTTGACTTTTGAAAGGAGTGTTTCATAATGGCTAATAGTAAATTAAATACTGACCTTCCTTTAGTGTCTAATGTAAATGACATTTTAGTGCAGCATTATATTTTTAATTTTGCTTGTAACTTTGAAGAAAAGTGTTTTGAGTGTTATGCAGTGTTATTTTTGGAACCTGTTGTTGATTTTGCATTGTTAGAACCAGGCAAATGTAAACATGTAGATACCTCTGCAGATACATCAAATCCCTTAAAATCGAAAAATCATGAAGTGCTTCAGTGCAGTGATGCTGAAAATACTTCTCAGTCCTTTTCAAAGTTTATGCTTATTTTAGATTGCCATAAAATAGAGGTGGATCAAGTTTCAGAAATTAAATCATCAGCTGATAAATTAAAATATTTAAAATGCTCAGATTTAAAAAAGTTTTTGCAGAATGTGAGTAGTCAGCTACATTTTGTAGTTGAGGAGTGGTCATTAAAGATTTGGACAGACTCAGAAACATGTAAACTTTGTTTTCCAAAGATTATTGGAATTTCTTATAAAACTGTGCCTTCTGGACCTTCTTTATTATGGGTGAATGATCAAGACGGAAAGTGAGCATTTAATTTTATTAATTATCTTAAAATGCAAAGATATACTGTTGTAAATATCTTTTACTTGATTGCATTTACAGTCATTAATTATTTGGCGGTAGTAAAATTGATTTGAAGAAATTTTTAAGATTTTGCATGAATTGATCTGACATCTGTAAAAATGTGAATATCAGTTATATAGATTTTTGGTCCCCTCCCTTACATTTATTTAAAAAATAAAATGCATCCTTTTATTATTTATGAGCAGTATAGTACTTATAAACTATAAAGGTAGCCAGGCAAAAAACATTTTTTGCCAATTTACAAAAACACCAATAAGTAGGAAGCTTTTCATAGGGTGTTGATAATCGGAAAGTACCAAAATAATTTTTTACAATTTTTGAAAATATATAAAACATACAAAAAATCAATTAAAATTTGGAAATCAGTTTACTTTAATTAGTAGCTATGATGATTAATGTAGCAATTCAACAATCTGTTTCTTAATGTACTAGTTTTTTTATTCTATTTGTATTTTAATACGCTGCCTGTTAATGCCATTCATTAGTAATAATTTCTTTTATTTATACAAAAATATTATCTCTGCTGTGATTATTTTTTACCATATCAGCTTTTAGAAATTTATTAAATTCAATATGTAACATATTTTCAATATATGAGTTATAGTTTATCATGCATTATATATCCTAATATTACATTATGTATTACCATCATGTATTGATAGAAACGTAATTAATAAACAATTCTTTAGTTACTGTTCTTTTTTTCGGAGACATACATGTACATAAATATATATTTATTTCTCCATTCAACCTGGATACATTTTACATTAAATTATCATTACAATTTTCTTTGCTGCATATCACAGTTTTTATTCTCAAGTTCATCAAGTATTATTTTTCAAAGTTTTGTTAGTATAATTCTTTTTAATGTCATGTTCTACCCTTTCTTTTGTCAAGGAAAGAAAAATTTACCAACGAAAAATAAAGGAAAGGCCTTTATTATTAAGAATATCCAAAAAGAGCATACAGCTAATCAGATGAACCATTTTTATTCTCTTCTTTCATGACTTGACTATGTAGTCAAATTCTGCTATAGCAAATGAATTTTTTTGTCCCATCCAGTTTCCTATAGACCTATTTCATATAGCTACGGCAAACCTTCAAATATATGAAATTCAGATATTAAAAATTTTATGGAAATCTTCGACTTCAATGTACCCGTCCCAAATATTTATTTCAGAATTTTTTAAGTTTTAACTGAAAAATTGCTAATTTGGCTAATCTTTGGAATATGGTAACAGGTAGTTTGGCAACATTTTGGTAAGGCGATAAAGGTTACTAGCTAGGACTTAACAATAATCTGAGAAATACACAGTTCGAATCACAGATTATTTTGTCTCAGAGAAATGAGAGATTATGAGACATGTAATGTGACTTTTTCCGGAAAATTCTGATCTGATTTTAACTAATAATCACTTAGAAACAATTTCGCTGCTAAAGTGCAGAATCGCCCACTTCTTTGTTTGGCACTTTTTGCAAGAGTAAGAAGAATTGGATTTTTGTCAATTTTCTTTGATTGTTTAAGTGAAAATAGGTCGATGTTTACATGGATATAGTCAAAAGTGTGTGCAATGCCATTTTTGTCTCGGAGATTTTATTATTTTTTTTTATTAATACATTGGTAGTTGCAGTGTTGGGGCAACCTGATTTTGAAATCATAACTAATGTCATCTCTTTTCCTGTAGCTGCGAACTTAAAATCTTAATGACAACCTGACTCATCATAATGACCAAAATTATACAAATGTCAACATAAATTATTGCAGTGCAAGGAAAAGAAAAGTTACAAAAATAATTAATAGCTAAATTTTTATTTTAGCCATAACTTATGGTTGGTTATAACACAAACAGAAATGCTTCTAACGTGAAAATTTTTAGTTTTTGCCCACTTTTTTTTGTTTAGTTAAATAAATTATTGTTTTAAACTTTCCTCTGTAGTAGAGAACATGGAAAAAAATTCTGGCAGTTTGTTTTCAAAAAATGAGCTTATATATGATGGAATGAACAGAGAAAGTGAAGAAAAGAAAATTTTTGTAAACTAAAGTATCATGAAAAGATTAATAGCAGATATTGATCATAAAGATTTTGAAGAAAATAGTAAACTTTGACTAATCCTACAAAATCTTCTTAACTGTGAAAGGAAGAACTAAGTATACTTAAGTGTAAAGTGTCATTATTAAATCAATAATAGTTGTCAAAAATTAGGTATTTTCTCTGTTAATGAGACAGTACTTAGCTCCAAACATAAATGTTAGCATTAAATTTAACTAGATGGTGACAACCCTAATAGTATATAATGCTTCAATGAAATAGTAACTGATATATATATGATGAATATAACCAATTCATAATAATTTATAATAGGAAAACTTTCCATATACCATCTCCAAGGAGCACAAATTCAAGATACATATACTATTATGTTTAATGTGCAAGATGCCAAATTTGTTCTACTCTTTTCTTCTTTCTTTTTTTAAAGCAAAAGCAGATTAATATGCACATGGAAACAAAACTGTTGTTCTCTCCATGTCACATCAATCTGTTTCCACTTAAAGAAATAGAGAATTGCAAAAATTTGACGTTGGGCACATTAAAAATTATATATGTTATTAAGGCACAGCTATTTATGATGTGATATATAAGTTACCGCATCTGCCATTTAGGTTCACATTTGGTGACTTGCATCACTTTAGCAAAAAAGCACCAAAATTATAAAGTGAACTATTACTTGTTACTTGATGCCAAACTTTAAAACTATTTTGTTTTTTCAAATTAAAATGGCAGTGAATGTTGTGATTTCTTTAGCAATTCAAAATTGGAATTGATCTCTCAAGAATGCTTATAATTAAAAAATTTTACAAGAAGCAAGAAGTAAGTTTTTAATCAGTAATAAATATAAGAAATCTTATAGGACAGTAGAGTTTTGCATTTTTCTTAGATAGGTAACGAGGGTTAGATTAAGGGAAGGTAGTATTAAAAGTCATTTTTTATATGCAGTACGCAATGCAGGAGTTTTGTATCTTTTGCTGTATACTTGTGCTTATAGTTGTACATGTGATTCAGAAACTGGATATGTTCAGTATCCTTTCAGAAAATTGCTGAGGTATTTCACATAGAACTTTTTCTGTCTTCCTTTACCAATAGTACTTGAATGAATTGGTGGAAATGAGTTATATATCACGCCCTTTCTTCCTGTGCACTTTAACTGATGCTTAGTTACTATATTTATACATTATATAATAGAGTATAAAAGTTATAGAAAAATTTATTGTTATATTCTTCAAGAAAAAATTGTTCTTGTTATATTCTTCAAGAAAATATAATGGTTTAGATGAAGTTGTTTGAATATGGCAAAGCCCACAAGAGTTACCTGGGTAAGCTGAAAGATCCTTGATAGAGGATTTTCTGAGATAAACAGGCTGATATTTACATTACACATGGGAAAAACCAAGCCAAGCAGCCAACTCATTTTCCTGTGCTTGGACCCATAAAATTCTGTTATTTAATTATCTTAACTACACTGGTTATCATAAATTAAGGAAAAATCACGATTACTGAAAAAGTTACATGTAGAATTTTATGAAACGTATCCACAATATACAACACATAGTAAGGTATAAAATAACATAAAAAGAAATTACCATAAAAAAGAAACATAAAAAGAAATTATGGTAGTATAAAAATTAGCACATGTATAAAATGAACAAATCGAAGATGTCGATTTGCTATAGTAAAAGTACCTTCAATATGGAATGTAATCGCCTCTAGAAGCAATACAGCACATTCAGCGATGTGTGATGCTTTCAATTATACGGTCTATCAGTTCCATAGGAAGCGAGAGCCATTGCTCTTGCAAAGCAGTTGCAAGCGCGGCAAGGGTCTAAGGGGGCGGATTGAGAGCAGCTAGACATCTCAATAAAGCATCCCAAATGTGCTCGATAGGATTCAAGTCGGGGGATCGAGCTGGCCACTCCTAGCGCATAATTGTTTCCTGTTGAAGATAATCATATACGATGCGAGCTCTGTGTGGTCTTGCATTGTCATCCTGTAACAGGAAAGCATCACCTATTGCCCTGGCATATGGGCACACATAAGCATCAAGGATGTCATCTCTATGAACATGAGTATTCATGGTTCCCCTTGGAAAAACATGGAGGTCTGTGCATCCGCCGAAAGAGATGCCACCCCAAACACAGACACTGCCTCTTCCGTATGCATCTCTTTCACGGATGTTTGATGGATGATAACAGGTTCCAGGTTCTCTCCATATCAAATAATGCCTATTGTCGTGTTCTAGACTAAACCTGGACTCATCCGTAAAGAGAACAGGCGTCCAGTGGACAGGTTGTCGTGCCCACTGCAAACGGTCCCTCCTATGGCGTGACTTGAGCGGCACACAAATGGTTGTTCGCCTCGCATACAGACCACCTTCGTGAAGCTTTCTACACACATTTGACGTTGACACCAACCTTCCGGTGGCTGCAGCAAGGGAGGATCTAAGAAGAGTCGGAGTAGCGGTTCTATTCCTGCGTGCCCATAATGTCAAATATCGGTCATCGTCGTAGCAGTTGGCCGTCCTTGGCTGAACATCCTAGAGGCCGAATCTGTGGTTTGAAATTGCCTGCAAAGTATATGAACCACAGAAGGACTCACATTTAGCCATCTGGCCACTTCTGTTTGACTTTGTCCTACCTCTAGTCTCCCAATGGCTCTCCATTGCAGTTCTGCAGGCAAATGATGCCTGGAGGTCATTGTTATGAATTGGCTATCTCAGATTTCTGATGTCACTGCCACAGTGAAATATGTGGGCTTGCTCTCAAACATGGACTTTTATGCTTTTTGCAGATGACGTATTCCGAAAGCAGCGCCACTAATTTGCATATCACAGTTTTATTCAGCTACTCTTACTTGGCAACATATTAAAATTTTACACGGTTTGGCTTATTTTTGAGGGAGTTATTGCTATTTTTGTGATTTTTCCTTAATTTATGATAACCAGTGTACTTAGCTTCTGTTGGGGTGAAGATTTATTGAGGAAAAGCATTGTACTTAAATCATTGTACATTGTACTTCACTTAAATTGTGTAGATGAATAATGTTACTTCAAACATTAGCATTTGTTTTTCAATTTAGCTACTACCAAATGCTGTGGCAATAATGAAAATGTATCTGTAAAATTCTAAGAAATTTAAAACATGCTGAGCATGTTTACCGAACATGTGCCATACATGCCCACATTTTCTTTACATTTAATTCATAATGTAATACTTATCTTCTTTCAACAGTTATTAAATGCTTTCATAATACGTCTACATTGGTTATCAAAATTAAAAGATGTTGACAGAAATAAAATGTAACTGATACTTAATGAAAAATTATGATTAGAAATTTGTACAAAAACATTAGTTAACATAAATTACAATGTCTGGCAGTTGAATATTAGCGAAGTATTGAAATTAGAACCAAATTTATGGGAATTGGAAACTGGTGAAAAAATTAAGTCTCCTCTTGTGGAAATTTTTTTTTTCTTTAATACAGTGTATGGTCACTATGGACATAGATATGCATACCTTGCATCTTGATTTTGTAGATCGTACCAAAGTCTTGTTGTAATTGCATGCCATTCTTCTAAAAGTGCAATTGTTAGCTCCTAGAGGGTCTGGGAAGGAATTTGGTGCTTTGAAATCTAGCACTGTAAACTGATTCAAGTCGGGTGAGTAAGGTGACAAATCCATTCGAGTGATATCTTCTGTTTGTGAGTATTCTGACACCACATATGCTCAATGAGGCCGAGCATTGTCATCCATTAGCAAAAACTCTGGGCCAACAGCATACCTAAATAGTCTAACTTGGGGGTTTCAATGCCTTGTTCACATTGTCTCCGAGTGGTTATAGAACTTCCTTGAAAGATATGCAGCTCAGTGCTGCCATTTGTCATGATACCTTTCCAAACCGTGGTCGTGGAAACCAGATGTTTCACAGACAAAGGAAGGCAAGTTGTATTTTCCTTCCTCACTCCAGATCAAAGCACATCTAGAATCATTGTTTTGACTATATCTGGACTTGTTAGTAAACAGTACTTGGACCCAGTTGGCTTTGCTCCATTGAACATGTCAATAGCACCAGTTTAAATGGGCTCTTCTGGAAGCAGGAGTGAGTGGGACACAAACTATTGATTTTCTCACATACAGTCCAATTTCGTTAAGCCTTCGTGCAGCAGTAGAACGGTTAATTTCAAGTTTTGTTCCATAATAATTCACCCATTGGACTCAAATGTATTATATTTTGAGTCACCTGCAAATATAACTGTTTCAATGTGATAACTGTCTGCTAGCCATGAATTCTGTGAATGCTAGGTATATTTTCTTTGTCTTGTTGGCAAAAAATTTCCTTCTTGCTGATCTCCATTTATATCCATTTACTCTAAAAATTCTTCTAACTGTTTCATGATTACTTTTATTGAAAAGTGTTCTTCTAAATTCCCTGCATTAAAGCACCAAATTTTGGGTTTTGTTTGATTTTTTGTAGGATAAATTTCCAATTCTTATGTGTTATTGTAAGAAAGTGTTATAGGCTTCAGTGCATTTTGAAACATTTCCATGCAGTTTTCATCATTTTAATAACATAAACAATAGTTAGACATTTTATACCAAGAACATTTTGGGTATTTCAAATACTTTTACTATCAAAATCGTAAAAAACAACCTTATATTTAGCGTAGGTATAATGAAACACTCAATCGATTTCGAGGGCAGCTAAAGGTCCCTCCTCATCAGGAGAAAGAAATACATAGAAAGAAGAAAATAGGAATCACAGAAACACGTGGTGCTTATCAGCACTGCACGTGGTTATAACTAGATTTTTAATCAGAGTTGCACTGGCCGCCTACTTTTACTGAGCCAGGCTGTCTGATCAAGCATAAAGAAATATTAGCGAAGTTAAAATAGGGAGCGAGGGGCAAATGTACATTACGCTCAAAATCTGAACTTCAAATAATGGAAAGCAATCACTGAACGGATTTTTATACCCTCTGGTAGTACCAAGTGCGAGGAGGTAACGCCGTCTATCGGCAAAAATAATTGAATTAAGACAGTAGAATTTTAAAGGCATTAGGAAGGACTGGATTGGACTTCAAATCATTAACTAAACTTTCTAAATCTTTGTGAATGTGAAAAGCCTCAAGAAAATCCAATTCGCCTATGGAAGAAGCCTTTTGGATGATTTTTGCAGACCCAAAATCAAAATTATGGTTAAAAGTCCAGCTATGATACGCTATTGAAGACTTGTTAATTTCCCCTTTTTTGACATAAGATTCATGTTCCTTGATACGAAACTTCAACGCTCTTTTTGTTTGGCCAATATATCTTAAACCACACTGACATGATATACTATAAATTCCCCAAGAATTCAAGACAGAAACGCAATCTTTTAGAATCGAAGGGTGAATTTTATTAATAGGGGAGAAACCGACTTGAAAATTGAATTTCTGGAGAATCCGTGCAATTTTATAGCTAACAGAAGGATAAAATGGAAGCACGACAAGGTCATTGATATTATTTCTAACAGTAGAATGTCTTCTTTGATGGGAATCTGAAAATTTTTTGACGGCTTTATCAATAATCACGGGAGAAAATCCACGGTCAATCGCAACTGCTCTCAAATAATTAAGTTCATTGGTAAGCAAAGATTCAGAGGAACAAACTTTTAGCGTGCGGAAAACATAATAGTAAAAAGAAGCCATTTTTTGCTTAACAGGGTGGCATGATTTGGCATGGGGTGGTAAACAAACTGCAAAGGGTTTACGGTACACAGTGGTGCTAAAATCGGTTTCATTGCAGATTATAAGAATATCGAGGAAGGGGAGGGAATTGTTGGATTCAATTTCAAGAGTGAATTGGATGGCTGGATCAGTTGAATTCATAATAGATAGAATCTCGGATAAATCCTCTTTATAACCGTCAAAAAGTGCGAAAGTGTCGTCAACATACCGAATCCAAAGACGAAAAGATAATTTATCAAATAATTTCATCTCAAAATAGTGCATATAAATGTCAGGAAGTACCGGACTGAGAGGATTACCCATAGCCAATCCTTCAACTTGACGAAAATATGCATTTTGGAAAACGAAGTGGGTTTGACTTAGAGAAACTTTAGTAAGCGAAACCAACTCATTAATTTCAGTATGTGTGAAGTGAAATTCCCGAAGCCTAGTTTCAAGACAATTTAGTGCTCCTTCGACCGGAACATTAGTAAACAATGATTTGACATCAAATGAAACCATAATGGAACGAAGTGGGGAAATATTTTTAAGTTTATCAATGACTTCAACAGAATTTTTTACAGTGTGAATATTGTTATCAAGTAGAGGAGAAAATCTGGAAACTAAATATTTGGCCAAAGGATATGAAGCAGTACCTATGTTGGAAACAATTGGTCGAAAAGGAATACCGGTTTTGTGGACTTTTGGAAGAGCATAAAGTCTAGCGCAATTAGTAATAAGCGGAATAAGTGATTTCTTCAACTGAGTTGCCAGAATGTGGGAAGATTTAATAGCACTTTTTACTTTCATGAGGTCCAAAAGATCCTTCAACTTCGAACCTCATGAAAGTAAAAAGTGCTATTAAATCTTCCCACATTCTGGCAACTCAGTTGAAGAAATCACTTATTCCGCTTATTACTAATTGCGCTAGACTTTATGCTCTTCCAAAAGTCCACAAAACCGGTATTCCTTTTCGACCAATTGTTTCCAACATAGGTACTGCTTCATATCCTTTGGCCAAATATTTAGTTTCCAGATTTTCTCCTCTACTTGATAACAATATTCACACTGTAAAAAATTCTGTTGAAGTCATTGATAAACTTAAAAATATTTCCCCACTTCGTTCCATTATGGTTTCATTTGATGTCAAATCATTGTTTACTAATGTTCCGGTCGAAGGAGCACTAAATTGTCTTGAAACTAGGCTTCGGGAATTTCACTTCACACATACTGAAATTAATGAGTTGGTTTCGCTTACTAAAGTTTCTCTAAGTCAAACCCACTTCGTTTTCCAAAATGCATATTTTCGTCAAGTTGAAGGATTGGCTATGGGTAATCCTCTCAGTCCGGTACTTGCTGACATTTATATGCACTATTTTGAGATGAAATTATTTGATAAATTATCTTTTCGTCTTTGGATTCGGTATGTTGACGACACTTTCGCACTTTTTGACGGTTATAAAGAGGATTTATCCGAGATTCTATCTATTATGAATTCAATTGATCCAGCCATCCAATTCACTCTTGAAATTGAATCCAACAATTCCCTCCCCTTCCTCGATATTCTTATAATCTGCAATGAAACCGATTTTAGCACCACTGTGTACCGTAAACCCTTTGCAGTTTGTTTACCACCCCATGCCAAATCATGCCACCCTGTTAAGCAAAAAATGGCTTCTTTTTACTATTATGTTTTCCGCGCGCTAAAAGTTTGTTCCTCTGAATCTTTGCTTACCAATGAACTTAATTATTTGAGAGCAGTTGCGATTGACCGTGGATTTTCTCCCGTGATTATTGATAAAGCCGTCAAAAAATTTTCAGATTCCCATCAAAGAAGACATTCTACTGTTAGAAATAATATCAATGACCTTGTCGTGCTTCCATTTTATCCTTCTGTTAGCTATAAAATTGCACGGATTCTCCAGAAATTCAATTTTCAAGTCGGTTTCTCCCCTATTAATAAAATTCACCCTTCGATTCTAAAAGATTGCGTTTCTGTCTTGAATTCTTGGGGAATTTATAGTATATCATGTCAGTGTGGTTTAAGATATATTGGCCAAACAAAAAGAGCGTTGAAGTTTCGTATCAAGGAACATGAATCTTATGTCAAAAAAGGGGAAATTAACAAGTCTTCAATAGCGTATCATAGCTGGACTTTTAACCATAATTTTGATTTTGGGTCTGCAAAAATCATCCAAAAGGCTTCTTCCATAGGCGAATTGGATTTTCTTGAGGCTTTTCACATTCACAAAGATTTAGAAAGTTTAGTTAATGATTTGAAGTCCAATCCAGTCCTTCCTAATGCCTTTAAAATTCTACTGTCTTAATTCAATTATTTTTGCCGATAGATGGCGTTACCTCCTCGCACTTGGTACTACCAGAGGGTATAAAAATCCGTTCAGTGATTGCTTTCCATTATTTGAAGTTCAGATTTTGAGCGTAATGTACATTTGCCCCTCGCTCCCTATTTTAACTTCGCTAATATTTCTTTATGCTTGATCAGACAGCCTGGCTCAGTAAAAGTAGGCGGCCAGTGCAACTCTGATTAAAAATCTAGTTATAACCACGTGCAGTGCTGATAAGCACCACGTGTTTCTGTGATTCCTATTTTCTTCTTTCTATGTATTTCTTTCTCCTGATGAGGAGGGACCTTTAGCTGCCCTCGAAATCGATTGAGTGTTTCATTATACCTACGCTAAATATAAGGTTGTTTTTTACGATTTTGATTGTCACATTAGCGTGTTTCTCTTCTAGTCTACTTTTACTATGTTTAAAACAAATTTAAACTAAAAAAAAATTAATTTCTAAGTGAACTTTACATTGATTTGTAGCCTCGTGCCATGTTCGTTTCAGATATGAAGTTGTTAATATATTTTACTAAACAAGTAATAATTTTCAAACACAAACAATAATTCATATGTATTTTCTTTTAAAACAACAAATTATGTCATGAAACATTGTCTTCCAAAACATCTCGGCAAAACTTGCAAGGGACAAAATTATTATGTGATTTACTGATTAAAATTTTTAAACGAATTATTTTATTACATTGTAGAGACATTAGGATTTTTCAGAAGCAAGAGTGATGAAAAATTAGCAACCGCCTTCGGCGGGAATCTAACCACGGACCTCTGGAATACCGGCTCAGCGTGCAGAACCGCTACATCACGAAGGCACGCTAGGAAAGTGGGAGAAATACCTTATAACATGAAGTAATTTGATGCGACAAGCAGGGCTTAAAATAGAGAAAATGTAATATATTAGAAAACATTTTGAAGCCTATTTTTCAATATTTAGTATAAGATTTATTTAAATAAATTTTGGAAGTGTGTCTGAAAACAAATATGAAACACTGTAAATAGTTCAGTAAACTAAATCATGCATTATAAAATGAAATTAAGTAAGTTTGAAGTTCTTTTAAAATGGCAGTATCACACAGCACAAATGTCTGCCAGAAACTTCTGGTTTTGTATTAAATTAATTTGAAAACTTAAAATGGGGGTGAGAAGTTATGCATGCTTTCTTAATATGATGCCATATTTTTTTCAGAGTGCTTTTAAATGAGCAAAAATAGTAATTTTAATATGTAAAAATTTTTTTGTTTTATTATGTAAAAATTTGATTCAAATGTATGTGAAAAAAATTTAAATAGTAAAATAGATAGAAAAATAACAAGAAGTCAAAGTTAATTGAATGTCAAGATTTGAAGTGTGGTGGTTTGAAGCAAACAGATCAACGTTTACGTTATACAGTAGGACTGAAGTTAGGTATTACAGAAAATTCTGTTTCTTTGGAAAGGGAAAAAAAATAATATGTTTTTTCCAAAATATCTTGTTCTTAGAGGTGAACTCAGATAGTTCATGGTTGACATCTTTAGTTTTGAATTTTTTCCCCTTCAAAAAATTTTGCAAGAGAAAAGCAAGTGATAATCAGAGGATGCTACATCTGAGGAGTATGGTGGATGCAACAGAATTTTCCAACCTAACTGTGTGATTTTCTTAAGAGTCACCAAAGCAACATGTGGTCTGGCATTAACATGATGCATTTAACTGCTTTGTTTCAATTGTCCATTTGCTGACAGTACCTCTTTGAAATGAGCTTTTCTTTAGGTTTCAAAAGCTCATAATATATTGGTCTTTGGACATCCCACCATATACACAGCATTCTCTTATTCAGGCTCAAACATAGTTTAGAGACGGAGGTCACAGTCTGCTCTTTTTCCAATGATGTTTTCGTAGGTTATCCACTTTCATCTAGTTATCATCTAGACCAAAAGGGGTTAGTTTTTATTCTGAGCAAACAGGAGATGTGCCTATGACAACTTGATCATGCTAATTTTTTCACTTAACTCATGAGGCACCCTTCTGGAATATTTATAGACCAATCCTAATTTTCAAATATGGTTGAAAGTAGTATGTTGAGCTGAACTAAGCTTTACCTGAATTTCTGATGTTGTCAAAAAAAAGGATATTGCTCTATTATGTCTTGACAGTATTGTCATTGATCAAAGATGGTCACCCAGAGTGTGGTTTATCATTAAGTTTGAAAATCATCTGCTTCAAAACTTTTGAATCATCGCCTGCACATTCTGTCTGAAACTGCATCTCCACTAAAAACGGTCACTAAATTTCTAGTCTTCTGTAGCATTTTTTCTTTGTTGGAATTAGTGTAAAGTACAGTGACATAAATGAATTTTATTGGAAACCAAGTTTACATGATCACACCTGGCTTAATAGTGATAGGATATAACACAGTTAATTTTAAAAAGCAGATGTTTATAAATGCAGTCATAAAGAGAGACAGCCATATTATGTCTCAAATGAACACTGCATGCTTGTTGAAACTTGAAATAACATTATTGGATGGAACTTGCCGATAGACCTTTTGTATGGCCAAGATGTTGAGGAACAGAAGGGAATTGGATGCCTGAAGTTCAAAAGTGAACTGAATTGCTGTACTAGAGGAATTTATTATTGACAAAACCTTTTTAAAATCTTCCTTATTGCTATGAAATAGAGTAAAAGTATCATCAGCATAGCAGGGTCAAACTGGGAAGTTTAAAGTAATGTAAGTTATTGTGTTTAATGACTGTTCCACAGTTCCCTAATATTTACCTTTTATGTGTAATGTGTGATTTGTTGAAATCAGATGTGGCACATGCAGAGGCTAATCTTAGAGGTAGGTTTCTCCAACCATGATCTAATAACTGCTAATTTATGTGCTGAGACAATGTTGTGTTCAAGAAATCTATGCTCAACTGAGCAAATAGATGCAAATGATATGTTATGCTCATGCAGTTGTTTGCTCATAATCATATTTGCAGATCGTTTCTCAAATCTCAGTTCATGGACATCGGAACACTTTTCATGTTATGCAATCTTAAATTATCTCTAAATGATTCATTGTTATTATAGAAAGTTCTTTGCTCTCTGAGGTATGATATTTCTGCCCCGAACTAGTTATAACTTCAACTTTTCAAGCCAATTTAGATTGCTCTCGGTAATCTTCTATTTAATGTTTAAAGGTCAACAACCTTGTAATACAAAACTTCTTTACCATAAGGTCAACACTGAAACTTGTATAAGTCTTTGGTCACAGTTAAAATCAGCAAATGGACAGAATATTGTTCCTGTTCACATGTAACACTATTGTGTTACTGAAATCTAATATTACTTGCTGCAAAATAGTGAACTTGGCTATTACCTGCAAGGTGATGTTACTTATTAGTTTATTGTTAAAAGAAATTTAAATGATGTTCTATGTGATATTTAAATCTTTTCATCAAATGCCACAAGACTTTTCTCTGATTTTTTTTAGTTGCAGTACATTCTTAAAATTGTTGCATGTCTGTGTTTTTTACTGTTTTTAGAAATGGAATGACCCTTTAGCACATGCTATAAAGCTTCATTTAAATCACTTTATAACCATGTTATCTTGCCGTCGAAGTATATGATGAGGATTGCGGAAATATATGCTTGTCTATGAATTTCGTTTGATTCATTATAGAGATATATACTGAGAATGGATATAATTCCTGTTTTCCATTTTGTGTTGTTAATTTTCTCTTGTTTTAATTAGAGGTTATGTATAAAAATTGCACATATTTTGGCTGCAATTCATATAATAATTACTTGGGAAAGTCATTATATATTGTTTTCTAAACTAAATATTAAATGCAGTCGGTAGCATAATGGAACTAATATTTTTATTCTTTATTATAATCTGTTTCATTTGTATTTAGTCATTTAAGATGATGCAGTGAGAAATATTAGCTGTTAGGGAATTTAAAAGATCTCTATCTCAACATTTATAGATATGTGGTTTTTGGCTAAATAATTAAAAAAAATTCTTTTTAGTCCTTCAGTTTTCAACTACGGAGCATGGATAAACAACCGTTCTTTTTTCCCATGTCAAGAACCACCTATTGCTATGGCAAGTTGGGAAGCAACGGTATCAGTACCAAATTCAGCCACTGTGCTTATGAGTGGTGATGAAGAACCATATGTTTGGAGTGATGAAGGTAATTTGAGTATCTTGTACTCGGTAGTAAAATAAAATTCGGATTGTATTTGTATATTTTTTATACATGTATGAAACCTGCATTTCATACTGAGGGTAGAAATGTGTATACTAACATCTACTGCGAAAGAACATGTTTGATGCATTAGAAGTAACACAGATGCATACTTTCCTGTGCTCAGTTTTTTAAATGGGAACATTAAAAGCATTTTGAAAGTACTTTTTACTATTTGAGAGGAAAATAGTATTTGAATAGTGTTAAGACATAATTGATTATACACGCATTTTTCCAAAATTTTTGTATTTTTTTAAATATTTTTATGACACTAAATGGTAAAAATTTATTCCAAGTTAGCTCATTAGTGTGTTTTTGGTAAGAATGAAAGTAATTTCAAAAAATTTTTAATTTTAATAATTGTAAATGTAATATTTATCTCTATAGAGAAAGTGTAAAAGAAATTATTGAAAAAAAATATGAAAAATACACATAAGTTTTAGTTTAAATTGAAAGTAGTATGGTAGACCTTGAATGAAGCATGGAGTTGCATTACAATCTGGGAAAAAACAGCATGTTTCAAGAGCAAATTTACAGAAATTGGTATTTTCTGCCAAATTGCAAAATAGACTATATTATATGAACCTTTGTTTACTGAATAGGCTGAATTACTAACTATGCTGTATAGAGATAAAAAAAAAAAAAAAAAAAAAAAAAAGCCTTATATGGAGGTGGATAGGTACCTGGATGCTGAGTCAAAAGATTTGTGGCATAAAACTCGCGTATTATTGTAACAAAACATCATGAAGATCACCAGTATAGTAGTAAAATACATTGCAAATTTATTTGAAATAAAAGGTTCTGCCCATGAATCATGATATTTTTGACAAATTTTCAATGACAAAGTTAACTGCCAAGTGATTAAAAATTCTGCTAATGTACACATACAACCAAGTCAAGGCTGAAGACATGCTACAACAGCCTCTCAGCACCATTTATTTGGCATGATTGCTAAAAGAAACAGGCAACAGAGATCAATCCAGATTACAAAAGATTTCACTGCAGCTACAAGAACTCAAATATCCAGACATACTGTAAGTGATAAGTTACATAAAATCTCTCCTTTGGCACATTAACTTAGCTGTGAAATGTGTCTGGTTGCAGTATTGCAGAAATCATTGTGATTGAAATTCTGACATACTTTTATTCAGATTTGTATTTGCTCTAAGAAAATCAAATGGTTAAATACATAAAATACAGTTGTTATCAAATAAGAGGAGAATAAATAACAATAACTTAAACAGCAAATTCATAGTGATATAAAAATCAATAAAAAATTGTTATAAACAAATCAAATATCTACAAATATTTGCTGAATAAAATTTCTGAAAAATAATTATATGTGAAAAATGGGAATGAATTTAAGATATGGTAGAACTATCACTTTATCACTACACCTTTTTTTAAGACTTCCATCATAATATCTAAATATATCATGTAATAAATAGCACTGATATCACTGATCAATGATTCTGCTCATGCACTTTTTTCAAAATGTCAACATATATTTACACATATGTGTCTCAGGCAGGATCCAAGTTCTGTTTATTGGTGCATCTCATTTTGGTTCAGAGAATGATTCCAGACTTGTTGCAGTCTGGAAGGAGCAAGACTCATGCAATAAGCTTGAAAAATCAGTGAAAGATAGGGAAAGGTCTCCAAAGGAGGTGGAATCATGGTATCATTTGAATGGTGGACACCATTTTAAATGAATTCACTAATCCACACATTTTTACTAGTGCAACTATGAATATTGAAATATGCAGATTAATTTGAAGAACTAGTTTATGACTCGAATTTTTTAAATTTCCATGAACATTCATACTTTGTGGGCCTGATAAATCCTGAGCTGAGGTATTAGAAAATACTATTGAATTAAATTAAGAAAATCACTTTAAAATTGAATGAAATTTTTATTTTTTGAAGAGTACTAAAATAATGAATAAAAAATAATTATTTTAGAAGGATTTTAAATGGTAATTAACTATTGTTTATTGAAATTTATCATTATATGATAATGGATATGCATAATTTTCACATATTCAACAGTAAATATTTTTTTATTAATTTATGTTGTTGATTTATGTTATTATGTCTTCGTGTTTGAGAATATCTTGAAGAATTCAACATACTAGAATTTTTAATGTATTTGACAGTACATATCAAATACGTTGCCAAATGCATTTGACAGTGTATGCTAGAATTTACCTAAATGAATGCATTTTTCCTCCCCCAGGATTAACTACCTTTTACTATTTTACAAGAGCAGTCTTGCCTATGTCTGTTTTATGCCTGGCAGCTGGTTTTTGGAAACACCATGTTCTTTCTTCCACACACAGGTAGTAATAATTTTAAAAACATCATGCTGTTACTTTCACACTTGATTAATGGTTGTGTTTTTAGAAGTGTAATATGAGTGTCTGTTGATCCAAACTGGGATATTGCTCCTTGACATGAATGTAAATGAAGTCTCAGTTGAAATAACTGTTATTTCATGTTGGCTTTATCTTAAAATGACTACATAATGCAGAAAGTAAACTCCTATTAGGATAATTATCAATACTAGAGACAAGAATCATCATCCACACAGAAATATAAGCTGAGCTTTATTTTCAAATAAGAGGAATGGGATTATAAAATATGTGTAACATGTTGAAAAACATTACATAATAAGTAACGTATGCAAATATAAATCACAAAAAATGAAAAATCTACAAATATTTATTTAAATTTGCAGTATGTTGCTCTAAAGCTACTGTATAACATAGTGTTGTATGGGATATTAAAAGTCACTGTATGAAAGATAGAATGAGTATAAAGTTTATTTGATGGTGTTATGTGCATGATGCTATAAAATTAACATAGACAGTAGAAATGAATATATAAACTCAATTCCATGTTAACATACGGTTACAAAGTAAGTTGTTATCATTTAAGCAATGTTATGATTTTCTTGATGCTTTGGATAAGACCAAGATTTCCAACTCTTTGACTTCTTAATTGACACTAAAAAAGATTCCTTAGCTCTAGGAATGCAGATTTTGGTTTAGCAAGCTGATTATTAATGGGGATCTGAGTCAAAAAATATCAAAGCAAATTTTTTTTTATAACAGTCCTATTAGTAAAGTTTTTTGTAATCAATCTTGACAGTAGAAGCCTAAGTAGTACCACTACTAAGGCCAGAAGTGGTAGCCATTTTATTGTGGAGGCACCTAATAGGCGGCAACCGTTACCTCCTATGAAGGGACAAACAATTTTAGATCCATGCCTTCTCCGGGATTTGAACCTGGGCGCTTTGGTATCGCAGTCAGGCTCCCCTAACCACTGGACCGTCTGGGCGGCCAGATCAACGATGTATCTATGTAGAATGTTTCTGTTTGAGATATGTGTCAAGGAGATACGCAGCAACGAAGCCAACTTACTGATTGTTTAAATTTGTGCTAAAGTGATTGTTTTTTCAATAACAAGGTATTTTGTTTAGTGTCAAAGTGAAATTAATAATCGGGATTCTCCAGATGTTTTATTATGTGAGGAGGGGGAATCAAATGCTCATGCCTAAACCCTACGAGAAAATACGCTGTTGGTGGTTTTGAGGTTCGGATTTTAGATCATTCCGGGTAATGGACGTCCAGATTTCAGACTTTGTACTGTATTTTTACTGTACCACCTGTTACCTTTATTTCAGTCAACTTGTTGAATGCATGAAGCTGTAAAATACTAATAATTCAGCCTAAAATTTATACCCTGTGATTAAACGTTTGGTTGTATGGGTTTTCTTTTTGTGTAAAGTAAACTGAGGACCAGTTTCCTTCTTGGAACAACTTTCACAAAGGCATTCTTGTCATAAGGACAAGTAGCTGTCATGTTCTTTCCTTTAATCAAATAATCCAGTCCTTCATCTTAATTCCCCCGATGCAGTCTTTAAAATATAAAGGTACAATTTTTATAATTATTAAAACTGGCAGGATAAGTAGAAATTCATGGTAAAAGCAAACAGCAAAGCAAATGCAGATGATGTTCAGGGTTTTAACAGAAGTCATATATGTAGTTTCTTTACTTAAATTCATTGATATAACACTGCTTAATTAACATACATACTTTACATCATAAAGTATTTGGTACTTGCATATTATCCCATTGACCATGAATATTGGCTGCCATTGAACCAGGTAAGTTAGCAGAGATCTTGCCAAATTTGCATCACTCAGTTCAGTGGAAATCTGAGCTGCACTTCTGTCTGCAAGGTCTTGCAATAAAATATTTGTCATTGTCCCTTTAGAGTCCACTAAATAGCAACTGCTATAACAGTATTCGATATGCTTTATTTGTGTGTTTAGTAAAGAGGCTCTTGTCAGTTTCTACTACTTTATTAGGTCCTCTGGAAGCTCTGTTTATAAAGCCTTGAGTACAAACTTCCCTCAAGTGATTTATCCAATCTATTATGGTTTTCTCAGCCATAATAAACTGTTCTTTTTCCCGTTCAACAGATGTTAATTCTTTTAACCTGCTGCAAATGAATGGGAGTATTTTTGCAAAATGTGATTCTACAGCCTTTAAAGTAATTGCTTTCAAACTTGTTTAAAAAAAAAGCGCAATAATTTGTAATTCCTATCTTTGTTCATAAAAAGTAAAGTGGCTCATCGAAAATCAATCGGGCTTACATCAAACAAAAGTGCAGGTGTAGTGAGTGTTCTGTGAGGTCATTCTTCCATTAATTGGAGCTAAAGCATGCTGTTTGACGACTGTTTTATGGTCCACAATTTGTACTCAAGTATCAAATTTTTTGACATGGAAGCCAAAACTTAAAAATTGAAAAATAATTTATTATTCTATTTAAAATTAATAAAATAAACATTTATGTAAAGTTTATTTTTATTTAAGTTTACTATATGTTATCTATATTTCCTCTACTAAAAGTTTCTCTCTATATTTATTTCTTCCCAAATAGAACTGGTCCTAAATGCAGAGTATTTGCACCCTCTAAACTTGTACAGAAAGCTTTTCAAGTAAGTTATGTTTATGTATAATAAGAAACAATTATTAGATTAAATCAGGTTATAGGAAAGCCTTGCCTTTGCATGGGGCCATTGGCCCATTTACATAAGCACATCTGTTTATCTGTTTTTTTAAAAAAGTCACTTGCTATGGTTAAGCTATCTTGAGTATCTATCTATCATTTTGTAAGGAGCTGAAGAGCAATGTACAGTTTACATTTGTCTTTTCTTTCAATTGTATAAACACTGTATATATACAGTGTATATATACAGTGTACAATTGTATATATACAGTGTACAATTGTATATATACAGTGTACAAAGTCTGAAATTCAGTATGATATAATGTCTGGACCACTAGCTAGAAAGAAATTTTTTCCCCTCACAAAATCTGGGAATGGAGAATAGAGAAGAAAGACAGGTTGTAAAAATGACCCAATTAACTGAGATTCCTGTATTCCTTTGAAATACCTACTAGCTAGGGAATTAACTGGGCCAAATGACAATACATTGATTGACTAGCCAGGATCACCTTTTCAGCTGAGTGGTAATGAGGATGTTAGCATTTTCCTATTGTTGTTGCTTATCCTCGAAAGATCTGGCGTATGTCAGATCAGCTCCAGAAGATTGTTGACCACCAGAAAATCTATAATAATAAGGTGATCAAAAGTTAAGTCCCCCTTAGAATGTCCAATGCAGCATTTTTTTTTTTTTTTTTTTTTTTTTTTTTTTTTCTGACCTAAACAGTAAGTAAAGCCCCAAATCATATTTTGAAGTGAGATATTGCTAATACCAATTTTCTTTTGTTGGAATTGCAGTAGGAAAAGACAAAACAATTAGGTTTTGAGGCATTCATTTCAGTTAACCTAGCAAATTGCACTCTTCTGCAATTTTCTGATTTGAAGCAGCTTATTATTTTGTTCCATCTGTTATTATTATATTAAAATTACAGTTGTATGATAACGTCTCCATTTTATTCTCTTCCTAAAACTGCACTTCAGTCAATCAGCCAATGTATATCAGAATTTGGCACGTACTGAAATGCAGATAAAAGTAGCTATTCAAAAAATTCATGCTGAAGTAAGACCATTGTAGGATTTTAGAAGCATTTTAATATACCATCTGATAAGTGAGGCATTGCATGATCATGAGAGATGTTTGCTAATATTTTTAAAAGCACTTGGTGTAATTTATAGCTGAATACCAAATTTTGTGATGATGATGGTGAGAGCTATGAATCTGAAAATTTGCATATACAGTACAAAGTCTTTAATCCGGACGTCCATAATCCGGAATGATCTTTAATCCGTACTTCAAAGCTACAAACTTTCTGTGCATGGCTATAATACTTTTACGCATGCACATAATACGTTTACGCATGCGCGTTTAATGTATAATGGACGGTATAAGCTAGGCTAAAATTATCTACTTATCTATTTCATTTAATATTGCAGATTGCGTTGTTCCTTAATCTTCTAATTGGATCCGGCTTATTATTTTTTGCAGACTGTTAGAGCAATTTTATAAAAAGTAAGCCTGAACTTTCGATTATGTCAAAAAGAGTTTCCGATTCTGGAGCTGCCAAAAGATCTACAAAGCGAAAGCATGTTTCGATGTCCATCAAACAAAAAGTGAAATTGCTGCAAAAAAAATGGATAAAGGCATATCCTTTGTTTCTCTAACAATTCTGAAATCTGTTTATCAATTTCATGCTGTTCTGCGGGGGGGGGGGGAAGACGTCACAGCACGCAATGAACTGGAAGTTGATCTGTCAGCACTCACTCCTCATCTTCAGGGCAGATATTTTTATTTTATTCAACTTATAATTCCTTACTAAATGTAGTATTTCATCTTGATGTACTCCTTTGATATGATTTAAATCAAATTTCTCATCATTATAAATATCACGAATACACATCAAATAGTTTTCTGGTTTCAATTTTCTAATTTCCACTATGCATAATGTATGCTTAATGCATGCACGCATTGAAAGAAATGTTTAATAAAGTAAACAAGTAAATATTAAACTTTTTTTGTGTAAATTTTGATACCCTTTAGATCATAATTGTTCTTTATTTCATAAATTAAGGTTTCATATTTTTAATTTTATAATTTCTGCATGCCATCTTACCAGATTTAAATTGATGTCTATAATCCGGAATCACCAAAGTCCCGGCGAGTTTGGATTAAAGACTTTGTACTGTATTTACAAGAAAATGAAAAATTTTCCAATTCTTGGAATATGAGAAGAAGTTTTAAATGAAAATAGTTACAATGCATTGGCAATTAGTTATGAATGCATTAGTCATGAATTAAATACTGAAACAACGAATATTTGTAGTGTGGTTTTAAATCCAGAAAATATATGTACTTTTGCTTTGAGTCACATTTAATTTCACATGATGGCGGTTCAGAAAAATCTTTCTTTACACAAAATAACTTTTAAAGAAATTTCCTAAATTTAAATTTCTGATATAAAATCCTAAAATTTCTGAAATTCAGATTGCTGAAGTCCCAATGATTTCAGACATTGTACTGTATTTGCCTAATGATATGTGATGTGTTATTTGAAATCCATACATTTGCCAAATGCTGTGTAGCAACATATAATTGAATTAGATTAGATCTGTTCATTAGTGTCAGTAAATTATTTTTTTATTATACTGAAGAACATACCATACATTCATGTAAAGTTTTATGTCTTCTTTGTACCATTTCAATCGATGAAAACTTAAAAAAAATAAATAAAAATAAAAATAAATAATAATGAACAAGTGATCAGAATAATTGGAGATCTGAATAATTACCATTCAGTTATATGCAGTTTTGCTGAATGGCTGTTTAAAATGATTAGTGCAAAGCTGAGATAGTTAACAGTAATCTGCAACTAGTCCTTATGGTGAATGTTCTGAAAATGTTTAGTGTTTCCTTGAAAATAAGTAGAGGTAGGTGTTGAATATCACCTTTATAACACTGGTGTCACAAGTTTAAAATGCAATTGGAATTTTCCTTTGAAATGCAATTGTCCCGAATCGGTTTGAACGACAGATTTTAGTATATTTTTTATCTTCAAAACAGAAGAAAATTCCCGTTGATGCTGTACTACATTTAGATCAACCAATCGGAAGGAAGGCAGGATTGCGAGACTTCACTACATCACCTAATTATATAAGCCTCCAGCAAGATTTCTAGAAATTTTCTTTTAAAATGTGTGAGAAATTTCTTTTCTGGTCTCATAAGCTTGTAAGCAATCACCTCCACATAAAATAAAGTCACCTGGAACTACTTGTTGTCATCTTTCAGAGGTTTGATTCTATTTAAATTTATTTAAATTGTATTTTACATGTGCTGCTTAATTATGTGATATTACATTATTATTGTGCTAAATCTACTTGTTGAAGTACCCGTATTATGCGTGGGAGGTGAGGTAGATTGAATAATGTGTTTAGATTTCATAATTTAAAAAATAAATAATGAAACACTCAAAGGATTATTCTCAGTGTAAAAGGCATGATCTAAACATAGAAAGTGAGGGGATATGTCGGCATTTCCTGTTGTCCCTTTCAGGAGCACTCCACCACATCAGTACTCCCTTGTGATGAATATTTATTGGTTCCTCCTTGAGTGCATTCCGCTACCACCATCTCTTCTCTCTCGGTCACTTTTTCCTCTCACTCCCCCATTCCTACAACATTGATGCCTAATGACTGTGACCAATATACCAGTGATTGATGTAAATTAATCTACACCCCTACTCTTAAATTACTATTCAAAAGCTTTACTGCAGCATGAAGTCATGATAATGTAGCAGTAATGGATGCAGTGAAATGTTTTTACATAATACCCGAGATTGCAGGTTTGAACCTTGCGTGGAAAATTTTAAATTAATCCTAGCTCAAATCACTTTCTTTTCCCTTTCAATCATTCTTTCCCTTCACTTTCTCATCCCTGCAAGGCGCTATACCAATGATCAGTGACACACTGCATTTACTGTATTATACATTTACATTCATTTTGCAATTCTGTATTAGTATAATTTTGTTAATACCCTGTTATATATAACCTAAAACAATTATACTGCATTTTCCCATCTAAATTGACAGAATCTTATGAAATTTTGTTTTGAAAGTATAATTATTGTTATTATTAACCCGGCGGAAGTCGCACCTAGAAAAGTTACTAGAGTGGGCGCGTGGGGTATTACATACCCCAATATTTAAAATATGATAAAAATAGTTTTATTTAGTTTTAAAGCTGTTTTTCTTGTTCTCGTGTATTATAAATGCGTGAATAATAATTGGGTTTCAAAAAATTAATTTCCAAAATAATCTTAGAGTTAAAATTAAGATAAATGAAAATGATAAAAAAATAAACATCATGCCTCTACGTTTCATTGCATCTTTAATACACAGTGCTTATTTTATTTCTTTACACTTTGAACAAAATACATTCATGTGTTCTTGGCACAGAATGTTTTCACATTTTAAACATTGCATTCACATTCTTCTGTCCTTGGCACGATTACAATGAAAGTGAATGCCTTGCAAATGTATCACATCTTTCATACTTAGTTGTTTCGAATTTCATGTATTCGTTTTAATTCTTCGTCAAAACTTCTGCTTTTGTTTTGCATGTAGTACATCAGTTTCTTGGTAAAGTATTAATCTCTGATCTTTGTTCAATACTTTTTTTTTCATTAATTGTAATGCTAAGTCTTTCAAAAACAGACTTCTGTTTCTGGTTGGCAGATTAGCAGTTGAATGTAATATAATTCAAGCATTCATTACAGCAACATTCAGTGCAGGAAAGAAAATTACCATTGGCAACCTCCTTGTTATTCTGGAAATTGAATAATTGGCTGACATTTCATCCCACATATCCACTGCTCCTTTAGTCATATTATAAAAACATATAATACCTGACATTGTATTTTCTCCAATCGTATCATCTATAGTATGATTGTTATATAATGTTGAAAACATAAAAACAGTTTTTCCTTTTTTTGGAACATCAGGAATGAGTGTTTTATCTTTTTTGAAACCAAAACAGTGTAGAAAATATTCCTAGTTTCATCTTCAGTTTCCGAAATCCAATCTTCATCGCTTTCAAATATTTTTAATAAATCTCACAGACGTTGCATCTCCAATTCATAGGAAGTCATTCTTTTTCCCATAATGCGGTTAGAAATTTTTAAGAATTTAATGTCAAGTACTTTAAAATCACTTGCGAGTAGAAATATTTACTGTTACACTCTAGAAATAAATTTCTGAACTAAATATTCAGTCAGAAAAACACTTATGCGGACAGGTGCATGGGGTGTGTCATACCCCAGTTCCAACAAAATACCGATAAATCTTTTTCTGAAACACACAGGCAAAGAAAAAGTGGTTCTGAAAGTCAACCACAACTAGAAACTCAGCTACTGAATGCAGCACAGAATTTCAGTTTCACAAGTTAGAGGAATATTCCACTTTTATGTAGGGGTGGGGTATGTCACCCCACGCGCTTTCCCACGGGTTAAGTTAATTATTGTTCATTATGTAGAAAATGTTAAATATTGTTTTCAGAGTTTTATTTACAATATAAGCAATGATATTCTATTTCTTGTATTTTTCTTTAATTTAAAGGTTACTACAGAAAAATATTTTCCTTTTTAGTTTTGTTCTTAGGTATGAATCAATTATTATGACTATCAACTGTTATTTATGACTATCAATTTATGATAGTGTTGTAAGTAAAGAAAGTTATGCTATTAGATAAGTTTAAAGAATTTTTATTGACATAATCGATAAAATGTTAGTCCCCTCCTTAGAAAGTATGTTTTTTTTCGCTGTTACTTTTGTATCTCTTTCACTCAGCCATATATTATATGTATTGGGTGAACTTTCAGTTAGTTAATAAACTTTGTGTTTATGAGTTTACCTTTATATGCTTTAAACATTATTTGTAAATGTGTATTTTTCATAGGTACTCAGTGAATATGTTCCTTGTTGTCTTTCTGTTTCTGAAAATACACTTGGCCCTTATCCTTTTCCTAGAATAGATTTTTTACTAGTACCTCCTACTTTTGGAAGCTTTGGTATGGCTAGGTAAGTTTATATCTATATCTTTAGTTTATATCTATATGCATGTAATAATGTAGAACTTCAATATTTTATCTGAATGACTGAGAAATTAAGGTAGGAATATATGATTTGTGATCTTTTTATTATAAGAATTTAAAACTTATTATTTAATTAATATTTTATTTATTTCTTATGTTTTATCTAACATTTGGCATTTTTTATCTTAACTGGATTTTCAAATGTGATTCAAGTTTCGCTACTGTCAGACTTAACCAATTTCTTAATATGGTTTATTCTTTATATAGATTGCTGAAGTTGTATTTCTGTTTCTTCACAGAAGTTTAATTAAAAGTGTTTAATTAAAACTTTAAGATGTAAAGACAGATAAAACTTGCATTACTATTATCCCTCTAGGGAATGACACCTGTCTCCAAAAAGGTTGCTATTGAATGTTATTTGAAAAATCAATAAAAAAAATTATATTATTATGTTATTACGTAAAATTATGAATACTCGAAAAGTTAAAATTATCATTATAATGTGCATGCTTAAATTGATTATTTTAAATAAATTATAAAATGATTTAAAATTTTGTTACCTAAAGAAACTCATGTTAGAAATTTCTTTTTAATACCCTTAAAAAAATAAGAGCAAACAAAACAATTTTCTATCAGGGTAAAATTTTTTTGATAAAACCATTCATACCAACTTGTTTTAAGTTATGTCCTGAAATGTGAAAGTAATAATTTGATTGTTCTGATTTGTTCCATTTTCCAAAGTTTTTATTTATGTAAAATATTAGCTCAAGTTTTCTGTTGCATGGAAGAAATTTTGCAAAACCCCAGTTGCAAATATTATTATGTTTTGTTATTAATATATACAAAGATGTTATTTCCCTTTATCTTCAACAGAAGAATTACTTGCTCTGATTTTTCTAATAATTTAGCAAATATGCAATTAAATTAGCTTCAGATAAATTCTGTACACAATGAATGTTTTTCTCTGTTCTAAAATATTTTGATGAAACTTGTATTCAAGATATTGCAGTAATGTCTTGAAATTTAGTTTCATCTTTGTTCTCTGGTTATTAGATTACCCCAGCAAGACCTGTTATTTCTTCATTGAAAAAGCACCGACAAGAGATCACCACTATCTTCTTCTGATGGCCTTCCAAGATCCAAGAAATACAGTCTTCAAAGTCTGATTTTTTTTCAGGTGGGGGGAGTCAGATATTGAATCTACTGAAATAACAAAGGCATTCATGAGCACACTTGCACCAAAGGCATAGTTTGCTGTCTGTAATGTGGTGCCATCATGGAATGAGGTGTGGGTGGTAGAGTTTCTTAAAGGGTGTGATTAAATTGCTAGGCAGTGCTTCAGTCTTAGACAAAACAAGACTTCATCTGCTGACTATTATCAGTGTATTTGGGAACGTCAGACATAAGCAAAATGTTGAGTTCTACTGGACTGCAATTATTTATGGCTGCAAGATGGTATTCATCTCAGTGTTTCTTAAATAGTTTTCAAGTGGGGACCACTTTTATAAATTAAAATATTCTGTGGAGCACCTTATTCTTGCCCCTTTCAAAAGGATTTTTTTGCATGTGTTACTACCAATATATTTATATATTTAAAATACAATTAGTTAAAATTCATTAAGTTTTATATTAGTATTAAGGTTAGTAGGGGAAAAATATATTATAAGGGAGTTGTTTTGGATAGGGTCATAGAAGAGTCCTTTGTAGTGTAACAATTATTTATTAACACGTTAAGTTACACACGGACATTACATTTAACTTTAAGAAAATTACAGAGCAAGAGTCTGATATAACCTATTGGGTTGAATACTTGGCTTTTACTAAGGTCCTTCTCTAGTTACTCAGCAAAGAGTACCCTTGTTGCAGTTAGTCCAACAGTTTATGTTAGCAGCAGAGTTTATATTAAAGGATTGCTTACAACCTCCCTTCTCGCTCCGCCGATGTCCCAGCAAGGAGACAGAACTAAGATTTGGGAGCTCTAGTAATAATGTCTCTAGTCTCAGTTTTTTTTTTTTTTTTTTTTTTGTTTCCTGGGCAAGGGGAACCTTTCTTTGAAGCACTGTCTGGAACCACAAGTTCTTGATTATTTCGGGAATGCAAAGTAACTTTTGGCAATCTACCTCTCTTCCTGAGCGGAAGAATGGGAGAAGTGGACAACTCTTTGAAAGGTGTTAGTGCACTCATGCCATTTGTTACAGTACTCATTTTTAATAATTGAAGGCTATCAGAGTTTAAATAATCATTTTCTTATTAATGGAAAACATAAAAATGGTGACATGTTTACTATTTTTTAATCATCAATTAATGATTTGAGGTGTCTTGTGGTTGCAACTTGCATAGCATCATAAATTCATCTCTTTGGGGCACAGCAGCAATTACTAACAGGAAACACATCCAAATTTTTCAGAACATTATGCTACGGCAAATTTATAAAGCTCCTTGGTTTGTTACGAATGAGGACATTCATAATGCAGCCAAAATTCTCCCCATAAATCGCTTTATACGGCGACTTTCGGCTAATTTTTTCCAAAAGATTCCTTTGATCGGAAACCCCGTACTCCACAGCCTCCCTGTTTATCATCCGGGAATTGCATCGGCAAAAAAGAGACCCAGAGCTATTCTGGAGAACGCATATAATGCGCTTCCTTTTCCCAAGAGGCGTTGCTATGGAGACGAGGCGCCTCAAAGGTTTCAGTACGCTCGTTCGCTTCTCCCTCCCGCCTGAGTGAATTTTTCAGCTTCCCCCAGGGTCACTCTCTCTTTGTCCCGTAATCAGGCAATCTTACTTCTTTCAACTGTAAGTGGTTGTTATCAGGCTCTAAGCACACCTTTGTTCCCTTCTTAAAAGGGCTCTAGTGCAAGGATTACTTAATTTAAATTTAATCCCTGTAAGAGAATTTAATGCTTTTTCATTAGTTAGCATAACACTCAAAGTGAATGCAATCTTATTATATTTATAAAAGTTTCTCCTCAGAGGCATTGCTGGCCGTGTCTCTTTAATTCAAACTCGCCTAACGAGTTCCCACTTTTCCCCTCCCATAGACCCGAAGCACTTGCGACATGAAGCTTTTTGTGAGTGTTTCTGCTCTCGTGTTGTTAACACCACATGACCATTGATCAAGGAAACATAGATGTTTTTCAAAATTCATAATGTAACCCCTCCAAATTGATTCTGGCCCTTATTCGACACCAAAATTACTAAATTAAGTCCTTCAGTTTTTTTCACTGTAGAAGGCAGTTACTCTTTTTGTGAAATTAACATTTTGGCACTAAATTTACCTCTTTGCAGAACCCTCTTTTTGGCGATAAAGATAATTCTTTGACGATGCGGGGATAAAGGCTACATGCCTAAGAGCCCCGTAATAGAACCCTTCCTTGGTCCTTGGTATAAATTCATCTCTGAAGAAGTATTGTTATGATTATTTATTGAATGAAACATCTTCCCCCCCCAAAAAAAAGTAGTCAAGACTGTTTAAAGTGGAACTGGCTTAATCATGGCTTTATAATTATTGATTACAACCATATTTTATTAATATTATTTTATATATTGGTTAACTTGTAAAAACCTTTATTTATCCATAGAGAATTATGATGAGTGTTTTAGATTACTGTAAGCCGATATGTTATTAAGAATTTAATCTCCTTTTATGTCATTTCGTTTTTAGCCCAAATGTAATTTTTCTATCTCAGTCTTTGCTTGTGGGTTATAGCAGCATGTGTTCCAGAGTAGCTCATGAAATTGCGCATGGCTGGTTTGGTTTACTTATAGGAGCCCTTGACTGGACTGAAGAATGGTTGAGTGAAGGTTTTGCCACGTTTATGGAAGATTATTTTCACACATTGGCTAAAAATGTAATATTTTTCTCCTTGTTCTTATATCGATATTGTAAGTTACATGTGGAACTCATTCCCATATTTAAAAACTGGGAATCTTTAAGAGTTTTTTTTTTTTCTTTTTTCTTTTTTTTTTTTCAAAATTTGACAAGAATTTCCGTTTAATTTTTGTTACACTTATTTATATAATTTGATAAACTTGATTGATATAGTTGCTTTGCATTTTGGCTGCTCTAGTGTCTTTTACTTTTGTATGGAATAATCCATTTTGCTTCTGGCAACAAGAAATAATTAATATTTTCAAAATCTGCTATGTATTATAGCATTTATAATTTACAAAATGATAATTTTTTGCAAGCTAGTAAAAGTGGGCATATTTTATTTCAATATTAATAAATATTTTTGAAGATAACTATAGTGATTTTAATATTGTGCTGGTAGTATGTGTATTCTAAAAAATAGTACTAATTTCAAATGCGTTTGATACTGCACATTTTACATGATTTAAATATTAATAAATCTTTTGTCATATAGATGCAAAATTGTGAAAAGAAAGACTACTTGGAACTGAAGGCTTTTTTGAGGAAGAAAAACCTATTACATGAAATAGAAAATACAGCTGATGAGCTCCAAATTCTTAGGTTTATATATTTAATTCATGCCTTTGATTGTGTTTGTTTTATAAGCTAACAATACTTTAAATATTTTTTATTACAAGATTTTGTTTCAGGAAGACTGGTTATTATGATTATGAAAGTTTTTTTACATTTTTTGGGAGGTGGAGGTTGGATATTTGTTTGTTCATCTTTCTGTTGGTTGATCCGTTCTTAATTTTGAAACAGTATTAGGCCTTTTTAAGTTCAAGTTTCTTTAGTTATATATATGTATGCATGTATGTGTGTGTATTTCTCTTTTAATTTTTGTCTCTCTCCATTCCCTCCTTGCAGCTTATCTTTATGATTAGTTCCTCTGATAATATGAGAAAATAATGTATACATTTATGTGTAGTATTTGAACAGCATTTTGTAAATTAAAAGTTCGTAAAATGTATATAAAATTTGGAAAATTCTTAGTACATGATTGAAATCATACAATAAGTGAATAGTTGCTTTTTTCTATAGTAATACTTTACAAGAATGTTATGTATCTGATCTTTATCATATGAAGGTTTGGTACATTCTTCCAAGTAGTTTTAACCATCACCATGAATATTATGTAACAGTATTTGAAAACTTCTTTCCTTCTTACGGATCATGAATGTTTATATGAACCATGTATTGTTCCAACAAGATGGGATGACTGCTGGAATATGCATGAACAGTCTGCAATAATCCATTCTGTAGAAACTAATGTAAGAATTTACTCTACTGTACCCTTTAGCGAATCGTTTCGTTTTTGATGCCAAGATTGACGCCAGGAAGGATCGGCAGCAATTTCAGGATGGCCACTACACAAAACCGAAATAAGAAGTCAAAGACTTACTCAGTGTCCATGTACACATCGACCTTTTTTCACTTCAAGAAACATCAGAGAATTGTACAAATTAGGCATTGTGCACCGCCGTAATTTTGTCCATGTATATCGATCTATTTTCACTTAAATCAGGAAGCTAAAACAAAGTTAAAACTTGTCATTATAACCAGAAAATATTTGCCGCAAAATTTCCACAAGTTATTACTGCTATTTCCGAAAAAGAGTGGTAACTGCATTTAAAAAGTATTCTATTTAATAACTACATAACATTTAATGATGCTTTTTTTTTAAACAAATCAATGGTATCCCGCTGGGGACTTGCTCGAGTTCAGCAATCTGTAATTTATACCTTTTCACTAAAGAATTTCATTTCCAACAGCAGTTATCTCAAGTACAGCGTTCATATTACTCTAAGATTTACAGACACATAGATGTTATTATTACATTCAACAACTACAATCAAATAGAATACAATCACATGTATCCTTCATGTTTGAAACTAAATAAAACTTTCAATAAGAAATGAATTACCTAGATTTGCAAATTATCAATTTTAAAGATACTAAAATCTATGACAAAAGAAGAGATTTTGATTTCCCTACTATAAAATTTGTCTATTTTGCACTCCAATATTTCCAAAAGCGTAATACTTAATACCTTACCTACTCAACTAATTAGAATAAAAAATATTTGCAACAAAGTCGACTACTTACAAGAAGAAATCACCAAGTCAATATTCTCTTAGAAATTAAAACACCTCGATTCAAAATTTCTATCTCTTTAAAGAAAGCTGGTATTAACTACTTTTTTAAAATTTCTCATCTAAAGTGATATGATAATTATTACTTAAACCTTAAATGGAGGTAATAGTTGGATGACTACGATAAGAAATTTAATGTAAATATGCACAAAGATCTTGTTTTTTCTCTTAATTATTATTTTTACTATTTCTATACTCTCTTTTTCTATTTTATATATTTAATAACTGGCGAATCTGTTATTACTAAAAAAATGGGGTTTCTAGTTTCTAAGGCGTGTTGTACCCCGATTATGTGAAGACTTTTATAACATATACCTTTTCCTTTTCAGAAACTTTTAGCCAGTTCTGTTTTCATGCTTTAAAATTTTACAGAGAGCTGCTTCTTTTTTCTTACGCTGCCGTTTTGGGTTGACGATCACCCTCCTTGTCGGTAATAATTTTACAGACCACTCCCAACCATTGACACCCCTGCACACAAAATATACAGAGTAGGACATTTTGAATACATGTTAAAATGATTTTCTCTGCTTTGGACAGTTTGAACCTTGTCACATACTTTTTCTAAAAACTACAAAATTTCAGCTTCTCCAGAGCAGTTTGAATTCTACTGTCTTTAAGCAAGAACACCGTTTGGTCATCTTTAGAATTCACTCAGATCACACATAGAAAGTCGTGTTAAGAATTCAGTAAGTTTGCATTTTTCAATTATTGTTTCAAATAGGTTTTTAGCTGTTTAAAGCTCAGATTTAACCTTTTTATTTATAGAAATCTCTAAGTACAGTTTTACATTTTCTTGATATTAAAGGTTTAGTTTAATGTAATCTGGGACCTCCCTATTTTTTAGTTTGTTTAAATGACTATTAGTTTGCTCTTTATTTATACTTGATTTTGAATTTTGGATTAGCATATATTGCTATTAGACCAATTTGATTTTTTGAATTTCATGTATGTAATGTAAAGTTCTTTGGTTTTTTAATTGTCATTTTGGCGCTATGTAATGTTTTATTCTTTTTTCCAAGTGTTTCGAAAATATGTAGGAAAACTCTGGTGCATTTCAGATTCGAGTCTTTGGTTTTATATGAATTTAAAGTCTTTAATAAAAATTTGATGAAATCTTTGTACAGTTTTTGATTTCAAATGGACCAGGAGAACGAAGCATATTTTTGAAACATATTAATCGACTTTAATGAAGCTTTAATTCATTTTCCCCTGATGAGTTTTAAATTGGAATTTCAGTAAAAGGAGATTAATTTGTATTTGTGTAAATTTGTATGTTTTCCCTTTCGCATTTTTATTTTTTGAGATTGTACTGCTATGAATTCTCTTTTTAATTGGATTAATTTTGATATTGTGTTAAACCTCTTATACATGGTTACAATTATTATATTATAGAGGAATTGCCTCGCTCTTATTCCAATATACTAATTAATTTAGATGCTTTAAGTTTATTCTATTTCAATCCTGCAGCTATAGTGCAGGACTAGTTTAAAAATTTTTTATTTGAATTTTTAGCCTATTTATATATTTCTTTATATATATATATATATATATATATATATATAATGTATTAGTAGAAAAAGTATTTTATATATCGTCTCCAAGGAACAGAAATTTAACTGAAGCCATGAATTACTATAAGAAAAAAAAAATTTATTTAGTATTTTAAATCAGTATAATCTAGTTTGCTGTTGCAATAAAAACCATTTAAAATCTGTAAAGAAAAATCCTGAAGCATAATAATACCAAATTCAAAAGGAAAAATTTTAAATACTGAAAAAGTATTTAATGTCATTGACTGTAGATTAATTGACTTGTCAAGAAGAACAAACCAATGTACTATCAATTAACAATAACACAATTAAGTGAGAGTATTTCATCTTTTTTCCAAATAAGGTCTAAATTATTATTTTGTTAGAGCTAGATCATAAGTTATGAACAGAACTCAATTAATAGAAAGAAATTACTTAGCAGCTTTAGGCTTATTAATTTACTCATAATTACTTAAAATATATATTTTGATTAAAAAAATTTAGAAGACTTTAATAAGTTTCATTTTACTGGATAATTGACCATTTTAATATATAATGTAAGTAGGAAATGACTTGATTCTCAGGTAAAGAATGTTATTGAGGGTTGACTAACATGTACACACATGAACGACAGTGCAGCATTTCATTTTACAGTTTTATTAACTTAGCAACTTTTCAGTTCTCATGACACATTCTCCAAAAGCTTACAACATAATCACCGGGATTTAACTTTTGAGGATGAGAAAGGTGGTATGCTTAATATAACTAGGGATAATCCGCTGTGTTAATGCAGTGGCCGCCTGTTGCTGGTTAATTTATAAAAAATATATTCACAACTATATGATGTTAATTGATTTGTAAGTATGAAATTGGTTTCACTTAGAATTATGCATCTTTGTTAACGATATTTAGAGTTTATTTTATTTTTAATAGACCATCTCAAGGGAAGGTCATAAAAGAAATTATTGATGGAGTTGATGCTGCTATTTTAAAGAATGGTCAAAATCCCGTGAAAGGTTTCACACAAGTACATTATATAAAGGTAATTTCTTATATTCAAACACCTAAATTTGTGTTATGTTTTAATATATTTTATTTAAAATGTATTTATATAATTTACATAATAAAATACATTGGTGTGTTCCTGGATCTGCAGGCATCATCCCATTTTTATATTTACTTGAAAACATTGTCAGAAATCTGAGATTAATTTGAAACTATTCAAAGAAGAAAAAAGGAAAAGGTTTCTGAATCTATTATTATGGGAGGGGAGAAAAGGGAAAAAATTAATGTTATCTGATTGTTAGCATTTTAAATAATTAAATAAATCTTTCTTTTTACTTCCTTGTACGAAGTAAAAAGGAAGTATTGTAATCGTGAAAAGTTTCAGGCAGCATATTTCAACGAAAATATCCATTTTGACCGCTATCAAATGCAATTTAACGATGTTTTTGCATGATATCTGTATGTAAGGACAAAATATAAGACTCGTTTCCTCAAAAAAAAAAAAAAATTATAAAACTGCTTTAAAATTAATTCTGAAGAGAATTTTTCGTGGTGTCTGTATGAACGTATGTACGTACGTACGTATCTCGCATAACTCGAAAACGAGTAGCCTCAGAACGTTGAAATTTTGTATATAGGACTGCTATAACATGTAGATGTGCACCTCGTATTTTGGTTGCAATCGGCCGCACCAAACGTATATAAATATATTTATATATATATCCACTCTGTTACTCGGCACAGTTATCTCAGTTTCTTTACTCTTATATGTTTGTAAATTGTACATTTTTTGCCTTAAAAATGATTGAAGTATGTTTTTCTTATCTTCCGGTTAAGGTTTTTATGCCTTTCGTAATTCTGGAAGCAATATTTGTACAATTATCAACAATTTAAAAGCTGTTTAAGTGCGGTTAAGTTTTAAATAACATGGCGGACATATTTGTTTACATTTGAAACAGTGGAATTGTAAATTTGTTGCCAATCTAGAGAGACTAAGCTTCGCAACAACAAAAATAATGCCTTCATTTATTATTGCGAATTAAATCATGCTTAATCCTTTCTGGAATTTTTTCGAGGAAATAAATGTTTAAGATTTACTTCGTTATTTTTAATACAGATATTTTGAGTTTTTATGTATTTTTGCCTTGTCGCGACGTGAGAACTGAATTAATTGAATGAGAAATACTCAATCGTCTGTGAAAAACTGTTTCTTTTCTGTTTTGTTTGCTTAATTTCTTTCATACATCGTTCTAGCTTTATTATAGTATTTGAATAAAACATGTGGCAATGATAAGATAATTCTTCAAATGATATAAATTTTGTGCATTCAGAGTGTCCTTATAGTAAACAAATGCAGTGAATTTTAAAGAGTGCATTTATTCTATTGTGGTTTATGCGCTGTCGACGAAGTAGATTTTATTCAATCCAATCAATTTAAATGAAATTCAAGAAAAAAATGCGTATACTTTAATATTCCGTACAAGGAAGTCATGTGGTGTACACATCAGATTTTTTTTTTGTTGTTGTATTAATGGATATTTTATGTCCTTTTGCATGTTACTAACTTGTAACACTTGGAATAATCTTATAGCATCACATATTTGTAATTTAAATCTGTTTTTTTTTTAAAGAATATAATATTTCTCAAGATTGAAACTTAAATATGTATAATTTTGTCCATTTTTTAATATGTTTAATAAAAATGCTTTCTTTTAATTGCTATATGTGCAATTAAATTCTTATTGAAAAAATAAAGAGCATTTATATAGTAGAGAAAGAATATGGTACATTAAAAAGTAATTGTTTTGTTAATTTGCATAGGGCAAACATGTTTATTTTTAATATCTTTTGTTTTAGGGTTACTTCTTATTGAAATATTTATCAGACACAGTTGGAACAGAAAGTTTCATGCAGTTTTTGCGGGCTTACATTAAAAAATTCAAAGGTCAACTTGTTACTTGTCAGGTAAAATTTAATTCTGCTATGAATCCTTTGTAATATTAGTATTTCTTTATTAGGTCAGATAATTTGTTCTTTTTCAACATAGTAGTGATTAAAACTAGCATAAAAGATGCAAAATTACCTTTCTGAGTGTGTAAGCTTTCAATATAAATCAATACATAAGATTTTTATCTCCACAATTAAAATTCAAGCTTTGGTGAAGGTAATTTTGTCTATTCCACATATAATCACCTGTCTCTGAAAAAATGTCAGATTATCCAATAGTAATGAAATATGCTAAACACTTTTTAATTATAAAATGTTAATCAATTCTTTTAACAATTTGAGTTCATTTTTGTTAATCAAATACAACTGTGGAGAAGATATGTATGTATTTATTTTAAAGTATGTATTTTATTATGAAATTATATGTGTTTTTAGAAGTAAAATATTTCAGCACTTATTTAAAGTAGCCAGCAAATGGTTAAATTATGTTATCATACCAATTATCTTTATTCTTTCTTACTATGATATTTTACTTGAATAATATTCTTGCTTTTTCCTGTTATCTGAAGTGAACATATTTGTCTGAACGTCTGTGAAACATTTTGTAAGCTGAAACTGCATGGGAGAAAGAAATGTTTTTTAATTACTGAATATATTTAGTGTAGGAAAATAGTTAAGTATTCTCTTGTTAAAATAATAGCTTACTTGGAGCAGACTTTCCTAAATATTTATATAGTTCATATACAGCAAAAACTCAAGTTAGGGGAATATTCCATATTAAGTTCTATATTGTTGTGTTCCTAACTGTACAGTGGTATTTGTAATTAATATTTTCATGGCATAAGCTACAAATTTAACGAATTCTGTTTTGCCCAACACAAAAGTGTTGTTACCCATTCAAAACAGCAAACTTTTACTTATCTCCTAAAATTATTTAAACTAGTTTTGTGATTCATTAATGATAAGCATGGGAAAAAATCTAGGTCAATTAATTTATTCTCGGATACCTTCATGACTTTAGCACATAATGATCTAAAGCTTTTAAACTTTTTACATCATAATGAATATTTTACTAACTCGAATTCTAATTGTATGGGAACTATTGGAAAGTTTATTTGCAGAATTCTCCTATTCAGTGTGTTGAATGTTTTCATAAAATTCACTACCTTATTTTGAAACATTTTGTAATAGAAACAAATAAAGCCTGTAATCAACTGTTTAAAGACCCTTAAGCCCCGTTCACAAGAGCAGATTCGACCGGCGGGGAAAACCAGTTCTTCCAGCGTGTCCCATTCACATGACAAACAAGCATTAACTGCTTCTCCAAATTAGAGGTAAAATTTGCTAGAATGCTCCTACCTCTCGGAAGAAAGGCAAATGGGGAGATTTCCCATACTATATTGTGCAGTTCACTTAATTTTAGTTACTGCTTGCTGGATTGTCAGTGAAACAATAGTGCTGATAGATATCATCCCCCCCCAAAAAAAAATTAGATAAAACTGTACAAGATATGGAAATTATAGACAAATACAGATGCTGGGTATTCCAGAAATCTGGGCTGGGTATCTGATGCTGGGTATTCCAGAAATATCGTTCAAATTAAAACTAAAGACAAGTGCATATCGGCTTCAACGCGACAAGGGAGTTGGTACCTTTTGAATGATTTTTTTTTTTTTTTTTATTTAAGCATTTTCATCTACTTTTTAAGAATACTATTAAATAATTTTTTAAGACAAAATAATTTTAAGCTGAAAAAAGTTTTTGCTAGTAATTTTTTAATATAAATTTTTGAAGAAAAATTTTATAATTGAAATGCCTTTCTTCTCCTATAATTTTCAATATCTCCCCCCAGTTTTTTTATTGTATTTATTAGAGTGTTCTTAATAACTTCAAGGAATGATTTTGCAATTAATGAATTAGGTTCTTAGAAAAAAATAAAAATACACTTTTTTCTAAAATCATTAAAACAAATATGATCTCAGTCACATTTTTATTTCAAATAATTTTTCTTTTCAGTATTTTGCAAAACCCATCCTTGTTTCTATAAAGTATATAATTTTAAATAAGCAGTAAAAATAATAAATAATTCAGTCCATACCTGTATATGTTTTAGGACTTAAAGTAAAAGGATTTATCAAAAAAAAAAAAAAAAAAAAAAAAAAATGCAAAAGTTTTCTCAGTTTACATTTGCAGTTTAAAGAATACAAACTGTTTAAATAGATGTTAAATCACTTCAAATTTCTTTAAAATTTTATTACTGAATTTCAATACACATATATATATATAAATCAAACCTAGTGCCATTTATTCAATTGGTAAGTATAAACATAAATTACAAACTTTTTTTTAAAACCTTATCTGGCCAGAAAAATTGCAAAAAATCATAAAATGCAAGCAGAATTTTTCTTTACCTGTTTTTGTTTTCTAAGACATGTTCAAAACAATTTTAATACATTAATTAATTATAATGTTGTTGCATGTGTACGGATTCGTAATAGATTGATAATAGTTTGTAAATAATTGTCATTACACTCAAATCTGATGATAGCTTAATTAAATTTATTTTATCAACAGAAACACTTCAAAGTTCTGGAATTTTCCACAGAAACAATCGTACAAGTGTTTAGAATATCACTAAGTATAATCAGTAGTTATGCTTCAATGTAATAAGAATGTTAAACACAATGCAATGCAAAATGCATCTTAAGAGAAAGTTAACTCAGAAATATCTCCGATCTCATGCTGAACTAACAACTGGCAACAATAACAACTTATATACTATAAATAATGTCATAAAAATAGTGTGGTATAATGAGATTATTGCTTTGAAACCGATGTTTTGAATTGATGCCCAAGAAGAACCAATATTTCCCATTCTGCTACATTGCATATCTTTTAAAAAAGTAAAAAAAAATCATCTAATTAATTTCCTTTATCCTTTTTTTTTTTAAATGCAAAAAGTTTGTTTTATAAGTTGTGAAAATGTTGGTAGTTTGTAACCGATATATTTTTAGATATGAAATTTTAAAATTAATGGGCATCAAAAAGTCTAAAAATATGAACAATTTTCAAAAATTCTCCCAAAATATTTTTTTTATTAATTATGCTACAAACTTCATTTAATTTTTTTTCCTCCACTGTGTCTTATGGTGCAAACTATAATATTCTGAGATTCTCAGTTTATTTGTTAATATTTGCAAAAAATCTTTTCAACTTTAAATTTGAAAAAAATCTAATCCTCTAAAAATCAAAAGTGTGACACCACATACACAAGCAGTGTATGTACAAAGGTTGAGCTCTATATCTTATCGGGAAGCAGTTTAAAAATCCATGACCATCTTTTAACCATAGCGACAAGCACCAAGAGTGAACTAAATAACAGCTTATAAAATAATAATAATAATAATTAAAAAGCATATATTTTTCAGGAACCGTTACGAAAGTTTACTTACCAGTTGTGAAAGTACAGATTACAAAATTAACAACAGTAAGCAACATTAAAATATGTAAACAGTATTAGAAATCGGCCAATTCGGAGACGTGATTGTTCACAGAGCCTTAGCTGTAAAGGGAAGGAAGACAGTGGTCTTCTGAACGGGTCCTAAAGACGAAACTCTTTCATGTTTCCTTTTTCTCCTCTTGCTGACGGCAGCTGTGCGAAGGAGTGTTGCATGTGAACGGGGCTTTATATAATGTAAAATATAACATATACAGGGTGTCTGAAAAGGTTACTGCCAAACTCAATATGCTGGTCTGTCATACCATGATAAACAAATATACATAGGAACTTGTGTCTGAAAATGTCCGCTAGAGGGCAATACTAGCAAGCATGGGGGGGGGGAAGAAAGTAGGAGAAAAGAGGTGTTAATATGACTTTTATTAAAGAACATGTTTAAATAACAGCTGTTCAAAGTTCCTTGCATTCGCCGCAACATCAGCACATGGGTTTACAGACCCATTCATAATGGACAGATGTGTCATAGACACGCTGCTTCCACAATCCTGGCAACGAGATCCATGTCTGATGTTCCTGTTGTCTCGTACACCATGGACTTCATGTATCCTTATAGGTAGAAATCCAGGGGAGTCTGGTTGGAGGATCGTGATGGCCATGTGACTTGTGCACTTATACCAATCCAGCAATCAGAATATGTCCTATCGAGGTTTTCCCACTCAGTTATGCTAAAATGTGCATGTGCTCCATTATGCTGAAACCAGATGTTTCAGCGTGTAGCTGCTGGACTATCAACCATCAGATCCAGCAATACTCTTTTCATTAAATATCATACAAAATGTCCATAAAGAACTGAGTTAGTAAACCATTTCATCTTTCACCTGCAACGTCCTCATCTGAAAAGATCACACTTCCCGCTCTCCTGTAAGCGCATTTTCGGCCACAAGTTTCTATGTAAATATTGCTTATCATGGTGTGACATACTAGAATGTTAAGTTTGGCAACAACCTTTCGAGGCACCCCACATAGAGTATAGTTTCACATTTTATAACTAAAAAGGCTTGGAGATAGTGATAATTAGGCTGAGTCATTGACAGTATGTTTGGTGGGAGATGTTAAAGGTGGTGGTAAAGAAGAAAATGAAAAGGATCAGATAGTTCTGCACATATTTTAATTTCAGGGTCTGTACCAGTGCTGAGGATTAAAGATGAAGATTTGTTAGCTATTGCACATATGTTGAAGAATATTGCAGTTAATTTTAAACAGTTCTTAGCAGACTCTTAGAACATTATGTATAGCTAAACCTGCTTAACTAATAGTTAAAACGCTTACTTTTTTTGCAAGCATTGCACTAAACAAATATTAAATGTTGTTTTCCTTTATTTGTAATTATAAAAATTATTTTTACCAAAAACTGTATTAAGTTCAATTTTGCTAATTGAAAATAGTATTTAATCAGTACTATTTTCAGTTACTAATACTGGTCTTTTATTAATGTGAAATGATATGAAGCAGATGTGCAACGTGATGTGTATTATAGCAATATTTGAAATTACTTCTTTGTGCTTATTTAGTGATCATCAAGGTTTTTTTATGACTATATTTAACAGTTAAAACTGGTATGAGTGATTTTTTTTTAAATATATAAAAGAAACCCTTTAATATTTTAAGTTTAGCAAATTAGAAACTTACACTCATTCAGTCTACTATAAATATTATCTGTCCTGACAAAAATCCTATATAATCAGTCATTTATATGTTGTTTTTTAGTATATAGGTAATTAAGGTTTTAGTATTCTGTTGATGTTATTTTACAAATGCTAAATTACAATACAATTTTAATATGTGTATGTAAACTTTGTAGTAACAATAAGTTGGCCCAAATACTGTCTTTTTTGCTGGATCTAAACATGCATGCAATGTTTTTACTATTAATACGTAAAATTAAAATTTCCCCCAGTGGTTGCATGGTTAAGACCACTGACTACTGTTAATTCAATCTGACTTGGGTTCTATCCCAGTCAGATGGGCTGGCTGCAAGATTGGCTTTTCTGGATACCCATGTGTAAATGAATATGAGTCTGTTTCCTTTAAATAGTTCTCCACAAAGGCATCTTTCCTCTTAGACAAATAGCCCTTGTGGGTTTGCCAAATTCAAATGAACTTATCAGTAAAAATACAAAATAAAATCAATTCATGGAATTCATGGAGCACTGCTTTATGAGAATATATACCTGGTGCTATTTGTTTGCCTCTCTTTCTCCCCTTTCTTTTTTTTTCTCTTTCTTTGAGATGTATGACAAAGATAAACATTAACTTGAATTAAAATTCTTCTAAAAGAATAACATATCCTGTACTCCCATACATATTTCATTTTTGGCAGCTAAAGATTCAAACTACACTGGTAGTTAGCTTTTATGTAGGCTTGTAGTTTAATTGAATTGTATTCATCCATTTGCTATCCATTTGCTAAATTGTATGAATTAATTAAGGTTTGATATCCATTTGCTAAACTTTAATAACCTGTAGCTAGAACAAAGGTCTCAAACTAAACTATGAAATGCACCTTACATCATTATGGAGGCACCACCAACTTCTAGACTACCTTATTGACAATTTGAATCCATAGTCTTTATTGCGTCCTACAAAAGTTTACCATGAACTCATAACAAACTCATAATAACAAAATGCCTAGTGAATGTTCAGACACTACCCCGGTCCTCTGGTATTCAATTAAATTGTTCATGATCCCATAACAAGGCAGCATGCTTAATGATCTTCAATTACCAAAAGTACTTTTGAGGGTCTTTGGATTAGAGTATTCTGTAAACACTAAATTTTGCTACATTTGTCATATAGAAACACCTCTGATCACTGAACTTGTATGTTATTTTAATGTAGCTTTTATGTTAGAATTGATAGGTTTGATGAATTGATAGTTTTAATGAAAATCATTACATACAAATGATAGTGATCAGCCAGTGCAATTTATTAAAGTGTGTTAATGTCTTCTGTAAAATATTTTTAGTAGATTTAATAGATTGAGAAATATTGAGTGTCTGAACAGTTTCAGGAACTGAGTAATTCATTTGTTGGTTACAATTACTTTATTCTAAATATTTGATAATTCATTCACTGAAAATTAATTTTCTGAAAACTGGCAGTTCAGTCTATTTTCAGATCTCGGCAATTGGGTGACTGCATGAGCATTTTCGTGGTTTTCTGTATCAGACAAACCAGTTTCTTTATGAAAGTCCTCCATTAATGCCTTCCTCTTTTAAGTAGATTGCCCTACTATGCTTTGCCATAATTGCATTGGAAGTGGTTTTACGAGATTATTGTAATTGCAATTTATAATGCTCTTGGCTATCTCGTTATCTTTCTTATCACCTGAAAATTGCTATACTATGACTTTTGACTATGACTATATATATAATTTATATTATATGATTTTAAAAGTTCTTTTAGTTCATATAAAATTTAATATTTATTTTAATGACATCTGTATGGTGCATATTACTTTTTGAAATATGCAAATAAATATGTTATATTTTCAGGAATTCCTTACCATGTTTTTTGATATGTTCCCAGAAGTGCAGTAAGTTTATTTATTTCTAAACTTCTGTATAAATATATATGCATAATGCTTATATAAAGTCATTAATAAACTTTGTTTTTAAGTATGTTTATGTGCATATTATTAAACTTGTGCTTAAATTCATTTTTATGCCATTGCTAAACTTTTATTTTCACACTTCAGTTTGTGAAAATTGCAACACTCTAAAGCATGCATGTAAACTGAAACTTGCAAAAAAATGCAAAGCAGGGAATGGGATGCAATTGATTAGAATTTCAGAGCGATAGTGCATATATGAGCTAAAGAAAATTAAAAGTAGTATTTCAATATCTACCAGTCCAGAACTGGAACTGCGCAAGCCAAAGTGTTTAATATAAGCAGGTTATGCAATTTGAATAAGGGCTAATGATTGGTCAGTGAGAAAGAGGATTTTTTCCATCTTGAAACTGCTGCTTGTATGCAGCATCATGCAATATCAGTGATGCATGTGAGGCAGCAGTGGACTCAAAGGAACAGACAAGTTGCAAATCGGGTAGTAGACACAAAACGTTTGATCAGCATAGGAAGACAGACATTCATCCATATGATTGTGAGGGACCATGTAGTTTTTCCTCGAAAGTTGACACGATGTTGGAGCACTGCTACAAATGTACCATTATCAGCTTCAATTGTTCATTGGCATCCACTTCTTCATGAACTTTGTATGCCTACATTCTTTTGTGTAGGATTCTCTTGATGCAAAACTATCTATACCTGTGGCTGCAATGGGAACTTGTAAATACAGTCACTATTAGATAGATTCTTTTTTACAGTGAATCCTGCTACAATTTTGAGTAGTGATGGCAAAATATATGTTAGATGCCATCTTCTGAAGTTCACTATCCAACATCATATTGGATGATAGCAAAGTGTGGTGACCTGGGATGTCATTGGATGTGACAGATGATCATGTCTGCTGAGAAATGAGCGTACTCTCACCAACAACTGCTACACAAGAGAAGCTGCGGAGTTTGTAGTCAATGCTTTCATTCAATGCATTTCTAAGGTGTATTTCAGTTACACTGTACACATCTACATGTTGCTAGAAACATTCAAGGTTTCTTTGCTGCATGTCAGATACCACTTCTTCCATAGTCTGCCTGTTCATAAAAATTAAATGAATTTCAACAGCCCTCCCAACTCCTGTGCATCTCTTGGCTGCAGCCAATATGGATCAAATCTGGGCTAAAATAAAAGCAATATGGAATATTATTCTTCAAGTACACATTCAAAAACTATTTACTCTATTTGGTTTATTTGATTATGGCAAAGCACTTGATGGTTATCTGCCTAAGGGGAAATATGCCTTTGTGGAGGATGTTTTAAAGGAAACTGGATTGTGTGCACATTACACATAAGAAAAACCACAAAAACACCCATGGAGCCAGCCTGTTTGCCAGGATTCATACCTAGGGTTGAACTACCAGTGTTCAGTGGCTTTACACTCACCTGATGGAGGGGCCAAAAACTGTTTGATTCAAAATATAATCAGTATGCACTCTTACTGTTATGCATGGTGGCTTCACCAAATACTGATTTTGGTATTTAATATTCTTATATTGCCATGTAAATTTTATAGCTTCTTTGTATCACTACAAGTTATATGTGGAATAAATTTCATGGAAGTCTGATAATTCCTTGATGTTTCAGTTTTCACAAACAGGAGTATATTTGTTTAATACATAGAGAAAAAAAATAGTTGTTGAAAAGTTTAATTGATTAAAATTATTTCTTAAGTTGAAATACATCAGTTAAAATGTTTCAATAATTTTGCCTTTCAGAATGTAATTTTCATTTTATTTTACTCTTCCCCCCTTAAAATATTTCATTATGTCATAAACATCAGGAAAAGAAAATGTAGTAATTATGCAAGCAAGTGTGTAAATTTTTAATAAAAAATTAATTTAATAATAAATCATCTATTTATTTTAATTGTATGCGCTCAGATCTGCATTTTATGAGTTTAAAATGTGTCTTTTATTTCCTTATAAAAGGGAGATTTTGACTTTAGAGAAAATTTATGAAAACTGGCTGCACAATCCTGGTGTTCCTGTTGTGAGTATATTCTGTTGAATTTATTAAATATTTGGTTAAATTTATTAGAAACTTTATATTAAATTCCAGTAAACATGTTTTGTAATGTGATGACAAATATTTTACATTTGGTAGTTCAGTCCTTTCAAAACTGAATTTAAATATTATACTTTTTACTTCATATTCTAAAGTAATAATCTGTCAGAAGCTTTTGTGCTTGTATATTAAAATATATACCATATATGCAATAGTGTTTGTATGTAATATGACGTTTTTCAACTTTCACCAAATAAAACTCTGAAATTTGAAGGAGAGATTTGCCTTGGTGACAAAAACAACAGGGATTGACTGATTGACTTTAAAGATTTATTGCCTGTGCTTTTATGCCAATGGAAGAGTGAAATTGGCAATAAATCTTTAAAACTGTGCCGTTTGAAAAAGAGGAAGACATTACCGTGCTAATAAGAAAATATAAAAAAAATTTTGGATAGCATTTAAGATTTTTATAAACTTTGTGAATGAATGTGAGAAATTATGGTGAAAAGAAGTAGAAAAGTCAGATTTTTTATGAGTTATTGCATTGCTGATCTATATCACCTTTCATTACTAACAAATGGGTTACAGCCGAAAACATCGCGGACGAAAACGTCGCAGAGAAAACAACGCAAGGCAAAAACGTCATGCTACAAAACATCGTGGGAGAAAACATTGCAAAGAGAAAACATCGCAGTTCTAAAACATCGTGGTACAAAACATCGTCCTCGAAAATAAAGCAGCTCAAAAACTTCGCAGTTTGAAAACATCGTGGTAAAAAATAAAGTATCTACAAATCATCGCATGATGATAACATCGCAGACATGTTTTTTTTAGGCTTTAATAACTGTAAATAGATATTCCCATAATAATTTGTGAGCGCAAGATGTAAAGAAGGATAATTTTTACTTTCACATTTTTTTTATTAACTAATAAATCTTTGCTGAAAACGTAAGAAGGAAACTTAAGCATAGAAAATTAAATGCAACTTCTAGATTATAACTTTTTATGAAAAATTACCAGTAAAAACTTTATAAAAAATTATTTATTAATGGTCTTTGTTAGTTAACTATGTCGGTTTAAAATTCTATTAAGTGCTATAAGTTGCATTAATTTTCTATGCTTAAGTTTCCTTCTTATTTTCTCAGCAAAAATTTATTAGTTAATATAAAATATGAAAAACAAATTATCCTTCTTTCTATCTTGCGCTCACAAATTATTATGAAAATATCTATTTACAGTTATTAAAGTCTGAAAAAAGCATGTCTGCGATGTTATCATCACACAATGATTTGTAGATACTTTATTTTTTGCCGCGATATTTTCGACGACGATGTTTTTAAACTGCGAAGTTTTTGAACTGCTTTATTTTCGAGGACGATGTTTTGTAGCACGATGTTTTAGAACTGCGATGTTTTTTCCCACGATATTTTGTAGTACGACATTTTTGCCTTGCGTTGTTTTCTCTGCGACGTTTTCGTCTGCAATGTTATCGGCGGACACCAGCAAATGTATATGCCATTTTCTTCCCTACAAATCATATTAGCTGATTTAGATCTTAGGGTTATGTGGTCAGTAAAGACACATAATAAGAAACATTTAATGTGAAGAATTCCTGTTGTCATATGCAACTATTGTAAAATTTTGATGCATATTGATTTTGAGGTAAAGTGGCACCCAAACAATCCATCGCTTTCAAAAAGGCAGTCTTTTCCCCCTACAAATGATTCCCAGGTTGTTTTATCAGAGAATAAGTAAACTCTCTACAGATTTTAACATTGATCAAGAAGAATGGGGTAGTGCAGTGTTCAATCACTTTTCATTAATGTTGATGAAAATCTATTAACAGGAATGTTCAAGTTTTCTGTGATGGAGTGGTGATTGATAGAGATGATGATGATGAAGATCAAATTGCTTTCCAAACTATTGCATATTTTACAAATATACTAGAAGCTATAGATACATTGTAGTATTAACCTCAAAATGTTTTTAATAAAAAATGCAGTGATATTCTTTAAAGAATTGAAAAAAGCATTTGTTGCACATTCTCTAAACGAGAGCTTCTTAAACTTAATTTTTATCACTGAGAATTTTTTCGTGACCCCAGATATTAAATATAAAATAAAGATATCAAAATGAATATCCTCCCATGAATAATTCACTACTTTGATAAACAATGTACATGTAAATTGAAGTAGTTTTAGGATTTATTCTAAGCAAGTAAAAATTAAGGAAAATTCTAATGAGACAGATGTGTTTGTTTTCAGGTGCATAACAAATTTAATGTTGGTGACACCACTGAACATAAAGCATCTTTAACATATTTCAACGTTCAACGACATTTGGTTTTAATTAGCGTTAAAGCTGAAAAAGTAGTTTCATAAAAATATATAGTGCTGAATAAGAGAAGAACATTTAATGCCATTTCTGAATTAGTGAGAAATCTGATTCTAACTCCAATCGAGAATTCATCAAGGATTTTTGTGAAAACTCAAGTTTGAATTGCTAGATTGCTTTCTCGTTGGTAGAGGGAAACTGTATAAGACTGGAAAGAGCATCACTTCTTATCTTAATTCAAGCTCAGAGTACTTAGCTTGTGGCTGAGACTTGTTATGTTGTCTTGTGTTAAATGCTCTTAGTATTTTGCAGTGGTAACTACTGATTGTGCTGTGTTATACTGAGAAGAGTATAGTATACTTTTGTGAGAAGTACTGAATACTTTTGTGAAAAGTTCCAGAATTGTAAAGGGTTTGTGTTTTGGAAAAAATAAATTGCTGTCATTGGTTCTGTATGCATTCAATCCATTACAAATCTGTGCACATATAACAATATGTTTTGAAGCCAGGAAGCATTAAAAAACTGCTATTACCAGACTAATTGAAAATTATTTATTAAATATTTTCATATTCCTCCATATAATTTGCATAAAAAATTTTATTAGTTTTTTTATGTGTGTCCGTGATAAAACCTAACAATTTTTTTATTCAAATTTAGGAAGTTAAAGGAATTAAACCTTCTCCTGAAAATGAATTATTTAAAAAAGTTATTAGCGAGGTAAAGTATATGAAGCATAAATGAAATTAAAATATTTTATTTTAAAATTATATCGTATTGTACAGAAACTTAATGTATCTTTTTTATTTCATACATTTGTGTGTAATTGTGATTGTGAAATTTAATATGTAATCATACTGGGCTAACCTAGTGTATCAGTTTTTATTCTGCAGAATTGCATGAGCAGAAGACTACGTTATATTGACAGAATAAAACATTACTAAAAATGCACATTAATTTATTAAACCAATTCAAAATCTTTCATTTTGGTTCATGTATCACATTTTGCATATTTTTTTAAAACATTTCATATATTTTTAAAACTTTTAACATTCATTCATCAATGCAGTGTTTTTTTAGTATTTACTGATTCATTTATTAGATTTTTAAGTATCTGAAATATTAAAATGATTGGAGGATAATGTGGAAAAAGAATTATTGCTGAAACAATAAAATATTTTATAATTTTTAACTAAAAAATAGTTGGTAAGATTAATTTTACTATTTTAATAAATCTATGAAAAATATTTATGATGCCAACAGTCTGAATACAGTATTGTAATTGTTGTAGCTGTACTTTAGGCAACAGTAATCTGTCCAACAAAACCTTTTTTCTCATCCAAGCACTTTTATAAAGTTAATTCAAAGTTTTTAAAAAATAAAAATGTTTGGTAGCTATGCATATTTATATATAATTAAATGACAAATTAGTGTTGAGTCATTCCCTTAAAATTAGCTTGGTTATTCAGGTGAATAAATTGACTAATATAATAAATGAAATAAATTTATTTAGTACAGATTTATAACCAGTTCTCTGTATTATAATAATTTCTGAAACTCAATTCTGACATTTCTAAGCATATTTAGTAGCTTGCCATGCAGTGCATCTTAATTGTTAAATAGTTTTAGCAATGTATAGTTCATCAATTATTTTCATATTTCTTTTTTGAAATGCATTATCTTATAGCTTTAATAGGAAGTTTACGTTTAAATTCTATTTTGCTTTCAAATTAACTTAAAAGTTTTTTAAATTCTCATTTTAAACTACTTTTCCGTATCTTAATCATGTTTTATTTTTTGTAATAAAATTTTTTTATATTGTTTTAATGTTTTTTGATTGTTTTAATGTTCCTAAAATCATTTGGTTTCTTGTCATATTTCTTTAGTTTCATATTTGCTGTTATCAAATTTGTTGTCAGTGTTATTGCTCATCACTGATATTATCACTAATGTATCATTAATATTATCATTTATCTTAAATCAAAGTACTGAAAAATTATTCTTTAATGAATATCTAATTCATACCTACTTTTATATTCAGCATGTGTGTTGTCAGCTGTCCAGCATGGGTTATATTAAATTATAAACTGTCTATTAATATTGAAATTTTTAGTTTTGTTGATCTTATTGATGTTTTCATACTTTGGTTTATTATTTGTATTTGATAAATAAAAATTCTATATATTTTGTTCACTATAGACAGAAAACTGGGTAAAAATTAACTCTTGTATGCTAAAAAAGAGGCAGAAGAGAAGGAAATTTAGTTTTGATTGTGTATCTTTTGTGAATAATGTAAGTAATTCTGCTCTTTTGTTTATTTTTTCATTCTATGAACTGTTTATTGAAGAAAATAGAATTAATCTGAATTTCATGTAGGAATATCTACCTTAAATATTCAGTTTAAATATACTTATTATTTATAATGTAAATTTCTTTTGTGAATTATGTTTTACTTTCAAGTAGTTCATTTTTTAAGGTTTTATTAACTTTTGAACTTTTAGACGAGAATTAATGTATTTAATATGATGTAATAACAATCACTAATATTTTTACTTCTGGAGTTATTAAATGGCATCATTATCTAACTTTTCTTTAATTTTGTCAAATTACAATTTGAACAGAAAGTTATTAAATTGATTAATGTGCAGGTATCAAACTGTTCAGAGATTATTCTGCATATAATGACTGCACTTTTTTTTAATGACGTCTTTAAAATACCTTTTTAAGTATTAGGAATTTGACATCCATCACAATTTTGATTTTTCTGTTATAATATAACTTTTCATTCATAATTTCTATTACTGAAGTTACTTAATGGAAAAGTAATTGGAAAATCATTAGGAGACTGATTGGAAACTTTTAACAAGGGTCCATAATTATTTATTTTGCAGAAGTTTTGGAAGGCTTGTAGTATTATTATCAATCAGTGTTTGAGTAAATAAGTTTGATGTTTATCAGATAATTCAGCAGTCAGTTTTAAATGCATGCTTAGACATTAAGTCATTGAAGTAATTTATATCCTACTATTAAAATTATGGATTGGATTGGTCAATTTAAGCAAAACATATGAGGATTATCTGCCTGAGGTGCATCCTAGGTTTGATCAAGAATTTCTTGGAAATTGGAATCTTCTTTTAGTAGGTACCTCTGGTGAAGAATTTTGAATCAGTATATTTTAAATTCCTCTTTTTGTAAGGATACTGCATTCTCAGATATCTGTCATATTCAGATTTCACACATCATCACATTCATAGCAAACTTTTATTTTTCCATGACAGCTAACTATTATTAACCACTGTACAAAGTGCCTTAGCTATACAATAGCATTTAAAAAAATGTTTTTCTGTATTTGAAGCTCACCCCCCTTAATTTTCAGTAATATTTTGCAATTTTTCATTAGGCTTAAAATTGCATACTTTCTAATTTACAAATTCTTATGAAATGTGCTGCTCATTGTGGATTTTGCATTCTTACAAAGGAGTAATTTTTTGCCACATTGCAATGCAGTTTCAGCATCGAAGGTATTCAGCTTTTCACATGATCAGTATCATGTTCATTAGCAAACCAAATATCGACATTTTGTTCATGTTTTGCTGATAGAAACTATGGTTTATTGGTCATATATACAACTATTTATTGCCATTTTAGGTTTCAATTTAATTCCACCAATTGAACTGAGTTACATGTTAGCTAATCTGAAAATTTTGTGATGTTGCCATTTTTCTGAACTGAAGTATGTGAATAAATTGCTGACCTTTTCGGGGAACGTACTTTCCTGCTCAAATGTTTGATGCAAATGTTGATGTTATTTACCGGTATAGTTAAGCATCAGAACATAAATGAATATTGAATGGTGCAATAACTATTTTTTAACTTTAAAATACTGCATCAGAACTGAAGTGCTGTAAGTTCTGACAACTTAAACTACTATTTACTAATTCCTTTTATACACACATAACCAATGCTAAAAATTCAAAAAAAAAAAAAAAAAAAAAAAACTGAAATGCTCGAATTTCATGAAAGCCCCCAAAACCTTTTTTGCAATATCTTATTTAAAGTCCCACCCCCACCCAGGATTAGTTTTTATTTTATTACTACTGTAATGTTAAGTGTCATATCCTTTTTTTTTTTTTTTAGGACTAAAATTGTTGTACCTAAAAAGTAATTATTTCTTTCCTGTAATGATTCTTCATTTTACAGCTGACTGCAGAACAAACAATACTGCTGCTTGAAAATCTGTTAAATGAAGAAAAGATAAGCACTCAGATATTGAGACATTTAAAAGAGTCGTTTAAATTTGAGGAGACAGATGCTGAAGTAAGCCTTGCTCTGTATATTTTCAGTGCATGTGTGTAGCTGTTAAAGGGGTTTATTGCTAGGGTGATATGATTTAGCATGAAGAGGCAAAGAGTCATAAAACGTTTATGGTAAACAGTGGCACTAAAATCAGATTCATAGTGGGTAAAGAAAGAAAGATAATTATCAGATTCAATTTCAGAAGTGAACTGGGCATCTGGAATCTGTCCAGTTCATAAAAGATAAAATCTGGGTTAAATCCGTCTTTATCATCAAGAAGCATGAATATGTCATCTACATAGCTAATTTAGAGTCAAAAAAATAGTTTTTCTAATAATTTGACCTTAAAATAGTTAACGTAAATGTCAGCAAGTATTGGACTGAGAGGCTTACTCATAGCTATTCCTTCAATTTAGTGATGAAATTATTTTAGAAAATGAAGTGGGCTTGACTCAATGTTAGTTTGGAAAGTTAATTCCTCAATTTCAGTACATGTGGTCTGATTTTCAAGACATTTTAATACTTCATCAACTGGCACATTAGTAAACAGGGATTTAATATCAAAAGAAAGCATAAGAGTACTGGGGAGAAATATCATTACATTTGTCAACAATTTCAAAACACTTTTTGACAGTGTAAATATCGTTAAAAAGTAAAGGAGAAAAATCTGGAAACTAAAAATTTGGCTATAGGATATGATGTTGTTAGTCTAGTTTCTGCCTAATATGAGTTGCATTTTTTGCAGTGGTAGGTTTTATGCAGGTGAAATAGATTTTATTTTTGGAATGTAATTCATGAATGGAAATTAATCTTTATTTAAAACCATGTCTTAGGATTTCATTTCTGGGAGAAGAATTGTCTCATCAAAAGTAAAGTGTCTGCAAAATTGAGCAATCTGCATTATTAGCTTATAGGCTTGTTTTAATTTTATGCAATTATTCAGTTTAAAATTATATAGGTTATGTTTGTTTCTTTTAACAAAGAAAATGCCATTAATATTTTAATTGTTACTTAAAATACCATCAGTATTTTAATTGTTATTTATTAATCTCAGGCTTACAGTAACTGAGGGACTAAATCTGCAAAACATTGATGATTTATTTAAGATTTTATTTTAAGCAGCTGAAAAGATTGGCTCAGTGAAATTTTTATAACTTGCTTATAACTATATATAATGCAAACTATTGCTTCTTATAAAATCTTCCCTGAAGACAGTTCCTTCATATAGAGAAATAGCCATCAATTGCTTTATTCTAAGAAGTAAGAGAAAGGAATTAACTAGAGATTTTTGAGTAAAATTCCATTTATCTGTAATGCAAATTTGTTATGAAATGTAATTGAAATTATTTATGTGAATTTGTTATGAAATGTAAATGCTGAGATGCATGCATGTTACATATAGCAGACTGCCTTTATAGGAAAGGTATTTATGCTTCTAAATTATAATTGGCCAAAAAAAAGTAAGAATTGAGGTCAATCATTAATATTTTGTTCTGTTACATATTTTCACGCTATTAAGCTAGAAGGTGCTGCCTATGCACCAGAGTCAGGTAAGATGCTAGATGTGCCAGAATGTATCCTCAGAATTATTATTATTTTTTATTTATTATTTTATTTATTGAAATTATATTATTATTTACTGTTTATTTGTTGAAATTATTGTTTTATTTGTTATTAATAAATTTTATTATGGTATTGGAAGGTCTTTCTTGCACTATTTGTGATACTTAATCATCCTATGCAATATACACTTTATATATTACCACCCATGTGATGAAATTGTTAGAAGAATAGAGTCAAAATTGTGGAAACGTATGGCATTTCTGATATATATATATATATATATTAGTAAGTTCAAAAATGTAAAAGTGCAACATTAATACTTACTGTTAAGCTATACTGGCATAAATTCCACTAATGGCTGGTAAGTAGGTAATTTCTTTATCTTTTATGCTACCTGATTCTGAGACTTTTTTTCCCTTTGCGTAGCCTTGTGTAGTCATGAAATTTAAAGTTGAGAAAAATGATAGACACTGAATAATCATGAGTAAAACAATGAAATTTGATATTATTCAAACTTATATTTAAAAACGTAACACATTTTTAATCAAATTTATAAATAATTTTGTGATTTTTGGGTTAATGAGCAATAAAAAAATTTTAAGTGTAATTTTTTATTTTGAAACTGCACGAATTAATGTGTTTATGTTATAAAAGAACATCCTATATTATCCACTGTAATTGCAAAATATGAATTGCATATAGGTATCATATAATTTAAATACATTTTATGTGTGGAATGTGATTTATAAATTAAAACTGCAATAAAGTTTTGCTTGCCATACATGCTAGTTGCATCATTAATGCAGTGCACATAAAGCAAAATCATGTTCCACAAAGTTAACATTTTTATGAAAAAAAATAGATTAGGTATTATTCAGATTAAAGAGGTATGTATAATTTGTACAAGCCTAAATATTATTATAATTAAAAGATGGAAATAAAACAAATATTAAATAAAGGATTTCTATTACTGCTTAATAAGTAGGCACATGATATAATTATAATTTTAAATTGTTCATGATTTTTGTTTGGGACAATGTCTAACACAACTCATTAAATATTTCATGGTAAGAAGTACAAAGTTTATCAATACCTCTCGTAAAGTGCCATTATTCTTTCTTCATTTGAGTCAATCTCCATTACAAAATCAGACAATTCCTGGGCATCTTTTAACAATTTGTTTAACATTTTTCACATTAAATCTCTTTATCTTCTTCACTATCATGTCATGTTATAAGATCTTCTAATTTTTTATTTTCCATTTCACAATCATCATTCTCGATTAATTCTCTGGTTTCTCTTTCTTCTGTATCTGAAAATGCAATAGATGGCAAAGGATTTTCATTTCATATCTGTTAAGGAATTCATATATGATACAAGGGATTTCAAATAGGATATCCTTGCTTCTCTTTATATACAATATCCTCGGCTTTATTTTCATTGATGGAAATCAAGTTGTTGCCAATTTCTAGCCAATTGGCATTCATTGTTAATCAGTTCTTTTTTTCCCAAATAAGTTAATAATTTCTATGCTGTGTCTTATGTTGTATTGCTTCCAAAATGCCACTAGTGTTTCATGCTTTTCTTCATCTAAAGCTTTTTTTTGCAGAGATATACCTGACATCACAGACTTGGAATGTTTTTATGATTCCTTGATCCATTGGTTGGATTAAGGAAGTAGTGTTTGGTGGAAGGAATTAAACTTCTACATTTGGATGAAATGTTGTGAGGGCTTCAGTGCTGTGTCCTATTATACAGAGCATTATTGAGAATTTGGAGAACTTTATAGCTCAAGTTTTGCTTTCCTATGGCTTCAAACCACTCTTTAAAGAGGACTGTTGCAACATTGCTGATGTTCTGCATCATACTGTATATAATTAAAATTCTCACATAGGGAAAATTAAATGGAGATAATTAAGATGACGTGTATAAGCAAAATCACATTCCACAAGTCTGCATTTGGCAAGAGTTTACTGTATACTTTATTGAAAACTATGTTTGAATCTTTATTTCTTGGACAAAAATTGTGTTATCAGAGTAAAACATGAGCAGAATTGAGCGATCTACTTAATTATCCCATGGGTATGTTTTAATTTTATGAAATTTTATTCAGTATAAAATAATGAGGTTTCAGCATATCCATTTGATATCTTGTTGTTTTTTAATTGTTTTATAAATACTAATGCCTTAATTTGTTGACAAATGCATATGCTTCTTGTGTTATACTGTTTACAATGTTTATTTCTCCTCCCCTCTTTTTTTCTAATTGCTGAATTTCATAGTTTGTAACTTTTTTATTTAATATACTGATCCTGTTAATTTTTTATATTAATATTTTGATAATGTAATATTAAGCATATCTTTCCCCCCCCCCCTTATCTAGGTTCAGCATAGATGGTTTGAAATGGTAGTCAAATACAAATATAGACCTGCATATGCTGCACTGAAGGACTTTTTAACCAATCATTTGGTAAAATTTTTATTTCCTGTGCAATTACCAAGATTTATGCAGAAGTGTATATTTGTATATAAGTAATTAGTATCATTAGCTTGCATTTACCTGCAGATTTGATTGTATAGTTTCTTAAAAAATGATTTTTGAAATAAATTATTATTATTAGTGTTGTTATTATTTTAATGCTTCAGTGTATTTCATTTAAAAATTCCTCAGGGAAATACTTTGGCACATATGAAAGTACTTTGAAATAGAAATACAGTAATGTAAAATTTTAAGTTAGACAACAATGCAACATTAGACTAGTAGATTTTAATGTAAAATTTGAAGTTAGACAACAATGCAACATTAGACTGGTAGATTTTAAATAAAACTATATTGATTTTGAGGGCAATCAGAGGCGCTTCTCTTCAGGTGCAAAAAATGCTTTTTGAAGGTGAGAGAAAATTTTGTTGAGGGTTTTCTTTTTTTTTTTTTTTTTTTTTTTTTCTCTCCCCCTCTTGGAAGAAGATTTTGTTTATGACTGATCGTCCTCAGTTATAGAGTTTTATTCAAAATCTGCATTAGTATAAGGTTGCAATTTTACCTAATTCTAAATGTTGATACATACAAAGAGATCATTGAACTATTTTTCTTTTACTTAATATGAAATCCATTAATTGGATTTATGTTTTGTACTTGATTTAAATAATACAAATAATTATTTTACTTAATTCTTGTGAAGTAAAAAAGTACAGTTTTCCTTACATCATTCACTTTGTGGGCTTTTATTGATGACTGAAAAAGTATTTAAATGATTTTAAAGTCATTGCATTTACAGCATAGGAAAATCACTTTCGGCATCAATGCAAAATTTTCATTGCATTAATGACCTTATAACTGAAAAGTAGTTTAATATTAATATAATTATTTAAAGTTTTACTTCCATTGTGAGTCTCTTTTTCCAAAGTTGCATGAAAAGAATTAGTGTTAAGATTTTTTGCCTACCAGTTACCATTTTCATCTGATAGAGAGAGTCACATGGACCTAAATCTGGAGATTACGGTAATTGAATCATCTTCAAATCAGTTGCATATTGATAGGGTCTTGCTTTGTTGTTAGGCAAGTATGCAGTGCATTTAACAACTATTTTACAAATGATCCATGAATTTCTAAACTATATATAGGATTCATGATTTGCAGTTTTTTTTTTTTTTTCCTTTGAATGTTCTAATAAAATACTTTGTAGTCAAATTTTGGCATCAGCTTGAGCTTATATTTCAATCTTTCTGCCCATGAAACTTAATTTCTAGACTTGTCTAAGTAATTATTTTGGTTGGTCCTTCTCTACTGATCAGATTAAATTAGCCATGTTTCATCAAAAGGTGACTGTAAATTTGGGGTGGGTTTTTTTGTTGCTGATGGATATGTAGATAAGTTCTGTACTAATCTGTACATTTAACCATTAGTCTTAGATTCATTGAACAAATCTAATTTATATCCTCTTCAACTTTTTTGACTAATTTCAATTATTATTTTTGTCACAAAACAGCACATGGATTTAAAGATTTTGGCATTAATTGACAAAGAAATCACGAAAGAGAATTTTGAGTGATTTAAAGTTTTGACAATATTAACTTATTTTCCCATCGATCAACAATTCTAGCAAAATTTTAAGGAACAGATGGCTATTTATTTGTTTAGATAATCATAGATTACTCTTTATTTATTAGATAATCAACAGATACAGGCTACGAATATGGATATAAAACAAATAAATATGAGCTCAACTTTTAATATTATCTGATGACTAAATTCATTAAAAATGTTACCAGTCATTACAAGGTTTCAGAACCCTGAACTCAATGTAAAATAGCAATAAAATTTTCACCTTTATGAACTTGGCATCACATAAATTCACTGAAATAAAAATCAAAGTTATGCCAAAAGAGAAACACTTTTTATGTAGAAATTTAAAATATACTTCAAGTATTAAAAGAAAAAATATTATTTGTTAAATAATTGCCAGAAAAACAGTTTGAGTTTTTACTGTTTTTGTAAGAATGGGAATATGATTTTTCTGTGGAGATCACGTAGTAATGGTTGAAATTTAGCTCTGCAAAAGAAGTCCAGAAACAGAGAAATTTTATTATTATATATTGTGAATTGAATAAAGAAAAATCTTTTTTAAAAAAGATGGTAAAGAGTTTGTTAAACCAAAGGGGCTTTGACCCTGAGAGACTATTCTTTTTGTTTTGCTTCAAATCACTCTGAATGTCTGTTTCACTTTTCAAACTGTTGCCACCAAATATTATCGCCCTGTATTATATTTGAAGAAATTAAATAATTAAAAATATGCATAAATGTATGTATTTTGTTCCCATTGTGATAAAACAACGGTAGCCATCAAATTTTGAACGACGTAATCCTACTGCAAATATAGGCATCTGGAAGCCCAAATTTTAAATTTGTTTTATTATCGATTTCATATTTTGTAAAACTTTAATGAATTTTTGATTAACAAACTCAAGGATTTCAAAGCGAGCAATGGCAACATTGTACAGAAAAAACATTTTTATCTCTATTGCCTGAAACTGTGTATCCAAAATTTCTAAAGATAGGCTAAATTTAAAATTATTTTGCGGTATTGCTCTTGAACTGAATTTTATGGTTTAAGTGCAAAGAACATGATATTTAATAAATAAAGGCAACACACAAAATGTTTAAAAAAACGTCTCTTTGGACGTAATTTAAAATCTGAAACCTTTCAGATTTTCTTTTTTAATTCTTTTTTTTTTTTTTTTAAATAATCTGAAAATTTCAAAATTTTTATACCTTTGGATGTTGAAATTTTGAATTAGTAGGTGTGCAAATCAATTATTTTTTTTTTTAAATCGCCAAAAATTGTTAAATTATGTTAGGGATTCAGACTAAGAGTAATAAATCTCATATAAAACTTCAGAATAAATGAATTTAATATAATTTTACTTTTTCTTGTATTAAGAAGAAACAACAGAGAAACAAACTTTGAGAATATTAGTTTGTTCAACAAAGATATATGCAAAAAGTGCACAAAAATTATTCAGCATTAAATTAAATCTAAATTGAATTTTGAAAACATTGCTTTGAAGAGTGCACTGACCTCATTTAAACATCCTGTCTTTCATGTTTTATAGCATTGAGTTCATCAGTATATGCAATTTACAATACATATACTTGCACGAACAAACAGAGTCTCTCTTTTATTATTACAAATATATAGGTCTTTCAGTTTCTAATTTACCTTTCTTTCACAGGCACTAGGAGTGTATTTATATGGTGAATTGATCTTCTCAGGCGATAAAGTGCAGAAAGCTATTGCAGAAGAATGTTATACATCTCTGAGAGCTGAAATGGAACCAAATTACATATGTACAATTGATCAAATGTTCTTGGATTCTGCATCATAAAATGCTTTATGTAAAAACTGTATAGACACATATTTATATTATGTAAAATAAATGTTAATAAATCTGCATCTGTAAAAAGTATAAATGTTATTTATTTTGTTGTTCAGAATGTGTTTCTTCAGGAGCTTTTATTGCTCAAACATGTATTTGAAGTTTTTTGTAGTTTGTCACATCTGCTTGCCATATGACTATTTATGACTGACAAAGTAGTCTTTTGGGTGGCTTGGATGTCTTCTGATAGATCTTCTGGAGACGCACTCCAAGATAGAAAAAACTATGATCTGTGCTCTTCAAAAGAGGGACAAAAAAATCTGGCATATACACTCACTTCCAAAAGTTAAGCACAAAGATGTAAAATGCAAAAAAAAAAAATTAACAAATACTGCTTTGATTAACACAAAATTCTGCAGGAAAGTAGCATATATATTTATGCATAAAGCAAAATCAATAATTATATACAGAAAAGAAAACAGTATTAAATTTTTGTAAGTTATCAGATAATGACATACTGGAGACTTAAATAGAATTATGTATAAAGTAAAAATAAACAGCATAAAATGAAAAAAAGGACATTAATGGGATATGTGATACCCCCTCATCTGTATACAAAGTTTACACTTTGTGACCATGCTTTCAATTAGTTGGTCAACCACTGCAGAATTAAGCAATCGCCATTCTTCTTGTAGAGCAGTTTCCAGCTCAATAAGAGTGGCTGGAGGTGGAAAATGTGAAGATACAGCACGGCCGAGAGCATCCCAAAGATTTTCAATAGGATTAAGGTTGGGCGAATATGCTGGCCACGCCATACGTGCAATCCCTTCACTCTCTAGGTAGTCATCGACGATGTCAGCTCTATAGGGACGTGCATTATCGTCCATTAAAACAAAAGTAGGACCAGCTGCTGCAACGTACAATCTCACAATGGGTTCTAGGACTTCATCTCGATACAGAACAGCTGTCAAAGAACCCCGTTTAAAGATGTGCAGGTCGGTGCGGTATCCTAATGAAATCCCTGCCCACACCATAATGCTTCCGCCTCGGAATGCGTGATGGTCGGTTATGTTTTAGGACTGATTGTATGTTCATTGTTCATGCCATATCCTTATATGCTTGTCATCTGGCTCCAGAGCAAATCTTTACTCATCAATAAACATGACATTGCTCCAGTCAGACACACACATTCCAATTGACATGTTCCCGGCACCACTGTAATCGTGCCCCTCTTGATTGGACGAATAGAGAAACACAAACTCGAGGTACCCTGGCGTACAGTCCACCCATATGTAATCTTCGGCATACAGTAGCTGCAGATATTGCCATACCAACGGACACTGTAACCATAGATGTCACACTGCAGGTCGCTCTGCAATTCCACTTGGCTATAATAGCAATATATCGATCTTCCGTGGGGGTCGTAACCCTTGGGTGGCCGGCTACGGGCCTTCGGACAACTGTCTGTGTGGTTTGGAATTGTTTCCATAAACGTGAAATTACAGAATGATGAACGCTGAAGAAAAGAGCAACATATGTGATCAACTGTCCTGCTTCAATGCACCCCACAGCATGCCAGCTCTCAGAATCATCCATTTGTCTTCTGGAAGTCATAGAAACACATATGTCTTGAAAACAAATTATACGAAAGTTTTAAACACCTATCAGCACTTACAATCAACTTCTGTAACCCTTTATAAAGCTGGCTTCTTATAAGACTGCCTTTTTTGCATATTTCTTAACATGAAGGCACGATTGGCTGTTGCCTAACATGTTTGCATACTTCCATCTACCTCTGCAGCGAATTGCATCCTCTTCAATTCTGATTGGCTTCTAAAAATTAGCATTTTCCTCTTCATGCTTAACTTTTGGAAGTGAGTATATTTTGGCTTCCTTAAGTAATCATATGCCATCATAGAACAATGGGGATAAAAGATTTAGTTTAAAAGGTATATTTTATAAACTATCCTTAATTAAGTGGGTTCACTTAATTAAACAAACAAGTTTTTTAACTAAATACTTTTGAATAAACAGGTTTGTTTAATGAACAAGTTTTGAAGGAAAATTGATTCTTCACTTGAGGAGCCTTTTGGCTATCTGGTTTTACAGTATAGATGCAGTGTTTTATAATGATAAATTTTCTTTGGTGATAACTTCAAATTTTAAATTTTGTGATCAATGTAATACCAATATGATATTAGTCAGGTATTATAGGCATTAAAACTACTATACCAGCGAGGACAAAAGTTAACATAGGTTAGGTTATTTGAATATGGCAAAGTACTAGAGGGCTATCTGCCTGTAAGGAGGAATACTTCATGGTGTACTTTCTGACAAAAACTGGTATTTATGCACATTGCACATGGGAAACACTACAAACACCAACCATGCAGCCTTCCTGTTTGCCTGGAATTGAACCCAGGTTGAACTACCAGTATTCAGCGATCTTAACCATTTGACCATTGATAATGAAATCATTAAAATTTCAGATATGTTGGACAAAGAGAATTGGTTATGATCAGTACTGTAAGTGGTCAGCATAAACAGCAGTAAATGCTGCTATACCATAAGGCAAGAAGTTGAAGAAACTTTGGATAGCATTTTTGCGATCAGTCAGCTGTGATGTGTTGCCAGAGTTCTTCTGTTGTATCTGCCATTGGGCTTTGTCATGCTAATATATGCAACAGCATTGATCAGATGTGTTCATTCAGAGAAACATGTGGTAAACATGCTGCTAAAGTAGAATAATAACTTGCTATGTGTCAAGCAAGTATTAGATGTTGGCTGTGTTGTTCGTAAATGGCTGTTAAGATGCTTCTGAAAATATGGGAAAACCACATGTGTGTAATGTAATTCTGCATTCTAACAGCATTTCATTTTTAAAAAGTAAATTTATATTAAGCAATTTTTACTCTTAAATGCGAGACACTTTTTTTCCTCCCTTTATCACACTGCGAGATTGACTGTATACCTGATTTTTTTTTACTATGTTGATTCATGCCCATTGCTATGGGCAGTAAAATGGCACATACTGCATGGACATAAAATTCGCTCTGAAAAAAGGAAACCGCTATTTTAAAAATTTTGTTATGCATTAAACGTAGTTTTTTTCAATTTAAAGCATTATGTTTCATTAAGAAATTTAAGTACAGTATATTCCTGTTTAAAGTACTGGGTGGTTATGAAATAACGAGGTATTTAGAGCCCTCTAGGGAGTAAAGTATTGGATAAGACATAATCATATTTTTTTATTTATTTACTTATTATTACTCCGCCTGCTTCAGCCCTCAATCAGTCATGTTATTCTGATCATTGCTACAGCAACCTATTTTGGTTGTTTATCTTTTCAACCTTATTATAGATAAACAGATTTAACAATAGTTATTACTTTTGTTGGGGCTCTAACTTACAATGTTAGTATAAAATTAGCAAAAAGGGTTAGTTTACATATATACGTGAGTTGAGGCTTGCTGCCTTTACATTTCTTCAGGTGGCTGGACCTGGTTATCTGCTATGATTATGTTTCTCTTAGAATAGACGTACAGTCGGTCACAAAAGTATTCGAACACCGGTACCCTATCAGAAAATGACAAGATGGCGTTTTTTTTTCTCTTTCTCTCTGTGTGTCGTGTTATTCCATCCTAGGTTTTCTTCTCCCCCCATCTTGGAAAAAATTGGTTACGATCTCTTTTTGAATGGGGAGATGCCATTTTGAGAAAAAGCTGACGACCCTATCTTGGAGAATGAACATGACCGCTCTACACACCCTTTCACTCTCTCTCTTTGAATTGGGAAGCCATTTTGGGAAAAATGCAGACGACCCTATCTTGGAGAATGGAAATGAACGCCTCTCCCTCTCTCTTTGAAATGGGAAGCCATTTTGGGACCCTCTATTCTTGGGGAGGGAGAAAACTGAAGTCTGCATTTTGCTGTCTCTGAATGCGGAAAGCCCTTTTGGGAAAAGCGGACCCTCTTCTTCTGATCTTGGAGAACTGGAAATGAACGCTCTACACGATCTCTCTTTGAATTCAGAAGGTATTTTGGGACCTTCTAATGTTGGAAAACTGAAATGAACGCTCTACACCTTCTCTCTCTCTCTTTCTCTGAAATGGGTAGCCATTTGAAAACTCCCTAACTTTGGAAAAAAACAGAAATGAACGCTCTACACTATCTATCTTTGAAAATGGGGGGGGTGTGTCATTTTGAGACCTCCCTCCCCTAAACTTGGAAAAAAAACTGAAATGAACGCTCTACACTTTCTCTCTTTGGACATGGGTAGCCCTTTGGGGACCCTCTCCTCTTGGTAGGAAAAAAAAACAGAACTGAAGTGAAGGCTCTACACAATCTCTCTTGGAATGGGATCCATATTTCGGGAAACGTGGATCACCTCATGCTGGAAAACTGAAGTGAACCACCAAGATTGGACTCTATATAATATTTTTTTTAATTGACATCATGACCCTCCTCCCATTTGTTATTAAAAAAAATTTTTTTTGTTTTGGTTTTTATCCCATTTCCGATGTGATTTCAGAAATGCAATTCCATAACAGTTCAATTTCATTCGAGGTTAAATGATCTAAACAGTCTTTGACCCACCCATCCGTATGATTATTTTCTTCTCCTTCCTGTTGCACCAAATTTTGTAAGTCCATATAATCATTCCATACGGGAAGGGCTGGATCCTCACAAGGCTGTCTTGAAACACTTGGAGTCTCTTTGGGATGAGTGGAGGGATCTAGGATCTCTGGACCCGGCTGCAATTCTACCTCCATGATTTCTGGACCCGTTGGAACTTGTTTACCCGGCTGTGATTCTGCCTCCATGATTTCTGGACCTGTTGGAACTTGTGGACCCGGCTGACATTCTACGTCTACGATGTCGGGACTTTTTGAAGCTTGTGGACCCGTCTGACATTCTACCTCTACGATGTCGGGACAGGTTGGAGGAGAAGAAGAAGAAGAAGAAGAGGATACTAGAAGAGGTTCTGTCTGTGAGGAGTCCGAAAGAGGTTGCCTGTTTGAACAAGTCGGGGAAGAAGAAGAAGCTTCTGGATTCTGAAGCGGATCTTGCACGCCAGGTAGGTTCCGGTAAGTCGACCGTTTTTTAAGAGGTAATTTTTTTTCTTCCTCCTCATCTTCAATTGTGATGACTTCAATTTCATTCCGTTGCCGGGTCGATTTTGTTTCGGGAAATAACGGTTTGGTCCAGCTCCTCTTATCATTTAAGGAAGGGATGGGTAAAGGTGGCGGAGGGTTTTCTTCTTCTTTTTCTTGAAACATCATCGGCGATTGGAAAGAAATCTCCTCTTTCAATTGTTTCCAAAGCGAGTACGAGCACCGATCGACGAGAAAGAGACTCTTCTGGGTTGTGACGATGAGATATTGCGTTTTCGGGGGAACGACATAGTTTTGAAAAGGTCTTAGAATATATTTCTTATATTTCATCCTGTCGCTGACTTTAAAACTTCTTTCCTTCAGATTGGGGGACGATGATTCGTAATAGGCGAGAGGAGCGGCTGTGGTTTGAACAATATGAACTTCGTCCTCAGCCGTCGTTCTCACTCCAAACGTAAAATATCGTTTCGTGAGAAAACTATTCTTCCACCGAAAACTCGTGCGCGGATCTGTATATCGCCGGTCTGTTTGAATGGGCCGTCTCAAAGCTCGATCCATCCGATTCCAAGAGAAGGGAGATTCCTCTATCGTTTGTTGCGATTCGAATAGATTTCTGTATATATTCTGAACGAGCAGGTTGGAGGATTCGACATCTTGGTTGAAAGAAACGATCGCTTGATGAGGTGGTAAATGCGGAATAAATGTCGCACAATGACACGCCAAAAAAATTTTCAAGTTGGAGATTTGCTTTAGCGTCTTCAAATCCTCCCCGTTCGAAATCCGTTGAGTTGGAAAAACGTCTAATAGCGACATGGCTCCCAATGGAAAAGAAATGATCTCGCCCAGTACTCTCGTCTTTTTATATATCTATATAGACAAACACAGACACACATAGAGGCTCTTTGACGTCCGTTTTATTTGTTTTTTTTTGTTTCTCTCTCTCTCTTCTTTCCAAGAAATCTTATCTCCATGACCTCTTTTTCTTTTCTTAAAAAGATGAATGTGTGTGGGAATGAGGAAGTGAAAGTAATAATTTAATAAACAAAAAATTATCCAACCATGACCTTCTTTTTTTTTTTCAAAGTCACCCTTTCCAATCCAAGGACGTCCAGAGATAGAGGAAGCAGGGAGAGAGGAGGAGGAGGGAAGGGAAGGTCACACTCTCTTTCTCTCTATAAATAAAAGGGGAGAGCCCCAAAGTCGTATTTTTGTCCAAGTGGATCATGAGGAGGCATCCCCAGCTCACTACGTGTATTCCTTTCAAATATAAATATGTTGATCTTTCCTTTTATATCATCCAAGGAGTCGTTTACCTGAAAGCCTCCGATTTTTCAAAATGTGCGGGTTATTATACCGTGGGGAGTTATCAAAAGATGCGGGACGAATTTTTATCCGACGAAAACGTGTTGATGGCTCGTGACATTCCACCTTTGGATGCACAAATTTTGTTAATGAAACGAGCCAAATATTTTTACACGTCCCACTTTCTAACCGTCTCGCAAATGAATAGGATTATGGATCGTCTTGAGAAGACAAAAGGAATTCTCGTTCATTTTAGTGAATGGTTGCATAAATGTTTGCACGAACCTCTCTCGATCGAGAAGACTGGGAAGAATACCTATTATATTCTTCTCGAGGACTCTCCTCGTTCGTCTCATCATAGAGAGGCCACGACTTTTGAAAAAATCCTCGAGCAAGAAAAAATAGAATGGTGGAACAACTACCCCATCCCTCTCCCCGAGCATCAAGAGGAGCCTGTTCAGAAGAAAAAGAAAAAACCTTTCCAAAAGCCTATCCTCATCCTCCTCGATAATGATGGGGATGAGGAGAAGCCTGTTCAGATTCCTCTCCGTTTGTCAAAACCCGTCGAGGATGAAAAACCTCTCCCTTCCTCAAAACCCCTTGAGGAAGAGAGACCCCTCGAGAAGGAGAGATCTCTCCCATTGTCAAGCCTCCTCCAAGATGAAAAACCTCTCCCTTTCTCAAGACCCATCGAAGATGAAAAACCTCTCCATTTATCAAAACCCCTCGAAAATGAGGGACCTCTCGATTTGTCAAAACCCCTCGAGGATAAGGGAACCAAAACTTCTCTCTCTTTCGAAGAGGAGGGACCTCTCAATTTGTCAAGACCCCTCAAGAATAAGGGAACCGAAAATCCTCTCCCTTTCTCAAGACTTCTCGAGGAGGAGGAGGAGGAGAGACCGCTTCATGTCTCAAGACAGGACCCCCCTCTATCTCTTGAGGATCCGAGGGAAACGATTCCTATTGAAAAACCATCTATCGACGATCCCCAGAAATGGTCTTCGGAGGAGATTAGACCTCCATGTAGAAAACGAATCTGCCACAATCATCATCATCATCATAATAATAATAATATACCCCTTCTCAACAACAGAATCCTACAACATTTGCAGATAAATGCATTCAAACCAATCCCTTTATAGTAACCCTTTTGATTGGAGAACCCGTGCATTAGCCTCGAAAAATAAAATGAGATTCTAGACTGTTTCTATGACCAGAATGTTAAGCCAATAGATAGGTCTAGCTCAGAATTTTTCTTTTTAAAAGAAAATAAATAAATAATCCAAAGACTATTCGTACATATAAATGGTAAAGTCTTGAGTCGGCTGGAAAAAAATTTTCAGAGCTGAGAAAAATTCTACAACTCAAAAAAAAAAAAAAAAAAAAAAAAAAAAAAAAAAAAAAAACTTTTGGTTAATTTTTATCATGTCTTAGACATGATAAAAATTAACGACCCTCTTCCCTTTTCGTCTGGGAATGTTGTCTCACTCTTTTGAAAAACAAATCGTGATTCATTCATGGAATGATTGTCATTAGCGAAAGGATGAGTCATGGTCTATTTTTAGAAAGGGTGAGACATCCTTCCCAGACAAAAAGGCAGGGTCATTAATTTTTATCATGTCTAAAGACATGATAAAAATTAACCAAAAGTTTTTTTTTTTTTTTCATGAGAGAATTTTATTTCAGCTCTGAGAAATTTTTTTTTCTTACAGCCGATTCGAGACTTTACCATTTTTTTTTAAGAATGATTTCTCCCTGATCTATTATTTCAAAATTCCAAGTTTCGCTTCAGAACCATCTATGCTGTTGAAGAAGTAACGTGATATATGTATTTTTTTTAATGAGTTCTGTCAAGATTGAATTGTGCAGGATCGACCTTGCGAATTTCTTCTCTGTGTCTTTAAATAATAATGATACCGAACCGCTTTTTGTAGAGCGCAATGGAAAAAACCTTTTGTATGGTTAGGACAATTCATGTGTTCGATCCCATTGTATTTGAGAATCTCTTGCGTCGATCCCGAAATGCAATAAATGGATCTTTGCAACCATTTCTCTAAAAACCGCCGTTTCATTTCTCCTCGCACCCAAATCATGGAAAAAGGTTCCGTCAACATCGTTAACACCCATGGAAAATAACTGTACGGAATTTCTCCTTCGTACCACGACAAGCCGTGATAATAATCACTCGCCCACACAGCGGTTCGTTTTTCTTTCTCGGTGAGCATTTGCCATGGAAACGGGGGTTTGAAAACAAATACCCCTCGAGAAGTACCGTCCAATGTGACGTAAGCCAATTCTTTCACAATAAAGGCTCCTTGAGAATCGTAGAAACCTTCAAAGTCGAGCACGAGTTCCATGTTTTTTATTCCTTTTTCTTTCCAAGGTGACCTTTATTATTATTATTATCATGGATGTGTATTGAGATACGCACGATATTATTCAAAAAACAAATATATATATACGAATGTGACCTTTCCCAGAATTCATACGACCTGTCACGTGCAACCCTCTCTCTCTATATATATAAAAGAGGAGACGGCGAGAGAACGCTATCCATTTTTTCCTTCAGGACACACAGCGAGAGAGAGAGAGAATTTTGTTTTCTTTTTTTCTTCAATTGAAGAAGATGGACATTTTGAGTGCCAAACCTCTCAAAGATTCCTACATTGTTCTGGACATGGAATACTTTCATTGTTATGATCCAAAGACGGGAGATATATGTTTCATCTTGAAAGAACTGGGCTACATCACTTGCGATTTAACCTTATGCGGATCCATGATTTTTCTCCCTCCTGTCCATTACGATGACTTATCGTCCCGCAATCAAGCTGTGGTCAACCAGACTACAAATAACCGACACGGCCTGCAATGGACCGAGGGTCGTCTTTCCTACGAGCATCTTCCTACGATCCTGAAAATACTGACCGAAAATGTGGAGGTGATCTACGTCAATGGATACGATAAAGCCGAATTTTTCAGCAAGCTCTGCCAGCGATCCGTTTACGAATTTTATATCCCAGGGAAAACCGAGTGGCGGAACAAGTCGAAATGCACGCGACACCAATATTTCCAAAAGATGATTCATTGTGCCGAGAACAAGGTGAGAAATTTTCGATACCATTTGATGGAGGGTAGTTACGTTTTCCGGAAATTACATTGTTACCCCTTCGAGAGCAAAGCTGTCGAAGAGGAGGCGGAAGAATCTCCCCAGGAGAACTCGTGCGACGATGAGGAGGAGGAGGAGGAGGAGGAGGAGGATGAACTTTCTAATAATAATAATAATAAATGTCTAAGTTGGGATGCTTTAGAGACCCAAGAATATTGGTCTCAACCCTTATCTCACCTAGACCCAAGTTACACAAGACGAATCTTCCAAGTTACACAAGACGTAGAAAGATTTCACAAGGATTTATAAATCACACGCTCCCACATGATATATGTATATAGAGAAAAAGACCCTCTGTTCTCTAGCCAATACGTCAAGACTTCCCTAAACTAAGAGAGACCATGAGTACCGAGGAAACCTTAGCAGAGCAAGTGGAAAGACTTTCAAATAGATTAGAAGAGTTAAGACGGGATAGATTTACAGTTCCGCCGACTAAAGAGGAAACTATCATCGATTTCAACAAACCGCTGTACTTTCATCCCCTACCCCAAAGAATGAGACGAGTGGACTCGCCGTTGAACAGTTCCAATGAGAAACAAAATGTCACTTATTTGAATAGCCAATTTCAACACATGAATATTTCATAAGTATTTTTTCCCTAAAGCGTAGGGAGATCGGATCAGTAGTTTTTCCCTTTTCATCGTCGAAAAAGATTGGGAGGAAAAATCTTTCTCAGCTCTCTCAGAAAATTTTTCTGCCTTTAAAAAAAAAAAAAAAAAAAAAAAAAACTTTTTGTTAATTTTTATCATGTCTTAGACATGATAAAAATTAACTCTACCCCCCTTTTGTCTGGGAATGTTGTCTCACACTTTCTAAAAATAGACCATCACTCCTCCTTTCCTAAAGAATAGAATTCCAAGAATGGGATCTGGTCTATTTTTAGAAACGGTGAGACCCTATTCCCAGACAAAAGGCGGGTAGAGTTAATTTTTATCATGTCTAAAGTTCAGGGTCCATCCATCTTCTTATGTGAAACGGTGACCCTGACAAGATCGAGATAAACAAGTCCTGTGAGTTGTTTTGTAATCTTGACGCGATCCAAGAAAGACTTTTTATTATTTTTTTTTGAAATAGGCGGGGGGTGGGGAGAGAAAATATTCTCACGACCCTCAGATATCTTTTCATAAATATATTTTTTATCAAAGTGTTTCTTTCATTCCGATCGTTTTAAGAGGTTGGAATGACCCTGACATTTAGATGGGGTCGCGATCCCGATAGATGTCGCGCGAGTATAAAAGTGTGTATCCTCCGCGAGATTTCTTCAGAGAACAGAAGAAGACGTGAACTGAGCTGGTAAGTCCCTTTGGTCCTATGAATATGGTTTAATCATAACTTCATTTAAAAAGACCTTTGAAACTTTGAAACTTCTTAACACTTTGAAAAGAAAAATGTCTCTTTCAAGACGACGACTCTAAAACGTTTTATTGTTTTTTTTCCCCCTTTCTAGATCTTCCCTGTTATACATATATACCTTTTCGATTCTTTTTTTTGCTCCTGTTTGTGGAAGACATCACCGTATTCATCGCCATGGCGTGTTCAGAAAACTTTATCGTGCTCGATCTAGAGGGTTTCCAGTCCTACAACCACAAGAAGGGTGAATTTACCTACGTTTTAAAAGAATTGGGCTATGCGACAAAAGATTTTTTGACCGTGGGATCGTTGACGTTTACTCCTCCTCACCCCTTCCACCAACTGAATGAAAAAAACCAAAAGACGAATGCCTGGCTGACGAGAAACCGGCACGGACTTCGTTGGAACGAGGGTCATATTCCCTACAACCATTTAGGACGCATTCTCCAATCGCTCACTCACAGCTTCTCCACGATTTATGTGGTGGGATGTCAGAAAGCTAAATTCTTTGCTAAAGCCTTGGATTATCAAAAACCCGTGACGGAAATTTATGTGCCAGATGGAATCATTTGGAAGTATCGGGAAAAATGTGCCCGACATCATCAAAGGATGAAATATTTCCATTGTGCCGAAAACAAAGTGCGCAACTATCGATGGCATATTACGGAAGGAGATTTTCATATCAATCACGTCTATCCAGACGGAACGGAGAAAGAGGAGAGGATTCAGGAGGAAGCAGACAATTCTCTGCAAGCTTTTGATAAGGCCTACGATCAGTTTGAGAAGGATCCGTCCCCAAAAGCGTACGATAACCTCATCCAGAAATGGGATAATCTGTCCTGTTTCCAAGTGATGGAACATCCGGATGAGTATACGCCTTTAAACTTGATGGGCTCTTCTTCTTTGTCGTCAACTTCCTCCAATAACTCGAGGAAGACGGAGGGTTGGGGAGACATACCTGAAACTATTCCCCATTACGATCCAGCAGCCTGTTGGGACGAACCTTCCAAAGAATCTCATGAGACCCCCAAAATATCTTCAGAGGATCGAAAGACAAAATCCACTGAGTGTTGGGACAATGAACGGACGACTCATGATCCAAAATCTACTGAGACTATGTCCACTGAGTGTTGGGACAATGAATAGACGACTCATGCTCCAAAATCTATTGAGACTATGTCCACTGAATGTTGGGACAATGAACGGACGACCCATGCTCCAAAATCGACTGAGACTATGTCCACTGAGTGTTGGGACGATGAAACCGAAAAGACGACAGAGAATTGGGATGACCGTTCTCAAAAGTATTTGAATTGATATATACATAAACTCAGGAGAAAAAATAATAAAGAAAAGATTTTTAGAAATAAGTAGGGAAAGGTTCTCCGCTTTCCCTATATTTATGGAAATGGACTGAGAAGAGAGAGAGACGAATCAGGAGACCAAAAAAATGGGTCTTGGAAGGAATGAGTGCAAATGCATTCGATTCCTTCCGAGACCCATTTTTTTTGGGTCCCTCTCTCATCCAATCTTGGAAAAGAACTTTGTCCTATTTTTCTAGGTCCATTCAAAAAGAAATGAATCTATCCATAAATTTTCTTAAAAGAAAGAAAAAAACAAAAAGATCCATTACCTCTTGACGGTCCAAAGTCGAGAATCTTGGAAAAAGTCATCCACTCTCTCCATCCAGTCAACCTTCTCTGTAGAAAATCTAGTAGGTGCATCTGCATTCTTGAACACCCGGCAGTTATTATTGGACGCGAAACGTCGAATGCTGAAATACTCGTAGTTAACAGTGAGCCCATTCTTAAAGAAACGGGGATGTTTTATTCATCCAGTCGAGTGCGGAAAAATTTCTGAGAGCCGGAGAAAAATTTCTCTGACTGGAAAAAAAAAAAAAAAAAACCCTTTTAGTCTGAAAATTGATGTCTTCAATTTTTCGAAAATTGAAGACATCAATTTTCAAATTTTCAGACTAAAAAGGGGGGTAATTTATTTTTCAGAAGCTTTTCCCAGCCGACTCGATGTGAATAAAACTTTACTGTTTGTTAAGAATGTTATTTAATGGATCGATTTCAACCTATCGAGTTTCGCTTGAGTTCCGGCCGTGCTGTGGGCCCACCTGGATACAAGTTTTCCCCTTTTGGAATAGAATAAAACTTTACTGTTTGTTAAGAATGTTATTTAATGGATCGATTTCAACCTATCGAGTTTCGCTTGAGTTTTAGATGTGAATAAAACTTTACTGTTTTTTTAAGAATGTTATTTAATGGATCGATTTCAACCTATCGAGTTTCGCTTGAGTTCCGGCCGTGCTGTGGGCAAACCTGGATACAAGTTTTCCCCCTTTTGGAATAGAATTTCCGTCAAGGTAGGCTACTTTTCCTCTTTTTGCATTTTTCATGTCATTTCATTTGTATTACAATATACTGAAAACGGGCGTTCGAACTGATTTCTAGGCTATTTCTATACAAATGGAGCTCGATCCAAGAAAGAAATGATGTCTTTTTTTTTATTTTGTGGACTGCCAATTTGTATTGGGAATATACTGAAAACGGGTGTTTGAGTCGGTTTTCAGTATATTTCAATACAAATAGAGCTCGATCCAAGAAAGAAATAATGTCTTTTTTTTTTATTATTTTGTGGACTGCCAATTTGTATTGGAATATACTGAAAACGGGTGTTTGAGTTGGTTTTCAGTATATTTCAATACAAATAGAGCTCGATCCAAGAAAAAAATGATGTCTTTTTTTTATTTTGAGGACTGCCAATTTGTATTGGAATATACTGAAAACGGGTGTTTGAGTCGGTTTTTAGTATATTTCAATACAAATAGAGCTCGATCCAACAAAGAAATGATGTCTTTTTTTTATTTTGTGGACTGCCAATTTGTATTGGAATATACTGAAAACGGGCGTTCACGTCGGTTTTCAGTATATTTCAATACAAATGGAGCTGGATCCAAGAAAAAAATGATGTCTATTTTTTATGTTGTGGACAGCCAATTTTGTATTGGAATATACTGAAAACGGGCATTCACGTCGGTTTTCAGTATATTTCAATACAAATGGAGCTGGATCCAAGAAAAAAATGATGTCTTTTTTTATGTTGTGGACAGCCAATTTTGTATTGGAATATACTGAAAACGGGCGTTCACGTTGGTTTTCAGTATATTACAATACAAGTGGAGCTGGATCCAAGAAAAAAATGATGTCTTTTTTTTATGTTGTGGACAGCCAATTTTGTATTGGAATATACTGAAAACGGGCGTTCACGTTGGTTTTCAGTATATTACAATACAAGTGGAGCTGGATCCAAGAAAAAAATGATGTCTTTTTTTTATTTTGTGGACAGCCAATTTTGTATTGGAATATACTGAAAACGGGCGTTCACGTTGGTTTTCAGTATATTCCAATACAAATGGAGCTGGATCCAAGAAAAAAATGATGTCTTTTTTTTTATTTTTTGTGGACAGCCAATTTTGTATTGGAATATACTGAAAACGGGCATTCACATTGTTTTCAGTATATTTCAATACAAGTGGAGCTCGATCCAAGAAAAAAATGATGTCTTTTTTTTATTTTGTGGACAGCCAATTTTGTATTGGAATATACTGAAAACGGGCGTTCACGTTGGTTTTCAGTATATTTCAATACAAATGGAGCTCCATCCAAGAAAAAAATGATGTCTTTTTTTTTATTTTGTGGACAGCCAATTTTGTATTGGAATATACTGAAAACGGGCGTTCACGTTGGTATTCAGTATATTTCAATACAAATGGAGCTCCATCCAAGAAAAAAATGATGTCTTTTTTTATTTTGTGGACAGCCAATTTTTTATTGGAATATACTGAAAACGGGCGTTCACGTTGGTTTTCAGTATATTCCAATACAAATGGAGCTCCATCCAAGAAAAAAAATGATGTCTTTGTTGTGGACAGCCAATTTTGTATTGGAATATACTGAAAACGGGCGTTCGAGTCGGTTTTCAGTATATTCTAATACAAATGGAGCTCCATCCAAGAAAAAAATGATGTCTTTTTTTATGTTGTGGACAATCAATTTTGTATTGGAATATACTGAAAACGGGCGTTCGAGTCCTTTTTCCGACTATTTCTATACACATTCCACTATATTAAAATGACGTCATGGTTGAGTCCAAACAGAGTCGTCCCCGGATAGAGTCGTCTCCGGACAAAGTCGTCCCCCGGACAATTTTATACCGAATTTGTATAGAAATATACTTAAAATGGGCTTGGAGGGGGGGCGGAGTCCAAACAAAGTCGTCCCCGGACCATCTTGATGACCAGACATATTGCCTTTTCAACAGCCCGTATTATTCTGAACAAAAACGTGGAATACGTTTATAGAAAAGAGAAGAACTGAAAGTGAAAGTCAAAAAGCAAAATGGGATCGGCTGGAAAAAATTTCTGAGAGCCGAGAAAAAATTCTGAGTCAGAAAAAAAAAAGAAAAAATATATAATATATATATTATATAATATATATATTATATAATATATATATTATATAATATATATTATATAATATATATTATATAATATATATATTATAAATACTTTTTGTTAATTTTTATCATGTCTTCTAGACATGATAAAAATTAACTCATCCCCCTTTTGTCTGGGTATGCTGTCTCACCGTTTCTAAAAATAGACCAGAACCCAGTCTTTTCTTGGAATTTAAAAGGATGAGTCATGGTCTATTTTTAGAAAGTGGGAGACAACATTCCCAGACAAAAGGGGGGTGAGTTAATTTTTATCATGTCTAGAAGACATGAAAAAAATTAACAAAAAGTTTTTTTTTTTTTTTTCTTTACATCTCAGAATTTTTTTCTGAGCTCTGAGAAATTTTTCCTAGCCGATCCCATTTCGTTTTTCGACTTTCACTTTCAACTCTTCACTTTTCCTATCCACTGTCGTTGGAATTGTGTTCACTGGAGGCTATTTCTTTTTTTTGCAATCTCGCTTTTTAGTTTTCTCTGAGATTCTTTAGAAATGGCTATACAAATTTCACCATCTATATAGAGATGATGTCCAAACAAAGTCGTCCCCGGACCATCTTGATGACCGAATATGTATAGAAATAGTCTGAAAATGGCTTGAGGGCCGGTTTCTGGACGATTCCTCTACAAATTCGGCCGCATCCAGAAAAACAAAAATACATAGTTTCTTTTTTGGGTGGACAGGAGATGATAAATTCTTCTCTCTCTCTCTCTCTCTCCCAAGATTGGAGGAGAGAGTGGCCCAAAAAAATGGGTCTTGGAAGGAATCGAATGCATTTTGAAATGCATTCGATTCCTTCCAAAACCCATTTTTTGGTCTCCTGATTCAACTCTCCAGTCTATGGAATAGGGAAAGCGGAGAACGTTTCCCCTTCTTTAAGCGACTGGAGGACCATATCGCATCATCATCATCATCATTACCATAACCATCGTCCTCTTTCTGATACTTTTCAACGAAGGCTTGATGTCTCTGGATGATTTTGGGGAGATGATGGATCCCGAATTGAGTGATGAAAAAGAGAGGACTCTTTTTCCTTTCTTGTTCGTCTTGCACAGTCTCTCGAGGGTGATATACGTTTCCCCGTCCTCCTCAATTTTCGTCAGAGGTCTCATGAATATTTTACACATCCAAGGGAAGAGCGACTTGTTATGCAGGGATTTCGAAGCGACGAAGGCCGCTTCATTCGAAGTGAGGACAATCTGGTTCGGTTGACCCCATTCTTTGGAGTAGTTGTCCAAATCGCCTAGTCGAAGAAAATGGTGTCGATTAGGAAAAAAGACTTGGAGAACACTCGTCGTATGCGAGACGTTCGTAAGCAAGAGAGTCAAGATATCTTTGGCATTCCAGTACAGGAATCCTAGATCCACATACGCGTGCACGTAATAGTCATCGTTATATTCCAGTTTGAGCAGCATGGCTTTTGTATTTTTTTTTTCCGTTCTCAAGGCGAAACACTCGTCTGATATGAACAAGAGCTCGCTGGCGATACGTTTATATAGACTCCTCAGAGAAGAGAGAGAGAGAGAGAGAGGGGAGGAGGAGGAACAAGGTTGATGAATTCTAAAATAAAAAAAAATGATAACGAAATGAGATCGGCTGGCAAAATATTTCGGAGCTCAGAAAAAAATTCTGAGATGTAAAAAAAAAAAAAAAAAACTTTTTGTTAATTTTTATCATGTCTTCTAGACATGATAAAAATTAACTCACCCCCCCTTTTGTCTGGGTATGTTGTCTCACCGTTTCTAAAAATAGACCAGAAGCCAGTCTTTTCTTGGAATTTAAAAGGATGAGTCATGGTCTATTTTTAGAAAGTGGGAGACAACATTCCCAGACAAAAGGGGGGTGAGTTAATTTTTATCATGTCTAGAAGACATGAAAAAAATTAACAAAAAGTTTTTTTTTTTTTTTTCTTTACATCTCAGAATTTTTTTCTGAGCTCTGAGAAATTTTTCCTAGCCGATCCATTTCGTTTTTCGACTTTCACTTTCAACTCTTCACTTTTCCTATCCACTGTCGTTGGAATTGTGTTCACTGGAGGCTTATTTCTTTTTTTGCAATCTCGCTTTTAGTTTTCTCTGAGATTCTTTAGAAATGGCTATACAAATTTCACCATCTATATAGAGATGATGTCCAAACAAAGTCGTCCCCGGACCATCTTGATGACCGAATATGTATAGAAATAGTCTGAAAATGGGCTTGAGGGCCGGTTTCTGGACGATTCCTCTACAAATTCGGCCGCATCCAGAAAAACAAAAATACATAGTTTCTTTTTTGGGTGGACAGGAGATGATAAATTTCTTCTCTCTCTCTCTCTCTCTCCCAAGATTGGAGGAGAGAGTGGCCCAAAAAAATGGGTCTTGGAAGGAATCGAATGCATTTTGAAATGCATTCGATTCCTTCCAAAACCCATTTTTTTGGTCTCCTGATTCAACTCTCCAGTCTATGGAATAGGGAAAGCGGAGAACGTTTCCCCTTCTTTAAGCGACTGGAGGACCATATCGCATCATCATCATCATCATTACCATAACCATCGTCCTCTTTCTGATACTTTTCAACGAAGGCTTGATGTCTCTGGATGATTTTGGGGAGATGATGGATCCCGAATTGAGTGATGAAAAAGAGAGGACTCTTTTTCCTTTCTTGTTCGTCTTGCACAGTCTCTCGGAGGGTGATATACGTTTCCCCGTCCTCCTCAATTTTCGTCAGAGGTCTCATGAATATTTTACACATCCAAGGGAAGAGCGACTTGTTATGCAGGGATTTCGAAGCGACGAAGGCCGCTTCATTCGAAGTGAGGACAATCTGGTTCGGTTGACCCCATTCTTTGGAGTAGTTGTCCAAATCGCCTAGTCGAAGAAAATGGTGTCGATTAGGAAAAAAGACTTGGAGAACACTCGTCGTATGCGAGACGTTCGTAAGCAAGAGAGTCAAGATATCTTTGGCATTCCAGTACAGGAATCCTAGATCCACATACGCGTGCACGTAATAGTCATCGTTATATTCCAGTTTGAGCAGCATGGCTTTTGTATTTTTTTTTTTCCGTTCTCAAGGCGAAACACTCGTCTGATATGAACAAGAGCTCGCTGGCGATACGTTTATATAGACTCCTCAGAGAGAGAGAGAGAGAGAGAGAGGGGAGGAGGAGGAACAAGGTTGATGAATTCTAAAATAAAAAAAAATGATAACGAAATGAGATCGGCTGGCAAAATATTTTCGGAGCTCAGAAAAAAATTCTGAGATGTAAAAAAAAAAAAAAAAAACTTTTTGTTAATTTTTATCATGTCTTCTAGACATGATAAAAATTAACTCACCCCCCCTTTTGTCTGGGTATGTTGTCTCACCGTTTCTAAAAATAGACCAGAAGCCAGTCTTTTCTTGGAATTTAAAAGGATGAGTCATGGTCTATTTTTAGAAAGTGGGAGACAACATTCCCAGACAAAAGGGGGGTGAGTTAATTTTTACCATGTCTAGAAGACATGATAAAAATTAACAAAAAGTTTTTTTTTTTTTTTTTTTTTTACATTTCAGAATTTTTTTCTGAGCTCTGAGAAATTTTTCCTAGCCGATCTCATTTCGTTTTTCGACTTTCACTTTCAACTCTTCACTTTTCTATAAAAGCATTCCACGTTTCTGTTCAGAACAGTGTCTCTCTCTACCCAAATCTGAAACCCTAGTCACGAGAGAATATGAGACTAGAAAAATAGTTTAGCTTATTGATCTAAAAAATGTCCCATGCTAGAACTCAGAATTATAATCAGAGCGGGGCTTTCCAGTATCCACTTCCAAGATTTTAGATTTGTCATGGGTGACATGTTCCCAAATTCATAAATTCTTCAATTATAGTCCCCTTCTTTGACAAATGGCTAAGAAATTCTTAAAGAATATCATGATAAAGATTTAGTTATCTATATATAACATTATGTTTTCTTTTCAAAAAAAAATCCAGTCTTGATCGAAATGGACTTTACGCACAATTTATTGTATCCCCACCTTTCCAAGATTGGTTTGAAGAAGTGATAAAAAAAATGGGTCTGGAAGGAAAAGGGTGCATTTCGAGAAAAGAAAAGAGGACCCTCTTTTTCTCGCAATGCACCCGTTTCCTTCCAGACCCATTTCTTTTGCCTCCTCAGAACTCTCTTTCTTTTCTTCTCCCTCTCTCTCTTAAGAGGGATTGAAAGAAAGAGGCTAGATGGAAAAGTTTCTTTTTTTTTTCTTTCGAGAAGATAAAAAAAAATTTGGAGGAGGAGCAAATTTTTTTTTGGTGGTGGTGGTTGTTTTTTTTAGAAGGTGATAACTTTAGTGACATTTAAAGAGACCACCAGAGGATCCGTTTGAGTCTCGACGACCTTTTCTTGACGGGGTCTGTCTGGCAATAAGCGCTGGCATATTGTTTAGGGTAAGTAGAAGAATCCGTCATGCCTGGATGAGGCGGTATGTAGCGCACTCCCAGATTAAAGAGGGTGATGAAGGGAAATTTCTCCCCCGGATAGAGCAGTCGGTAAACGGCTTGATTGGGTACAACTCGAACCAGCGGCTGAGTTAAAATGCTATACACCCAGGCCAGAAGCTGATTATTTTTCGGATTATTTTCGGCCAGATGTAACATTTCTTCGCTGGAGAGGACATATCCCTCTTGAAAACTGCCGAGACTCTCAAGATCTTTTATTTTCCTGAAGACGTGGTGTTCGTCGAAAAACACGGAGAGAATGTCCCAGGTTCTTTTACTGGAAGTATGAATCAGAGGCAAAATGTCCGTAGCGTTCCAAAACAATCTTCCGTCATCCACATAACAGCGAATGCTCACAAACTCATTATATAAGACGCGGATCATCATCTTGAGTAGAAATATGGATACGCACAGCAGTCTCTCTCTCTCTGGGAAATAGAGTCTGTCTTCCACTCGCCTCTCTATATATACGAGAAGACCACGTGATGGGCGACGTGACGGTTGACTTCTAGAAAAAAAAATCAACTTTGTCTACCTCTCTCTCTCTATAACCTTCTATTTTTTTTCCTAAAGAACACCCCGTCACCTTTTCAAAGGTCATGGGATTGAGAGGAACGAAAGAAAAAAAAAAACAACCATCCTTTGTATATTACCTATGACCTTCTCCTAGAGACCCCTGTCATTTTCTTCTCGAGAGCTACGTGATGAAAGCTTTTTTTTTATTCTAGAGTTTATCAACTTTGCAGACACATGACCCCATCACCTTCTCAAAGGCCATGTCGTATGGAATGGGACCCTTTTGGTTTTTTCTTTTGAGAAAATAAAAAAAAACAACTCTATAATCATCTCTCTATGACCTTCACAAACACTCATGTCGTTATCATTTTTTTTTATTTTAGAATTCATCAACCTTGTTCCTCCTCCTCCCCTCTCCCTCTCTCTCTCTCTGAGGAGTCTATATAAACGGATCGCCAGCGAGCTCTTGTTCATATCAGACGAGTGTTTCGCCTTGAGAACGGAAAAAAAAATACAAAAGCCATGCTGCTCAAACTGGAATATAACGATGACTATTACGTGCACGCGTATGTGGATCTAGGATTCCTGTACTGGAATGCCAAAGATATCTTGACTCTCTTGCCTACGAACGTCTCGCATACGACGAGTGTTCTCCAAGTCTTTTTTCCTAATCGACACCATTTTCTTCGACTAGGCGATTTGGACAACTACTCCAAAGAATGGGGTCAACCGAACCAGATTGTCCTCACTTCGAATGAAGCGGCCTTCGTCGCTTCGAAATCCCTGCATAACAAGTCGCTCTTCCCTTGGATGTGTAAAATATTCATGAGACCTCTGACGAAAATTGAGGAGGACGGGGAAACGTATATCACCCTCCGAGAGACTGTGCAAGACGAACAAGAAAGGAAAAAGAGTCCTCTCTTTTTCATCACTCAATTCGGGATCCATCATCTCCCCAAAATCATCCAGAGACATCAAGCCTTCGTTGAAAAGTATCAGAAAGAGGACGATGGTTATGGTGATGATGATGATGATGATGCGATATGGTCTCCAGTCGCTTAAAGAAGGGGAAACGTTCTCCGCTTTCCCTATTCCATAGACTGGAGAGTTGAATCAGGAGACCAAAAAAATGGGTCTTGGAAGGAATCGAATGCATTTCAAAATGCATTCGATTCCTTCCAAGACCCATTTTTTTGGGCCACTCTCTCCTCCAATCTTGGGAGAGAGAGAGAGAGAGAAGAAATTTATCATCTCCTGTCCACCCAAAAAAGAAACTATGTATTTTTGTTTTTCTGGATGCGGCCGAATTTGTAGAGGAATCGTCCAGAAACCGGCCCTCAAGCCCATTTTCAGACTATTTCTATACATATTCGGTCATCAAGATGGTCCGGTGACGACTTTGTTTGGACATCATCTCTATATAGATGGTGAAATTTGTATAGCCATTTCTAAAGAATCTCAGAGAAAACTAAAAGCGAGATTGCAAAAAAAGAAATAGCCTCCAGTGAACACAATTCCAACGACAGTGGATAGGAAAAGTGAAGAGTTGAAAGTGAAAGTCGAAAAACGAAATGGGATCGGCTAGGAAAAATTTCTCAGAGCTCAGAAAAAATTCTGAGATGTAAAGAAAAAAAAAAAAAAACTTTTTGTTAATTTTTTTCATGTCTTCTAGACATGATAAAAATTAACTCACCCCCCTTTTGTCTGGGAATGTTGTCTCCCACTTTCTGAAAATAGACCATGACTCATCCTTTTAAATTCCAAGAAAAGACTGGGTTCTGGTCTATTTTTAGAAACGGTGAGACAGCATACCCAGACAAAAGGGGGATGAGTTAATTTTTATCATGTCTAGAAGACATGATAAAAATTAACAAAAAGTATTTATAATATATATATTATATAATATACACATTATATATTTTTTCTTTTTTTTTTCTGACTCAGAATTTTTTCTCGGCTCTCAGAAATTTTTTCCAGCCGATCCCATTTTGCTTTTTGAATTTCACTTTCAGTTCTTCTCTTTTCTATAAAAGTATTCCACGTTTTTGTTCAGAATAATACGGGCTGTTGAAAAGGCAATATGTCTGGTCATCAAGATGGTCCGGGGACGACTTTGTTTGGACTCCGCCCCCCCTCCAAGCCCATTTTAAGTATATTTCTATACAAATTCGGTATAAAATTGTCCGGGGACAACTTTGTCCGGAGACGACTCTATCCGGGGACGACTCTGTTTGGACTCAACCATGACGTCATTTTAATATAGTGGAATGTGTATAGAAATAGTCGGAAAAAGGACTCGAACGCCCGTTTTCAGTATATTCCAATACAAAATTGATTGTCCACAACATAAAAAAAGACATCATTTTTTTCATGGATGGAGCTCCATTTGTATTAGAATATACTGAAAACCGACTCGAACGCCCGTTTTTAGTATATTCCAATACAAAATTGGCTGTCCACAACATAAAAAAAAAGACATCATTTTTTTTCTTGGATGGAGCTCCATTTCTATTGGAATATACTGAAAACCAACGTGAACGGCCGTTTTCAGTATATTCCAATACAAAATTGGCTGTCCACAAAATAAAAAAAAAGACATCATTTTTTTCTTGGATGGAGCTCCATTTGTATTGAAATATACTGAAAACCAACGTGAACGCCCGTTTTCAGTATATTCCAATACAAAATTGGCTGTCCACAAAATAAAAAAAAAGACATCATTTTTTTCTTGGATCGAGCTCCACTTGTATTGAAATATACTGAAAACAACGTGAATGCCCGTTTTCAGTATATTCCAATACAAAATTGGCTGTCCACAAAAAATAAAAAAAAAGACATCATTTTTTTCTTGTATCCAGCTCCATTTGTATTGGAATATACTGAAAACCAACGTGAACGCCCATTTTCAGTATATTCCAATACAAAATTGGCTGTACACAAAATAAAAAAAAGACATCATTTTTTTCTTGGATCCAGCTCCACTTGTATTGTAATATACTGAAAACCAACGTGAACGCCCGTTTTCAGTATATATTCCAATACAAAATTGGCTGTCCACAACATAAAAAAAAGACAACATTTTTTTCTTGGATCCAGCTCCACTTGTATTGTAATATACTGAAAACCAACGTGAACGCCCGTTTTCAGTATATTCCAATACAAAATTGGCTGTCCACAACATAAAAAAAGACATCATTTTTTTCTTGGATCCAGCTCCATTTGTATTGAAATATACTGAAAACCGACGTGAATGCCCGTTTTCAGTATATTCCAATACAAAATTGGCTGTCCACAACATAAAAAATAGACATCATTTTTTTCTTGGATCCAGCTCCATTTGTATTGAAATATACTGAAAACCGACGTGAACGCCCGTTTTCAGTATATTCCAATACAAATTGGCAGTCCACAAAATAAAAAAAAGACATCATTTCTTTGTTGGATCGAGCTCTATTTGTATTGAAATATACTAAAAACCGACTCAAACACCCGTTTTCAGTATATTCCAATACAAATTGGCAGTCCTCAAAATAAAAAAAAGACATCATTTTTTTCTTGGATCGAGCTCTATTTGTATTGAAATATACTGAAAACCGACTCAAACACCCGTTTTCAGTATATTCCAATACAAATTGGCAGTCCACAAAATAAAAAAAAAGACATCATTTCTTTCTTGGACCGAGCTCTATTTGTATTGAAATATACTGAAAATCGACTCAAACACCCGTTTTCAGTATATTCCAATACAAATTGGCAGTCCACAAAATAAAAAAAAAGACATCATTTGTTTCTTGGATCGAGCTCCATTTGTATAGAAATAGCCTAGAAATCAGTTCGAACGCCCGTTTTCAGTATATTGTAATACAAATGAAATGACATGAAAAATGCAAAAAGAGGAAAAGTAGCCTACCTTGACGGAAATTCTATTCCAAAAGGGGAAAACTTGTATCCAGGTTTGCCCACAGCACGGCCGGAACTCAAGCGAAACTCGATAGGTTGAAATCGATCCATTAAATAACATTCTTAAAAAAACAGTAAAGTTTTATTCACATCTAAAACTCAAGCGAAACTCGATAGGTTGAAATCGATCCATTAAATAACATTCTTAACAAACAGTAAAGTTTTATTCTATTCCAAAAGGGGAAAACTTGTATCCAGGTGGGCCCACAGCACGGCCGGAACTCAAGCGAAACTCGATAGGTTGAAATCGATCCATTAAATAACATTCTTAACAAACAGTAAAGTTTTATTCACATCGAGTCGGCTGGGAAAAAGTTTCTGAAAAATAAATTACCCCCCTTTTTAGTCTGAAAATTTGAAAATTGATGTCTTCAATTTTCGAAAAATTGAAGACATCAATTTTCAGACTAAAAGGTTTTTTTTTTTTTTTTTTTTTTTTTTTTTTTTTTTTTTTTCAGTCATAGAAATTTTTCTCCGGATCTCAGAAATTTTTCCGCACTCGACTGGATGAATAAAACATCCCCGTTTCTTTAAGAATGGGCTCACTGTTAACTATTTCAGCATTCGACGTTTCGCGTCCAATAATAACTGCCGGGTGTTCAAGAATGCAGATGCACCTACTAGAATTTCTACAGAGAAGCTTGACTGGATGGAGAGTGTGGATGACTTTTTCCAAGATTCTCGACTTTGGACCGTCAAGAGGTAATGGATCTTTTTGTTTTTTTCTTTCTTTTAAGTAAATTTATGGATAGATTCATTTCTTTTTGAATGGACCTAGAAAAATAGGACAAAGTTCTTTTCCAAGATTGGATGAGAGAGGGACCCAAAAAAAAAATGGGTCTCGGAAGGAATCGAATGCATTTGCACTCATTCCTTCCAAGACCCATTTTTTTTTGGTCTCCTGATTCGTCTCTCTCTCTTCTCAGTCCATTTCCATAAATATAGGGAAAGCGGAGAACCTTTCCCTACTTATTTCTAAAAATCTTTTCTTTATTTTTTTTCTCCTAAGTTTATGTATATATCAATTCAAATACTTTTGAGAGCGGTCATCCCAATTCTCTGTCGTCTTTTCGGTTTCATCGTCCCAACACTCAGTGGACATAGTCTCAGTCGATTTTGGAGCATGGGTCGTCCGTTCATTGTCCCAACATTCAGTGGACATAGTCTCAATAGATTTTGGAGCATGAGTCGTCTGTTCATTGTCCCAACACTCAGTGGACATAGTCTCAGTAGATTTTGGATCATGAGTCGTCCGTTCTTTGTCCCAACACTCAGTGGATTTTGTCTTTGGATCCTCTGAAGATATTTTGGGGGTCTCATGAGATTCTTTGGAAGGTTCGTCCCAACAGGCTGCTGGATCGTAATGGGGAATATTTTCAGGTATGTCTCCCCAACCCTCCGTCTTCCTCGAGTTATTGGAGGAAGTTGACGACAAAGAAGAAGAGCCCATCAAGTTTAAAGGCGTATACTCATCCGGATGTTCCATCACTTGGAAACAGGACAGATTATCCCATTTCTGGATGAGGTTATCGTACGCTTTTGGGGACGGATCCTTCTCTAACTGATCGTAGGCCTTATCAAAAGCTTGCAGAGGATTGTCTGCTTCCTCCTGAATCCTCTCCTCTTTCTCCGTTCCGTCTGGATAGACGTGATTGATATGAAAATCTCCTTCCGTAATATGCCATCGATAGTTGCGCACTTTGTTTTCGGCACAATGGAAATATTTCATCCTTTGATGATGTCGGGCACATTTTTCCCGATACTTCCAAATGATTCCATCTGGCACATAAATTTCCGTCACGGGTTTTTGATAATCCAAGGCTTTAGCAAAGAATTTAGCTTTCTGACATCCCACCACATAAATCGTGGAGAAGCTGTGAGTGAGCGATTGGAGAATGCGTCCTAAATGGTTGTAGGGAATATGACCCTCGTTCCAACGAAGTCCGTGCCGGTTTCTCGTCAGCCAGACATTCGTCTTTTGGTTTTTTTCATTCAGTTGGTGGAAGGGGTGAGGAGGAGTAAACGTCAACGATCCCACGGTCAAAAAATCTTTTGTCGCATAGTCCAATTCTTTTAAAACGTAGGTAAATTCACCCTTCTTGTGGTTGTAGGACTGGAAACCCTCTAGATCGAGCACGATAAAGTTTTCTGAACACGCCATGGCGATGAATACGGTGATGTCTTCCACAAACAGGAGCAAAAAAAAGAATCGAAAAAGTATATATGTATAACAGGGAAGATCTAGAAAGGGGGAAAAAAACAATAAAACGTTTTAGAGTCGTCGTCTTGAAAGAGACATTTTTCTTTTCAAAGGGTTAAGAAGTTTCAAAGTTTCAAAGGTCTTTTTAAATGAAGTTATGATTAAACCATATTCATAGGACCAAAGGGACTTACCAGCTCAGTTCACGTCTTCTTCTGTTCTCTGAAGAAATCTCGCGGAGGATACACACTTTTATACTCGCGCGACATCTGTCGGGATCGCGACCCCATCTAAATGTCAGGGTCATTCCAACCTCTTAAAACGATCGGAATGAAAGAAACACTTTGATAAAAAATATATTTATGAAAAAATATCTGAGGGTCGTGAGAATATTTTCTCTCCCCACCCCCCGCCTATTTCAAAAAAAAATAATAAAAAGTCTTTCTTGGATCGCGTCAAGATTACAAAACAACTCACAGGACTTGTTTATCTCGATCTTGTCAGGGTCACCGTTTCACATAAGAAGATGGATGGACCCTGAACTTTAGACATGATAAAAATTAACTCTACCCGCCTTTTGTCTGGGAATAGGGTCTCACCGTTTCTAAAAATAGACCAGATCCCATTCTTGGAATTCTATTCTTTAGGAAAGGAGGAGTGATGGTCTATTTTTAGAAAGTGTGAGACAACATTCCCAGACAAAAGGGGGGTAGAGTTAATTTTTATCATGTCTAAGACATGATAAAAATTAACAAAAAGTTTTCTTTTTTTTTTTTTTTTTTTTAAAGGGAGAAAAATTTTTCTGAGAGAGCTGAGAAAGATTTTTCCTCCCAATCTTTTTCGACGATGAAAAGGGAAAAACTACTGATCCGATCTCCCTACGCTTTAGGGAAAAAAATACTTATGAAATATTCATGTGTTGAAATTGGCTATTCAAATAAGTGACATTTTGTTTCTCATTGGAACTGTTCAACGGCGAGTCCACTCGTCTCATTCTTTGGGGTAGGGGATGAAAGTACAGCGGTTTGTTGAAATCGATGATAGTTTCCTCTTTAGTCGGCGGAACTGTAAATCTATCTCGTCTTAACTCTTCTAATCTCTTTGAAAGTCTTTCCACTTGCTCTGCTAAGGTTTCCTCGGTACTCATGATCTCTCTTAGTTTAGGGAAGTCTTGACGTATTGGCTAGAGAACAGAGGGTCTTTTTCTCTCTATACATATATCATGTGGGAGCGTGTAATTTATAAATCCTTGTGAAATCTTTCTACGTCTTGTGTAACTTGGAAGATTCGTCTTGTGTAACTTGGAAAATTCGTCTTCTTCTCGTCGATTGGGCTGGAGTTATGGAAAAGAAATGGGATTGGAAAGAAATCAACATATTACAAAAAAAAAGAACTTTTTTTTTCTATTTTCTTCTCTAGGGATTTACATACCATTTCATTCATGAACATTCAAGGGTTCTCTCCAAGACCAAATTTTAGAAGAGGACCACAAAGAGTACACTTGAGGATCCTCTTTCAGGTCTAGGTGAGATAAGGGTTGAGACCAATATTCTTGGGTCTCTAAAGCATCCCAACTTAGACATTTATTATTATTATTAGAAAGTTCATCCTCCTCCTCCTCCTCCTCCTCATCGTCGCACGAGTTCTCCTGGGGAGATTCTTCCGCCTCCTCTTCGACAGCTTTGCACTCGGAGGGGTAACAATGTAATTTCCGGAAAACGTAACTACCCTCCATCAAATGGTATCGAAAATTTCTCACCTTGTTCTCGGCACAATCTTTTGGAAATATTGGTGTCGCGTGCATTTCGACTTGTTCCGCCACTCGGTTTTCCCTGGGATATAAAACTCGTAAACGGATCGCTGGCAGAGCTTGCTGAAAAATTCGGCTTTATCGTATCCATTGACGTAGATCACCTCCACATTTTCGGTCAGTATTTTCAGGATCGTAGGAAGATGCTCGTAGGAAAGACGACCCTCGGTCCATTGCAGGCCGTGTCGGTTATTTGTAGTCTGGTTGACCACAGCTTGATTGCGGGACGATAAGTCATCGTAATGGACAGGAGGGAGAAAAATCATGGATCCGCATAAGGTTAAATCGCAAGTGATGTAGCCCAGTTCTTTCAAGATGAAACATATATCTCCCGTCTTTGGATCATAACAATGAAAGTATTCCATGTCCAGAACAATGTAGGAATCTTTGAGAGGTTTGGCACTCAAAATGTCCATCTTCTTCAATTGAAGAAAAAAAGAAAACAAAATTCTCTCTCTCTCTCGCTGTGTGTCCTGAAGGAAAAAATGGATAGCGTTCTCTCGCCGTCTCCTCTTTTATATATATAGAGAGAGAAGGTTGCACGTGACAGGTCGTATGAATTCTGGGAAAGGTCACATTCGTATATATATATTTGTTTTTTGAATAATATCGTGCGTATCTCAATACACATCCATCATAATAATAATAATAAAGGTCACCTTGGAAAGAAAAAGAAATAAAAAAACATGGAACTCGTGCTCGACTTTGAAGGTTTCTACGATTCTCAAGGAGCCTTTATTGTGAAAGAATTGGCTTACGTCACATTGGACGGTACTTCTCGAGGGGTATTTGTTTTCAAACCCCCGTTTCCATGGCAAATGCTCACCGAGAAAGAAAAACGAACCGCTGTGTGGGCGAGTGATTATTATCACGGCTTGTCGTGGTACGAAGGAGAAATTCCGTACAGTTATTTTCCATGGGTGTTAACGATGTTGACGGAACCTTTTTCCATGATTTGGGTGCGAGGAGAAATGAAACGGCGGTTTTTAGAGAAATGGTTGCAAAGATCCATTTATTGCATTTCGGGATCGACGCAAGAGATTCTCAAATACAATGGGATCGAACACATGAATTGTCCTAACCGTACAAAAGGTTTTTTCCATTGCGCTCTACAAAAAGCGGTTCGGTATCATTATTATTTAAAGACACAGAGAAGAAATTCGCAAGGTCGATCCTGCACAATTCAATCTTGACAGAACTCATTAAAAAAATACATATATCACGTTACTTCTTCAACAGCATAGATGGTTCTGAAGCGAAACTTGGAATTTTGAAATAATAGATCAGGGAGAAATCATTCTTAAAAAAAATGGTAAAGTCTCGAATCGGCGGGGAGAAAAAAAAATTTCTCAGAGCTGAAATAAAATTCTCTCATGAAAAAAAAAAAAAAAAACTTTTCGTTAATTTTTATCATGTCTTTAGACATGATAAAAATTAATGACCCTCCCTTTTTGTCTGGGAAGGATGTCTCACCCTTTCTAAAAATAGACCATGACTCATCCTTTCGCTAATGGCAATCATTCCATGAATGAATCACGATTTGTTTTTCAAAAGAGTGAGACAACATTCCCAGACGAAAAGGGAAGAGGGTCGTTAATTTTTATCATGTCTAAGACATGATAAAAATTAACCAAAAGTTTTTTTTTTTTTTTTTTTTTGAGTTGTAGAATTTTTCTCAGCTCTGAAAATTTTTTTCCAGCCGACTCAAGACTTTACCATTTATATGTACGAATAGTCTTTGGATTATTTATTTATTTTCTTTTAAAAAGAAAAATTCTGAGCTAGACCTATCTATTGGCTTAACATTCTGGTCATAGAAACAGTCTAGAATCTCATTTTATTTTTCGAGGCTAATGCACGGGTTCTCCAATCAAAAGGGTTACTATAAAGGGATTGGTTTGAATGCATTTATCTGCAAATGTTGTAGGATTCTGTTGTTGAGAAGGGGGTATATTATTATTATTATGATGATGATGATGATTGTGGCAGATTCGTTTTCTACATGGAGGTCTAATCTCCTCCGAAGACCATTTCTGGGGATCGTCGATAGATGGTTTTTCAATAGGAATCGTTTCCCTCGGATCCTCAAGAGATAGAGGGGGGTCCTGTCTTGAGACATGAAGCGGTCTCTCCTCCTCCTCCTCCTCGAGAAGTCTTGAGAAAGGGAGAGGATTTTCGGTTCCCTTATTCTTGAGGGGTCTTGACAAATTGAGAGGTCCCTCCTCTTCGAAAGAGAGAGAAGTTTTGGTTCCCTTATCCTCGAGGGGTTTTGACAAATCGAGAGGTCCCTCATTTTCGAGGGGTCTTGATAAATGGAGAGGTTTTTCATCTTCGATGGGTCTTGAGAAAGGGAGAGGTTTTTCATCTTGGAGGAGGTTTGACAATGGGAGAGATCTCTCCTTCTCGAGGGGTCTCTCTTCCTCAAGGGGTTTTGAGGAAGGGAGAGGTTTTTCATCCTCGACGGGTTTTGACAAACGGAGAGGAATCTGAACAGGCTTCTCCTCATCCCCATCATTATCGAGGAGGATGAGGATAGGCTTTTGGAAAGGTTTTTTCTTTTTCTTCTGAACAGGCTCCTCTTGATGCTCGGGGAGAGGGATGGGGTAGTTGTTCCACCATTCTATTTTTTCTTGCTCGAGGATTTTTTCAAAAGTCGTGGCCTCTCTATGATGAGACGAACGAGGAGAGTCCTCGAGAAGAATATAATAGGTATTCTTCCCAGTCTTCTCGATCGAGAGAGGTTCGTGCAAACATTTATGCAACCATTCACTAAAATGAACGAGAATTCCTTTTGTCTTCTCAAGACGATCCATAATCCTATTCATTTGCGAGACGGTTAGAAAGTGGGACGTGTAAAAATATTTGGCTCGTTTCATTAACAAAATTTGTGCATCCAAAGGTGGAATGTCACGAGCCATCAACACGTTTTCGTCGGATAAAAATTCGTCCCGCATCTTTTGATAACTCCCCACGGTATAATAACCCGCACATTTTGAAAAATCGGAGGCTTTCAGGTAAACGACTCCTTGGATGATATAAAAGGAAAGATCAACATATTTATATTTGAAAGGAATACACGTAGTGAGCTGGGGATGCCTCCTCATGATCCACTTGGACAAAAATACGACTTTGGGGCTCTCCCCTTTTATTTATAGAGAGAAAGAGAGTGTGACCTTCCCTTCCCTCCTCCTCCTCTCTCCCTGCTTCCTCTATCTCTGGACGTCCTTGGATTGGAAAGGGTGACTTTGAAAAAAAAAAGAAGGTCATGGTTGGATAATTTTTTGTTTATTAAATTATTACTTTCACTTCCTCATTCCCACACACATTCATCTTTTTAAGAAAAGAAAAAGAGGTCATGGAGATAAGATTTCTTGGAAAGAAGAGAGAGAGAGAAACAAAAAAAAACAAATAAAACGGACGTCAAAGAGCCTCTATGTGTGTCTGTGTTTGTCTATATAGATATATAAAAAGACGAGAGTACTGGGCGAGATCATTTCTTTTCCATTGGGAGCCATGTCGCTATTAGACGTTTTTCCAACTCAACGGATTTCGAACGGGGAGGATTTGAAGACGCTAAAGCAAATCTCCAACTTGAAAATTTTTTTGGCGTGTCATTGTGCGACATTTATTCCGCATTTACCACCTCATCAAGCGATCGTTTCTTTCAACCAAGATGTCGAATCCTCCAACCTGCTCGTTCAGAATATATACAGAAATCTATTCGAATCGCAACAAACGATAGAGGAATCTCCCTTCTCTTGGAATCGGATGGATCGAGCTTTGAGACGGCCCATTCAAACAGACCGGCGATATACAGATCCGCGCACGAGTTTTCGGTGGAAGAATAGTTTTCTCACGAAACGATATTTTACGTTTGGAGTGAGAACGACGGCTGAGGACGAAGTTCATATTGTTCAAACCACAGCCGCTCCTCTCGCCTATTACGAATCATCGTCCCCCAATCTGAAGGAAAGAAGTTTTAAAGTCAGCGACAGGATGAAATATAAGAAATATATTCTAAGACCTTTTCAAAACTATGTCGTTCCCCCGAAAACGCAATATCTCATCGTCACAACCCAGAAGAGTCTCTTTCTCGTCGATCGGTGCTCGTACTCGCTTTGGAAACAATTGAAAGAGGAGATTTCTTTCCAATCGCCGATGATGTTTCAAGAAAAAGAAGAAGAAAACCCTCCGCCACCTTTACCCATCCCTTCCTTAGATGATAAGAGGAGCTGGACCAAACCGTTATTTCCCGAAACAAAATCGACCCGGCAACGGAATGAAATTGAAGTCATCACAATTGAAGATGAGGAGGAAGAAAAAAAATTACCTCTTAAAAAACGGTCGACTTACCGGAACCTACCTGGCGTGCAAGATCCGCTTCAGAATCCAGAAGCTTCTTCTTCTTCCCCGACTTGTTCAAACAGGCAACCTCTTTCGGACTCCTCACAGACAGAACCTCTTCTAGTATCCTCTTCTTCTTCTTCTTCTTCTCCTCCAACCTGTCCCGACAACGTAGAGGTAGAATGTCAGACGGGTCCACAAGCTTCAAAAAGTCCCGACATCGTAGAGGTAGAATGTCAGCCGGGTTCACAAGTTCCAACAGGTCCAGAAATCATGGAGGCAGAATCACAGCCGGGTAAACAAGTTCCAACGGGTCCAGAAATCATGGAGGTAGAATTGCAGCCGGGTCCAGAGATCCTAGATCCCTCCACTCATCCCAAAGAGACTCCAAGTGTTTCAAGACAGCCTTGTGAGGATCCAGCCCTTCCCGTATGGAATGATTATATGGACTTACAAAATTTGGTGCAACAGGAAGGAGAAAAAAAATAATCATACGGATGGGTGGGTCAAAGACTGTTTAGATCATTTAACCTCGAATGAAATTGAACTGTTATGGAATTGCATTTCTGAAATCACATCGGAAATGGGATAAAAACCAAAACAAAAAAAAATTTTTTTAATAACAAATGGGAGGAGGGTCATGATGTCAATTAAAAAAAATATTATATAGAGTCCAATCTTGGTGGTTCACTTCAGTTTTCCAGCATGAGGTGATCCACGTTTCCCGAAATATGGATCCCATTCCAAGAGAGATTGTGTAGAGCCTTCACTTCAGTTCTGTTTTTTTTTCCTACCAAGAGGAGAGGGTCCCCAAAGGGCTACCCATGTCCAAGGAGAGAAAGTGCAGAGCGTTCATTTCAGTTTTTTTTCCAAGTTTAGGGGAGGGAGGTCTCAAAATGACACCCCCCCATTTTCAAAGAGAGATAGTGTAGAGCGTTCATTTCTGTTTTTTTCCAAAGTTAGGGAGTTTTCAAATGGCTACCCATTTCAGAGAAAGACAGAGAGAGAAGGTGTAGAGCGTTCATTTCAGTTTTCCAACATTAGAAGGTCCCAAAATACCTTCTGAATTCAAAGAGAGATCGTGTAGAGCGTTCATTTCCAGTTCTCCAAGATCAGAAGAAGAGGGTCCGCTTTTCCCAAAAGGGCTTTCCGCATTCAGAGACAGCGAAATGCAGACTTCAGTTTTCTCCCTCCCCAAGAATAGAGGGTCCCAAAATGGCTTCCCATTTCAAAGAGAGAGGGAGAGGCGTTCATTTCCATTCTCCAAGATAGGGTCGTCTGCATTTTCCCCAAAATGGCTTCCCAATTCAAAGAGAGAGAGTGAAAGGGTGTGTAGAGCGGACATGTTCATTCTCCAAGATAGGGTCGTCAGCTTTTTCTCAAAATGGCATCTCCCCATTCAAAAAGAGATCGTAACCAATTTTTTCCAGTTTTTTCCAAGATGGGGGGGAGAAGAAAACATAGGATGGAATAACACGACACACAGAGAGAAAGAGAAAAAAAAACGCCATCTTGTCATTTTCTGATAGGGTACCGGTGTTCGAATACTTTTGTGACCGACTGTCTGATTATACTGGGAGAACCATAAAATCGGAAAAGCGATGGGTTTCACAGTTAACGAGGCAATCGAAGACAGACTGGGAAAGAGAGATCCTTTTTTTTAGCTGAGAAGCAGATTGCCCTGGAAATCCGTAACTCTGACCATATAATTTTTCCATAGACTCTTTGAACGGTATTCAGGAGACATCCTCCATGACGGAAAAAAAATCTCCCCTTCCCCTTCTAAATCGACTGGAAAGAGAATGAGGTGGAAGAGATCCATCCACGAGAGATCATACTCTTGAACGTCAGACAAATATGAAGTCGAATAGCTTAAACAAAAAGTGCTTGAAATGTCATCGAGTCTCGAAAATCTAGGCCTCTCTCTCTCTGAAGGAAATGAGAAAATGGGAATCTGCGTTTTTCTTCCTCAACGGCTGCCATTCATCTGAAGTGACACTCGAAATGCTTAAATAGATAAACGAGAATCCATTCTTAAAAAAAATGGCGCTGTGTCGTCAATTGGAGAATCGAGTCGGCTGGGAAAATATTTTGAGAGCCAGGAAAAAAAATTTTCTAACTCTATTAAAAAAAAAAAAAAACTTTTTGTTAATTTTTATCATGTCTTTAGACATGATAAAAATTAACTACCTTCGCCTTTTGTCTGGGAATGTTGTCTCACCGTTTCTAAAAATAGACCATCACTCATCCTTTCTAAAAAGAATAAAATTCCAAGAATGGGTTCTGGTCTATTTTTAGAAACGGAGAGACAACATTCCCAGACAAAAGGAGGGTAGAGTTAATTTTTATCATGTCTATAAGACATGATAAAAATTAACCAAAAAAATTTTTTTTTTTGTTTAGAGTTAGAGAAATTTTTTTTCCAGGCTCTCAAAATTTTTTCCCAGCCGACTCGATTCTCCATTGACAAGACAGCGCCATTTTTTTTAAGAATGAACTCTCGCTTATCTATTTAAGCATTCCCAGTTGGGCTTTAGATGAGTGTCAGCCGTTGAAGAAGAAGCATCCTGTCACTTGGGAGAGACATATTTTGAGGAGTCAACAAGTTGTGTGGACCGTTGAGATCGATTTTTCTCTTCCCATTGTGTGGACATTGTTGAGCGTTTTGTGAAGCTTTGAAAGAATGGAGGGGTTTTGATGGAGAATATTTCTTTTTATTGAATTTTTTAAAAAAGATTTAAGATTCACATTTTATAACAGGTTTTACATGGAAAGAAGGTTTTTCTTCTAGTTTGACGACTTCTTTTTCTTGGGAGATGTTTCTATTGGAAAGATGGAAGGAAAGACGATTCCCACATTGAAGAAGGTTCATGAGAAACTCGTACGGATCTTGGTTCTCTTCTCGAGCCGATATATCATACGGAATCCGGGACATGTTTTGCAATCGCTCCAGTTCCTCCTCGTATTTTTGCTTGCTCGCCAATTTCATTCGGGGACGAAACTGGTCCAGAATATACAATCCCTGGGGTTGAGTCACTCGAGAAAAAGCGACATATTGCTGAAATCGATTAAAAGGTCCGTGCATGTAAATTGCGATCGACGGAAAGGTGGCTCCTTGGGCTTTATGAGCCGTAATCGCTTCGGCTAACATCAAAGGAAACTGTTCGCGATAAAATGCGAGTGTTTTCGTCGAACAGGTGTCAATACGAATGGAGACGCGATCGATAGGAGCTAGACTATTCGAAAATTGCAGCCAGACACGCGTCACAACTCCGTCTTCATCCTGGTCTATTTGGTGTAGTGTTCCAATTGCTCCATTCATCCATCCTTTGGATCTGTCGAGCGTTTTAGTCAATTGATATCGCGCTCCTCTTTGTAAATGGAGGACGGATTCGAGATTCGCCATCTGAGATCGATGTAAATGTTGACTCCGTTTCATCATCCTCTTCCGCAATTTTTCGCTCTCGGAATAAATCACGTCTCGAGCCAGACACGAACAGTACGTCCCTCGGGATTGGAGACGTTTCATATTATAATTCTCTGCATCCTTGCTCGAAAAACAGAGAATAATAGCTTCGCGAGGAATTTCGTCGAAACTGCGAACGCGGGACTGGGAAAATGCCACATCGTCCGGTTCTAAAAAGTGATTTCTCGTTAAACGATCGAGTCTCTCCTCGTAATCCAGAGAAAATCGCATACATTCGACTAGTTCATAGTAGAGCGTGGATTGAGGCGTCCACCACCCTTCAGAATAAAAAATGGGCGTGTCGCGAATCGGTTGGAGCTGCTGCAAATCTCCGAATTTAATCATATGCACATTCCCAAACGGTTTATCCGGCACATGACACAATTGTCGAAGTTGCTGGTCGAGGCGCGAAAATAAATTGGATCCGATCGTGGAAACGTCATCCAAAATCACCATCCGTAAAGGAGCATACAGGGGTCTGTAATAGTCTAAAGTCTCTTGGGTCAGAGGTCGAACAAAAGTCCCGTTCATTTGAAGACGCAGGGCATGATGCAAAGTATCTCCCGTAATGTAAACCGCTCCTTGAGCACTAAGTGCGAGTTTGAGAACCGAGCACGCTTCGCTAAAAAGAGGCGTTCGAATCAGAGTTTGGTATAAAGCTTGGATCAGGAAAGATTTACCCGTTCCGGCAGATCCTTGCACAATAATATCCAGAGGAGGGGGACGTTTAGATTCAGGTAACGCGTAATAAGTGTACAAACGAACGAGAACGTAGATCAGGAAATTGTATTGCTCTTTATTACATTGTCGAATACATTTTTGATAGGCTTCTTCGGACCACATATCCTTATACTGCAAATTCGTATAGCTTTCCCACTGCTTGGGAGGAAGATGTTTCTTTCGCGGTCGGGAGTTCTTTTTAAGAACAGCATAACGTTCCTTTTGAAGTATTCGTTCTCGCTCTCGATTAGCTGAATTGCTTCGCCAGCGTCGTTTCTTTTCACGCATTCTTTCCCTAAGACGTTCTCTACTGGATAGGCTCATCGTGACACCACTCAAAAAGGTGAAGTGTGTGTATAGAAAATCACTTCCTTTAATTTATATACATATACTTTTTGAGGAGGAGGAGGGGTGTGTGTGAAATGACCTCGTCTCGAAACGAACCAATAGCACTTCGAGAAGACTTGGAACGAGATAGGTTTCTTAGAAAGAGAGAGAGCGACATAAAAAAAATATATAAAAAATCAGAATGATTTATCCGTCGACCTCTGGGCTAAAAGTAAACAAACAAAATTTGAAAAGGTCAAGGTGAACTCACTGAATTCATCTTAGAAATCAGATAAGAAAAAAAAATGAGGGTACCCATGTTTCCTCTTCAACAACATAGACTCATCTAAAACGAAACTCGGAATGCTTACACAAATAAACAAGAATCCATTCTTAAATAAAAAATGGGGACGTCTTGTCGATTGAGTCGGCTGAAAAAAATTTCTGTTACTCAAAAAAAAAAAAAAAAAAAAAAAAAAAAAAAAAAAAAACTTTTGGTTAATTTTTATCATGTCTTCTAGACATGATAAAAATTAATGAACCCCCTTTTTGTCTGGGAAGGATGTCTCACTCTTTCTAAAAATAGACCATCACTCACCCTTTCTAATAGCAACAATTCCAAGAATGAGTCATGGTTTGTTTTTTTCGAATGGGTGAGACATCCTTCCCAGACAAAAAGAGGGGACAGTTAATTTTTATCAAGACATGATAAAAATTAACCAAAAGTTTTTTTTTTCTTTTTTTTTTTTTTTCAGTCAACTTGGCTGGACAAGACATCTCCGGATTCTTTCTGGAATGGACTCTATGATCTATTTAAACATTTCGAGTTCCGAGTTTCGCTTCAGTTGAGTGTGAGCCGTTCAAGAAGAAGAAACCATCCTGTGACTGGAGAGAGAACTATTCCTTTTTCTATTCACCCATTGTGTTGAACCGTTCAGATATTTGCTTTTATTAATATTTTTTTTTCCTAACCCACCCGTCTTTAAAAAATAGAATAGTTTGAAAGGGTCAACCCATTTTATAGATATCAACCTCATACCCTCATCTCAAGGGGTCTCGAGTGGGAGGAAGGAAGGAGCAGGCGACGAGAACTAAGCATGTCTGTTTATCGAGTAGACGCATCGGGGAAAGAACGATACCCGACCGATCCCCAACATCCTCATTACGAATTATACGTTACGGATCCTGAAGGAAATCCTATCTTGGCTCGAGACGAAAACGGTCATGAGTATTACGCGGTAGATTTAAACGGAAACCAATACATTTTAGCTCCTCGACGGTATGCCCGAACGTCTTTTGGACGAGAATACTACCCGAAATTTCAAAATGGGGACGAGTATTCGCTTTATACGTCTGTTTTATTCCCTTATGCCAAAGACGAATCGGGGCATGAAATGTATCCTAAAAAGGCGGATGGAGTCGAATATTGTTTAACGGCCGGCGATCGAATTCGTTATGCTCGCGATGCTTGGGGAAACGAGTTTTATCCTCGAAGAGCGGATCAGCAAACGGAATACCTCTGTGAAGAAGTGGGGTATGCGAAAAGAGCCGACGGATCCGAAACGTATCCTAAATTTTATATCTACACTTCTGGTTAAGATCTCTCTCTCTCTCTCTCTCTATCGAAAGAGAAGAAAATAATAAAGAGTGTGTTACTGCAATGGAGCATTCTGACGCGGAACCTGTTTCGTATTCCATTTGGTGTGTGAAATGCCGAACCAAGACCGATACGGTCGACGTCCACTATCGCATGTCGAAAAATCGACGGCCGATGGTCACGGGAAAATGTCAAGCGTGTGGAACCAAGAAACAACAGTTTATTACAAATGCTTCCGTTCCACCTGGAATTCAGTTCCTGGATGAGGAGGAAGAAAAAGGAAAATGTTCCGAGTAAGAAGAAACAAGTATATTCAAATCAAAAATTGGAAAAAGATGGATCTTACTATTATCTGCTCTCCTAAAGCGGGTGGTTCACCTTTACAGTTTGGCATACAGACGGATTCGCATAATCCGGTTCCAAGATTCGTGAATTTTCCTCAACCGGCAACTCCACCCTTAGATACTTCTTCTTTGAATGAGTTTTCTAGCATTCTGAAAGAATATCTAAACGTCGTGAGAGAATTGATTCTTCCCCTGCATCGAAATGTTGAAGAAAAGAGCTCTGAATGTGGAAGCAAGGACACGGATCCAAAGCCAAATTCGGAGGGTTGAAAGGGATAGGTGAAAGTCCATTATTAAGAAAAAGAAACAATGGTCATATCATGTCTTGTCGATCGAGTCGGCTAGAAAAAATTCTTTAGAAAAAAAAAAAAACTTTTGGTTAATTTTTATCATGTCTTAAGACATGATAAAAATTAACTCTCTCTTCTTTTTTGTCTGGGAAGGATGTCTCACCCTTTCTAAAAATAGACCATCACTCACCCTTTTTCAAGGCAATTATTCCAAGAATGAGTCATGATCTATTTTTAGAAATGGTGAGACAACCTTCCTAGACAAAAAGGAGGGACAGTTAATTTTTATCATGTCTAGAAGACATGATAAAAATTAACCAAAAGTTTTTTTTTTTTTTTATCATTTAGAAAATATTTTCCAGAGCTCTGAGAATTTTTTTTCCCAGTCGACTCGATGATCCAAACAACAAGACATCCAAAATTTTTTCTAGAAGAAACTCTCGCTTCTCTATTTAAACCCCTCGCGTTTCCAACTTCAGATCCGTGTGTGCTGTGCACTCAACCTAGAATTGCGCTTCTCCTCCCTCCTGGAAAGAGTCTTTTTTTCTTAGCTCTTAGCATTTTTTCTCAGCTTCATTTCCATTCTCCAGGTTTCTGTCTCCTCCTTTCCGTTAACACTGCAAAATTTCTAAATTTCTTAGCACTCGGAGCTTGGAAATCTGTCATCAAAAAAAACATGACATAGCTCTGGTTTTAAGGAGTCGGTTTAGATTCGTCAGGGTCATGGCTGATTTTCCATGACGGCTCTCCAACCTCAATATTAGAGTTTGAAAGGAATAAGATAAAAAAGTTCGTCTTAGATATCCAACGAAACGTAAAAAGAGCGACGAGGATCTAAAAAAGCTACGACCCTTTCCAGAAGGGGAGGGAGCAATGGATATTCAGGTGAGTCCACAGCATGAACTGCACGAAAATGAAACGACTTCCGCAGATAACAGAATGTTCTAGATGTCTCTCGTCGATCAAGTCAGTTGGTAAAATTTTTCTAAGAGTTGAGAAAAATGTTCGCATACCTTCACAGAAATTCTTTCCAGGAGGGAGAAGTGTGTATCCAGGTCGAATTCACAGCACAGACTGAACTGAAGTTGGAAACACGAGTGGCTTAAATAGAGAAGGGAGAGTTCCTTCTAGAAACAATTTGGATCTGTCTTGTTTGGATCATTCAGTCGGCTGGGAAAAAATTCTCAGAGCTTTGGAAAAAATTTCTGAGTGATAAAAAAAAAAAAAAAAAAAAAAAAACTTTTTATTAATTTTTATCATGTCTTCTAGACATGATAAAAATTAACTCTCTCTTCTTTTTGTCTGGGAAGGATGTCTCACCGTTTCGAAAAACAAACCGTGACTCATTCTTGGAATAATTGCCATGAGAAGGATGAGTTTTTGTTTCGTTTTCGAAACGGTGAGACATCCTTTCTTGACAAAAAGAGGGGACAGTTAATTTTTATCATGTCTATAAGACATGATAAAAATTAACAAAAAGTTTTTTTTTTTTTTTTTTTTTTTTTTAATGTTCAGAAATTTTTTCTCCCCCTCCAACCAACTCAATGGACTAGACGATAAGTTTTTAAGAATGGACGTTTTGTTATTTATGCAGATATTCCGAGTTTCGAGTCAGGTAAATGCGCGCTCACCTTAGATTGGATTCCCTTCAGACAGGTCTAGAGATTGGATAACCCATCAAGAATTTTTCAACAGGTTTTTGGAAAAAAGAAATCGTCAAGAAGTGAGTATTGATTTTGATATTTTCTTTTCAACCTTGGGTCAGTTTCTAGTACATTCCTATACTAATTCCATTGTATTTAAAAAAAATAATGTCAGCACGGACTGATCTGACCCGAAACGCTTGCCCATCCAGTTGGCTGCTGGAGGGAGGGAAAAAAAAAGAAATTTGTTTTGAAGAATATGTCAATTCTTTTCTAAAAATAGATTTCTAAGAAAAGAATGAACCTTTGTTGGAGATCTATTTTTAGAAACATGTCTAGACAACATGTTGACAAGAAAAAAAAATTCTTTTTTTTTCCTGAGAGTGAAATGATTTTTTTCTTTCCACCCACTTTTCTTATTCTTTGGGAGGAACGAAGAACTTCCCTTCCCCCCCCCCGCCTTTTTTCCTCTAGTATTTATATAGATCCGAGTTTTTCTGCTTACAGGGTTCATTCTCGTTCTTCCTTCTCAACCGAGCAAAACTAAAATGTCTACCGATGCCGTTGCAGTTCTACCTACCCTGGTGGAAATCACGCCCGTCTGTCATCTCGATGTAGCTGATCAATGGGAACCTCTCTCCCGTTTCGAAGAATGGTTTCGGGACCCGGAGCGTATGGAACAAATCGTCCAAGAAACCATGTGCTATTTATCCTGTTACGATGGAAAAATCCTGCATTATTTTTCGTCCATCGAAGTTTTCAAGCATTTTGCTTTCCAATCGATGATGGAGGCAGGAACCTTTCGCTTACACGCTTATCTGCGATGGGAAAATGTGATCGCCGTCGATGCTGGAACTTTTTTAAAACTGTTTTACGTTTCACCCGAGTGGGTTCATATTCTTCAAACCGGAGAAGCTTCTATCCGTCTTTATGGATGGGAAATGGAATCAGAAGCCGACGGGTATCGTATGATTCCCTATCGACTGCGAGCTCGCTCCGTGTACACGGACGTTCACGGACCTCTTTACTACCAACTCCAATTTCATGACAAGACGGTGTTTGCCGTAGACGCCCTCTCCAGGAAGAAAATGGAGCCTTTACGAGCGTTGCATCCTGAACAGCATTTCCAATTCCCTGCTCGCGAGGAAGAGAGGAGAAGGAAAAGATCCAGAAGGAGGAGACACCTAAAGAGGTACTAAAAAGAAGTCGGAAGGTAGAAGCATATTTGTTTTTTCATTAACGGAAAAAAAAACTGTGGATCATTCTTTGTATATTTCTTGGGAAAAAAAGAAAAGACTAATAGTCATAATAGAGGGAGTTAGGAGGGACCCTATCTATATATATAGCTCTCTATATAAATCGGAAGCGTCAATAGGACGGTCCACCGAAAACAATCTACCTTATCTTTCTCAGAGCAGAGTGCAAGAAAGGCCAAGATGCGTGGACTCATTGGAAGCAAGAATTCGAGTGGTTTAAATAGATAAGTGAGAAAAGATTTTGAGAGGTGTTGTTTTATGGATGGAGCTGGCTGGGAAAAAAATTGGCAAAGCTCAGAGAAAAATTTCCTGAATTAAAAAAAAAAAAAAAAAAAAAAAAAAAAAAAAAAAAAACTTTTTGTTAATTTTTATCATGTCTTATAGACATGATAAAAATTAACTCTCTCTTCTTTTTGTCTGGGAATGATGTCTCACCATTTCGAAAAATAGACCATCACTCATCATCCTTTCTAAAATAATAGAATTTCAAGAATGGGATATGTTCTATTTTTCGAAACGGTGAGACATCATTCCCAGACAAAAAGAAGAGAGAGTTAATTTTTATCATGTCTATAAGACATGATAAAAATTAACCAAAAGTTTTTTTTTTTTTTATATAACACGAAATTTTTTTCCAGAGCGCTGAGAAATTTTTTCCAGTCGACTCACTTATCCAAAGAAGACATCTAAAATTGTTTCTAGAAGGAGCTCTTATTTTTTTCTATTTAAGGAACTCGAGTTTCGGCTTCCCATCAGTTTGTACTGTGCATTCAACCTGGATACCCATTTTTTGGAGATAGGGGGGGGGGGAAACTTTCGCAGTTTTTTTTCTGAAACCCTCTATGGATCAGAGAATCTCACACATATCCTCCTCCGTGGATCGAAATGGACTGACCGCCACATCTGTTTTAGATAATAGTTTTGAATTTTCCACCTCCTCCCCAAGATTGGACTATCTCAATATTTTTTTTAAAGAAAAACGAAATTATTTTTTATGATTATTCTACAATTTTTAGTTTTCCCCACTCCTCTTTAAGAAGAATAAAAACATAAAGCACATTGAAACAGTTCCGATAAATTTTGAAACTGAAAGTCCATCACCTTGTTCTGCACGGGACTAAAATAAGTTTCCCCGGTCTGAGAATCTTCTTGGATTTGAAGAGGTTCTCTCATCACACTCTGAAGCCAGGTCGAAAAGAGGAGAACGTCTGGACCCAAATCGTTGAGGAGTCTTTCCAGGGAATCGAAGGTGATAAAAGGGGTATAGCGGAGAATCCGGCTGGGGCGGTCCGACGTATCAATCCAGAGATCCGTCGTTAAGGATCGGTAAGGGCGAAAAGGGGCTCGAGAGATCCATTGCTGAAGGGTCCGTTGACTTTTCGAACTCATCCAAGTCCCTTGCTGGGAAAGGCAAGTCACGAGTTCCGATCCTCGAAAATAGAGCGTGCCCGACCCCAAGTAAAACGTGAGGGGAATTGTCTTGGCGAAACGGAAACGAATCGCAAGGGAAAAAGACTCTCGCCGTAACCACTCCATGGCATTTGGTTTTCTCTCTCTCTCTTTCTCCTGAGGATGAGATGGAAAAAAAAAGAAAAGACAACTTTTCTCTCGGTTTCTTTTATATATAGGAAGAGAGAGGGGAAGGAGTGTTCTCGAAAAGACTCATGGGAAATTTCCTCTTCTTCTTCTTCTTTTTGGGGTAGGTGGGAGGAACTCGTTTTTTTTTTGGCGGAGAGAATGCGTCGGATGACATCCCGAGACATTTAAAAAAGAATAGATAGGATGGATTCTTCAAATGGGAAATGCGGGGTGGCTAAGGGATCTTATTTTAAAGAATATTATTACCATTCTTCGAGGGTGAGACGTCTTACCATTAAGTCAGGTAATCCGAGATGATGAGCATTCCTTTTGACATGCCTCATATGTTTTCTAATAGTTATGTAACATAAATTTTCCAGGCTAAGAATACGTGGTTCAACAGCATAATTGAGTAACCGCATATTTTCCTCTTCCAATTTTCCATTTTTTCGCCAGCGTTCTAAAACGGTTTTGGGATCGCAACACCGGACATTCGCACCAGCAAGCAACAACATATCCACGATGAGTTTGCATCGTAATTGACAGGCATAGTGTAAAGGGGTAAAACCAAAAATATCATGTTTGTTCATGTCGCATCCAAGAAGAATCAGTTGCCGAACGATATCATCCATTGAGAACAAAATAGCGAAATGTAAAGCATTTCTTTTCGTTAATCTGTGTTCATAAAAAACGGGTGGTTCCGCGTTTATTATTAATTTTGTGAATATCCATTGATGAAAAATGTTAGAAAAACTCATATTCAATTCAACTCTATTAAATTTACGCGTAGCTTCTTCGATAGATAGGTAGGAGATATCCTTAAATTCTTCACTGGACGGGGTTCTTGAGAAGAGAGGGTAGAACCATGTTGGAGAGCACACACTCATTCTAAAAGGAAACATGGATTGAACTAAAGCGAAACTCGGAATACTTAAATAGATGAGCGATAGTCCGTTCTTAAAAAATTGGATGGTTTTGTCCATCGAGTTGGCTGGGAAAAATTTCTGAAACCCAAGAAAAAAAATTTCTAAACCTTGAAAAAAAAAAAAAAAAAAAAAAAACTTTTGGTTAATTTTTATCATGTCTTAAGACATGATAAAAATTAAAGACATGATAAAAATTAACTCTCTCTCCTCCTCCGTGGATCGAAATGGACTGACCGCCACATCTGTTTTAGATAATAGTTTTGAATTTTCCACCTCCTCCCCAAGATTGGACTATCTCAATATTTTTTTTAAAGAAAAACGAAATTATTTTTTATGATTATTCTACAATTTTTAGTTTTCCCCACTCCTCTTTAAGAAGAATAAAAACATAAAGCACATTGAAACAGTTCCGATAAATTTTGAAACTGAAAGTCCATCACCTTGTTCTGCACGGGACTAAAATAAGTTTCCCCGGTCTGAGAATCTTCTTGGATTTGAAGAGGTTCTCTCATCACACTCTGAAGCCAGGTCGAAAAGAGGAGAACGTCTGGACCCAAATCGTTGAGGAGTCTTTCCAGGGAATCGAAGGTGATAAAAGGGGTATAGCGGAGAATCCGGCTGGGGCGGTCCGACGTATCAATCCAGAGATCCGTCGTTAAGGATCGGTAAGGGCGAAAAGGGGCTCGAGAGATCCATTGCTGAAGGGTCCGTTGACTTTTCGAACTCATCCAAGTCCCTTGCTGGGAAAGGCAAGTCACGAGTTCCGATCCTCGAAAATAGAGCGTGCCCGACCCCAAGTAAAACGTGAGGGGAATTGTCTTGGCGAAACGGAAACGAATCGCAAGGGAAAAAGACTCTCGCCGTAACCACTCCATGGCATTTGGTTTTCTCTCTCTCTCTTTCTCCTGAGGATGAGATGGAAAAAAAAAGAAAAGACAACTTTTCTCTCGGTTTCTTTTATATATAGGAAGAGAGAGGGGAAGGAGTGTTCTCGAAAAGACTCATGGGAAATTTCCTCTTCTTCTTCTTCTTTTTGGGGTAGGTGGGAGGAACTCGTTTTTTTTTTGGCGGAGAGAATGCGTCGGATGACATCCCGAGACATTTAAAAAAGAATAGATAGGATGGATTCTTCAAATGGGAAATGCGGGGTGGCTAAGGGATCTTATTTTAAAGAATATTATTACCATTCTTCGAGGGTGAGACGTCTTACCATTAAGTCAGGTAATCCGAGATGATGAGCATTCCTTTTGACATGCCTCATATGTTTTCTAATAGTTATGTAACATAAATTTTCCAGGCTAAGAATACGTGGTTCAACAGCATAATTGAGTAACCGCATATTTTCCTCTTCCAATTTTCCATTTTTTCGCCAGCGTTCTAAAACGGTTTTGGGATCGCAACACCGGACATTCGCACCAGCAAGCAACAACATATCCACGATGAGTTTGCATCGTAATTGACAGGCATAGTGTAAAGGGGTAAAACCAAAAATATCATGTTTGTTCATGTCGCATCCAAGAAGAATCAGTTGCCGAACGATATCATCCATTGAGAACAAAATAGCGAAATGTAAAGCATTTCTTTTCGTTAATCTGTGTTCATAAAAAACGGGTGGTTCCGCGTTTATTATTAATTTTGTGAATATCCATTGATGAAAAATGTTAGAAAAACTCATATTGAATTCAACTCTATTAAATTTACGCGTAGCTTCTTTGATAGATAGGTATCCTTAAATTCTTCACTGGACGGGGTTCTTGAGAAGAGAGGGTAGAACCATGTTGGAAAGCACACACTCATTCTAAAAGGAAACACGGATTGAACTAAAGCGAAACTCGGAATGCTTAAATAGATGAGCGATAGTCCGTTCTTAAAAAATTGGATAGTTTTGTCCATCGAGTTCGCTGGGAAAAATTTCTAAGTCTAAAAAAAAAAAAAAAAAAAAAAAAAACTTTTGGTTAATTTATATCATGTCTTAAGACATGATATAAATTAACTCTCTCTTCTTTTTGTCTGAGAATGATGTCTCATCCTTTCGAATATGTTTCTAAAAATAAATTTCCAAGAAAGAAATGAGTCATGTTCTATTTTTAGAAGCATATCGAGACAACAGGTTATCAACATCATTTGAAAAAGAGGGTATAGTTAATTTTTATCATGTCTAAAGACATGATAAAAATTAACAAAAAGTTTTTTTTTTTTTTTTTTTTTTTTTTTTTAAGGATAAAAAATTTTCTGAGAGAAATATTTTTCCCAACGACTTATCTTTTTTACTCCTACCTACTTTCATTCCCCCCCTCTCACTCTTTCTCTATATAAACGATTGTAGAAGGAATCGCGGCTCATTTTTTTGAGCAGATAGGTCGAGAACAGATGGCTACGGGAGACTTAATCATGACGTGTGAAGACGATAATGAACCCTGTTTGGACTTGCAACCTTCTTCGCCTTTATATGAATGTGTTTCTTCGGAGAATGAGTATATCACGTCGTGGTCTGATATATCGCCAACTCCTTCTCCTCCACCTGTCCGCCGTAGGATCAAAAAGAAGAAACCTAATCCAATTCGTGATACTCCTTCTCTGAATTTCAATCCACCGTTATCGCCCATTTCGTCTTCTTCCTCTCATTATTCAGAAATAATGGACCAATCCTCTCCACCACACATGCGTTCTACAATCGAAGAAGATCTTCCCTCCTCATCTCATTCTACTTCTTCTACTAAAAAAAAGAAATATCGAACTGAAATTCATCCGAGTGTCATAGGTGTGCTGGCCATCACGTCTGATGGATACACTCTGACAAACAGTGTCCGGTTTGCCTCTAGAGACATGAAAACGTATCGACCGCATACCAAATGGATTCAGCAATTGAATGAGGATCTGCGAAAACTTCATATTCAAAGACTGTATGTCGCGAATGAACATTGTCGAAAAAAAATTTATCAATTGCTCCGTGTTGAATCTGTATGGACAGTAAGCTATAAACCTTCTCGTCGTCCACAGCAATGTGAGTATTGTGGAACGAAATATTGTCATCGATTTATGGCTATGATCGCCCTGCAACAAATAGTGAAATATGGTGTCAATAAATATATTCATTGAAGAACCAAATGAAGTGTCTTTTTTTTTTTTTTTTTTTTTTTTTTATAGATGATTAGTATTTTGTTCAACCTCCTCTATGTTCTATGACAGATGCAATTCGTCGAGGCATGGACGCGATTAATGTTTCAAAATAAGTTTCTTCCAAACTATAGAAAGCATCGCGGACCAAGTCCCATAATTCCAATCGGTTTCGAGCTACCCGATTCGATAATCGACGTTCTAATTCCGCCCAAACATTTTCGACGGGATTCAAATCAGCTCCTTTAGGAGGCCAGTCTTCGACCATAGGAATTTCATGTTCTCGAATCCATTGTGTGACGCGTAAACTCGTATGGATCGGAGAGAGATCGTGCATAAACAAGAGACGGTGTTCGGTGATCAAAGGGTTTAAAGAAACATCGGGGGGTTGACTATGATCGAGAAGCACCGGCTCTAAAATATTAGAGAGGTAATAGTCGGCATTTAAATGCTGGATCCCGATTCGACGGATTTGGTTGGGAAATTTTCCGCTCATGCACATCCAGACACTGAGATTAAAATGACCGGAACGTTGACGGCCTTCTAACGCAGAAGAAAAATAACGTTCGTCTTGATAACGCAGGACCTGTCGAGGCCGCCATACGCGAATAGGACCGTACCCGATCGAACTGAATACTTTCTCGTCGGAAAATATAATCCGGGACCAATCGTCGACCGTCCATTCCGCACGCTGAGAAGCAAAGTCGTAGCGTCGTTGACGATGAATCTCCCGCAAATAATCTTTTCGGACGGGGATGCGCGACACTAATCCTTTTTCTTTTAATCGTCGACGAACCGTTTGAGCGGTGCAAGGCACTTGTAATCGACGACCAATATCCGTCGCGGGTAAAAAGGGATCACCCGTCGACATTTCAAAAATACGTTGATCCATTTCTTGGGTCGTGGCTCGAGGTCGGCCGGATTTGTGTTTGGTTTGATAGTTCTCCTCATTTTCCGAGGAGCGGGAGATCCAATATTGAACTGTGGAAGGAGCGACATTCAAGTGTCGAGCAATTTGACGAACCGTTTGCCCTCGTTCATAATACGAACGACGAATTTCCCGTCTTATTTCAATAGGTGTATACGGCATGATAAGAATAAGAATAATACAAGTAGGATCTTGGTTACCATGTTCCTTGATTTCATTTCAACGTGTCACGGTCCCGATAAAATCGTAGCAGGTGTCAATGGTCAATTGCAGTGCACGGAATGTGATCAAATTCAAGATGCGTATGCTTTTATTTTACGAGCGTCCTTTCCTGATGACAGTGATCCGTTCTTATCAGCTCGTCTAGCTCGAGAATATGCGAATTGGACGGGAGATTTGAACGTACCCTGCACATTTCCTCTCATAGGGATTCCTGGTATTTTACCGATCCGTAATGTTTCCGTCACGTTACATATTTTATTAAACGGGATTCGATTATTACAATGCGTGAATGCCCCTTTTCGATCCCAGGCCGAACCTTTTGAATCGTATGAATCGCTCGAACGGTTCATGATCGAATACATGGACGAATACGCCCAGCATATTGAAAAAATCGCCAATGAAGAGAATCACTCCCAAGTCGATAAAGCGGCTCTGCGCGCTCTTTTCACCAACATGAAATCACTCATGGAAAATGTCCATCAAGACGAGGACCAACCTTTCAATTTCTTAAGTTATTATCACAAAGTCCTAGCTCCCTATGTAAAAATATGTGACGGCGACGATGCTTCGTTCCTTCTACCTCCTACTTCCAAGGATGTTGAAAAGGATCCCGCTTATCAATTATGTTTGGAAATGAAAGCCTCGAATCAAATTCGGGCTCGTTATTCTCCTTACACGACCCTATTTGATCTTGTGCACGTCATGATTTATTGCAATTTATGCCGGAACGAACTCAACGTGGTGGCGAATTTCGTGTTTGAGTTTGGAGTTCGCATTTGTCGTCGCCCCTTCTTCTTCAAAGAATCGTTCTTGACCCAGCAATTGCGAAAACTGGTCACTTCTCAAATTACGTACCATCGGAATACAGAATTCTACTACCTCCTTCGAGAGATTCAACAAGGCGGCACGTGCGATGCCTTATCATTAGAATTTATTGAAAAAATGAGTCGAATCGAAACCTTTTTAGCGAAAGTGTTCCTAGGAAAAGCGGATGATCGAATAAAGCAGTTTGCGTTCAAACAAAATTTCCCCTACGTCCTGTTTGTTCCGAAAGAAGACGAAGAAACGACGAAAAAAGCCACCCAAATTGATGAGTACCTCGGATATCTTTTCGGGACCGGGTTTATTATTTCAAAGCTCAAAGGTAAAGGATTAGTGAAAGGTTCGATCGCGACGGGTAAGAAATTTTACCGTCTTGTACAGAAAGTGGCCTTGAAAATACGCGAATTTGAAAAATCCGACGAAGAAATTTTCTGGACGATGGAAATGGTGAAACTGTTCTTATGTTCCGACGGGTATATGGAAAAAGAATTGAGAATGTTACTCAATGTAGCGACGAAGGAATCTCAAGTTCCCTCTCGTCAAGAAATATGTCAAGGAGGAGGAGGAAGAAGAAACGAAGATGGCGAAGAGATGGATATGTCATAATCCAGTAAATCATTGGAAAAAATGGCAGACGCAGAGGAAGAAATCTGTGGAATTTGCTTGAAGGCCTTCAAAGAAACGAAACGCCATAAAGTCTACAATCTCGATTGTGAGCATTCCTTTCATATTAAATGTATAAAGAAATGGATTCAAGAGTATGGTAAAAAGAAATGCCCGACCTGTCGGACTCGTATCAGCCAGGATGATATGCTCTATTTTACCAGCGGAACATTGCAAATGGAACATTTAAGAATAGATTCGGATGAAGAGGAGGAGGAGGAAGAACCAGAGGTGGAAGAACCGCCAAGGCAACGACGAAGACGAAGACCCGAAGAAGAATTAGTCGATCTGGGAGGCCATGGTCTCATTTTTTCAGGGCCTAGTACCAGTCAAACGAGACCCAGAAGACAGAGAAGAGAAGATTTAGTGGGAGATTATGCTTATATGGATACACCTAGACAAAGTTCACCTACCTCAGATGATGAAGAACGGGAAGTCAATCCTTATTTTGGTCGACCGAATGCATTTTGGAGAGAAATGAGACGACAAAGACGAAGTAGAAGGAATTAGATGATTCTTAAAATAAAAATAAAAACAGTAAACAAAAATGGAAAAGTAAGACTGATGACTGCTGTATAATATTTTGTTATCAACAGATCCATCTCCTATACATTGTTATATCAACAGATCTATTTCCAAATGGAAAAGTAAAACCGACCGACTGTTGAAAAATATTTCTCAAAAAAATTTGATAGTAAAAAAAAAAAAAAAAAAAAAAAAAAAAAAAAAAAAAAAAAACTTTTTGTTAATTTTTATCATGTCTTTTAGACATGATAAAAATTCTTTTTATTTTGAATACCTTCTTTTTTATTTTGAATGATGTCACCTTTTCTAAAAATAGATTTCTAAGAATGAATCATGCTTTTCTTGGAAATTTATACTTAGAAACATGTCTAGACAACATGTTGACATCATTCCAAACAAAAAGGAGGGTAGAGTTAATTTTTATCATGTCTAAGACATGATAAAAATTAACAAAAAGTTTTCTTTTTTTTTTAATATCACATTAGATTTTTTTGAGAAATATTTTCCACCAGTCGGTCGGTTTTACTTTCTTTTTTTTTGGAGATGTTGATAACGATATATAAGTCGATATATAAGTTTCACTCACTGGGTTCTGATTCATTCGTTTTCGCCTTTGCTTTCACGAGATATCGAGACCGCTTCAGCATTTCGAAGGAAGCTCCTTTGATGTTATACTGTTTCTTCAATCGTCGCTTTAGATTAAATAAATACTGGTAATGATTTTTTCCAAATAGTTTGGATGGAGGAGCATTGAAAAGAAACTGGAATAACTTTATCTGATTTGGATCCTTATAGACTTCTAAAGATTTAGACGCAAACGCTTTTCGTTTCTCTGGATCATCGTTTAGATAGCCCAAGATGTGAATCATCCTCAATTCCGTTTCTAATAGTAATAAGACTATCAGCGACAGTTCATCTGTTTCATAATTGGAGAGACAGTGATTACGGATTTGATTCATCTGCTCTGCTGTAAAAAGTTGGTGTTTTCGACGACGAGGTTTCTTGACCACCACCTCATCTGCAGAAGGTAAGAACCATTTTCGTCGAATAGCATTTAAAGCATTTGAAATATATTTCGCGGAACGTTGTTTCTGATCGATAAGATATTGGTGATATTCTTGAAGTGTTTCGGTATGATTTAGATCTTTATGCATTTGTAAACACCAAGTTTCATATTGATTTTCATAAATAGAGTAGACTAATTTACTAGTTTTTGAGGGAGACATGATGCTTCTTTTATTTTTGGTATAATGAAGAACTCTTACTTATTTATAATTTTTTTAATAGGTTTTGAATCAAAAAAAAATTTATAATAAGAAGAAGAAACAGTAGAAACAAAATGGCCGAATGTTGTCCAATTTGCTTAGACGAACTCATTGCCGAAGATGTAGAAACCATTTCTACTTTAACGTGTCAACATCAGTTCCACACGAAATGTATTGACATTTGGAGAGAAAAAGCATTGACGTGTCCTGTCTGCCGAGAACCGTTTGAAGATGTCCTGCAGAAATTAACTTCTATGTTTCTCCCTTTGCGACGTTCTTTTTTATATGATGTAATTTACGATTATGAAAACCGCATCAGGTTTTCAGACGATGAGGCTGATTTAGATGATTTACTCATGTATGAATTATTGGGACCTTGGGAAACTTCTGATGAGGAAGAGGAGGAGGAAACAGAATCAATCGAACCTGAGGAAGAAAACCAGTGTGAGTAAGAGTGAGGAAACTAATTGAGACTGGAAAAAGGAATCGAGACCATAGATGGGTTTGAGTAAATTAGCCGATGACGGATGTAGGGATCGGACTCGAACCGATGGAATGGATTGGGACTGATATTCATCCCATTTCTTTAATCCCATCCGAAGATTTAAAGCCAATGACTTTTTCATATATTCGGAAAGAAGGAATCGCCAGGTTTTGGGACGATACTTTCCAACAATCTCGAGAGCGTTTAACATGCTGAGATAGCATTCTTGAGCTGTCCGACACAGTTTCAAATGAAAGACAACATCCATTTCATTCTCGACTTGCTTCCACCATCTCCCAGTTTGATATTTCCTTGGGTACAGCACTTCATTGTGTGGATATATTTCAGCCTCATCTTCGATCCACGGTTTCATGGTACTGGAAGGAAGGTCGTAGGAATCGCCTAAATGATAATTCAGTAACTGACAATTAGATAAATTGAGATGAAGATGGCTCGTGAAAACAATGAGACGATCGGCATAGGCTGGTTTGACCACCGAGTCTCCAAAATTCGGTTCGATCCAGATGAGAAGATCGCAATGCGTGCCGTCGCATTCGTAAGACGGATCTAACCCGCTGACGAACCAATCGTTGGAATCGTCGAGAAGAATATGGACCGTTTTATGATGTCGAACAAAAAGGGTTTCCAAATGATAGGATAAGAGGGAAGGATGCCTTCCTAAATTACCTAATACAACGGTCACGGGTGCGTCTTGACATTTCTTGAAAAGATCTTGAATGGAACCCATGCTGGTTGTTCCGCATACTTGATTCCCGAGACGAGTCAGAAAAGATCGCATGCTTCTTTATTTTTTTAACGCAGCTCGCATATATTCTTGATCTTTCTGGAATTTCGATTCAGGATAAGGTGGCTTTTGAAGACTGGCATTCACTTCATTATGAAATTGAAACCAGACGTGGGCAAAGTGTTCGCCTAAAAACCGTTCTTTATACGTTTTGAGTTTGGATAAGTAATGATACACACAAATCCCGCATCGGAGAGTTCGATATAAAGATTCTGTCACAAAGTCTCTCCAAAGAGTTTTCGCGAGACGAATATCCTCGTCCTGCTCGTCCTGAACTGAAAACGCTTCGGCCATCCAATGTAAAAGCCGCCAGTAATAAGGACCAAAGACCAACGTGTTGTGGTAATTGATGTGATGAAAATAATCTTCGGCTGAAAAAAGTTGTGGGGATACGGAAATGCCGATCCGGGTCATCAAGTCTCGAATCGCCTGACTTTTCCCCTGGAGTAATTCAATCACCGCTTCGTCTAAAAAGAAAAAGTATTCGCTCTTCCATCGAATACGGTACAGGAGCGTTAAGACGCAGTACGTAGTCAATTTAAAGAGTTGAATCCAACTGTATTCGCCTACCCAAGCTCCAGGTCGTAGAAACGTCCGTCCCCATTTATCTTGGTTCATTAAATTGGCCATGAATAATAAATAGGTGACGACGACTTCATCTAATCGTTGTTGGGGCTCTTCTTCTCGGAAAGCGGTCGTAAAGTGGGTGACGTCGATACCCGGAGGAGGAGGTGGAGAAGAAGGGGTTTTGAAGTGTAAAAGTTCATGAACTTTATGAGCCACGAACGGTGAAACACGAGCCTGGCTTTCTTGGAGTTCGTTCGAAACGATCGGTTCATCTTCTAAATAAGTTCGTTTTAAACGTTTAAAGGTTTGAGCATCCATTCTCTTTACTTAAACCACCATTGACGAAAACGGCAATACCAATCTCCCACGTCTTTATTTTGCACCAAACTGCCGAGCAATTCGCCGAAAGTTGTAAAAATCGTCAGCTTGCGGATGTATCCAAAAGCCAGAAAGAGAAAAATGAGTCCGTTGATGAGGAGGAAAAGGAGAAAGAACCAGCTTTGTGTTAAAATGAGACAAAACAGGATCACGAAGGACGTATACGCTCCAGCGACTAAAAGCGTTCCTAATGTTAAGGAATCCATTTGTTTTGTTTTCTTCTTCTTCTCTATTCTTGACCTAATGTCTCGTAATAAAGGGTCCGATACGTAATATTCTGGTAAGCATTATAAACGGGATGGTGGATAAAGAGAAATAATAAAATCCATAAGAGGATCGATACCATATTTTTGTTTTCTTTGTTCTGAGTCAGAAGAGAAGAGATAATAATAAAGTAACTCATATTAATTAAAAAAAATGGTTCGAAGGGATAAATCCAAATCTGATAAAGCGGAACGAAAATTGCTTCGAATGGAAGCAGCTCCTCCTAATCATGTAGGAGACCCAGTCGTTGACAACCCCCTTAACAATCACCCTCCAAGCAATCCATCTAACCATCCTCCTCCAATCCATGACAATCCTCCTAATAATGATAATGTAGGCAATATTCCCATGGACGTGGATGAGGAAATAATTCGTCGGCATAGGCGAGATCTCCTCAATTACGAAGAATACTACCCCGATCGAATGAAATCAGATAAACGCTATGCCAAATTGGCTGACGGAAATGAGATTTATGCTAAGAATCGACAAGGAGATGAATTTTATATGCTGGATCCCGATGGAAATATTGTGTTTGCAAAACAAATCTCTCCCATCACCGGTAAAATAACCCCTGTCTATGCCGTCGATCATCTGAACCGTTCTATTTTACCCGTCGACGCTCAAAACCGTCCCGTGTATGGATTTGATAGTGATGGGGAACCCATGTTTCCCATGGAAAACGGAAAAATGGTGTATCTGTTCTACGGAGGAAAAGAATGGTATCCGGAAAATCCTCAGACCAAAGAACAAATCTATGCTTTAGACGAGCACCATCGACCCTATTTTGCCAAAGACGAGCATCAAAAGCCTTACTATGCTCGAAAACTTGATGTCAATCAATTCCCTATCGAATATGCCCCTCTCGATTCCAACGGTCAACGGATCTATATTCCCTTAGAGAACAATAAATTCCAATACCCGTTTAATCTCGTCACAAAACGACCGCTGTTTGAACTCTCTCCGGATCAGGACGAAATGTATTTCCGAAACAATACGCTAGGCGAATATTATCCCGTCAACGAATTCAACGATGAAATTTACGCTCGAGATCGTTTGCACAATGAAATGCCGGCTAGGAACATCGATGGAACCCCTTATTACGCTAAGAGAGCGAGTGGGGACGAATACTATCCCAAGCAACTCAACGGTCTCGAAACGTATATTCGAATTGGAAATAGGGACGAACCGGCCTTAGATGCTTTAGGAGGAGGCATTTATGCGAAAGATGAAAACTTGGACGAATATTATCCGAGAATTTACCACAACGACAATGACGAATAAAGCAAAACGATTACCAAAGGATCTTCGATGGCAAAAGATGAGTATTATGCAGTCGACAATCTTGGAAATCAACGATATAGAAAGGATCGAAGGGAATTTGAAACATATATTACCACTGACGATCCCAGTCTACTGTATGCCCTAGACAAATATAAAGTTCCCCATTATGCTAAAAAACCCGTGTATATCGGTGGAGAAAAAAAATTTGAGGAGTATTATGGAAAAATCAATAACTTGCCCGTCTTTCTAAAGTACCAGGGTCGAGAAATTTATGCCAAAGAGCATTCCGGGGCCGAGATGTATCCCAAAGATTTGTTTGGGAACGACATGATTGCTCGAGATGCCGACGGGCGGTATTATTATGCTAAAGATGAGACAGGAAATGAAAAATATCCCTTGTTGGCCGACGATACGGAACACAAGCCCGAATACATGTCTTACGCCCTCGATAAAAACGGTATTCCGTTCTATCCTATCAATTCTCAGGGTAAACCCATCTATCCTAAAAATGCTACAGGCGATGAATTTTATCAAATCCTTCAACCTTTCACTCAGCAAGTCATCTTTGGAAGAGATACCGATCAGAACCAAGTGTATGCGCGGAAAGCGGATGGAGGCGAAATTTACCCGGATAGCGGTCAATTCGCCATGACGAGGTTGAAAGAATTCTTTTATGCTCATGATAAGAACGGGGTCATTATTTACCCGGTCGATCAACACGGCAACGAACGATATTTAGTGACGGACAAAGGATCGTACGATCAATTGATGAAAGATCCGGCCGTGAAACGATACGCCAAAGATGCAGACAATAATGAAATCTATCCGGAAATTATTCATGCCGATAAGCGCATTACCCAAAAACCTTTAGGAAACCGGTACGCTCAAAATAAATTGGGTGAATATTACTACCCGGTCGATCGATACAATAACGAGTACATTGTCCAGTTCAAGAAAGTGAGTGAGAAACAAATCTTTGCGAGTGGATACCCCATCACGTGTGATCAAATCATCATTGTTCCCAATTTAAATGACAAGCCCTGGACGCCTGCGTTTATACGAGACCCTAGAATTGAACCCGAAAATTTGATAGGCTACTTGTACCGATCGCATTCGAAACTGATGGATTATTTGACCAATTTGAGATCTAAACGCGCTTCTCGACACGGGTTCCAACCCTATAAAGTTATATATAATAACTCGGAGGGTAAAGTGGTCAAGAAAGTGGAAAGCGGTCTTCCAGGACAAGAAGATCCAGTGGAAGAGGAAGAGAAAAAGAAGAAAGAAGAAAATATATGCCAACCCGATACAGTCTGACGAAAATAATCATCAATCCACCACCAACTGGACAAAAATCATTCTTTCTATGATAGGTATCTTGGTCATACTTGCGTTCCTAATCTGCATTAATATACTGTTTAAAAACTAAAGTCGTGAGAGAAAGAAAAATATCTGAAACAATTCATTCTTAAAAAGATTGGGATGTCTTTTCAATCCAGTCGGTTGGAAAAAAATTTTCAGAGCTGAAAAAAAAAAAAAAAAAAAAAAAAAAAAAAAAAAAAAAAAACTTTTTGTTAATTTTTATCATGTCTTCTAGACATGATAAAAATTAACTATCTACTCTTTTTGTCTAGGAATGATGTCTCACCCTTTCGAAAATTAGACCATGACTCACCCTTTCTAAAAATAAAATTCCAAGAAATAAATGAGTCATGGTGTATTTTTAGAAACATGGTGAGACATCATTGAAAACAAAAGAAGTTAGTTAATTTTTATCATGTCTAGAAGACATGACAAAAATTAACAAAAAGTTTTTTTTTTTTTTTTCATTACAGAATTTTTTTCTTAGCTCTGAGAAATTTTTTCCAGCCGACTGGATTCACAAGTCATCACCATTTTTTTTAGGAATGAACTCTTCCTTATCTATTTAAGCATTTCGAGTTTCGCTTCAAATGTGTACGTGCTGTTGAAGAGGGACCCACCTAGATCCTAGTTGACTCATTCATGGGGAAGGAAAAAAAAAGTATTCTATAACGTGTTGGATAATGTTGGAGGTAAGTCTCTTTCTTTTTCATTTTTTTCTAAAGATTTATGAATGACAAACGGAAAGGTTTCTTTCTTGTACTCTTGAAGGCGATGAAAATAAAACAAAGCTTCTTGGAAAGCACAATATTTGGTCCGACCTATATGTTTCGGACAAAACGATGAATATTCATAGTTCATTGGTATGGGCGCGGTATGAAACGCCTCCTTGTTCTTGGAGACGAAATTGAAATAAATAGGACGGGCCAGTATCTGGTACAAAACATTAATTTTCCAATAATGAGGGCAGTAAATGTTTTTATATCCTGCCGTTAGAGCTACGAGAAACGGTTTTAATTGATCGTACGGCAAATGACCCTCATTCCATGAAAAGCCATGCGTTATATCCGCTAACGGTAAATGAACACTCGATACACTTTGTTTGGCGGAATAGGATAATTCAGACCACGGTATGGGTGGTTCCACGTAGATAATGCCTTGGGAACGATCATGAGTCATATAAGCCACTTCTTTAATAATATAGTCGGAAAAGTCATCATTATAAGAAAGATTAAGTTCTTTGGCGAGAGGATCACCATTCAATTCGAAACCTTCGAAATTGAGAACGATATAGGATTCCATGTTTTCTTTTTATCGGTCATCTTGTTTCAGGAGAACATTGAATCTAAAATCCTCTACGGTTATCACATGAAAATCTCTCAATTTGCCTTTTAGATAGGTGGCTCCAACTAAGTGGATGGATTGAGTTCCATATTTTTTCTTTAATTGTTGGAAACAAATCCGCTCTGATACTTGTACTGCAATAGGTCCTAGACGTATCTTATCCTTGCGAGTGAACAGAGTTATATATTCTATACCCACTCGATGTTGACGAAACTTTTGTAGAAATTGTATTAAGAACCAAGATTGAAGACTCAAGGTCGATTTTAAATCTCTTTCCAAATTAAACGTGGCAGTATGGGAAATAAGAACAATATATCGAAAGGAGGGACCTATTTGTCGATTGAACCGTTCGGTGATTCGCCATGGAAGAAAGGTTGAATGATTCATTTTTTTTTTTCAATTTAATTTAATTTTTTTTTTCTTCTTCGGTTCGAAGGATTAAACAAGCATGGCAGAGTATTACGATATTTCTGTTTTGAAAACTATTCAATTACCGATTGATCGACTCATCCGATTCGTGATTGGGCAAAATCCTCAACTTGAAAACTATCAAGCGACGTACCGGTTTCTGAATTTATTTTTTGAGATTACGCCTCGACTCGTTCGAGATTTTCAATCACAGGCCGTTGCTCATATCCGTCACGTGTTAGATAATATGTCGCAATATGGACACCTATATCTTTTAATCGATCAGCAGCCCCTGTTTAATGCCCTGGAATGGAATGATGAAGAATTTATTTTATCGAATGAAGAAATCTTAGAACCTATTCGCAAAATGGCCAGTCAGTTTTTTCCTAAAGATTCTGCTCATTACCATGTCACTTGCATCTATCTCTTATATTTTTACGCACTACTCGCGAATCCGAAATATACTTGGATCACAATGGATTATTTAATGCACGGCAATAAATATCATCAATATTTATTAGCTAAACATGCTCATGAAGAAAAGTAAAAATAAAATCATTAGACGAGAAATTTATTTTTGAAAAGATAAAGCAATATAATGGAATTTTATCCGAATCGATATGGTAGCGAATATTACAAATATCGAAAAAAAGATCCAGTCTTTGTGAAAAGTGAATATGGTCATGAAAGATATGCCATTCACTCCCAAAAGAGGGAAATCTATCCCGACAAAGGTGATCCTTTCGCTAAAACTCGAGACGGCCTTCCATATTATGCCAAAGATCGGAAAGGAAATGAAAAATATCCTCTACAACGTAAAAAATCCCTCGTTATTCAAATTCAAAACGAATTCGTTCTGGCCAAATACGCGGACGGAAAAGAACGATACCCGGTGGATTTCCGAGGGAACGAATATTATTTAGTGAAAAATGAAGAACCTTACGTCCTGAAAGATGCCCAAGGTGAAATCTACTTTGCTAAAACATGTAGTGGAAAAGTCCTCATTCCCTGGAATTATTTTGAACAGTACAAGTATCTTCTCTCAGAACATTATAAACGCACATGCGATGCTGCAGGAAACTGCGTTTATCAATCCATGGTACCCGTTGAAGAAATTCTTAAAACGTTGTTTCCATGCCTCTGTTTGTGCTTAGCTGAAATACCTACAATGGCTTTTATTCTAGCAGCTACGTTAATGTCAATACCAGGACTGTAAGAACAACGTTCTTATATATAGTCAGTGAGAAGAGAAAGAATGACTCGAAGCTGGCTGAGAAAAAATTCTATAAAAAAAAAAAAAAAAAAAAAAAAAACTTTTTGTTAATTTTTATCATGTTTTTAGACATAATAAAAATTAACGCTACCCCCCTTTTTTCTTTTTGTTGTGAATGATGTCTCACCCTTTCTAAAACTAGATTTCTAAACAAAAGAATGAGTCATATCGTTCTTGGAAATTTATTTTAGAAACATGTTGACACCTGATTCAAACCAAAATAGGGGTGAGGGGTGGTAAAGTTAATTTTTATCATGTCTAAAGACATGATAAAAATTAACAAAAAGTTTTTTTTTTTTTTTTTTTTTTTTTTAAATCTTTAGAATTTTTTCTCAGCTGTTAAGAAATTTTTCCAACCCGACTCGATCGACCGGACATCACCATGTTTTAAGAATGGACTCTCACTTATATATTTCAGCATTGCGAGTTTCACTTCACATGATTCTGTGTTTTTGAAGAAGAAACATCTTGAAATCTGGCTTTCTTCAGTCAACTTTTGTTCAGTCATTACACAATGAAATGTTGGGAACCTACCTCATGCATATGTAAAAAGGTTAGTAATTCTTGTCTTTTTTCAGATTTTTGATGATAACATTATCGTAATAAATAACTTGTCTTTTATGCTGAGGCAGATCAATGGGTTCATCGTCCACTTTTAAATGTTTCGTGGTTGAGTGTTCTCCCTCTTCGTCGTCATGCTTTCGTTTGAGAGACGAATTCAATTCGGCATTTTCAAACTGAAGGGGTTCTACTATATCCAAAGACGAGGAAATATTATTTTCGGCTGAAAAGGAACTGAAATCCATTTCGGTCCGTTTCAAATGTCCAAATTCATCATTGAAACGCATAATGAGTTCCGTTTCGTGGATGGAGGTGTCGCGCATCGTTTTCAAAAATTGTCGAATGGCCGATTTCAGTTCGTTAAAGGTTGTAACAGAACCGGGAATGATTTGTACATCGGCATACTGTTTGAATTGTGTAAAAATATCGGTCGAAGATAGAAATTCTTTTTTGAATTCTACTAATATTCCAGGTTCGGAACGGTAACGGATCATGCCGTCCTCCATGTTAATATTGTGGGCCAGATGCAGATAAATCATTAAAAAGAAACCTTTATAGGAATCTTCGACGATAGAATCTTTGGTTTCGAGTAAATATTGATCCTGCATCACTTGTTCTGAGGTGAGGGATGGAGCATTTTTCGTAAACACGGCGTCAAAAGGAATTGCTACCACGCGATCATTAAACGCCTCTGTGGCCGTACACACTGGGAACGTATTGGTAGAAGCCATGAGTTTGGCACTGAGAATCGCTCCTACATTTTGCTCGTACAAATTCCGAAAACTGGTGGTCGAATTACCCGTGATTTCTTTCACGAGGTTTTCGTTTAATTTTCCCGACATTTCTTCAACAGTCACTACTCGACAACAAAATAACGAAGAGGCCAGTTCGGGTTGGGCTGATAGTCCTTGACCACTCGTCGTTTGTAAATTGACGGCTCGAATACCATGACTATAGCCTCCAAAGACCTTCGAGATCATTTGAAAGAATTTACTTTTTCCATTGCGCGTGTTGCCTTTCAAAATAAAAAATTTGCGACCGTAATTGGTCGCAATGAGAAGACTGGCCAGGACATCTAAAAGGTACATGAACAGATCGTATTCGAAACATGTATATTTACACATGTGCACATAAAAATGAAGCATGCTTTGAATGAGCGGGTTGGTTTCTAGTTTGTCATGAAACTCGCGCACTTTTTCCCGCAGCGTATCCAGTGAATCGTCCGTGAGGTCGAGAAAACAGCTTTTCAGGTATTGTAGAAAAAATTTCCGGTCGGTTAATAAACGATAGATGGCTATCAAATCCGGATCGTGACGAAATTGCATCAACTAGTGTCGACTAAAATTGATGCTCAGACGTCGATCCGATAGGTAAAATTCCGGAACCGTCCCTCCTACATGACCCGTCAAGAGATTCAGAACCCCATCGTGGGTTCGAATATGCCATTTATGTCGATCCATTTGAATGATTTTACGATCAATGTTGGTTCGACTCAGAATGGACGAGACCACATAATTAATGTTGACCTGTTTCATAATGTCTGTGAAAGGACACATGTTTTTAGTTTTATCGGCAAACTGATTCCGAGCATAGGCCTGAATGGAGGACCAGATGGCATTCATCAGGTTTAGAATTTCTATTTGGTGGGGCACTTCTTGCCAGTACTCGTGGATATTATTCCACATATAGCGTTGAGGTTTCTTACAGGAATTGTGCATGGTAATGACGAGAATCGGAAAATATCGCTCTTGAATTCGATGAATTTGTTCCACGAGCTGATCTCCAGACACCGAATATAAAATAACGCCTTTCATGGTTTTGATAATAGCTTCCAGTTTATCTTTAAATTTGTAAATTTTAGGATTGAGATTCGAACCACAAAAGAGGATCGTGTCGAGAGTAAAATCTTGGGAAATGATATCTATAATTTTACTGTTGATTTTTTCTACAGAATCTATGAGTTCGTGAGATTCTAATATCGTACGCAAATGGGATGCGAGTGTATGGGAGGACATTCGTAAATGTTGACACAAGGCACAAAAGACAGGTAAAAAATAGTAACCTTGATTGTACTTCATAATCGTACGAAGGGGATTGGGATCGGAATGCAAACTAGGATTGTCTAACTTGAGAGCTTGATTCACCGTCTGGAATACATCGTTTTCGATGACGATAGAATTTTGACTTTCCCGGTACCATCGTTTTAGAGCCCGGTTATTCGATTCAAAGTCTGAAATCACAAACCCGTTAAACTTGATAAAGTAAAACGTTTTTAACCAATGATGACCTTCGGTTCCAAAATCCTTCCCTTTGTAAATATACATCGGGGTTTTTAGTTTATACACAAATGTAGCCACTTTTTCATCGTCGGGTCCAGCTTCCTCATCTTTGCTAATAAGCGTGGGATACGATACTCGATACAAAGGATCGTACAGTGTCACCACAGGCATCATATATTCATAAAGTTGTTTTTGAATATCCATTGGCTGGAGGTGGAGCAGTTTACGAAAAAAGGAATTGGTATTATCCTTGCGACGTTTAAATTTTGATTGAATGCCTAACAATCGCATGCTGAAAGCATTGGGATTGGTCAAATCTAAACGCCAAGTGGTTTGTTCGTCTACATAAATAATCAGCATGGGTTCGTATTTATTCGTATAGGGCTTGGAGGAATTCACAAGCGTCGCATTCGCTAAAACGTCCAACTGGAAAATAAATTCAGATGTTTCGTGATAGAACCGGGGTTGAAGTTGGCTGCAGAATTGAATATAATCATCATGAGCGATCGAAATTTCCGGCAAATGGACATGAATACCACCTCCTGGACGAACAGCCACAATAAAAGTAAAATGCTTAAGGGATAAAAAGTAAAATTTTAAGGTTGAGAGAATAACAGAATCTACATAATCGTAGAGCATAGATGAAGGAAGGGATGCATCGCATTCAGTTTTAATATCAATATCTAGGATAAGGGAATGATGGGTCGTCGAGCAAAGATCCATCGTTAAAAAAAGATTTTCGGCAGACGTTCGAGTATAAAATCGAGACAATTGTGCGTAGTCTTTTCGGTTACAGTAAAAGATTCCTCCCGACATCTGGTAGAAAATGTAAGCATCGTTGGGCGCATCTCCAACCGAATTAATCCTTGTTAAATAATGGAGGCTCTGCGACATGATTATATATCTTTAACTTGATTAATATTTCTTAAAAAAATACAAGCAATTCTTTGTAAGTAAATATCCTATAAAATCTCCACGTGCTCCTCTAAAGAATAAATAATCTGAGCACTTTTATTTTCATAAAGTCTGTTCCTATATAATGTTGAATTCACGGCACAGAATGATTTAAAGTGAAATTCGTTTCGCACGTCTTAAATAGATAAACCAGAGTTCTTTCTAGCCAGAGCTCAGAAAAAATTCCAAAGTGGATATTAAAAAAAAAAAAAAAAAAAAAAAAAACTTTTTGTTAATTTTTATTATGTCTTTAGACATGATAAAAATTAACTACCTTCCCCTTTTGTCTGGGAATGTTGTCTCACACTTTCGGAAAATAGAACATGACTCATCCTTTCTAAAAATAGAACTCCAATAAAAGAATGGGTCAAGGTATATTTTTTAGAGAGTGAGACATCCTTCCCTGACAAAAAGAGGGGACAGTTAATTTTTATCATGTCTAAAAGACATGATAAAAATTAACAAAAAGTTTTTTTTTTTTTTTAATATACATTTCAGATTATCTGAGAAATTTTTCCCAGCCAGCTTTTACTTTTCTAGACATAAACGTCCTTGTTTATGTCCTTGAATGACGTCATTTCTCATGTATATATAAAGCGTGTAAGTTGGCTCTGTAGATTTATTCCTTTCGAGGAAGAAGGCGAGATAAAGTAAGCTCTGTCATGGATAATGAAAAGTACTACAATGTTTCGGATTATGTGGAAGTGTATGGAAATGTTTATAGACAATATTATTTTATAGCTGTTCGTTTCAAATTACCCATCTTCCATGTCGATACTTTGAAACATTTTAGCCCGGGTCTCGTTCGAGCACCTTGCATTCTCGTGGTCAGTGAAAATCGACTCATTTTCCAAGGAGAAAATTTAGACAAAGACTATCCGTTTCCTCGTGGGTCTTTAGTCTTTTGCGTGCATGGAACAAAAGAGGATCCTCGTTGGATTAACGTCTCTAGAGATACGACCGATCAGTTTTTACAAAGTTTATTTCCCTCTCGAGATTTTATCAAGGTCTCCTATGAAAATAATACCTTATTTGTTTGTTCGACCATCAATCCGTTTTCCTTGTTCTGGAAAGTACTTCCTCGCAATATGGCTTTTCGCGCCTTAAGCGATCTGACGATGACCTACATAAAAAGAGAACCTTTCCAGTTAGAGCATTGCATGCGCCTCCGATTTTTCAAACGAAATACGCACGTCTGGGAATCGTGGTCCAACTGGTATCACTATTTACATCCCATGCTCATCCTCCACTTCATACATTTAACGGGACAAGCTGCGAGTGCTCAATTGGCTGCCAAACTTCATAAATTGTTTAAACGCTCCCTTCCACCTTACCTGCATACGGATTCTATTCCATCGGACTTTTATACTTGTGAAATTACTTTTGACGACACGAAATTAACCGGTGTTTGGTTTGTCGTTTTGAATATGTCTTTAGTGATGTATGTTTCGCCCATGATTGCGTCATTCCATCATGAAACGTTCCTCGACGTGAATCGTGAACAATGTAATTATTGGCTACCGTTTTACCGAAATAATGAATTATGGACCCGAGAAGGATTTAAAATATACGTTTCCCACTTTAGAAAGAATCGTCGCTACTTGAAAGAAGTCATGATTTGGTTATCGTCCCGCTCCGAAGAAAAATATCAATATATGTTGCTCGATTTGAACAAAGTAGCCTACCTTTTAATGATTTAAAAAAAGCAAAAAGAAAAGAATGTTACGAGAACTGGTTCGATGTCTTATTCAATACCAGTCCGACCCCACTTTTATATCTTTAAATGTCGTTGATGGTCTCAAACAAAATCTTCGAGACGACGTGATCGATGCTTTTCTCCTGAGTCGACCTTTACTCCATCTCTATCCTCAACTGTATAAAAAGAGTTCGAGCATCATCGATTTCTTGTTTCGCATTTCGGGCTTGCATTTGGAAGAGATTGTTCCGATGGAATCACAGGACCTGGAAAACAAAATCGCTTCTTTGGAAACTCAATTGGAGGCAGATCGGAAAGCTTTTGAGAAACAAATCGAGACGCTCCAACAAGAGCACAGGAACGAAATGCGTTATTTTCTAGCGGAAAAAGAACAATATGTGAATACCGCTCGATTCGGAAAAGAGCATTCAGTCGTGGATTTGCAACGACAATTGGAACGCCTTACATGGGAGAAAGAAACCCTGCAGACTGAGTTGGAGCAGCTGAAACGGAATCACGAAACCTTACAAACTCAGTGGGAGCAATTGAAACGAGATCACGAAACCTTACAGACACAAATTCGAACGCATGAGTCTGAAAAAATACAATGGCAGAGGCAAATAGTAGAACAACAACAACAACAATTGAATAATAATAATTATTATAATAATAATAATAATATCGAGTTTCCAAACCGTTTGATGAACGAATGGCAAATGCTCCTCCAACGCTACGAAACGGGACTTGAAGAATGGATGCAACGAACGGAAAGTTTAATCCGCCCTTTGCAAATGGCTTTACAAGAAACGATCGAGCAACTGAAACTTCCTCCTTCTTCTACGACTACGGTCATTGAAACTTTACCGCTCGAATCGCCTCCTTCTCAGCAGCTCATGATCGAGTCGTCGCGATCTAAATTAGAGCAATCACAAGAAACCCTCGACCAGTTTTTAACATCATATCAATCGGAACAAAAACAGCACGTCCAGCAATTGAACGAGGAACTGAAAGGACAATTGACCCTTTGTCAAAACGAAAAACGGATATTGGAAAAGCAGTTGGAGCAGGGTCAGAAAGAACGAACCGACCTCCTGCAAAAATGGAAAATCCAGTCCGAAACACATTTCCAGGAAGGGTTCTTATTCAACGCGTTCTTGACACGCTGCAAAAGAAAAATCCTCATATCGAGACGATTCTTCGAGACGAAATGGCTAAACAAATGAGGGAGTTCCACGAAACGCAGTTTATGACGTTTTTACAGACGATCCTTCCCCCCTCATTTTGGAAACCTTTAGGTGCGAACCAAGATTGAAAAACTTTTTCTTCCAGCAAATTCAAACGTATATCCAGTATTTACAAAATTGGCAAACCCAGCTTTTGAACCAATTAACACTTCTCGGGAATGCTTTAAATCAATCGCTAACGCCCGACAATTTAGCTCATTCCATTCTTCACAGTCTCCCTTCTTCCTCTAAAAGCATGATGGAAGACACGACCCTCTTGCAACGATTGCACGATCTTCAACAATCGATTGAGAACCAGAACGAAGCGAAGGAGGTCCTACAACAAATCCAAGCTCAACTCCATCGGGATCGTAGCCAAGAACATAAAAAATTACAGCAAAGTCTAGAACATGAAAAACGGCAACGCGTCGCTTTGGAAAAGAAACTGGAGGTCCTGAAAACGAATTTGGTAACTCTGATACGGACTAAATGGAATGCGTATTTTGGGGCCACGGATTACGATCAGATTCTCTCGGAACTCGAAAAAGTATTCCATTTCAAAGAAAATCTAGAGAGGACCCTCGAAACGCAATTGGCGCAACTGAAAGGTCATTTTCCCGAAATACCGGTCGTTCAATTCGATAATTTGGCGTCGAGCATGATCGAATGGGCTCGACAGGTCAAGAATCACAACGATTGTGAAGTCGAGCTCCGTAAAACCAAAGAACAACTTTTCGAATTGAAACAGAAAGTCGATCAAGTCGAAAGTAATTATACGAAATGTAATGAGTACCTCCTCTACGCCAAAACGAAATTGACCACGTTCCTAAAAACGATCCTTCAGAATGACCCTAGTGATCAGAGGGAAGATTGGCCGCAAGCCGTTGTCCATCAACTCCAAAACGTGATTCACGAGCATCGACAATTTCAAGATCTCGTTTATAAACAAATTGTCACGCCTCGAGCCCAGTTTCCGAACATACCGGATCCCATTGAAGAATTGGCGAATTCGGTGATTTTATATTTCGAGCAGGAACGAGACCTATATCGACGGCAGTTGGAGCAACGTCCTCACATCACCGAAGTGAAAGAACCCACTACTGTACCGGCCATTACGTATCCTACGGATCAAGTGGAGGAATTACAGCGGGAAGTGAAAGATTTACAAAACCAACTGGAAGTGTCTCGGTCTCGAAACCAAACTTTAGAAAACCAACTGGCTAAAGCTCTCGTAGCTCCGCAGGATGTAGAAATGTCCGATACTTCGAAATATAAACGAAAGCACGTATCGACGGTCGACGAAGACTATGTAAGAGGTCTGTCATTGGATTTACAAGATGCCAAACACGCTTTGGATCGATGTCTGGACGAAAAAGCCCACTTGCAAAAGGAATTGGAACACATTAAAACCGAACCAACCCCTTCTCCCTCCGTATCGTCCGATTTCAAAATGCTCAGCGACCTGTTTTATCAATTATACGTGTCCTATTTTCGATTACGATTTGATGTCGTGTACGGAAAAACCGTTTTTTCGTCGGAGGAATATATTAGATCCGTGCTGAATAAATTGGATTTCGTGGATCGAAGCATTCGATCCAATATGACGGTGAAAGAATGGACCGATGTTTTATTGCAATACATCAAATGGGACGTACAAACTCTGACAGGAGGGTTAGATTGGCAGGGCTCGCATACAGCCTACATTAAAGATGAATTCTTAACCTATTGCATGAATCAAACGATTGAAATCATTGACCGGTACGCGAAAGAATTGAGGAAACAGACCGAGATGTTTAGAAGTCCATAAAATAATAATAAAGGGGAACTATGGAATATTCAGAGTTAATCGATCGTATTCTTGCGCACCCGATTTTAAAAGCGGGGATTGACGAAATCGTTGAAAATAACCCGAGAACGTTAAACCTCGTGAGCCGGGAATGGAAAAATATATTAGCCAACAATCCTCAGTTTCAAGATTTTCAAGCTAAAGCGATCCCGTTCCAGCATCCCGTAGAAAAAGGTTATATTCAGATTGAAAATATTAAAGATTTCAATCATCATTATAATATTCTCGTAGCGGGGTATTGGGTTCTCTGCGCTACTAATTATAAGAGGAATCTGAATGCCCATTCTTTCATATGTAAACTCTGTCCTCCTCTGGTGGACATTACCAAAGCCGTGGCCGCCGATCATTCCCAAATGCTGATTTCAGAACAATGTCGGTTCTTCATTGAAAAATGTAGACCTTCTCTCTGTAAAGCGTGTCGGCAAATGAGTCAACGAAATGATCTGAATTCTCAGATGTCTCAAAATCAATGGTGTTTACGCAAAACCAAAGTGTTTGATGGAACGACCCTTTTAAACGTGTTTCAAGAAACCCTGGACCAAGAATTTGTGAATAACGATATGTTTATTGGTATTTTAAATATTAAAATTAATTCGCGGTACTTTTACGAAACGGACGCTTTGTATTGTAGAGTAGGAGGCATTTGTAGAGATATGATTCTCTTTCAAGAAGATGCTCTGAATATGATCGAAAAACCCGTGTTTCAGTTAAATATTTTAGAACCTTCTTCGAGAAATATTATTAACGAAACCATTTCCACTACCTTCGATAAAGAGAAAATCAAAACTGAAAAGGTGGATCCAGACCAGGTTCCCATCAAAAGCAAGATCAATCCAGATCTGTGCAAACCATTCAAGAAAGAGAAGCCTAAGAAGGAGGCTGAGGATGTAAAAGGCAATGAGGATCCAGTCTATTTAGGTGAGGTTTCTGCCAGTTCTATGAAGAACAAGTTTAGTAAATTTGCGTATAAACCGTACGCTCTCAGGTCTCGTCGTGATCTGGATTAGAAGTTTAAAAAAAAAAAAAAAAAAAAAAAAAACTTTTTGTTAATTTTTATCATGTCTTTAGACATGATAAAAATTAACTACCCTCCCCTTTTTGTCTGGGAATGTTGTCTCACTCTTTCGAAAAATAAACCGTGACTCATTCTTGGAATGATTGCCATTAGAAAGGATGAGTTATGGTCTATTTTTAGAAAGTGTGAGACAACATTCGCAGACAAAAAGGGAAGGGGATTGTTAATTTTTATCATGTCTAAAGACATGATAAAAATTAACAAAAAGTTCTTTTTTTTTTTTTTTTTTTTTTTTTTTTGATCTCAAAATTTTTTTCCAGCCGACTCGATCAACAAGACCATCATTTTTTTTTCAAGAATGTGTTCTCACTTATCTATTTAAGTCATTCAAGTTTCATTTCAGATCGTTTAATGCTATGGCCTGCGTACAAGCTTCTACATGATGAAAACAGATTCTGTGTCAAGGTATATTACCATTTTGTTTTTTTTTTCCTTTTTACATAATAGAAATTTTTCTGTACTGACTTTTTAACCCCCAACCAAATCAATTTTTTTCTCCAAACCTTTTCGCATTTAGCAAGTTAGGAACCGCGTATCAGAAAACTGCATGGCATTTTTCATAATGAGATTATCGGGCAAATCCTTTCTCGTCAATTGTTTATTTAAAGCCGTTTCTTTGGGATACGTGATGCATTTGGATTGATAGAGATACGAAGATCCTGTTTCTTCTCCCATCACAACAATCGGTTCAGGGTGACAAATATCTTCTAACGTATAAAACCCAACCCCTTTCTTGTACGCGACATTCGAAATGACGGTTTCGGGAACGAGGTCTAAATTGGGTAGTTTATGAAAATCGAATAAACAATGCGCCAGCAGGAAATTGTAAAAAGGAGAGAATTCCGTTTTAGGGTCGACAAAAGACCTCCATTCGCCATGTCGCATACCTTTATCTTGTCGAAGAGCGTCGCTACATTTGAATTATTAATATAGTGATATAAACCGCAAAGACGTTGCTGAAGCGTGCTCTTGAAATGCACCATCATTTCTTCTTGCATCTTCGTGGTATTGTTCACGCCTAAACCAATTTCGTTCGTGTTGCCAACACTTAAATTCCGTAGCAGTTCGTAATGGAAACGCCGATCAAACACATCCGTGGCGTTATTGGGTTTCAAGTCGGTCGGGTCTTGAGAATACAGGTGGTTGATATAGTGCTCGATGCACGGGTTGAGTTTAAATGTGAGATCGTCCAACTGGACGTCGTGAAAATCGGGTCGGAAATGTTTATCCAGGAACTCGCGCGTCGGTAAAATGACAGTATTTTTCGGAAACGAGAAATTTTCCTTCACAATCAGGAAAGGTCCAACAACCTTGGTATGCGATTCCGATTCCATTCGATGATAATAAATTTGCAATCCATAAGGATTTCGAAGATGGTTCAGGCACAGAATATTCCGAAACGCCGAAATATTGTCCGACCCACAAGGAATTTTTCGATTACTAAAAATACAATTGGATTCGTTCATTGTCTTGGTTTCTGAAAATCCGGCAAGGGTCAAGAGACATGCGATTTTTTAACAAGTCTGGAGGCAAAGTCGCTAAACAATTTAAACGATTCGACATTCCTGTCAAACGAGCAGGGGAGGTCGCTAAAGTCGTCGCGAAGAATAAACCCCTTCAAAAAGCTTTTGATAAAGTGTTTAGTAAGAAAGCTCTTCTGACCGCAGGAGGGGTGACGGCCGTCGCGCTCGGTTCTCAATATGTCAACCAATACATTCGGGACAATTCGGGCTGTTTTCTCTACAACGGAGGGGACATGGTTTGTAAACTTAAAGAATTGAGTTGTTGTCAACCCGAACCTGTTCACGGGATCGAATCGTGCACGGGATTTCCTATTCAGCAATGGAATGCGTGTGAAGGGTACGACAACGAGAAAGAGGATACGTGTTGTCGATTATGTGATTGTCAATATCACGATTGTACACCGACGCAAGAATTGAAATGCCGTCGACCCACGATCGGAGAAGCTTTAACGCATTTCAGTCAAGACGTGACGGGTTCCATCACGAGTGGTATTTTAGATGTTTTGGGTAATATACCGTACCTAAAACCAATCTTGTTGGGAATCGTTCTTGTCATCATCGGCCTTATTATTTGGAAATTCGTATAAGAAAAGATGGATATCGTTACACTTCAATCCTTAAAGACTCCTATTGATCACCTTCTTCAACATAAATATCGTCCTCGACTGAATACCGTGGTACCTCAATATATCAAATTTCATAAATTTCCGCCCTTCACGAGCCTCGTCACGCTCGAACTGGTGCGCGATCCAGAAGTACGCGAAGCGGTGCGAGACTATATTCAAACGCTGTTTCGAGAAAAAGAGAAATACGGCTATTTGTATTTTTTGAGTGAACAAAACCTCGTACTTCCATTTACAATTCAATGGAATACAGAATTTGTCGTGGATCCATTGAACTTTTTTACTATCATTACGGAAATAGATCAGATAGCCGACCAGTTCGCTCAACGGGGAGATATGACGTACGAAATAACTCGCGTTGAAATACTCTATTTTTTAGTGTTGATTGTGAATATTCAACTCAATTGGATCACGGTCGATTATTTGCTACCATGTAATCAGATGTATGATTACTTGATTGCTGCTCCTAATCGAATCTTGACCAATTCCGAAATGGAAAAGAATACAATATGATCTCCAAATTACGAAATGCTTCTTCTTCAACCCTCCTGAGCGATCTGAAGTAAAACTTGAAATGTTTAAATAGATAAGCGAGAGTCCATTCTAGAAAGAATTTTGAGATGTCTTGCCAATCGAGTCGGCTAAGAAAAATTTCTGAGAGCCCAGAAAAATTTCTATAGATGAAAAAAAAAAAAAAAAAAAAAAAAAAAAAAAAAAAACTTTTTGTTAATTTTTATCATGTCTTAAGACATGATAAAAATTAACTCTCTCTTCTTTTTGTCTGGGAAGGATGTCTCACCGTTTGAAAAAAACAAATCATAACTCATCCTTTCTCATGGCAATCATTGCAAGAATGAGTCACGGTTTGTTTTTCGAAACGGTGAGACATCCTTCCCAGCCAAAAAGAAGAGAGAGTTAATTTTTATCATGTCTTAAAGACATGATAAAAATTAACAAAAAGTTTTTTTTTTTTTTTTTTTTTTAAACTCTCAGAAATTTTTTCCAGCCGACTCGATTCACAAGACATTTCAAGATGACATCATCGTTTCAAGAATTGTGTATATCAGTGGATAACTTTCGCACTTCTTGTGAGTTGAGTTCCTAGCTGAGCTAAGGGAATCACCATTTCTCAATCTACAGATATTTGTTTCGTTTTTTTTTCTCTTTACAACAGAACACATGGAGAGGAAACTGGTCGTTCCATAAATTCAATTCTTAACCGGACAATATCGAGAAATTTTCGAGCTTCCCGACTTAGGCGAATGACGATCGGGGACGATGAATTTCTTGGTACAATGATACCTTCTTCTTCTTCGGTTTCGACCGTTTCGGCCGAAAAGCATATTTTATGTCGAGCCAAAGTTAGAGCCAGTTGAAAGAGTTTCAGATTGCCGTACCTGATTTCTGGATCCGTGGAACGATTCTGATGATAAAATTCCAGCCATGATTGAACCAGGTAAGGTAGATGAGCATAGGGTTTAGCAAGTGGAACTGGTTTTTCTTCTTCGATTTTGGTCAGACACCATAAATCATGAGGAATGGAAGCATATCGAACTCGGTGAAGCGCATGCTGACAATCGTATTCGTAACTCTCGAGAAACGTCAATTCGCTCACATCTGTGACGGGATGGAACAGACACGCTGTGTTTCTATTAGCAGGTTGTTTCGGATGAGATTCGAGCATGACATAACTTAAACATAAGAAAGCCTTTTTGTATTCAAACCCGATGATCGTCGAACAGAGTACGACCGGTTGAAGTGGATACGTGGTTTCTGGTTCGTAAAGAATAGGAATCCAGTGCACGGTCGTGGGGATGGCTTGATATTCCATGTACCGCTGATACGGTGATCGAACATATAAAATCGTTTCCGGTTCAGAACCGTTGACGACGAGTCCAATGCATTTCCCGTTAGGATTCGATCGAGTAGCATTTTCGAACCCGATTTGAAACGGGTATTCGATCAAGAGTCCGACCTTCTCAAGCGAATTTCTCTGATCGTACGTATTCAAAATATCTTGGACAATATATTGAGGATGGTGCTGATACGTCCATTGTTTTTGAATGAGCACCGTACTCTTATTGTACTCAATGGGAAACGGGATGGGTTTCTCAGGATTCACGGACGGTAAAAATTCAATAAAGGAAGACGGAAAAGCCGTTCGCGTTTTCGGAGGATCGTAATAAACGTCCGGTCGATCTTTCCATTCGTTGATGAAATTATGGACGAGGTCATTCTCGTGATGGACCTGGTTGGACAAAAAACAAAGACGATACCTTTTCCCTCCGTCATCTTCTGGTAAATGTAATCTGGGCCCGTTATCATCATCAAAGTAATGTCCTCCTGGATACGGTATATCCCATTCGTCTAAATATAGAATTGTATGATTATTTTGGGAGCGGTACACGTTTTCGAACACGGGATTTTGTAAATACCGTTCGATCGTTTTAGGTTCTTTCACAAAAAATGGTGTGGCGAAAAGTTTGAAAAGATTGTGGGAGGATTCCGATGAATTCGGGATCGTGGGGAAAATGACCCGTTCGTTTTCTAAAAGAAGGATCCATGATGCATTGCGTTGAAGAAAAACGGTACACGACAAGTCCGACATTTTACAATAGGCGGCTAGGGCGAGAACGAGTGGTTTCTGACTCGGGACGACTTTATCGAAATGAGCGAGTTTTCGAATCACAGAAGGTTGAAGCCGCATATGGGCTAAGGGAAAAAAATCGTATCTTGAATCACATTGAATCCTCCTAAATGCAAGCCATGAAATTGGCTGTAAAGTGTAGCGTATTTATGAATATTCATTATCCTTTGTTTTTGAGAGGGTCGGATTAAAAAAAGAAGAAAATAGACATCTGAGAAAGTATCCGCAAGTGGAAAAGCTTACGATGAGCCGATTTTATAGTTGGCGTAGTATCCGAACTGACATTCGCTAAGGGGTCTAATAAAATCTAAAATCCATGGCTAGAGAATAGATGGGAAAGTCTTTTATGCTTCTGATAAAAACCGCTCGTTGTAAATCCAGAATCCATTGGTTAGAACAGATGCGGGAAATGTATTTGGAATTCTAATAAACAGACCAAACTGCCTTGAGTATCTGCAAGTAAAAAATCTTACGATGAGTCAATTTTATAGTTGAAGTAGAATCTTGGATCCATTAAGGATATTGATAGAACTTGTATGTAAATAGAGAGAAAGGAATGAACAAGATAAAATGAGTTATGAATCATTTCTCCGATCCGTTTTTGGATCTAATTATAAGACATTTATGCCTTTTATTCATACTATTCAGCTTTACTGTTTATTTGTCATTACATTAGTAATTTGTCTGACCATCTACATGATTTATGAAACACAGCAAGATAAACATTAGGAAAACTATGTTCCCCCTTCATGGTATTTGTTTTTCAGACATATATATTATGGATTAAGTTATTTCTTTATCCTGGCACCCATTCAAAAAATCATTAATAATAATTTAATATCATTAATAAAATTTTGAAACCTTCTAGTATAAACCTTTTTATCAAATTTTTAGTAAAATAACAAAGATCCTAAAATCCTTACCTTTTAAATCTAGTGTGTCCCATAGGACAAACCGGTTTGTCCTATGGGACACACTACATTTAAAAGGTAAGGATTTTAGGATCTTTGTTATTTTACGGTAAAGGAAAATTTAAAAGTTTTATGGAATCCTTATATTTTTTTAATCAATTTACTTTTTAGGTACCAAAAAAGGATTAGATTAAAAAATATAAGACGAAGTGAAAAATAATAGATAATAATTAATAATGAAGGGTAGGAGTCAAGATGGATACTGAGGAATCTACAATTTTATCTGAAAGGAAAAGAAAAAGAAAAGCATATTTGAAACATTATTGGTCACTGGAACGAGTAAAAGAAGCAAATCGATGGAGAAAACGAGAAAGGCGAAAAGATCCAAACGTTCGATTCAAAGAAAAAGAATACCAACGAATGAGACGATGGAAATGTTGGGATAACGCTCTTCCTAAACATAGACATAAGCCTGACAATACAGTATTCAAACAATGTCCGTCGATGGAGGAATGTCAAAATATTATTAAACGTATGAATATTTCGGAAGGAACACGAGCTAAGTATGAATTTTATTTTAATGAATTCTATGATTGGTATCAAAAACATGGTGACGGTATAAAATATCATTATAAAAGAGCACTAGAGATATATGAAAAGTATCTGACTGAGGAAAAGAGGAAATCGTATAATAAAATAAAAAATAAAATCGTGTTTTTATACCGTTTGCTCGGTGAAAAAAGGGAGCGCTCGAACCAAATTCATATTAAAAGATGTCAAGGTCCTCTTCTTACATTAAATGATCTCAAAAAACTTAGCAAAATAGTTATAGATCGCTATGAATATGAAGAGATGGCTTTATTTATTCTTGTCATTCTTGAAACTGACTTAAAAGCAAACGAAATTTTAAAACTTCTGAACGAAACAGATCTTCGACGACATTATGCAGAAAAGAAATTGGCATCGTCCAATATATGGGATCAACGTAATCGGTTTTTGTATGAATTTTTGGCTTGGGTTATTGCCGGCCCACTTTTCCCTCGATCATTAGATGGTTGCTTAAGAAAATTAAAACGATTCTTTCAAAAGTATTTTCCGAATCGATCCTTTAGTCCTTCCTTTACCATCATTAAACGTTCTATGAAAATTGCAGGTTATCGTAAATATATACAAGAAGAAGCTAAAAAGGAGATGGAATCAGTAACACAAGAGTCTATTCTTTAAAAAACTTTCAAAAAATATAGGGATCATTGCTTTTATGGATTGAAAAAGATAACCAGATTGGATCTTCAAAAGCACTTCGTAATCTGAAGTAGAACTCAAAACACTTAGATAGGTTCAAAAAAAATAGGATAATCATTTCTTTCTAGTAAAACGAAAAATAATTAAGAAGGAAAAATCTCTTACCTTTATTGAAGCATTTGTCGTAACGTAGAAGCTGCGTTGAAAGATGTTACCTCTTCGGCAGTACAGACTGATCTGTAGGGAATGTCGGATTGTTTAAATAGATAAGTGAGAGTCTGGATAATTAAAAAACCATAAGGATCAAATCGATTGAATTGGTAGAAAAAAAAAAGAAAAAAAAATTCTCTCTTTTCGTCCGAAATTGATGTCTTCAATTTTTCGAAATTGTGAGACATCATTTTCAGACGAAAAGAGGGGTAATTTCTAATTGCACCCAATGTAAGATAGAGTCACGGTTTGTTTTTTCAAAAAATTTGAGACATTTTCAGACGTACATTTTTTAATGATCCAGTTCATTACGGATCCCGATAAAACCGAGCTATATTCCTATGCACACACTGAGGTTTTCCTTGAATCATAGCCTTTACTTGTGGAAATTGACACATGCATTCATGTTGATTGAACCCCCTATAGATAAATGTACCATTTTGACAAACGTCTTTCGCCAATTCTCCACAATCCGGTCCATTGTAAAAAGCTGGATCCGTACAGTAACACGACCACTGATAGAATCCATTTTTTTCGGTAAGAATAATCATACCCCCTTTTTCAGTTTGACACGGGTAAGGATTCAGTTTGGGCATACAGAGTCCTCGAACACATTGCATTTCTTCCCCGTTTGTGCAAAGAAAATCACATGTATCCACACACCAGACTTTTTCTCGTCGACAATCTTTAAGCGGTATAGATTCGTTCATGGGGATGGAATCCGATTCTATGACAGAAGTAGGAAAGAAAAATAGAAAGAGACCAAACATCATCAAGAATATATACATTTCAGCCATCTTTTTTTTTTTTTTTTTTTTTTGACAAAAAACAAAGGATAAGGATATGGAAAGACGAGTTGATCAACACGAAGAACGTCGATCTTGTCGTCAAACGGCTCTTCAGTCTAAAATTAATACTTGGCGAGATGCTTGTACGGCATGCTTTAAAATCATGGATGATTGGGCCACGATCGATTTTAAAAAATTCCATTTCATATTTGAACGATGGGTCTCGATTCTCAATCGTATCTTGGAAAATCCAATTCGTCGATTGGACCGTTACGAAATGTCCATGTATTATTGTGAAGAGCCAGGAGGACCCAAAGAGGTTATTCAGTTATATATTAATGAAACCGAAACCGAGGAAGGAAAAATTCCCGTCTACGTTATTTTTAATCTTTTCGAGTTTATTAAAATTCATCGCAATTACTGCTTAAACTATTCTACTTCGAACAAGATGCTGGTAGATCAAAACAGGGGCACGATCAATATGAACACCTATTATGCTAATCAGGTCAATGTAGATCAAACTCGATTTTATCGTAATGAAACGACATGGCAATTATTATTCATTTTTACTTTACATGCCTTGGCTCATTTAGATGTGTTTGATTTATACGATCACGCTTACTATGATACACACCAGCACGTTCGAGATTCAGTTTTCTTCCGATTATATTTCTATGGACAAGTCATTTGGGAAATATAAAGCAAAAAAAAAAATGTCTTATCCTTCCAAAGTTCCTATTGAGTATGTTCAAAAAGTGTTAGAAGAGAAATTAAATCGAAACGTGTGTCGTTCTGAATTGACAGGGACATGTTCGTTGGGGCACGTTTTATTCGACTTGTCTCATTTACAAAAATTTTTTCCCCGCTATAGTCCAGAAGAGTTTATAAAGTTTCGAGACGATAAATTTATAATCATTCCGGGAAATTACTGGTATGACGCTATGAGTGAAGAACCTCGTGTCCAAGACTATGTAAAACGTTTCTTAAACCGTAATAAAGTAGAAATAAATCCAAATATGCGGCGTCGATCTCAACGTCAACGTTCTAGAAGTCGATCGAGAAGTCGATCTCAAAGTCCAACGAGAGTCCGAACACGATCTCAAAGTCCAACAAGAGTCCGAAGTCGATCTCCAAGTCTAACAAGAGTCCGAAATCGATCCCGAAGTCGCTCTTCGAGTATAGATATACCCATTCGGCATTACTTGGCTCCTCTACCCAAAAAAAGAGGGAGAAAGAGAAAGTCCAAACTCAAAGCTCGTGTTGGCTACGATCAAAAGTTTATAAAAGCCCTCGAGACAAACGAATCGGGTCTGATTCTAAAACCGACTCGAGGAATGGATCGAGATTTAAATTTGCCGGGATCTATTTGTCGGGGTATTCGCCAAGTCTGTCGCTACAAGGATCCTCAAACGAAACGTTACATCAATTTTGTTCGTGACGGGAGTGAAGACGATGAGTACGTGCTGCAACTGGAATATTAACAAATGATGGGATTTTCTAACGGATTAAAAGCCAGCGGGACAAGAGCCTTCCAGTGATCCGAATAATATAAATTATAAGGATCGTAATCATATACATAAGACGGTAAAATGGCTTTATCGGTATGATTCTTCCAAGCATAATCATCTCGAAGGGACAATAATACTGATTTAGAAGTGCACGGTGACAATAAACCTTGAATCATGCGTGTTTCCAGTAAAAGAGATGAACGGGGTCCAAAATATTCGGGATCCATAATTTGATGATTGATCTTGGCCGTTTTATAGTTATACACCCATAGTCGTATGGACTGGGGTAAATATCGAGTACTTTCGTCGTGAGTTAAGTTCAAAAATTCTCGAATGGCAGGAATGTTACTATTCAGATACATTATGAAATTATAAATTTGTTCTTCGAACATCTTGTATTTAAACATATCAAATTCAGCAAGATGGTGACTGGACAGTTTAACACGAAAACATTTTTCCGGATATTGATTTATATTAAAATCTTTAGGATCGATTTGTCGTCGAATAACCAATTTACTACTCTCGTCCGAAGTGATAAATTCCAGTTTATATGGATTGGCTTCTTCTAAATATCTTTGATTCAACTCGAAACATGGGGAGTCAAATCGTTTTACTTTCCCGTCTGATTTATAAACCTCTTTGTAATAAATATCCATGACCACATAACCCACTAAAATGGGATATTTTTTCTGTTTCAATAAATCGAGGACGAGTTGTTTATAATCCATCTTCTTGTTTATCTCGCAGAAAGCCACGTTCGAATGAGTTGACGAATAGGCTCATGGGGCATGAGTTCTTGAAAAGTATCTAAAACCTCGGCCAGACTGCGTTGTCGACTTTTACAAATCAGTTGATGCGTTACATCGTTGAAGACGACTTTCTCGGAGAGTATGCATTGACCGCGACATTTCTTCTTAAAATAATCCGGATGCATGAGTTTCACGTACCGAATAATGTCTCGAGTCGTTCGTCGTTTCAAGAACCGATGCCATTTCTTCTCGTTTAAAAATTCTCGATGACCGATGCGTTCTCTCTTTTTCACATTCAGAGCTCCAATATCCACGAGCACGGGATGATGGTCCGTGTACACAAAAGAACATAATTTTAAAACGGGAGCCGTTCCTCCGAGTCGATAACAAATACTACACAAGAAAACAATGAACGTGTAAAACGTTTCTGCTAAATATTCCGGTTGAAGAATGCGAGCACTATAAAGTCCAGGATTCATTTCAAAGAGACCTATTGTATATCCCGAACGTTCTCGGAAATGCGTCGCAAAAGGCAACACATACTCCGAACTCAATTGTCGATGAAGAAGGATCAAATCGAAAAAATGTTCGGGCAAGTCACAAGAGCTGCTGGCACTGTAAGATCTCCATTGCATTGAGTGGGAAGTAAACAGGCAGTGGAATCGTCTTTGATTGAAATTATTTAAAATGAGAAAACAGGCATAATCAAAATGCCAAGGACATCTGGAAGGAGCATAATAAACAATTTCTTTCACGTGTTCAATAATAGTATGAGTGGTGGATCGACTCATCTTCTTCTTTCTTTAAAAAAGAAAGATGGTGGTGGTCTGTGTCTTAGATATGGATGAGACGCTTGGATACTTTGAAGGAGAAACATTTCAAATTCGACCCAAAACCAATTTCCTGATCCAGTTTTTACGTCTTTGCAATATCGATATCATTTTGTGGAGTAAAGGTTCGGATGATTATGTCGAGCGAGTGATCAACAGTTCATTGCACGATATTGCACGATATGCGTATCGGATATTTGGCCGCACGCAATGTGAAAAGTCGTGCCGAAAGTATAATATTTCAAAATGTTCGGAACATATCAGAGTCTTGTACGATTACGACATTCTTTTAATTGGGGTCGATGATAACGTCAATGAAAATATGGACGAGCGCTATGATTTAAGAATTCACGTGAAGCCGTACAAGCAGATAGATCCCCGTGATCAAGAACTGTATAAAGTCGTGGAAAAAATTACCCAATTTTGTATAGATCATCAACGAGAGTTGTAGATGAAGCGAGATAGGGTTTTTGCTATGTCAGCTGGGAACCCGATTCCGTATAGAGAAGTGAGTACGAGAAAGTTATGTGTATATAGTTCTTGAAGCAATGACGTCATTTTTAAACAAACCAATAGTAAGCCAGTTTTAAAACATGATGATTGGGAAAAGGTCGGTTGAAAATCTGGCTGGAAAAAATATGTCAGGAAAATTTACAACCATTAAAAAAAAAAAAAAAAAAAAAACTTTTTGTTAATTTTTATCATGTCTTCTAGACATGATAAAAATTAATGACCCCCCTTTTTTGTTTTCAATGATGTCTCAGCATCATGTTTCTAAAATACACCATGACTCACCATTTCTAAAAATAAAATTCCAAGAAAAGAATGAGTCATAGTTTATTTTTAGAAATGGTAAGACATCATTCAGAGACAAAAGGGTGGTAGTGTTAATTTTTATCATGTCTTAAGACATGATAAAAATTAACAAAAAGTTTTTTTTTTTTTTTTTTTTTTTTTTTTTTTTTTCAGTATTTTTCTTCCAGCTCTCACAAAATTTTTTTTTCCACTCGACCTCGACTTCTTCAACCAAACAAGACATTGCAAAATTCTTTCTAGAATGAATTCTCGCTTATCTATTTAAGTCATCCCATTTTCGCTTCAAATCAGTTTGTGCTGCTGAAGAGGTAACATCTAAGGCCAGTAGTCTAATAACCAAGATACTACATTCTACTTTGTTCGAAAAAAAGAAATCTATTGAGTAAGAATGGATTATTCGTTGATTATCAAGAATATTCTTTCTTCTCCCATCCTTGAGAAAGCTATCGACGAATTAAAAGAACGTCAAGGTGCTCTCAACTTAATATGTCCCGACTGGGAAGATGTTTTAAATCACGATCCGCTGTACGAGACACATTGTCAACAAAAAGTTCAATTTTCCAAAGGAACTCGAAAAGATACTGTTCACATCCGAAACATTATTGGTTTACAAAATTGCTATAATGTTCTCGTGGCTGGTTATTGGTATTTGAAACCGGGGGAGAACAATAAAACAGGAACTTCGTTCATGACTCGACTGTGTGCTCCTTTAACTAAAATTGGCGAAAGCATGAAAGAGAATCCGCAACACAAATTTGCGGAGAATTGTCGTTTTTTCATGGACCGGTGCGATCCCGCGTTTTGCTCTGCTTGTAAAGGAGCCCAAGATAAATTTCAAATTCATAGAAATATGTGGTGTATACGAAAGAGTCGGATCTTTAATGGAGAGGGTTTAAAAAATACTTTTCAGTGTTCGATTGAAAATATGTTTGGTACGACGACTTCTTTTCTAGGTATTCTAAACCTTCAAATTTCTAACCGGTACACGTTCGGAGAAAATTCGTACAAGATAAGAGGTTTAGTTCGCGAATTTATCTTATTTAAAGAATCTGTTCTGTTCTCGACCGATCTGGATACCGAAACTCCTCTTTCCCTCCCTGTAGTCGAAGAGATGGAAGAAGAGGAAGAGAAGTGTCCCGAAATTATCGGCATTCCCAATTACTTCAAACCCGTTACTCATTTTTAAATAAGAAGAAAGCATTTAGAAATGGATTTATGGAAAATCCATCGTCGACATTTATTATCCAAACGACGTTACCGATTTTTTGCCAAGATGGCTCAAAAAGAAATGGATCAACTTCCCTATCTCACCCCTCATAATATGTTTATTCATCGAGGTTTATCGGAATCGCTGTTAAGTAACAGTTTTGTGATTACCGATCATATGCTTTCCAGCATTATACACCGAAAAGATAATATTGATCCTCAGTACAGTCAATATTTGAACAAAATCGTTCCTTGCCGCAATTTTAATCAACCTCTCCTCCTTCAGTTAATAGCCACCTCGATCGCGGAAAAGGTGAAAACGGAACAGAAAGAATTACCGATGGACACAAGAGGACTTCCTAAAGACCCAATAGAGGATCCAAACGCTAGGAAAGTAAGTGTTATTAAGGGGGGTCCAGGAACCTCCACGAAGGATGCACTGAATCAAATGTTTGGCGTAAACAAGTAATTTAAAAAATAATGGACGACCCTGTCAAAATGGTGAAGGCTCAACGAAACGATATGGTCTACAGTGTTCGAAAGTATTTATTATCGATCCAGAATCTACAAACCAAATATAAACTTTTGCAATATTTTGAACAAATAGGGGCTCAACGAGATAATGCCGGTCTGGTGCATGAAGATCGAGGCGATAAAATAAAAGTTGTGAACCTCTATTGAAAAAAAGAAGATGACGCTTAGGATATTTCTTCTCGTCTTTTATCTTTACCTGATCATGATCTACCTGTTTCGAAACGAGTCACAAACGACTACAACCCATCCTTGGCAATCCATTTCTTACCACCCTCCTCAGTGGACGACGCTTTATTCGACTTGTATTCACGCAACCGATTGTGACGACGATCAAATATGTTTTCGGGGTGAATGTCTTCCCAAACTCCTTCCCCATGCTACTTGTTCTTCAGCTACGGGAGAGTGGGTTCTGGTGAATCAAAAAGGATTGAAATTCGCGACCTGTTTTTGTAAATATCCTCATCTCGTCACGCAAAAAGAACGCGGGGGGAATTGTGACGTAGACATTGCTTGCGGACCTCACGGCCGATTAGAAAGTTTAGACAAAGATCCTTTGAAAGAAGGTAAATGTGTTTGCGATTTTGGATACAAGCCGCTTTTGCAAGGTTTCGGGTGTGAAGAAATGACCGCTCACGAACGATTAGCGTTTTCGAAGGAAGAAGAAAAAAAACAACGTATGGGATCCGACCGTATTTTCCGAAAAGTATCTCGCGTCTTTCCAAAAACCCGGTTACTTCCAGCAGCCCTGTTCCTTCGATGCTTTTACAGGTCAGCCTTTAAAACATACTTTTTATCATGCAGAATTTGGAAGTTGTGTGTGTGATCCGAGGTATGGGAATATTGGGGTGCAACTCGATCATCCCTATTATTTGAAAAATAACGATAAGGGCTATAATGCTTGCGCGAATATTTTTAAAAGCGAACCCGATTCCCCGATCCATCATGTGAAACTGTTTGCCTATTTCTACATGTTTGATTATTCGCCGGTCGCGTTCATCGAATTTGAGAATTTAGACCCGACTCAATTATCCTATCCTTTCAATTATTACGTGGTCCAATCCAAGAAACACCATCTACAAATCGAAGAAACGTGGCCTTTTGACTACATGCAATATGTTTTTAAGTACCTTCCCTTTACGGTGCATACGCGTCACTGCCACGAAGATCCTATTTTTCATGTCAAAACGTGCTACGAAACCATTATTCGACAAAACCAGCTCACACGTTGCCAGTTGATCGAGCAAGAACTGGATGGAAAATTAAGTCAACACGCGAACGCCTACACGCTCTTGTATCGATATCCCGTATGTCTTTTTTCAGAGGAGGATCGACGCGTTCCCGAAATTTATCAAGGCCATGTCGTTCTCAATCCTTTCCATTTACTGTTGAAAGCCCTCCCAAACCTTCTTCGATCGAACGGTATTCAGATGAAACCGAATGAGGAAGGCATGTGGCACGTCACGTTTGCTCGAGCTCCTTATGTAGAAACATATGCGGCGACGTTAGATCCAGCCGTCTTTCCCGATATTAAAGGAGAACCCACGAAAGCGTTGGAAAAAGGTCATTTCTTTTAAAGAGAAAGAGAGAGAAAATCAAAATAAAAGAAAGGAGACATATAATCAAAATAAAAATGAAACGCGCTCATGAAGAATCCGAAAAGGAAATGGACCATGAAGAGGGGGAGAAGGAGGAAGAAGAACCTACCCATAAACGAATTAAAGAGTCGGACGTGTCTCTATTATTAGAGCTTCAAAATAAACACACAGATCCCGGTCAGCAAATGAATCGAGAATTGGAAACGGCTCGCGAAAAATATCTCGTTTCTTATCTACGGAAAGTCATTGAAAAACTGCCCATGAGTAAACACGTTCTAGATTCAACGACCGAAATTCCAGAAGGCTACGAAGGATTTTTAAAAATGTACAGTATCGCTAAAACATGCGTCCATTCGGAAATTCAGTTAAAAAAATTGATGGCGTTTAATTCCATCTTTGACATGTTGAATGGCGTGATCGGGAAAGTCATTCACGATAAATATATCGCTCCATATTTAACGAAACTCGTCACCGATCACGATTTGAATCGGGCTTTTGCCGTATTCCAAGAAACTCTGCAAGCAGACGATACGAACGTATCCACGGAACTTCATTGCGTTTCGTTTTTGATTCAAGACGAATTGTCAAAGAAGGAACCTCTCAAAGTCCCCAATCCTTTGTATAATCGTTTCACGCAGCAAATGTATGCCGTCAGTAAATACGTGACAAGTATATTAATGGCGATCGCAGCGAATCATGCAACTGCATCTACGCCTGACTTTGAAATGATCGGAACACCTAGAAAAGGAGAAAAATAACCAATGAAAAAAAAAAAAAAAGCTTAGGAATACGAAAGTCCATTAGTAACAAAACATGACAATGTCAGTTGGAAAAATTTTCTAACAGCTGAAAAAAAAAAAAAGAAAAAAAAAAAAGAAAAAAAAAACTTTTTGTTAATTTTTATCATGTCTTTAGACATGATAAAAATTAACTTTACCCCCCTTTTTCTTTTTTGTTGTGAATGATGTCTCACACTTTCTAAAACTAGATTTCTAAGCAAAAGAATGAGTCATATCGTTCTTGGAAATTTATTTTAGAAACATGTTGACACCTGATTCAAACCAAAATAAGGGGTGAGGGGTAGTAAAGTTAATTTTTATCATGTCTAAAGACATGATAAAAATTAACAAAAAGTTTTTTTTTTTTTTTTTTTTAAGTCAATTCGATGTGGACAAGAAGTTACCCTTTTTTAACCAGAATAAACTTTCACTTAACTATTTAAATCGTCAGTCAGTGCTGTGGACTGGATCCAAGCTTATACTCCATCATAGGAAAAAACCTTCTTATTTGGGTCCATATTCTTAAAAGAATTTCTTTTTTTGAATGTCTATTCTCCATTCGATAAACCACGCAACCAACACCAGAAACACGATCCATCGAAACTGAAATATATAGAAGAGTTTAGGAAAGAAATGAAATCCATGAAATATAGTTTCGGCCGCTTCATGATACCGTAAACGCTGATCAAGGTTGACGAGCTGTTTAACCGGTTCAGGAGCGATTAATAATTGTCTGTCTTGATTCACCAGAATCACGGAATGAGCCCAATCCACCTCATTTAAAGAATCCACGTTGAATTTTTCTGCCGAGGGGTAATTGGGATAAACATGTTCCGTTACATATCGTAAATGCGCGTCTAAGAGTTGAGCTGTAAAAATAATATTTTTGGGATACGTCAATAACAATTGACTTCTTAGAAATTCTTCCTGATAAGGAATCCAAGCTGATGAACGATCAAGAATCGTTTCCATCATGATATTATTTCATCTACTCTGTTTTTTCCTTCTTTACCTATTCCAATGCTTCATGTACCGAAATTTACTCGTCTATTATTCGGGACAATCGATCCCTTTACATTTCAATCTTCTTCAATGGTATCGACAAGTCCATCAAGAAATCACATAATAAAGGAATCATTAGTGGATAAAACAATGTTTGGTTTTAATCTTCGTTCGACTCTCGCCATAACCATTTTAATATGTCTGGTGACAACACTGGTCATCATGGCCCTCATCGTATATCGTCTCTCCTACGGCAGTGTGGCTTTCGTTTACGATGCTGCTGATCCGAATAAAGTCACGACCAAAGGAACGACAGCGAACGATTTCTGGACCAACAATAAAATGTTGCTCATTGCTCCAACGGTTGTCAATGTGATCAATATACTAATGGTCGGTTTATTACTTTACGTGTAACCGAAAAGAGAATAAAGACTAGATTCAAAAATACATCACGATGGATACAAAGGCTATCATGGTAATTATCTTATTAGGAATTGTATTTGTCTCGTTACTCAATTTCGGCTACCTGGCAACAGCTATTTACAGTGATGCGACACCCAAAACAGGAGCCGAACATTTTAATCAACGCAACTGGATGTTTTACGGAAATATAATGCTACATATTATTGCTCTGATGCTAGGTGGAGGCATTTTTATGAAAAAGTAATGATTTAATTCAAAAAAATATGACAAGACCTACCCAAGATGAATCCAAAATCTTTCAGAGAAATACTTTCATAGATAACGATGAGTCACTCGTATTCATAAACACGTTCAAGGTGATGGACGGGCGTAACTTCAATCCAAGAAGAAATATACCAACAACTGCTTTTATTGACATCTTGCCCACTCAAGAAGGAAGAACAAGAATGATCAGAGTCAGCTAGAAAAATTTCTCAAGAGCTTAAAAAAAAAAAAAAAAAAAAAAAAAAAAAAAAAAAAAAAAACTTTTTGTTAATTTTTATCATGTCTTCTAGACATGATAAAAATTCACTCTACCCTCCTTTTCGTTTTGAATGATGTCAACATGTTTCTAAAAATAGATCTCTAAGAATGAATCATACTTTTCTTGGAAATCTATTTTTAGACACATGTTGACATCATTCAAAACGAAAAGGAGGGTAGAGTTAATTTTTATCATGTCTAGAAGACATGATAAAAATTAACAAAAAGTTTTTTTTTTTTTTTTTTTTTTTTTTTTTTTTTTTTTTTTTTTTTTACTACTAGAGAATATTTTTCTCAGCTCTCAGAAATTTTCCCAGCCAACTCAATTGACCAGACATCACCATTTTCTTACAATAATGAACTTTCACTTATTTATTTAAACCATCCCAGTTTCACTTCAAATCAGTCTGTGCTATGACCTGAATACAAACTTCTGTTGAGGTATGTTAATAATATATTTTTTGTTTCTTTGGCTTTTCGCGTTTAGTTTATGTGATTCGTCTTTCGCTATAGAGATCCAATATCTTATAATGGCAATTTTGATTTAAGATGGTCACCATTTTCGCCATTTTCCGTAGCGCTTGATCTGCTCGAGTGTCCATGTTGCGTCTATCTTCATAAGACATATCTAAATACAGCTCATTGGCGTTCGGTTCAATATTTAGGTGATACACTTCATGATTGCGTTCTTTGTCCATGAGAAACTTGAACACATCAAATTCATTTGGCCGGCGATCTGATTTGAACGGTTTCAGGACTCTCGGACTGTAAAGTCGTTTCCCCTTCGGATCAAAGACGAAACCCGGACAAGGTCCACCTTTTTGAGAACGAACTTCCACCTCGTCCGGTTCGACATCTTCTTCGACCTGTCGGCCATTGTCGGAACGATACTGTAATTTAAACCGTCGCCAATTGTCAATAAACGCGTCGAGAGTATCCTCCGATTCTGGAAAATATTGTCGGTAAAGCGTTTCGGTTTGAGTTTGTTCTTCGGGTAATAAATTGGCATACTCCACATATTCAGTGAACAATTTCCGGAAAATAGGATCTTTCTCACTTAAATAAGTGGCCATTTCATCCAACGTCATTTCGTATAACTGTTCGACAAAATTCATGATGGAAGTGCTTTTTTCTTCTTATTATTATTATTGAATTTTCAAAGCGGACATTATATCTTCCATTCTCTCACATTGATAGCGGTATTTTAAATATTTGAAAGATGTGATGGCCATGAGCGCTAGAAAAATGACGAGCGTTAAGACCGTGAAATGAAATTTAAAGTGAGTTTCTTCCTCATGCACAATCAACACGCAAATGGAATAGAGTAATCCGCCCGCTAAAGCAAAGATACCGAACGGTTCTAGCTTCGAAATATTCATGGGGATCCTAAAAGCGACTGGGCAACTCTCAAGTTAGTAAATACTTTATTCCAAAATTCTTCGTGAATAGCGAGCGAATTTTCTAAAGAAGCCTGGAACGTTTCGTACTGAGGCAGAGTTTGAGCAAACGATAAAATACAGTCTTTGGGGTTATTTATCGGCGTATGAACTAACCATTCGCGTAACCGGTTCCACGTCTCGGGCCAACATTGAATTTCTTGGTTGAACCGATCGGCAATCGAGGGACCGAACGTTTCATTCAAAAACCAAGAAATGCAAGCTACAGTTTGTTTCATAATCGTTTCTGAATTCATGGTTCCTTATTTTTAAATTTTTTTTTCATTTATTTCAGAAAAAGAAAAAGAAGAGCAAAGAATGAATCATTTAGACGAATTGTTTCAGTACCTTCTCCAACACAAGAAAACAATTGTGTTTGGGAACCTGAGTCGATTACCCTATGTGATCAACGATTACATTTCCAAACATTTATCCCACCTCACCATTTTTGTCATTTGTCCCTTTTATACGTACCCGTCTTCCCCTCATGTGCGTGTGATTAAACCGGAAGAATTGAGCACGAACACGTGCGATTTATTATTCTACATTGAACCTTTTCCGCATGCCGTTTTACACCACGACATTAAAACGGCTCAACACCTCGTCATTTTAACGAGCCACATGATTTTTATCGATCGATACCATACGTGTTCCTATTTATCCTATTTTCATTTCCCGGGAAGTTTAGAAAGGTATATGGAAAAAACCAAACAGCTGATGGATTTGGAACAGACGTTCCTTTACAAAACGGATCTACCCGAAGTTAAAGAGTCCAAGAAAGCTCTTTCGATCGGTCCTAGTCCTACCCTGGATCGATGGATCAGTCCCGAGAATCCCGATCCGACTCCCTTAGAAAACATGTCATGGATTTTAATCGATCTCACGTCCTTCCGGAATACGTCGTCACTGTTATTTCATTTTTGGACAGCTTTTGATTACATGCTGAATCATATCGATCGCATTGAAGGCTGGCAATTGTGTTTTAAAACGTCCGCGGAAGCTCGTGCTTATAAGAAACTCGTTCAGAAATGGATCGATTATCTCTGTTGTAGGGAATTCCAGCACGGGAACGTGTTACAATTGAATGAAATTCTCTCCCTCACGCCTTTTTATCGAGCAGGGACGGTCGATCTTCCCATTATTTTAGAAAAGAAACGATTCGGACCTTTGGAATATATTCTTTGCACATCGGTTCAAGATGCGTATCGAGCTTCTATGCGATATAACTTAGATCCTGTCGTCGGATCCGTGTTTCGATTGAAATAAAGTCAGAATGAATGATCCTAACGAGGATGATGTTTCGAAGGAAATTCCACCTCTTGGAACACCCGAAGTTATTTATTATGACGATATTCTACCTTCACAAATTCAAAACCAAGTCGACCTTCCCGACGATTTCGAACTTCAATTTCCTCTCCACACGTTTGCCAAATCCGATGTAACCACTAGCCCTTACATTATTCGACCGTCCGTTTCTCCTTCTTCTCGAAGTTCGAGTCCAAGTTCAAAAAGAAGTCCAAGAAAACGCAGTCCGAGTCCAAGAAGGAGCAGAAGTCCAAGTCTAAGCAGGAGCAGAAGTCCAAGTCCAAGAAGAAGAAAAAGTCAGAGAAATCGTAGTCGTAGTTTAGAAATACGTCATTCTAGAAGAAGAAGTCCTGTAAGAAGAAGTCGTTCGGCTTCCTTTTCATCGTCTGCATCTTCTTCTTCTCCTTCCAATATCAATCGTAGAGGAACACAAAGACCCATTCGTAGAAGACCTATGAGAAAACGTCGAGGATACGTTCTTGGATCTCGAACCGTTCGTGTGGGTCCTAATCGATTGCTTCATAAATATGGTAACCATTCCATTACGTTTGTGACCGAAGGTGGGGCCCACATACGAAATAAGAAAATTCCCAATAAAGCTTGTCGATATCTATTAAGTCATTGCTCACGACGGCATCCAACAGCTCGAGATCGATTGCCACGACAAGCTCGTATTGTTTTGAGAAAGAAAAGAGCTTAAACACAACGAGTTGAAAAAGAAACAATATCCAAGCAATTCAACAAAATAATAAAGTTCACTTACCAAAATGTGTATATAATAGACTTTAACTGAAGCTCTTTCGAGGCTGGTATCCAAAGCACAAACTGATCTGAAACCGAAACTCGAGTAATTTAAATAGTTAAGTGGAAATCCTTTTTCTGGTTTTATCGATCGAACCAACTGGGAAAAATTTCCAGAGCCGTATTTAAAAAAAAAAAAAAAAAAAACTTTTTGTTAATTTTTATCATGTCTTCAGACATGATAAAAATTAACTATCCCCCTTTTGTTCAAATGATGTTAATCTGTTGTCTCAATATGTTTCTAAAAATAGAACATGACTCATTTCTTTCTTGGAAATTTATTTTTAGAAATATGTTCGAAAAGATGAGACATCATTCCCAGACAAAAAGAAGAGAGAGTTAATTTTTATCATGTCTAAAGACATGATAAAAATTAACAAAAAGTTTTTTTTTTTTTTTTTCCTACTACCCAAATTTTGCTTCTCCTTTCTACCTCCCCCCTTTCGTTTCACAGTATATAAACAGCTGGAGCTGAGACGATTTTCTCATTTCATACTGAGGACAAGATGGATCAGGAAAACACTGTAACCCTGGAACCTTTGACATTACCCTTGAAGGATCGTCTCAAGTACGTGTTGGATGAAGTCGTTCTGGAAGAATTTAATCAATCTAATTTGTTTACGACTAAAACCACCGTTCAGTTGAGAGTTTTAAAAAGAATAGCTAATATGATGATGTTTCCGTGGACCTTGATTCAAGATTTGAAACCTCTTGTACCCGTCCATCGATACTGTTTAAATACCATTTGGCGTTTATGGATGGATGTGCAACAGCAGTTGGTACAAAATAAAACCATCTCCACGCCAGATGAATGGAATATGATCGAGAAAGTTTTATCTAAAGACTATTCTAGATCGACCGATCTAATAAGACTTTCCAACATCTTATTCAAACGACAGGAAATACCTAAGATAGAAGTGTATAAATTATTTGCCGTAGACGGATTGCTGGGCGAGGATCTGCAAAAGTATGTTTTTAATCTACAGTACGGAGGAGATGAAAAAACACCTTTAAACGAACAAGAAGTTCTAGATTTTAAAGCAGTTCATGCTCGAATCGTCCGTTGTTTATATCACGAAGTTTCCAAACAATCGGAATCTCTTCTCTACGTGGATGTGATTCGACGTACTATAGAAGAAATAATAAACACTACACCTTCTACCAGTGATGAAATAAGCGAATGGGGTGCATTGTATTTAAAGTATCTTGGAGAGGATCTATTTTCAAATATATTTTACGAAATTAAAGTCTGGAAGACGAAAGAATTGGAACAATACCAAGCGAAAAAGAATCAACAAGAAAATAATTCTCAAAAGAGAAAGAATGTGAGAGAGGATCCTAGAATCAAGAAGAAAAACAGAAATAATATGTCGGACCTTACTTTAGCTTCGAGTGATTATTTCGACCCTTCGATTATCGATTTGCAACCTGTTCGTTATCCTTCTCCCAAGAGTCCACCTCCATCGGAAAAGGGGGGAGAAGATCCTATTTCTCCCGAGAGTCCACCTCCATCGGAAAGGGGAGGAGAAGATCCTGTAGAAGCTTCCTTCGAAAGACTAGAGTGTGAAGACGAAAATGTAGAAACTACAAGTAGTGAACAAGGCAAAATGAACCCCTAGAGACTCGGAACATTTTTTCCATGGCTCTTTAATGGAATATAAAGAGTGAACAGTCCAATAATACATTGAAGGTATGTGGGAGACTATATATATATTTTTTGGAATAGATTTAAATACTTTAGATGCACAAATATTAGACGAAATGAACTTGTTTTTGTCTTTTACAAGAAGAACTACTAACCATGATAAAATGTTTTTCGAATAGCATCCTTTCCAAAATATTTTTTCATCAGGTTCCATCCTCAACTGTAAAAACTGATTTTGACAAGATTTTATAGATAAGATAGTTCATTAAAAAAAATTTTTGAGAACTGGTTTTTATCGCTATTCCATACGCAACTGTAAAAACTAAAATTTATAGGATTTTATAGTTGAGACAATTTATTTTTTAATTAAAAAAAATTTTTTTTGGAACTGGTTTTTGTATATGTTCCATACGCAACTGTAAATACTGAATTGAATCTCATTTTATACTTGTTACTATATAAAAAAAAAAAGAATCCTTTTATTTTTGTTGTTAAAAAAGCAACAACATCGAACTTTTTTTCAATATATAGGAACAAAGCCCTCCTCCAAGATGAAATGGAATTCGTTTCAAAATAGAAATGAATATACTGTCACTTCTTACGATCTCGATCACGCTATTCGGTATGCTCAAGAAGCGACTCAACTCTATATTTACGAACAAGCTCTTCAAAGTCGGTACGCTTTTATTTTTAAACATACCACCTTCCAAATAAGAAAAGCCGACTCCAAACGGGATTACTACATTCCTAAAACCCTCGATCCGGAACAATGTCACGTCGTCGAAAAATTTGTTTTTACGCAAACGGGATGTGACATGATTGCCTGCTTCCCTTTCCAAGAAAATTTAGAATCGTGTTCCCTGGAAGATGAACCGCGATGGATTCGACTCGGAACGGGTTTCAGTTTAGCTTGCCAACCCGCCTGCGATCGTTTATATTCCAACACGCAGCAGAGTATGGACACGGAATATCGAAATGGAAAATGTGTAGCCGTAAATCTCGCCAAGAAATTATTAGCTCTCTTGCCCGAACAAGTTTTCTTTCAATCAAATCATCCTTCTCTTCCTCGTCATCATGCCGGCCTCAATCTCGTCGAGGGTCATTTACGACTCAACCAGCCTTATTGTGAAGCGTACGGTCTTGTTTTCAACGGGTCTGATTGTGTGACGACGACGGGGCAAGATATTGGCGAATTTTTCTTGGGAAGCAGTATCTATCGATCTATTTCCACTCTGCAAAAAAATCATACGTTACCACCATATCCTCCTCATCTTCCCGACTTTGTACAAAACTGGCCCAAGAAACATGTGAAACGGTCCTTGGTTCATGAATTGGCGATTGATGTAGGGATCGATATCGAATTAGAAGCCGCGCAAAAAATCCTTGAAAAACGGATGCCTAAACTCTTAACCAAATTGAGTATGCAGTCTCTTCCCATTCAATCGGCCATCCTTCAAGCCGTCGTTCGGACCCAATTAAGTACGCTCGCAACACTTTCCAGAATCGCCGCGACAGGATTCTCGGTTACTTCCAATGTGCTGACGGGTATAAGTATTCTGTCCGCCGTACTCGATATATTGGATCCGTTTCATTTCAATAAAGTGCTGACCGCTCGAACTCTTTACGATATCGACTGGCGATTAGACGTTCAGTTTTATCAATCGGAAACGGACCATGTTCTAGAAATCACACCCGATCTTCTATGGGACGTGTTAGAAGAAGATGCGAGCGATCGATACCTCTTCTTTGCCGAGAAAGTGCAAGAATATTTAGATGCTATCCATAAAGTGCCCATGACCGATCGACCCCAAACGCGAATGTCATTTCTCCAAAAATCACGAACAGACGAAAGAGCCCCGAAAAATTGGATTTATTTCACGATAATTGTTTATTTGTTAACAGGATTCACTTTCCTATTTCAACCCTACATGCATTACTTATGCGTGACCATCTTTTTCCTATTTGTGTTTTATTTTTATCGTCATTCTAAATGAAAGCTGAAGATTTTTGGAGGGGAAAAAAACGAATGACTTGGAGGGAGAGTAACTAACCAGTGAATAAACTAAAAAATCAGTTAGTACTTACAAATTACAAGAAGATGTTTCTTCTTTCACAGCACAGAGTGATCTGAAGTGAAACTTGGAGTTTAAATAGATAAGCAAGAATCCCTTCCAGAAACAATTTTGACATGTCTGGTTTTGTGGATCAAGTCGGCTGGGGAAAAACTGTAAGAGCTGAAAAAAATTTCTAGATTAAAAAAAAAAAAAAAAAAAAAAAAAACTTTTTGTTAATTTTTATCATGTCTTTAGACATGATAAAAATTAACTACCCCCCTTTTGTCTGGGAATGTTGTCTCACACTTTCTAAAAATAGACCATCACTCCTTTCTAAAGAATAGAATTCCAAGAATGAGTCCTGGTTTGTTTTTCGAATGGGTGAGACATCCTTCCCAGACAAACAGAGGGGACAGTTAATTTTTATCCTGTCTATAAGACAGGATAAAAATTAACTTTTTTCAGCTCTTACAGTTTTTCCCCAGCCGACTTGATCCACAAAACCAGACATGTCAAAATTGTTTCTGGAAGGGATTCTTGCTTATCTATTTAAACTCCAAGTTTCACTTCAGATCACTCTGTGCTGTGAAAGAAGAAACATCTTCTTGTAATTTGTAAGTACTAACTGATTTTTTAGTTTATTCACTGGTTAGTTACTCTCCCTCCAAGTCATTCGTTTTTTTCCCCTCCAAAAATCTTCAGCTTTCATTTAGAATGACGATAAAAATAAAACACAAATAGGAAAAAGATGGTCACGCATAAGTAATGCATGTAGGGTTGATTTTTTTTTTTTTTTTTTTTTTTTTTTTTTCAGCTGTGAAAAATTTTTTCCCAGCCGACTCGATGGACAAAATACCATTTTTTAATAATGGACTCTCGTTTACCTATTTAAGCTTTCCAAGTTTCGTTTCAGATGAGTCCATGCTGCGGATACTGTTCTCCTGAAGATCTTTCAATAATACCACTTTCTCGGATAAAATTCATCACCATTCGCTTTTTTAGCATAACTTAGATAGATATAGAGAAATTCCTCATTTTTATGATCTTTCGGGTAATACTCATTTCCATTTTCGTCTCGTGCATATCGGATGTAATTCGTCTCTGGCTTTTCCCGAATTCTATCCTGTATATAATATTCTTTTCCAATGCTGGATTTAGGATAAATCTCTCCTCCCCTCGCATTGACAGCATACGTTTTCACATTTACATCCAATGAATTTAACGGGTATTCTCCTCCATTGTTTAATTTAGGATAAAATTCGTCTCCGGAATTGGATTTGGCGTACCGACGAGGAAGCGCTATATATTCATGACCCCGATATTCCACAGCGTAATATTCATTTCCATGCTCGTCTTTGGCAAAAATAGGTCGATTGTCATTATCGAAATAATATAGCTCCTGTTTAGGTTTTTTAGGATCTTTTGGATATCGTTCTTTTCCAAATTCATCTATGGTGTAAACCGAAACCATGTTTTTTTCCTTTACCGATCTTGATATTTACATGAGTCACCTCCGATTATCCAGTTATCTTTTGATACATCTTTCGAATCCAGTCTTCAATCGATTGGCCCGTCGTTTTGAGATGTTCGGAATTATGAACGGTCAAATAAGCCATGTAAGCGGCTAGACCAAACGTGAGGACTAATAAAAATAAAAAGATGAGCCGGTTCGTTAAGAGGGTGACTGCGACTAGGATGATGCTGATATAAACCGTAGAGTAAAACAATATGCCTTGACCTAAATAACGATCCATTTTTTTTCTACTTTATTCCATTTGAATCAACGAGTCAGCCGAGACCGGATAGTCATCGGTCGTGACGGGCTTTTCGGTCATTTCACCTGTGTACAACAACGTCATGTCAGGATCGGGGAGGGCTTTTAATTTTCGGTCTTCCCAGTAAGCTGAACGAGGATGCGTGACGAGAATTCTAAAAAACAATTTCATGTCGCGCTCGGTCCAAATTTCATAGACTGAGGTAAGGAGGGGGATACCTTCGGGATGCTGCGTCGCATCAAAAACAGCTTCTCGTCCATCTATTTTATATCGCGCTCCATGTTCCGGTACAATACGACTCAGCTCTTGAACTTCAAGTCGAAGGGTTAATCCAGCCGGTAAAATCCCTTCATAGGCTTCTTCTTTGGGTACGCATACGTGATACCCGTACAGAGTGGCTCGAATTCCTTCTGTGGAGGAAGAAGGACAAAAGACAAAAGGTTGACGCCAATTACAAGTGGCGTATAATACGGAATCGGGAATAAATCGTCCCGATCGTATGCGATGGCCTTCACGACACGTTTCGGGAACGCTATAATTCGAAGCCTGTTTCACGAATCGCTGCGACCAAAATTTCAAACCTTGCCGTCGAACGCGTTTCTTTCGAATTTTTCCCTTTTCGAAAAGACACATGTGAGGAGAAGTGGGTAAATAAATAGCCGTTTTCAATTGTTTGAGGAATGGGTACGGCGTGCAGTCGGGATGAGAACAAATATTATAGCCGGGAATATAAACTTCTTCGTTGGTTTCGTCACAAGAGTCACGAGGTTCATGATCAAGAGTCGTCCAGGGCCGAATCCAATTCGCAACGATCGATAAATGATCGAATTTAAACACATCGAGATGCCGATACTGAAACGCGCCGGGGATGCGCGGTCGACATTCATTTCCGTCAAAAAATGTTTGAGGAGGACACGTTTGAATTTCCCTCCGAGCGCAATCAAAATATCGATCGCTCGTATCGCCTATCGCGAGTTTCGACGATGACGACTTATCCTCACAAGCCCATTCAACCGTATTTTGATCCGACACTCGATAGCCTGGTTCTAGAACCGTACGTTTTCGGGTTGGATCACACGTGTAAGCTACAGCTCGATCCAAAGATGTTGAAAATGGATAGGACGGGAGATGTTTCGTATACTCGTGAGCGGGAACGACAGTTTCTTTTGAGCTCGGTTGAACATTTTCACAGAAAAGAGGCGGTTGGCATGTTTGGGACGTTTCGTCGTACACCATCGGTAAATGGAATAAGGCATCGCCGATCCATGTGTCCCAGATATAGTGACAGGATATAGTGTCTCGAACCATTCCGTTTTCACAAATCGCGTAACCCGGAGAGTACAGAAAAGATCCTTTTTGGACGATGGGGAGAGGTCGTTGCGTATTATCCGGAAATCCGTCGCAGAGATTAGACACGCATCGCCGATAATGTGTCGAATATTTTTCTCCGGGCGAACATCGAATCATTTTCGGTCGATGGCCACGACACTCGATATACGTCACCTCGTCAATCGGAAAATGTTGACCGTCTTCACAGTAAGATACGAAATGTTTTCGCAAAGTGCAAGCGTCGTAGTAGAAAAATGTCTTGGGCGGACAGGCGATTCGAATCGGTTGTTCGTTCTGGCATTCGTAATAAAAACGTCGATTGGTTGGATCGGGTAAAACCGATCCGTCATGCTGATCGATGCAGGGATTCACAGAAATGCAGGTAGAAGGAGAATGTTCTTCTTGACACATGAGCACGTCTAGAACACGACCGTGCCGACATCGATAATAATAATACATCATGGACTTTTCGCGGGGTACAAAACTCTGCGATCGTAATAAAAACAGGTAGAGGTTTTTCCCCGTTGCGGGGAGCTGAGTATCATCGGGCTGTCCAAAACATTCATCTTTTTCCCAAATCCGTCCTTCCGCGAAATAATATTCGGGTGGGAGAGGAAACGTCCATGTTTTTCCCGTGGAGGTGTGAAACGAAACCTCGTTGTCGTTTGAGGTCTCGATCTGATATTGGAAACGCGTCGTTGTCGTCCGAGGAGAAGAAGGAACTTTCGGGGACGGGACCGAAAAATTATAGAAATACAAGTAGCAGTAGTATAAACCCAAAACGAATAAAAGTATGGCGAGCATCCAGCCTTTATTCATAAACGAGATGTGCCAATTATGGAAAGAGCAAAAAATTCCGAAAAAGGACGCAGCAGCGTGTTGTTCCAAACCGAATTATCGACATTTTTTAAAACAAGATCGCGCGTTGGATGAAATGCCGGCTCTGTATCGTGAATGTTTATCCTGTCAACAAAAAAGAAAAATCTTGGCGCGATAAAAAAGTAAGTCAGAATGGATTCGTATCGTCTAACCCGACGTTATTTTCGTCAATTGCAACGGCTTCACTTCCTCTCGCAAATGCGGCAACGCGATTGGTATCATCATATCGTCATCCAATACGTGATGGATCCCCAAAAAGGACGCCATTTCACACTTTTTCATCCGGCTATGGATACCCATACAGAAGAGTCGCTGGTTTTCTTTGGAAAACGTCGCTTGTTTCTTACGTTTATGTTGAAACGGATCGTTCACCAAGGTTTGAATGCCGAACAACGGTTACAACCGAACGCGTTATTACCTCTCAAATCGCTCGACGATCCCGTCTATGAAACACAACGCAAGGCTATTCAAAATATTTGGGAGGTCGATGCTCATTGGTATACTACGGAGAATAAAAACGATATTGCCGTGAAGAATACGGCTCCTTTCATCAAAACCGAACCTTAAGCTCTGTAATTTAAAATATCCATCGGATGGGTGAGATGATTCGGATACGACACGATTTCAATCGTATGAGGCCATTTTAGCATGTATTTATAATGTAAAAGATCGTGCCGCTTCAGCGTATCGAGCCGGATAGCTGAAATATAGGTTTTTTCTTCGTTGGTTTTCTCGTACAAATAACAAATACCTTGATCGACGAACACGTAAACGTCTTGAGGAAACAGTTGCAGAAGCGACTTGTCCTTGGAAAAGTGTCGAATCACAGTATAATGAGAACTCGTAGGGATCGGAACCGGTTCTAATTTATAAAGGAGGAAAGAAAGAAAAATGATACACCCGAGCGCGATCATTCTATGCATTGTATTTCTAGTGACTCTCTTGAATCTTTTTTATAAACCCGATCTCCGGATGCCTTCTATTCCTCCCTCATCATCATTAGCCTTACCAGAAATTTCAACCGAGACGTATTGCCCTTTCCAAATCTTTCAGTGTCCTGATAGCCATTGCGATTGTTCTCAGCTCTGTGAAACAAATCCCACGTTTTACGAAAAACTCACGCTTTCTGATAAAACATGGAATCATCTCGAACCGGGTACTTATTGTATTCCCCAAGGAATCCGGACCGCTTGTCTTTCTTCCTCAGAAATTCCTATTTTTTCGGCCTCGGGATGGCTCTGTGCTCCTCGTTCCTCTTTCACCCATCCCTGTCAACATCCAGAAGCCCGTGATCCTTCTCTCAATGTTTTAATAGATCGTCGAACCCAACAACCCGCTCAAGAAGTAGCCGATTATTACGAAACGTTAGAAGATGGATCGTTCCGATACCAGTGTCAATGCCATTCTTTAGATCGACGAGGTAATCGAATGATTCAAACATCTCCGTGGGTCTGTTCTGTCGATTACTGCGTTCGAGATTTGTGGAACGTGCCCGGACTAGGATGGGACTCCGAACGACACGTCTGTGAATGTGGACCCTACGTGCATCGAGTTCTGGGCGATCAATCTTCCCCCTGTGTTTTGGAATATACACACATAGACGAAAAGCATAGGTTAACGGGAAAACGAGAATGTATGACCGACCAATCTGTTGAATTCCGACCGATTTATTGTCCAGAGAATCAGTCGGTTTTACGGTTCACAAAACGGGTCTTGCGAGGCAACACAGCGTACGATTATGTCATTGTACATGGAACAAGTGTTCCTAAAATTTCGAGAGGTCAAGAATGACATCTCATTTCAAACGAATCGAGAAAAATTTTCAAACGGACCAAGAATTGAGTCGGTTTGAAAAGGAAGACGAAAGCCCCAAAGAGGAAGGATGGTCGAAGAGACAAACGTTCGCCATTCATTTACTACTGGTAACGGCAGGTCCTACGATTCTTTTTGCTTTACTGGGCAACGTATTGAAGATTCATTATTATGTCGTCTGTTTAATTCTATTATTTTACTTTGGAGCTCTGGCCTACTTGATACGATACCGATTTCAGTGGCTATTGCAAGCTTTTAAAGAAAGCCAGAAATATATTCGTTGAATATGGGACTTGAAGAGTGGATTATATAAAAAAACTTTGAAAAAAAAATGAAGAGGGAGAAGAGGAATAAAAAAGGAAGAAGCAATAATTTAACCATGGCGATGGATCCTGTACTTATTCATCTATCTCCCAAAAATTCTGAATGTAAAGAGTTAGATTTGGAAATATGGATAAACCCCGATGATACGGATGACAAGATTATAGAAATACATCGTCATGATCCCAAAGACAAAACGAAAGAATTTGAACCCTGTTGTCAAAATCCTTTTTTAACTCCCGCTATCCTCCAACGTAGAGAAAATGAAAAGAATAAAACGATAGATAAAACATTAGAATTGACCAAAGAAGCCATTCACATGTTGAAAGAAGTCTTTTCGGGAAATGGAGAATTCAGTACAATGGAATTTGATGCATCGTCCACTGAGGTAAGAGCTGATTTTAGACAGCCGACCAAAGAACCTGAAGTTGAGAAAGCAACAAGTTGTCAAGGTCGTAAACATAAGAAAAGAGTTAATAAAAAGAAATAGTACATTTAAAAAGACCTCCCCATCTTTCCATGAATTTCTTGAACAATGAACTGTTTTCACGAGACACAATCCACATCTTTGCTGGATCTAAAGAGAAGACATGGCTTAAACTGTTTCCAGGAGAGTTGAAGTGCAGGCTTTTTCAACAGCACAGAGGGATCTGAAGCAACAGTTGAAATGTTGAAATATATAGAACAGAAATTCCATTCTTAAAAAAAACTGGGATGTCTTGTCAATCGAATCGGGTAGAAAAAATTCTTGGCTGAAAAAAAAAAAAAAAAAAAAAACTTTTTGTTAATTTTTATCATGTCTTTAGACATGATAAAAATTAACTCTACCCTCCTTTTTGTTTTGAATGATGTCTCACCTTTCCTAAAAATAGATTTCTAAGAATGATCATGTTTTTCTTGGAAGTCTATTGTTTACAAACATGTCTAGACAACATGTTGAAATCATTCAAAACGAAAAGAAGGGTAGAGTTAATTTTTATCATGTCTAAAGGACATGATAAAAATTAACAAAAAGTTTTTTTTTTTTTTCCTAGTTCTTAAAAATATTTTTCAACGATATCTCGATACCTCCACCTATTTTATTCCCCCCTCTCTTAGTATATAAATGGTTGAAAAAGAAATCGGTGTTCATTCTGTTTCGTAAAAAGATAGCGAACACATGGCAACGGATAACTTAGTCATTTCATGTGAAGAAGATCCCTTTGAGGATATTCCAGATACGGAACCCACTTTTTATGGACCATTTTCACCTGTTTTTAGAGTACCGAAAAAGTCTTCTCCTTCTCCAACTCATTCTTTGGAAATACTGTCTTCTCCTCCCTCGTCATCCACTCATCAGCGCTCTAGAAAGAAGAAGTCCTCACAGACCAAGCTCCACCAAAAAATTGTTGGTGTGTTGGCTGTCACCTCTGATGGATATACTCTTACGAACTGCGTCCGGTTTATAGCCAGAGACCTGAAAACACATACGAAGGAATTTATTCAGCAATTGAATGCGGATCTGGAACGACTTCATATTGAAAAACTGTACGTGGCGAATGAACCCACTCGAGAAAAAATTCATCAAAAGGTACATCTCAAGTTTTTATGGACTGTTATTTACAAACCTCAACATCGTCAGCCACAGCAATGTCCATCTTGTCGATCGAAATCTTGTCATCGATTTATGGCCATGCTAGCGCTCCAACAATTAGTGAAATTTGCTGTTCATAAATGTATTCATTGAGTGGATAGGTAATCAAGGAATTTTTCTCTCTTTTTCCTTTTTTCAGATGATCCAGAGAAACAAATACTCTACTTCATATGGTTTAGTGGTAAAGACCTCATCAGGACAGGTGGTGATGATTCATCGAAAAATGCCATACTGTTTTCAAAATTATTTAATTCAGCTTTTAAAAAATAAACGTATCGAACCACCCTTCGATTTGGAAAAAATATCGGTGCTTCAAGATGAATTTGAAAACCATATTTATCCAACTCTCCATCCCAATTTACAAGACGATTATGATCGGTACAAGGCTAAATTAGCTTATGAAGATGAATGGGATTTCCCGCATGGACAAATGGATAAAAGACGCTTCAAGAAAGACGACGACCCTCGATTCAAATGGTTCAGAGTCGCGTATCAGGAATTTGAAGAAGAGTCCGGCTACCGATTCGCCTAACAACCCTCGGACGTAGCTCAGTATTCCTTAATCAAACTAGAATTTACGGGATTAGATCAATGCATTTATACACAATATTTTTATAGTCGAACATCCTAAACATTTACGCCGTAATACCTACTTTGATAATTATTCTCCTTTCCAATCTCAAGCTGCTTATAGAATGGCTCTCGAACGCAATATCGGGAGTATTGATGATCGGATGGTCTATCGGGGTTACTTAATTAAAATCGAAGAGGCTCTAAAGTATCTAACACGTCAACAGGAAATGAAAAAGGACGGGAAGGATCAAGTGTTGCTATATTTTTTAGAAGGAGATAAATGGAATCCACCCGATTCTATTTATTATTTAGAAAAGTAAAAAAAAAATGGAATAAGATCCCTTAGCCACCCCGCATTTCCCATTTGAAGAATCCATCCTATCTATTCTTTTTTTAAATGTCTAGGGATGTCATCCGACGCATTCTCTCCACCAAAAAAAACGAGTTCCTCCCACCTACCCCAAAAAGAAGAAGAAGAGGAAATTTCCCATGAGTCTTTTCGAGAACACTCCTTCCCCTCTCTCTTCCTATATATAAAAGAAACCGAGAGAAAAGTTGTCTTTTCTTTTTTTTTTCATCTCGTCCTCAGGAGAGAGAGAGAGAGAAAAAACCAAACGCCATGGAGTGGTTACGGCGAGAGTCTTTTTCCCTCGCGATTCGTTTCCGTTTCGCCAAGACAATTCCCCTCACGTTTTACTTGGGGTCGGGCACGCTCTATTTTCGAGGATCGGAACTCGTGACTTGCCTTTCCCAGCAAGGGACTTGGATGAGTTCGAAAAGTCAACGGACCCTTCAGCAATGGATCTCTCGAGCCCCTTTTCGCCCTTACCGATCCTTAACGACGGATCTCTGGATTGATACGTCGGACCGCCCCAGCCGGATTCTCCGCTATACCCCTTTTATCACCTTCGATTCCCTGGAAAGACTCCTCAACGATTTGGGTCCAGACGTTCTCCTCTTTTCGACCTGGCTTCAGAGTGTGATGAGAGAACCTCTTCAAATCCAAGAAGATTCTCAGACCGGGGAAACTTATTTTAGTCCCGTGCAGAACAAGGTGATGGACTTTCAGTTTCAAAATTTATCGGAACTGTTTCAATGTGCTTTATGTTTTTATTCTTCTTAAAGAGGAGTGGGGAAAACTAAAAATTGTAGAATAATCATAAAAAATAATTTCGTTTTTCTTTAAAAAAAATATTGAGATAGTCCAATCTTGGGGAGGAGGTGGAAAATTCAAAACTATTATCTAAAACAGATGTGGCGGTCAGTCCATTTCGATCCACGGAGGAGGATATGTGTGAGATTCTCTGATCCATAGAGGGTTTCAGAAAAAAAACTGCGAAAGTTTCCCCCCCCTATCTCCAAAAAATGGGTATCCAGGTTGAATGCACAGTACAAACTGATGGGAAGCCGAAACTCGAGTTCCTTAAATAGAAAAAAATAAGAGCTCCTTCTAGAAACAATTTTAGATGTCTTCTTTGGATAAGTGAGTCGACTGGAAAAAATTTCTCAGCGCTCTGGAAAAAAATTTCGTGTTATATAAAAAAAAAAAAAACTTTTGGTTAATTTTTATCATGTCTTATAGACATGATAAAGAAGAGAGAGTTAATTTTTATCATGTCTTATAGACATGATAAAAATTAACTCTCTCTTCTTTTTGTCTGGGAATGATGTCTCACCGTTTCGAAAAATAGAACATATCCCATTCTTGAAATTCTATTATTTTAGAAAGGATGATGAGTGATGGTCTATTTTTCGAAATGGTGAGACATCATTCCCAGACAAAAAGAAGAGAGAGTTAATTTTTATCATGTCTATAAGACATGATAAAAATTAACAAAAAGTTTTTTTTTTTTTTTTTTTTTTTTTTTTTTTTTTTTTTTTTTTTTTTTTTTTTCAATTTAGGAAATTTTTCTCTGAGCTTTGCCAATTTTTTTCCCAGCCAGCTCCATCCATAAAACAACACCTCTCAAAATCTTTTCTCACTTATCTATTTAAACCACTCGAATTTTTGCTTCCAATGAGTCCACGCATCTTGGCCTTTCTTCCACTCTGCTCTGAGAAAGATAAGGTAGATTGTTTTCGGTGGACCGTCCTATTGACGCTTCCGATTTATATAGAGAGCTATATATATAGATAGGGTCCCTCCTAACTCCCTCTATTATGACTATTAGTCTTTTCTTTTTTTCCCAAGAAATATACAAAGAATGATCCACAGTTTTTTTTTTCCGTTAATGAAAAAACAAATATGCTTCTACCTTCCGACTTCTTTTTAGTACCTCTTTAGGTGTCTGCTCCTTCTGGATCTTTTCCTTCTCCTCTCTTCCTCGCGAGCAGGGAATTGGAAATGCTGTTCAGGATGCAACGCTCGTAAAGACTCCATTTTCTTCCTGGAGAGGGCGTCTACGGCAAACACCGTCTTGTTATGAAATTGGAGTTGGTAGTAAAGAGGTCCGTGAACGTCCGTGTACACGGAGCGAGCTCGCAGTCGATAGGGAATCATACGATACCCGTCGGCTTCTGATTCCATTTCCCATCCATAAAGACGGATAGAAGCTTCTCCGGTTTGAAGAATATGAACCCACTCGGGTGAAACGTAAAACAGTTTTAAAAAAGTTCCAGCATCGACGGCGATCACATTTTCCCATCGCAGATAAGCGTGTAAGCGAAAGGTTCCTGCCTCCATCATCGATTGGAAAGCAAAATGCTTGAAAACTTCGATGGACGAAAAATAATGCAGGATTTTTCCATCGTAACAGGATAAATAGCACATGGTTTCTTGGACTATTTGTTCCATACGCTCCGGGTCCCGAAACCATTCTTCGAAACGGGAGAGAGGTTCCCATTGATCAGCTACTTCGAGATGACAGACGGGCTTGATTTCCACCAGGGTAGGTAGAACTGCAACGGCATCGGTCGACATTTTAGTTTTGCTCGGTTGAGAAGGAAGAACGAGAATGAACCCTGTAAGCAGAAAAACTCGGATCTATATAAATACTAGAGGAAAAAAGGCGGGGGGGAAGGGAAGTTCTTCCTTCCTCCCAAAGAATAAGAAAAGTGGGTGGAAAGAAAAAAATCATTTCACTCTCAGGAAAAAAAAAAGAATTTTTTTTTCTTGTCAACATGTTGTCTAGACATGTTTCTAAAAATAGATTTCCAACAAAGGTTCATTCTTTTCTTAGAAATCTATTTTTAGAAAAGAATTGACATATCCTTCAAAACAAATTTCTTTTTTTTCCCTCCCTCCAGCAGCCAACTGGATGGGCAAGCGTTTCGGGTCAGATCAGTCCCTGCTGACATTATGTTTTTTTAAATACAATGGAATTAGTATAGGAATGTACTAGAAACTGACCCAAGGTTGAAAAGAAAATATCAAAATCAATACTCACTTCTTGACGATTTCCTTTTTCCAAAAACCTGTTGAAAAATTCTTGATGGGTTATCCAATCTCTAGACCTGTCTGAAGGGAATCCAATCTAAGGTGAGCGCGCATTTACCTGACGCGAAACTCGGAATATCTGCATAATTAACAAAACGTCCATTCTTAAAAACTTATCGTCTAGTCCATTGAGTTGGTTGGAGTGGGAGAAAAAATTTCTGAACATTAAAAAAAAAAAAAAAAAACTTTTGGTTAATTTTTATCATGTCTTATAGACATGATAAAAATTAACTGTCCCCTCTTTTTGTCAAGAAAGGATGTCTCACCGTTTCGAAAACGAAACAAAAACTCATCCTTCTCATGGCAATTATTCCAAGAATGAGTCACGGTTTGTTTTTCGAAACGGTGAGACATCCTTTCCAGACAAAAAGAAGAGAGAGTTAATTTTTATCATGTCTAGAAGACATGATAAAAATTAACAAAAAGTTTTTTTTTTTTTTTATTACTCAGAAATTTTTTCCAAAGCTCTGAGAATTTTTTCCCAGCCGACTCAATGATCCAAACAAGACAGATCCAAATTATTTCTAGAAGGAACTCTCCGTTCTCTATTTAAACCACTCGTGTTTCCAACTTCAGTTCAGTCTGTGCTGTGAATTCGACCTGGATACACACTTCTCCCTCCTGGAAAGAATTTCTGTGAAGGTATGCGAACATTTTTCTCAACTCTTAGAAAAATTTTACCAACTGACTTGATCGACGAGAGACATCTCGAACATTCTGTTATCTGCGGAAGTCGTTTCATTTTCGTGCAGTTCATGCTGTGGACTCACCTGAATATCCATTGCTCCCTCCCCTTCTGGAAAGGGTCGTAGCTTTTTTAGATCCTCGTCGCTCTTTTTACGTTTCGTTGGATATCTAAGACGAACTTTTTTACCTTATTCCTTTCAAACTCTAATATTGAGGTTGGAGAGCCGTCATGGAAAATCAGCCATGACCCTGACGAATCTAAACCGACTCCTTAAAACCAGAGCTATGTCATGTTCTTTTTTGATGACAGATTTCCAAGCTCCGAGTGATAAGAAATTTAGAAATTTTGCAGTGTTAACGGAAAGGAGGAGACAGAAACCTGGAGAATGGAAATGAAGCTGAGAAAAAATGCTAAGAGCTAAGAAAAAAAGGCTCTTTCCAGGAGGGAGGAGAAGCGCAATTCTAGGTTGAGTGCACAGAACACACGGATCTGAAGTTGGAAACGCCAGGGGTTTAAATAGAGAAGCGAGAGTTTCTTCTAGAAAAAATTTTGGATGTCTTGTTGTTTGGATCATCGAGTCGACTGGGAAAAAAAATTCTCAGAGCTCTGGAAAATATTTTCTAAATGATTAAAAAAAAAAAACTTTTGGTTAATTTTTATCATGTCTTCTAGACATGATAAAAATTAACTGTCCTTCCTTTTTGTCTAGGAAGGTTGTCTCACCATTTCTAAAAATAGATCATGACTCATTCTTGGAATAATTGCCTTGAAAAAGGGTGAGTGATGGTCTATTTTTAGAAAGGGTGAGACATCCTTCCCAGACAAAAAGGGGGTTCATTAATTTTTATCATGTCTAGAAGACATGATAAAAATTAACCAAAAGTTTTTTTTTTTTTTTTTTTTTTTTTTTTTTTTTTTTTTTTTGAGTAACAGAAATTTTTTTCAGCCGACTCAATCGACAAGACGTCCCCATTTTTTATTTAAGAATGGATTCTTGTTTATTTGTGTAAGCATTCCGAGTTTCGTTTTAGATGAGTCTATGTTGTTGAAGAGGAAACATGGGTACCCTCATTTTTTTTTCTTATCTGATTTCTAAGATGAATTCAGTGAGTTCACCTTGACCTTTTCAAATTTTGTTTGTTTACTTTTAGCCCAGAGGTCGACGGATAAATCATTCTGATTTTTTATATATTTTTTTTGTGTCGCTCTCTCTCTTTCTAAGAAACCTATCTCGTTCCAAGTCTTCTCGAAGTGCTATTGGTTGGTTTCGAGACGAGGTCATTTCACACACACCCCTCCTCCTCCTCAAAAAGTATATGTATATAAATTAAAGGAAGTGATTTTCATACACACACTTCACCTTTTTGAGTGGTGTCACGATGAGCCTATCCAGTAGAGAACGTCTTAGGGAAAGAATGCGTGAACAGAAACGACGCTGGCGAAGCAATTCAGCTAATCGAGAGCGAGAACGAATACTTCAAAAGGAACGTTATGCTGTTCTTAAAAAGAACTCCCGACCGCGAAAGAAACATCTTCCTCCCAAGCAGTGGGAAAGCTATACGAATTTGCAGTATAAGGATATGTGGTCCGAAGAAGCCTATCAAAAATGTATTCGACAATGTAATAAAGAGCAATACAATTTCCTGATCTACGTTCTCGTTCGTTTGTACACTTATTACGCGTTACCTGAATCTAAACGTCCCCCTCCTCTGGATATTATTGTGCAAGGATCTGCCGGAACGGGTAAATCTTTCCTGATCCAAGCTTTATACCAAACTCTGATTCGAACGCCTCTTTTTAGCGAAGCGTGCTCGGTTCTCAAACTCGCACTTAGTGCTCAAGGAGCGGTTTACATTACGGGAGATACTTTGCATCATGCCCTGCGTCTTCAAATGAACGGGACTTTTGTTCGACCTCTGACCCAAGAGACTTTAGACTATTACAGACCCCTGTATGCTCCTTTACGGATGGTGATTTTGGATGACGTTTCCACGATCGGATCCAATTTATTTTCGCGCCTCAACCAGCAACTTCGACAATTGTGTCATGTGCCGGATAAACCGTTTGGGAATGTGCATATGATTAAATTCGGAGATTTGCAGCAGCTCCAACCGATTCGCGACACGCCCATTTTTTATTCTGAAGGGTGGTGGACGCCTCAATCCACGCTCTACTATGAACTAGTCGAATGTATGCGATTTTCTCTGGATTACGAGGAGAGACTCGATCGTTTAACGAGAAATCACTTTTTAGAACCGGACGATGTGGCATTTTCCCAGTCCCGCGTTCGCAGTTTCGACGAAATTCCTCGCGAAGCTATTATTCTCTGTTTTTCGAGCAAGGATGCAGAGAATTATAATATGAAACGTCTCCAATCCCGAGGGACGTACTGTTCGTGTCTGGCTCGAGACGTGATTTATTCCGAGAGCGGAAAATTGCGGAAGAGGATGATGAAACGGAGTCAACATTTACATCGATCTCAGATGGCGAATCTCGAATCCGTCCTCCATTTACAAAGAGGAGCGCGATATCAATTGACTAAAACGCTCGACAGATCCAAAGGATGGATGAATGGAGCAATTGGAACACTACACCAAATAGACCAGGATGAAGACGGAGTTGTGACGCGTGTCTGGCTGCAATTTTCGAATAGTCTAGCTCCTATCGATCGCGTCTCCATTCGTATTGACACCTGTTCGACGAAAACACTCGCATTTTATCGCGAACAGTTTCCTTTGATGTTAGCCGAAGCGATTACGGCTCATAAAGCCCAAGGAGCCACCTTTCCGTCGATCGCAATTTACATGCACGGACCTTTTAATCGATTTCAGCAATATGTCGCTTTTTCTCGAGTGACTCAACCCCAGGGATTGTATATTCTGGACCAGTTTCGTCCCCGCATGAAATTGGCGAGCAAGCAAAAATACGAGGAGGAACTGGAGCGATTGCAAAACATGTCCCGGATTCCGTATGCTATATCGGCTCGAGAAGAGAACCAAGATCCGTACGAGTTTCTCATGAACCTTCTTCAATGTGGGAATCGTCTTTCCTTCCATCTTTCCAATAGAAACATCTCCCAAGAAAAAGAAGTCGTCAAACTAGAAGAAAAACCTTCTTTCCATGTAAAACCTGTTATAAAATGTGAATCTTAAATCTTTTTTAAAAAATTCAATAAAAAGAAATATTCTCCAGCAAAACCCCTCCATTCTTTCAAAGCTTCACAAAACGCTCAATAATGTCCACACAATGGGAAGAGAAAAATCGATCTCAACGGTCCACACAACATGTTGACTCCTCAAAATATGTCTCTCCCAAGTGACAGGATGCTTCTTCTTCAACGGCTGACACTCATCTAAAGCCAAACTGGGAATGCTTAAATAGATAAGCGAGAGTTTATTCTTAAAAAAAATGGCGCTGTCTTGTCAATGGAGAATCGAGTCGGCTGGGAAAAAATTTTGAGAGCCTGGAAAAAAAAAATTCTCTAACTCTAAAAAAAAAAAAAAATTTTTTTGGTTAATTTTTATCATGTCTTATAGACATGATAAAAATTAACTCTACCCTCCTTTTGTCTGGGAATGTTGTCTCTCCGTTTCTAAAAATAGACCAGAACCCATTCTTGGAATTTTATTCTTTTTAGAAAGGATGAGTGATGGTCTATTTTTAGAAACGGTGAGACAACATTCCCAGACAAAAGGGGAAGGTAGTTAATTTTTATCATGTCTAAAGACATGATAAAAATTAACAAAAAGTTTTTTTTTTTTTAATAGAGTTAGAAAATTTTTTTTCCTGGCTCTCAAAATATTTTCCCAGCCGACTCGATTCTCCAATTGACGACACAGCGCCATTTTTTTAAGAATGGATTCTCGTTTATCTATTTAAGCATTTCGAGTGTCACTTCAGATGAATGTCAGCCGTTGAGGAAGAAAAACGCAGATTCCCATTTTTTCATTTCCTTCAGAGAGAGAGCGGCCTAGATTTTCGAGACTCGATGACATTTCAAGCACTTTTTGTTTAAGCTATTCGACTTCATATTTGTCTGACGTTCAAGAGTATGATCTCTCGTGGATGGATCTCTTCCACCTCATTCTCTTTCCAGTCGATTTAGAAGGGGAAGGGGAGATTTTTTTTCCGTCATGGAGGATGTCTCCTGAATACCGTTCAAAGAGTCTATGGAAAAATTATATGGTCAGAGTTACGGATTTCCAGGGCAATCTGCTTCTCAGCTAAAAAAAGGATCTCTCTTTCCCAGTCTGTCTTCGATTGCCTCGTTAACTGTGAAACCCATCGCTTTTCCGATTTTATGGTTCTCCCAGTATAATCAGACAGTCGGTCACAAAAGTATTCGAACACCGGTACCCTATCAGAAAATGACAAGATGGCGTTTTTTTTCTCTTTCTCTCTGTGTGTCGTGTTATTCCATCCTAGGTTTTCTTCTCCCCCCATCTTGGAAAAAACTGGAAAAAATTGGTTACGATCTCTTTTTGAATGGGGAGATGCCATTTTGAGAAAAAGCTGACGACCCTATCTTGGAGAATGAACATGACCGCTCTACACACCCTTTCACTCTCTCTCTTTGAATTGGGAAGCCATTTTGGGAAAAATGCAGACGACCCTATCTTGGAGAATGGAAATGAACGCCTCTCCCTCTCTCTTTGAAATGGGAAGCCATTTTGGGACCCTCTATTCTTGGGGAGGGAGAAAACTGAAGTCTGCATTTCGCTGTCTCTGAATGCGGAAAGCCCTTTTGGGAAAAGCGGACCCTCTTCTTCTGATCTTGGAGAACTGGAAATGAACGCTCTACACGATCTCTCTTTGAATTCAGAAGGTATTTTGGGACCTTCTAATGTAGGAAAACTGAAATGAACGCTCTACACCTTCTCTCTCTTTCTCTGAAATGGGTAGCCATTTGAAAACTCCCTAACTTTGGAAAAAAACAGAAATGAACGCTCTACACTATCTCTCTTTGAAAATGGGGGGGTGTCATTTTGAGACCTCCCTCCCCTAAACTTAAAAAAAAACTGAAATGAACGCTCTACACTTTCTCTCTTTGGACATGGGTAGCCCTTTGGGGACCCTCTCCTCTTGGTAGGAAAAAAAACAGAACTGAAGTGAAGGCTATACACAATCTCTCTTGGAATGGGATACATATTTCGGGAAACGTGGATCACCTCATGCTGGAAAACTGAAGTGAACCACCAAGATTGGACTCTATATAATATTTTTTTTAATTGACATCATGACCCTCCTCCCATTTGTTATTAAAAAATTTTTTTTTTGTTTTGGTTTTTATCCCATTTCCGATGTGATTTCAGAAATGCAATTCCATAACAGTTCAATTTCATTCGAGGTTAAATGATCTAAACAGTCTTTGACCCACCCATCCGTATGATTATTTTCTTCTCCTTCCTGTTGCACCAAATTTTGTAAGTCCATATAATCATTCCATACGGGAAGGGCTGGATCCTCACAAGGCTGTCTTGAAACACTTGGAGTCTCTTTGGGATGAGTGGAGGGATCTAGGATCTCTGGACCCGGCTGCAATTCTACCTCCATGATTTCTGGACCCGTTGGAACTTGTTTACCCGGCTGTGATTCTGCCTCCATGATTTCTGGACCTGTTGGAACTTGTGGACCCGGCTGACATTCTACCTCTACCATATCGGGACTTTTTGAAGCTTGTGGACCCGTCTGACATTCTACCTCTACGATGTCGGGACAGGTTGGAGGAGAAGAAGAAGAGGATACTAGAAGAGGTTCTGTCTGTGAGGAGTCCGAAAGAGGTTGCCTGTTTGAACAAGTCGGGGAAGAAGAAGAAGAAGCTTCTGGATTCTGAAGCGGATCTTGCACGCCAGGTAGGTTCCGGTAAGTCGACCGTTTTTTAAGAGGTAATTTTTTTTCTTCCTCCTCATCTTCAATTGTGATGACTTCAATTTCATTCCGTTGCCGGGTCGATTTTGTTTCGGGAAATAACGGTTTGGTCCAGCTCCTCTTATCATCTAAGGAAGGGATGGGTAAAGGTGGCGGAGGGTTTTCTTCTTCTTTTTCTTGAAACATCATCGGCGATTGGAAAGAAATCTCCTCTTTCAATTGTTTCCAAAGCGAGTACGAGCACCGATCGACGAGAAAGGGACTCTTCTGGGTTGTGACGATGAGATATTGCGTTTTCGGGGGAACGACATAGTTTTGAAAAGGTCTTAGAATATATTTCTTATATTTCATCCTGTCGCTGACTTTAAAACTTCTTTCCTTCAGATTGGGGGACGATGATTCGTAATAGGCGAGAGGAGCGGCTGTGGTTTGAACAATATGAACTTCGTCCTCAGCCGTCGTTCTCACTCCAAACGTAAAATATCGTTTCGTGAGAAAACTATTCTTCCACCGAAAACTCGTGCGCGGATCTGTATATCGCCGGTCTGTTTGAATGGGCCGTCTCAAAGCTCGATCCATTCGATTCCAAGAGAAGGGAGATTCCTCTTTCGTTTGTTGCGATTCGAATAAATTTCTGTATATATTCTGAACGAGCAGGTTGGAGGATTCGACATCTTGGTTGAAAGAAACGATCGCTTGATGAGGTGGTAAATGCGGAATAAATGTCGCACAAAGACACGCCAAAAAAATTTTCAAGTTGGAGATTTGCTTTAGCGTGTTCAAATCCTCCCCGTTCGAAATCCGTTGAGTTGGAAAAACGTCTAATAGCGACATGGCTCCCAATGGAAAAGAAATGATCTCGCCCAGTACTCTCGTCTTTTTATATATCTATATAGACAAACACAGACACACATAGAGGCTCTATGACGTCCGTTTTATTTGTTTTTTTTTTGTTTCTCTCTCTCTCTTCTTTCCAAGAAATCTTATCTCCATGACCTCTTTTTCTTTTCTTAAAAAGATGAATGTGTGTGGGAATGAGGAAGTGAAAGTAATAATTTAATAAACAAAAAATTATCCAACCATGACCTTCTTTTTTTTTCAAAGTCACCCTTTCCAATCCAAGGACGTCCAGAGATAGAGGAAGCAGGGAGAGAGGAGGAGGAGGGAAGGGAAGGTCACACTCTCTTTCTCTCTATAAATAAAAGGGGAGAGCCCCAAAGTCGTATTTTTGTCCAAGTGGATCATGAGGAGGCATCCCCAGCTCACTACGTGTATTCCTTTCAAATATAAATATGTTGATCTTTCCTTTTATATCATCCAAGGAGTCGTTTACCTGAAAGCCTCCGATTTTTCAAAATGTGCGGGTTATTATACCGTGGGGAGTTATCAAAAGATGCGGGACGAATTTTTATCCGACGAAAACGTGTTGATGGCTCGTGACATTCCACCTTTGGATGCACAAATTTTGCTAATGAAACGAGCCAAATATTTTTACACGTCCCACTTTCTAACCGTTTCGCAAATGAATAGGATTATGGATCGTCTTGAGAAGACAAAAGGGATTCTCGTTCATTTTAGTGAATGGTTGCATAAATGTTTGCACGAACCTCTCTCGATCGAGAAGACTGGGAAGAATACCTATTATATTCTTCTCGAGGACTCTCCTCGTTCGTCTCATCATAGAGAGGCCACGACTTTTGAAAAAATCCTCGAGCAAGAAAAAATAGAATGGTGGAACAACTACCCCATCCCTCTCCCCGAGCATCAAGAGGAGCCTGTTCAGAAGAAAAAGAAAAAACCTTTCCAAAAGCCTATCCTCATCCTCCTCGATAATGATGGGGATGAGGAGAAGCCTGTTCAGATTCCTCTCCGTTTGTCAAAACCCGTCGAGGATGAAAAACCTCTCCCTTCCTCAAAAACCCTTGAGGAAGAGAGACCCCTCGAGAAGGAGAGATCTCTCCCATTGTCAAACCTCCTCGAAGATGAAAAACCTCTCCCTTTCTCAAGACCCATCGAAGATGAAAAACCTCTCCATTTATCAAGACCCCTCGAAAATGAGGGACCTCTCGATTTGTCAAAACCCCTCGAGGATAAGGGAACCAAAACTTCTCTCTCTTTCGAAGAGGAGGGACCTCTCAATTTGTCAAGACCCCTCAAGAATAAGGGAACCGAAAATCCTCTCCCTTTCTCAAGACTTCTCGAGGAGGAGGAGAGACCGCTTCATGTCTCAAGACAGGACCCCCCTCTATCTCTTGAGGATCCGAGGGAAACGATTCCTATTGAAAAACCATCTATCGACGATCCCCAGAAAAGGTCTTCGGAGGAGATTAGACTTCCATGTAGAAAACGAATCTGCCACAATCATCATCATCATAATAATAATAATAATATACCCCCTTCTCAACAACAGAATCCTACAACATTTGCAGATAAATGCATTCAAACCAATCCCTTTATAGTAACCCTTTTGATTGGAGAACCCGTGCATTAGCCTCGAAAAATAAAATGAGATTCTAGACTGTTTCTTTGACCAGAATGTTAAGCCAATAGATAGGTCTAGCTGAGAATTTTTCTTTTTAAAAGAAAATAAATAAATAATCCAAAGACTATTCGTAAATATAAATGGTAAAGTCTTGAGTCGGCTGGAAAAAAATTTTCAGAGCTGAGAAAAATTCTACAACTCAAAAAAAAAAAAAAAAAAAAAAAAAAAAAAAAAAACTTTTGGTTAATTTTTATCATGTCTTAGACATGATAAAAATTAACGACCCTCTTCCCTTTTCGTCTGGGAATGTTGTCTCACTCTTTTGAAAAACAAATCGTGATTCATTCATGGAATGATTGTCATTAGCGAAAGGATGAGTCATGGTCTATTTTTAGAAAGGGTGAGACATCCTTCCCAGACAAAAAGGCAGGGTCATTAATTTTTATCATGTCTAAAGACATGATAAAAATTTACCAAAAGTTTTTTTTTTTTTCATTAGAGAATTTTATTTCAGCTCTGAGAAATTTTTTTTTCTCCCAGCCGATTCGAGACTTTACCATTTTTTTTAAGAATGATTTCTCCCTGATCTATTATTTCAAAATTCCAAGTTTCGCTTCAGAACCATCTATGCTGTTGAAGAAGTAACGTGATATATGTATTTTTTTTAATGAGTTCTGTCAAGATTGAATTGTGCAGGATCGACCTTGCGAATTTCTTCTCTGTGTCTTTAAATAATAATGATACCGAACCGCTTTTTGTAGAGCGCAATGGAAAAAACCTTTTGTATGGTTAGGACAATTCATGTGTTCGATCCCATTGTATTTGAGAATCTCTTGCGTCGATCCCGAAATGCAATAAATGGATCTTTGCAACCATTTCTCTAAAAACCGCCGTTTCATTTCTCCTCGCACCCAAATCATGGAAAAAGGTTCCGTCAACATCGTTAACACCCATGGAAAATAACTGTACGGAATTTCTCCTTCGTACCACGACAAGCCGTGATAATAATCACTCGCCCACACAGCGGTTCGTTTTTCTTTCTCGGTGAGCATTTGCCATGGAAACGGGGGTTTGAAAACAAATACCCCTCGAGAAGTACCGTCCAATGTGACGTAAGCCAATTCTTTCACAATAAAGGCTCCTTGAGAATCGTAGAAACCTTCAAAGTCGAGCACGAGTTCCATGTTTTTTTATTTCTTTTTCTTTCCAAGGTGACCTTTATTATTATTATTATGATGGATGTGTATTGAGATACGCACGATATTATTCAAAAAACAAATATATATATACGAATGTGACCTTTCCCAGAATTCATACGACCTGTCACGTGCAACCTTCTCTCTCTATATATATAAAAGAGGAGACGGCGAGAGAACGCTCTCCATTTTTTCCTTCAGGACACACAGCGAGAGAGAGAGAGAATTTTGTTTTCTTTTTTTCTTCAATTGAAGAAGATGGACATTTTGAGTGCCAAACCTCTCAAAGATTCCTACATTGTTCTGGACATGGAATACTTTCACTGTTATGATCCAAAGACGGGAGATATATGTTTCATCTTGAAAGAACTGGGCTACATCACTTGCGATTTAACCTTATGCGGATCCATGATTTTTCTCCCTCCTGTCCATTACGATGACTTATCGTCCCGCAATCAAGCTGTGGTCAACCAGACTACAAATAACCGACACGGCCTGCAATGGACCGAGGGTCGTCTTTCCTACGAGCATCTTCCTACGATCCTGAAAATACTGACCGAAAATGTGGAGGTGATCTACGTCAATGGATACGATAAAGCCGAATTTTTCAGCAAGCTCTGCCAGCGATCCGTTTACGAGTTTTATATCCCAGGGAAAACCGAATGGCGGAACAAGTCGAAATGCACGCGACACCAATATTTTCAAAAGATGATTCATTGTGCCGAGAACAAGGTGAGAAATTTTCGATACCATTTGATGGAGGGTAGTTACGTTTTCCGGAAATTACGTTGTTACCCCTTCGAGAGCAAAGCTGTCGAAGAGGAGGCGGAAGAATCTCCCCAGGAGAACTCGTGCGACGATGAGGAGGAGGAGGAGGATGAACTTTCTAATAATAATAATAAATGTCTAAGTTGGGATGCTTTAGAGACCCAAGAATATTGGTCTCAACCCTTATCTCACCTAGACCTGAAAGAGGATCCTCAAGTGTACTCTTTGTGGTCCTCTTCTAAAATTTGGTCTTGGAGAGAACCCTTGAATGTTCATGAATGAAATGGTATGTAAATCCCTAGAGAAAAAAAAATAGAAAAAAAGGTCTTTTTTTGTAATATGTTGATTTCTTTCCAATCCCATTTCTTTTCTATAACTCCAGACCAATCGACGAGAAAGACGAATTTTCCAAGTTACACAAGACGAATCTTCCAAGTTACACAAGACGTAGAAAGATTTCACAAGGATTTATAAATCACACGCTCCCACATGATATATGTATAGAGAGAAAAAGACCCTCTGTTCTCTAGCCAATACGTCAAGACTTCCCTAAACTAAGAGAGACCATGAGTACCGAGGAAACCTTAGCAGAGCAAGTGGAAAGACTTTGAAAGAGATTAGAAGAGTTAAGACGGGATAGATTTACAGTTCCGCCGACTAAAGAGGAAACTATCATCGATTTCAACAAACCGCTGTACTTTCATCCCCTACCCCAAAGAATGAGACGAGTGGACTCGCCGTTGAACAGTTCCAATGAGAAACAAAATGTCACTTATTTGAATAGCCAATTTCAACACATGAATATTTCATAAGTATTTTTTTCCCTAAAGCGTAGGGAGATCGGATCAGTAGTTTTTCCCTTTTCATCGTCGAAAAAGATAGGGAGGAAAAATCTTTCTCAGCTCTCTCAGAAAAATTTTTCTGCCTTTAAAAAAAAAAAAAAACTTTTTGTTAATTTTTATCATGTCTTAGACATGATAAAAATTAACTCTACCCCCCTTTTGTCTGGGAATGTTGTCTCACACTTTCTAAAAATAGACCATCACCCCTCCTTTCCTAAAGAATAGAATTCCAAGAATGGGATCTGGTCTATTTTTAGAAACGGTGAGACCCTATTCCCAGACAAAAGGCGGGTAGAGTTAATTTTTATCATGTCTAATGTTCAGGGTCCATCCATCTTCTTATGTGAAACGGTGACCCTGACAAGATCGAGATAAACAAGTCCTGTGAGTTGTTTTGTAATCTTGACGCGATCCAAGAAAGACTTTTTATTATTTTTTTTTTTTTGAAATAGGCGGGGGTGGGGAGAGAAAATATTCTCACGACCCTCAGATATCTTTTCATAAATATATTTTTTATCAAAGTGTTTCTTTCATTCCGATCGTTTTAAGAGGTTGGAATGACCCTGACATTTAGATGGGGTCGCGATCCCGACAGATGTCGCGCGAGTATAAAAGTGTGTATCCTCCGCGAGATTTCTTCAGAGAACAGAAGAAGACGTGAACTGAGCTGGTAAGTCCCTTTGGTCCTATGAATATGGTTTAATCATAACTTCATTTAAAAAGACCTTTGAAACTTTGAAACTTCTTAACCCTTTGAAAAGAAAAATGTCTCTTTCAAGACAACGACTCTAAAACGTTTTATTGTTTTTTTCCCCCTTTCTAGATCTTCCCTGTTATACATATATACCTTTTCGATTCTTTTTTTTGCTCCTGTTTGTGGAAGACATCACCGTATTCATCGCCATGGCGTGTTCAGAAAACTTTATCGTGCTCGATCTAGAGGGTTTCCAGTCCTACAACCACAAGAAGGGTGAATTTACCTACGTTTTAAAAGAATTGGGCTATGCGACAAAAGATTTTTTGACCGTGGGATCGTTGACGTTTACTCCTCCTCACCCCTTCCACCAACTGAATGAAAAAAACCAAAAGACGAATGCCTGGCTGACGAGAAACCGGCACGGACTTCGTTGGAACGAGGGTCATATTCCCTACAACCATTTAGGACGCATTCTCCAATCGCTCACTCACAGCTTCTCCACGATTTATGTGGTGGGATGTCAGAAAGCTAAATTCTTTGCTAAAGCCTTGGATTATCAAAAACCCGTGACGGAAATTTATGTGCCAGATGGAATCATTTGGAAGTATCGGGAAAAATGTGCCCGACATCATCAAAGGATGAAATATTTCCATTGTGCCGAAAACAAAGTGCGCAACTATCGATGGCATATTACGGAAGGAGATTTTCATATCAATCACGTCTATCCAGACGGAACGGAGAAAGAGGAGAGGATTCAGGAGGAAGCAGACAATCCTCTGCAAGCTTTTGATAAGGCCTACGATCAGTTAGAGAAGGATCCGTCCCCAAAAGCGTACGATAACCTCATCCAGAAATGGGATAATCTGTCCTGTTTCCAAGTGATGGAACATCCGGATGAGTATACGCCTTTAAACTTGATGGGCTCTTCTTCTTTCTCGTCAACTTCCTCCAATAACTCGAGGAAGACGGAAGGTTGGGGAGACATACCTGAAAATATTCCCCATTACGATCCAGCAGCCTGTTGGGACGAACCTTCCAAAGAATCTCATGAGACCCCCAAAATATCTTCAGAGGATCCAAAGACAAAATCCACTGAGTGTTGGGACAAAGAACGGACGACTCATGATCCAAAATCTACTGAGACTATGTCCACTGAGTGTTGGGACAATGAACAGACGACTCATGCTCCAAAATCTATTGAGACTATGTCCACTGAATGTTGGGACAATGAACGGACGACCCATGCTCCAAAATCGACTGAGACTATGTCCACTGAGTGTTGGGACGATGAAACCGAAAAGACGACAGAGAATTGGGATGACCGTTCTCAAAAGTATTTGAATTGATATATACATAAACTCAGGAGAAAAAAAATAAAGAAAAGATTTTTAGAAATAAGTAGGGAAAGGTTCTCCGCTTTCCCTATATTTATGGAAATGGACTGAGAAGAGAGAGAGACGAATCAGGAGACCAAAAAAAATGGGTCTTGGAAGGAATGAGTGCAAATGCATTCGATTCCTTCCGAGACCCATTTTTTTTGGGTCCCTCTCTCATCCAATCTTGGAAAAGAACTTTGTCCTATTTTTCTAGGTCCATTCAAAAAGAAATGAATCTATCCATAAATTTTCTTAAAAGAAAGAAAAAAACAAAAAGATCCATTACCTCTTGACGGTCCAAAGTCGAGAATCTTGGAAAAAGTCATCCACTCTCTCCATCCAGTCAAGCTTCTCTGTAGAAAATCTAGTAGGTGCATCTGCATTCTTGAACACCCGGCAGTTATTATTGGACGCGAAACGTCGAATGCTGAAATAGTTAACAGTGAGCCCATTCTTAAAGAAACGGGGATGTTTTATTCATCCAGTCGAGTGCGGAAAAATTTCTGAGAGCCGGAGAAAAATTTCTCTGACTGAAAAAAAAAAAAAAAAATACCCCCCCTTTAGACTCTGAGGAGTCTATATAAACGGATCGCCAGCGAGCTCTTGTTCATATCAGATGAGTGTTTCGCCTTGAGAACGGAAAAAAAAATACAAAAGCCATGCTGCTCAAACTGGAATATAACGATGACTATTACGTGCACGCGTATGTGGATCTAGGATTCCTGTACTGGAATGCCAAAGATATCTTGACTCTCTTGCCTACGAACGTCTCGCATACGACGAGTGTTCTCCAAGTCTTTTTTCCTAATCGACACCATTTTCTTCGACTAGGCGATTTGGGCAACTACTCCAAAGAATGGGGTCAACCGAACCAGATTGTCCTCACTTCGAATGAAGCGGCCTTCGTCGCTTCGAAATCCCTGCATAACAAGTCGCTCTTCCCTTGGATGTGTAAAATATTCATGAGACCTCTGACGAAAATTGAGGAGGACGGGGAAACGTATATCACCCTCCGAGAGACTGTGCAAGACGAACAAGAAAGGAAAAAGAGTCCTCTCTTTTTCATCACTCAATTCGGGATCCATCATCTCCCCAAAATCATCCAGAGACATCAAGCCTTCGTTAAAAAGTATCAGAAAGAGGACGATGGTGATGGTGATGATGATGATGATGATGCGATATGGTCTCCAGTCGCTTAAGGAAGGGGAAACGTTCTCCGCTTTCCCTCTCCATAGACTGGAGAGTTGAATCAGGAGACCAAAAAAATGGGTCTTGGAAGGAATCGAATGCATTTCAAAATGCACTCGATTCCTTCCAAGACCCATTTTTTTGGGCCACTCTCTCCTCCAATCTTGGGAGAGAGAGAGAGAGAAAAGAAATTTATCATCTCCTGTCCACCCAAAAAAGAAACTATGTATTTTTGTTTTTCTGGATGCGGCCGAATTTGTAGAGGAATCGTCCAGAAACCGGCCCTCAAGCCCATTTTCAGACTATTTCTATACATATTCGGTCATCAAGATGGTCCGGGGACGACTTTGTTTGGACATCATCTCTATATAGATGGTGAAATTTGTATAGCCATTTCTAAAGAATCTCAGAGAAAACTAAAAGCGAGATTGCAAAAAAAGAAATAGCCTCCAGTGAACACAATTCCAACGACAGTGGATAGGAAAAGTGAAGAGTTGAAAGTGAAAGTCGAAAAACGAAATGGGATCGGCTAGGAAAAATTTCTCAGAGCTCAGAAAAAAATTCTGAGATGAAAAAAAAAAAAAAAAAACTTTTTGTTAATTTTTATCATGTCTTCTAGACATGATAAAAATTAACTCACCCCCCTTTTGTCTGGGAATGTTGTCTCCCACTTTCTAAAAATAGACCATGACTCATCCTTTTAAATTCCAAGAAAAGACTGGGTTCTGGTCTATTTTTAGAAACGGTGAGACAACATACCCAGACAAAAGGGGGATGAGTTAATTTTTATCATGTCTAGAAGACATGATAAAAATTAACAAAAAGTATTTATAATATATATATTATATAATATATATTATATAATATATATAATATATAATTTTTCTTTTTTTTTCTGACTCAGAATTTTTTCTCGGCTCTCAGAAATTTTTTCCAGCCGATCCCATTTTGCTTTTTGACTTTCACTTTCAATTCTTCTCTTTTCTATAAAGGTATTCCACGTTTTTGTTCAGAATAATACGGGCTGTTGAAAAGGCAATATGTCTGGTCATCAAGATGGTCCGGGGACGACTTTGTTTGGACTCCGCCCCCCCCTCCAAGCCCATTTTAAGTATATTTCTATACAAATTCGGTATAAAATTGTCCGGGGACGACTTTGTCCGGAGACGACTCTATCCGGGGACGACTCTGTTTGGACTCAACCATGACGTCATTTTAATATAGTGGAATGTGTATAGAAATAGTCGGAAAAAGGACTCGAACGCCCGTTTTCAGTATATTCCAATACAAAATTGATTGTCCACAACATAAAAAAAGACATCATTTTTTTCTTGGATGGAGCTCCATTTGTATTAGAATATACTGAAAACTGACTCGAACGCCCGTTTTTAGTATATTCCAATACAAAATTGGCTGTCCACAACATAAAAAAAAAGACATCATTTTCTTTCTTGGATGGAGCTCCATTTGTATTGGAATATACTGAAAACCAACGTGAACGCCCGTTTTCAGTATATTCCAATACAAAATTGGCTGTCCACAAAATAAAAAAAAGACATCATTTTTTTCTTGGATCGAGCTCCACTTGTATTGAAATATACTGAAAACAACGTGAATGCCCGTTTTCAGTATAATCCAATACAAAATTGGCTGTCCACAAAAAATAAAAAAAAGACATCATTTTTTTCTTGGATCCAGCTCCATTTGTATTGGAATATACTGAAAACCAACGTGAACGCCCGTTTTCAGTATATTCCAATACAAAATTGGCTGTCCACAAAATAAAAAAAAGACATCATTTTTTTCTTGGATCCAGCTCCACTTGTATTGTAATATACTGAAAACCAACGTGAATGCCCGTTTTCAGTATATTCCAATACAAAATTGGCTGTCCACGACATAAAAAATAGACATCATTTTTTTCTTGGATCCAGCTCCATTTGTATTGAAATATACTGAAAACCAACGTGAACGCCCGTTTTCAGTATATTCCAATACAAAATTGACTGTCCACAACATAAAAAATAGACATCATTTTTTTCTTGGATCCAGCTCCATTTGTATTGAAATATACTGAAAACCGACATGAACGCCCATTTTCAGTATATTCCAATACAAATTGGCAGTCCACAAAATAAAAAAAAGACATCATTTCTTTGTTGGATCGAGCTCTATTTGTATTGAAATATACTAAAAACCGACTCAAACACCCGTTTTCAGTATATTCCAATACAAATTGGCAGTCCTCAAAATAAAAAAAAGACATCATTTTTTTCTTGGATCGAGCTCTATTTGTATTGAAATATACTGAAAACCGACTCAAACACCCGTTTTCAGTATATTCCAATACAAATTGGCAGTCCACAAAATAAAAAAAAAAAAGACATCATTTCTTTCTTGGATCGAGCTCTATTTGTATTGAAATATACTGAAAACCGACTCAAACACCCGTTTTCAGTATATTCCAATACAAATTGGCAGTTCACAAAATAAAAAAAAGACATCATTTCTTTCTTGGACCGAGCTCTATTTGTATTGAAATATACTGAAAATCGACTCAAACACCCGTTTTCAGTATATTCCAATACAAATTGGCAGTCCACAAAATAAAAAAAAGACATCATTTCTTTCTTGGATCGAGCTCCATTTGTATAGAAATAGCCTAGAAATCAGTTCGAACGCCCGTTTTCAGTATATTGTAATACAAATGAAATGACATGAAAAATGCAAAAAGAGGAAAAGTAGCCTACCTTGACGGAAATTCTATTCCAAAAGGGGAAAACTTGTATCCAGGTTTGCCCACAGCACGGCCGGAACTCAAGCGAAACTCGATAGGTTGAAATCGATCCATTAAATAACATTCTTAAAAAAACAGTAAAGTTTTATTCACATCTAAAACTCAAGCGAAACTCGATAGGTTGAAATCGATCCATTAAATAACATTCTTAACAAACAGTAAAGTTTTATTCACATCGAGTCGGCTGGGAAAAGTTTCTGAAAAATAAATTACCCCCCTTTTTAGTCTGAAAATTTGAAAATTGATGTCTTCAATTTTCGAAAAATTGAAGACATCAATTTTCAGACTAAAAGGGTTTTTTTTTTTTTTTTTTTTTTTTTTCCAGTCAGAGAAATTTTTCTCCGGCTCTCAGAAATTTTTCCGCACTCGACTGGATGAATAAAACATCCCCGTTTCTTTAAGAATGGGCTCACTGTTAACTATTTCAGCATTCGACGTTTCGCGTCCAATAATAACTGCCGGGTGTTCAAGAATGCAGATGCACCTACTAGATTTTCTACAGAGAAGCTTGACTGGATGGAGAGAGTGGATGACTTTTTCCAAGATTCTCGACTTTGGACCGTCAAGAGGTAATGGATCTTTTTGTTTTTTTCTTTCTTTTAAGAAAATTTATGGATAGATTCATTTCTTTTTGAATGGACCTAGAAAAATAGGACAAAGTTCTTTTCCAAGATTGGATGAGAGAGGGACCCAAAAAAAATGGGTCTCGGAAGGAATCGAATGCATTTGCACTCATTCCTTCCAAGACCCATTTTTTTTGGTCTCCTGATTCGTCTCTCTCTCTTCTCAGTCCATTTCCATAAATATAGGGAAAGCGGAGAACCTTTCCCTACTTATTTCTAAAAATCTTTTCTTTATTTTTTTTCTCCTGAGTTTATGTATATATCAATTCAAATACTTTTGAGAACGGTCATCCCAATTCTCTGTCGTCTTTTCGGTTTCATCGTCCCAACACTCAGTGGACATAGTCTCAGTCGATTTTGGAGCATGGGTCGTCCGTTCATTGTCCCAACATTCAGTGGACATAGTCTCAATAGATTTTGGAGCATGAGTCGTCTGTTCATTGTCCCAACACTCAGTGGACATAGTCTCAGTAGATTTTGGATCATGAGTCGTCCGTTCTTTGTCCCAACACTCAGTGGATTTTGTCTTTGGATCCTCTGAAGATATTTTGGGGGTCTCATGAGATTCTTTGGAAGGTTCGTCCCAACAGGCTGCTGGATCGTAATGGGGAATATTTTCAGGTATGTCTCCCCAACCTTCCGTCTTCCTCGAGTTATTGGAGGAAGTTGACGAGAAAGAAGAAGAGCCCATCAAGTTTAAAGGCGTATACTCATCCGGATGTTCCATCACTTGGAAACAGGACAGATTATCCCATTTCTGGATGAGGTTATCGTACGCTTTTGGGGACGGATCCTTCTCTAACTGATCGTAGGCCTTATCAAAAGCTTGCAGAGGATTGTCTGCTTCCTCCTGAATCCTCTCCTCTTTCTCCGTTCCGTCTGGATAGACGTGATTGATATGAAAATCTCCTTCCGTAATATGCCATCGATAGTTGCGCACTTTGTTTTCGGCACAATGGAAATATTTCATCCTTTGATGATGTCGGGCACATTTTTCCCGATACTTCCAAATGATTCCATCTGGCACATAAATTTCCGTCACGGGTTTTTGATAATCCAAGGCTTTAGCAAAGAATTTAGCTTTCTGACATCCCACCACATAAATCGTGGAGAAGCTGTGAGTGAGCGATTGGAGAATGCGTCCTAAATGGTTGTAGGGAATATGACCCTCGTTCCAACGAAGTCCGTGCCGGTTTCTCGTCAGCCAGGCATTCGTCTTTTGGTTTTTTTCATTCAGTTGGTGGAAGGGGTGAGGAGGAGTAAACGTCAACGATCCCACGGTCAAAAAATCTTTTGTCGCATAGCCCAATTCTTTTAAAACGTAGGTAAATTCACCCTTCTTGTGGTTGTAGGACTGGAAACCCTCTAGATCGAGCACGATAAAGTTTTCTGAACACGCCATGGCGATGAATACGGTGATGTCTTCCACAAACAGGAGCAAAAAAAAGAATCGAAAAGGTATATATGTATAACAGGGAAGATCTAGAAAGGGGGAAAAAAACAATAAAACGTTTTAGAGTCGTTGTCTTGAAAGAGACATTTTTCTTTTCAAAGGGTTAAGAAGTTTCAAAGTTTCAAAGGTCTTTTTAAATGAAGTTATGATTAAACCATATTCATAGGACCAAAGGGACTTACCAGCTCAGTTCACGTCTTCTTCTGTTCTCTGAAGAAATCTCGCGGAGGATACACACTTTTATACTCGCGCGACATCTGTCGGGATCGCGACCCCATCTAAATGTCAGGGTCATTCCAACCTCTTAAAACGATCGGAATGAAAGAAACACTTTGATCAAAAATATATTTATGAAAAGATATCTGAGGGTCGTGAGAATATTTTCTCTCCCCACCCCCGCCTATTTCAAAAAAAAAAAATAATAAAAAGTCTTTCTTGGATCGCGTCAAGATTACAAAACAACTCACAGGACTTGTTTATCTCGATCTTGTCAGGGTCACCGTTTCACATAAGAAGATGGATGGACCCTGAACATTAGACATGATAAAAATTAACTCTACCCGCCTTTTGTCTCGGAATAGGGTCTCACCGTTTCTAAAAATAGACCAGATCCCATTCTTGGAATTCTATTCTTTAGGAAAGGAGGGGTGATGGTCTATTTTTAGAAAGTGTGAGACAACATTCCCAGACAAAAGGGGGGTAGAGTTAATTTTTATCATGTCTAAGACATGATAAAAATTAACAAAAAGTTTTTTTTTTTTTTTAAAGGCAGAAAAATTGTTCTGAGAGAGCTGAGAAAGATTTTTCCTCCCAATCTTTTTCGACGATGAAAAGGGAAAAACTACTGATCCGATCTCCCTACGCTTTAGGGAAAAAAATACTTATGAAATATTCATGTGTTGAAATTGGCTATTCAAATAAGTGACATTTTGTTTCTCATTGGAACTGTTCAACGGCGAGTCCACTCGTCTCATTCTTTGGGGTAGGGGATGAAAGTACAGCGGTTTGTTGAAATCGATGATAGTTTCCTCTTTAGTCGACGGAACTGTAAATCTATCCCGTCTTAACTCTTCTAATCTCTTTGAAAGTCTTTCCACTTGCTCTGCTAAGGTTTCCTCGGTACTCATGGTCTCTCTTAGTTTAGGGAAGTCTTGACGTATTGGCTAGAGAACAGAGGGTCTTTTTCTCTCTATACATATATCATGTGGGAGCGTGTGATTTATAAATCCTTGTGAAATCTTTCTACGTCTTGTGTAACTTGGAAGATTCGTCTTGTGTAACTTGGAAAATTCGTCTTCTTCTCGTCGATTGGGCTGGAGTTATAGAAAAGAAATGGGATTGGAAAGAAATCAACATATTACAAAAAAAGGACCTTTTTTTTTCTATTTTTTTTCTCTAGGGATTTACATACCATTTCATTCATGAACATTCAAGGGTTCTCTCCAAGACCAAATTTTAGAAGAGGACCACAAAGAGTACACTTGAGGATCCTCTTTCAGGTCTAGGTGAGATAAGGGTTGAGACCAATATTCTTGGGTCTCTAAAGCATCCCAACTTAGACATTTATTATTATTATTATTAGAAAGTTCATCCTCCTCCTCCTCCTCCTCCTCCTCCTCATCGTCGCACGAGTTCTCCTGGGGAGATTCTTCCGCCTCCTCTTCGACAGCTTTGCTCTCGGAGGGGTAACAATGTAATTTCCGGAAAACGTAACTACCCTCCATCAAATGGTATCGAAAATTTCTCACCTTGTTCTCGGCACAATCTTTTGGAAATATTGGTGTCGCGTGCATTTCGACTTGTTCCGCCACTCGGTTTTCCCTGGGATATAAAACTCGTAAACGGATCGCTGGCAGAGCTTGCTGAAAAATTCGGCTTTATCGTATCCATTGACGTAGATCACCTCCACATTTTCGGTCAGTATTTTCAGGATCGTAGGAAGATGCTCGTAGGAAAGACGACCCTCGGTCCATTGCAGGCCGTGTCGGTTATTTGTAGTCTGGTTGACCACAGCTTAATTGCGGGACGATAAGTCATCGTAATGGACAGGAGGGAGAAAAATCATGGATCCGCATAAGGTTAAATCGCAAGTGATGTAGCCCAGTTCTTTCAAGATGAAACATATATCTCCCGTCTTTGGATCATAACAGTGAAAGTATTCCATGTCCAGAACAATGTAGGAATCTTTGAGAGGTTTGGCACTCAAAATGTCCATCTTCTTCAATTGAGGAAAAAAAGAAAACAAAATTCTCTCTCTCTCTCGCTGTGTGTCCTGAAGGAAAAAATGGATAGCGTTCTCTCGCCGTCTCCTCTTTTATATATATAGACAGAGAAGGTTGCACGTGACAGGTCGTATGAATTCTGGGAAAGGTCACATTCGGATATATATATTTGTTTTTTGAATAATATCGTGCGTATCTCAATACACATCCATCATAATAATAATAATAAAGGTCACCTTGGAAAGAAAAAGAAATAAAAAACATGGAACTCGTGCTCGACTTTGAAGGTTTCTACGATTCTCAAGGAGCCTTTATTGTGAAAGAATTGGCTTACGTCACATTGGACGGTACTTCTCGAGGGGTATTTGTTTTCAAACCCCCGTTTCCATGGCAAATGCTCACCGAGAAAGAAAAACGAACCGCTGTGTGGGCGAGTGATTATTATCACGGCTTGTCGTGGTACGAAGGAGAAATTCCGTACAGTTATTTTCCATGGGTGTTAACGATGTTGACGGAACCTTTTTCCATGATTTGGGTGCGAGGAGAAATGAAACGGCGGTTTTTAAAGAAATGGTTGCAAAGATCCATTTATTGCATTTCGGGATCGACGCAAGAGATTCTCAAATACAATGGGATCGAACACATGAATTGTCCTAACCATACAAAAGGTTTTTTCCATTGCGCTCTACAAAAAGCGGTTCGATATCATTATTATTTAAAGACACAGAGAAGAAATTCGCAAGGTCGATCCTGCACAATTCAATCTTGACAGAACTCATTAAAAAAATACATATATCACGTTACTTCTTCAACAGCATAGATGGTTCTGAAGCGAAACTTGGAATTTTGAAATAATAGATCAGGGAGAAATCATTCTTAAAAAAAATGGTAAATTCTCGAATCGGCTGGGAGAAAAAAAAATTTCTCAGAGCTAAAATAAAATTCTCTAATGAAAAAAAAAAACTTTTGGTTAACTTTTATCATGTCTTTAGACATGATAAAAATTAATGACCCTCCCTTTTTGTCTGGGAAGGATGTCTCACCCTTTCTAAAAATAGACCATGACTCATCCTTTCGCTAATGGCAATCATTCCATGAATGAATCACGATTTGTTTTTCAAAAGAGTGAGACAACATTCCCAGACGAAAAGGGAAGAGGGTCGTTAATTTTTATCATGTCTAAGACATGATAAAAATTAACCAAAATTTTTTTTTTTTTTTTTTTTTTTTTTTTTTTTTTTTTTTGAGTTGTAGAATTTTTCTCAGCTCTGAAAATTTTTTCCAGCCGACTCAAGACTTTACCATTTATATTTACGAATAGTCTTTGGATTATTTATTTATTTTCTTTTAAAAAGAAAAATTCTCAGCTAGACCTATCTATTGGCTTAACATTCTGGTCAAAGAAACAGTCTAGAATCTCATTTTATTTTTCGAGGCTAATGCACGGGTTCTCCAATCAAAAGGGTTACTATAAAGGGATTGGTTTGAATGCATTTATCTGCAAATGTTGTAGGATTCTGTTGTTGAGAAGGGGGTATATTATTATTATGATGATGATGATGATTGTGGCAGATTCGTTTTCTACATGGAAGTCTAATCTCCTCCGAAGACCTTTTCTGGGGATCGTCGATAGATGGTTTTTCAATAGGAATCGTTTCCCTCGGATCCTCAAGAGATAGAGGGGGGTCCTGTCTTGAGACATGAAGCGGTCTCTCCTCCTCCTCGAGAAGTCTTGAGAAAGGGAGAGGATTTTCGGTTCCCTTATTCTTGAGGGGTCTTGACAAATTGAGAGGTCCCTCCTCTTCGAAAGAGAGAGAAGTTTTGGTTCCCTTATCCTCGAGGGGTTTTGACAAATCGAGAGGTCCCTCATTTTCGAGGGGTCTTGATAAATGGAGAGGTTTTTCATCTTCGATGGGTCTTGAGAAAGGGAGAGGTTTTTCATCTTCGAGGAGGTTTGACAATGGGAGAGATCTCTCCTTCTCGAGGGGTCTCTCTTCCTCAAGGGTTTTTGAGGAAGGGAGAGGTTTTTCATCCTCGACGGGTTTTGACAAACGGAGAGGAATCTGAACAGGCTTCTCCTCATCCCCATCATTATCGAGGAGGATGAGGATAGGCTTTTGGAAAGGTTTTTTCTTTTTCTTCTGAACAGGCTCCTCTTGATGCTCGGGGAGAGGGATGGGGTAGTTGTTCCACCATTCTATTTTTTCTTGCTCGAGGATTTTTTCAAAAGTCGTGGCCTCTCTATGATGAGACGAACGAGGAGAGTCCTCGAGAAGAATATAATAGGTATTCTTCCCAGTCTTCTCGATCGAGAGAGGTTCGTGCAAACATTTATGCAACCATTCACTAAAATGAACGAGAATCCCTTTTGTCTTCTCAAGACGATCCATAATCCTATTCATTTGCGAGACGGTTAGAAAGTGGGACGTGTAAAAATATTTGGCTCGTTTCATTAGCAAAATTTGTGCATCCAAAGGTGGAATGTCACGAGCCATCAACACGTTTTCGTCGGATAAAAATTCGTCCCGCATCTTTTGATAACTCCCCACGGTATAATAACCCGCACATTTTGAAAAATCGGAGGCTTTCAGGTAAACGACTCCTTGGATGATATAAAAGGAAAGATCAACATATTTATATTTGAAAGGAATACACGTAGTGAGCTGGGGATGCGTCCTCATGATCCACTTGGACAAAAATACGACTTTGGGGCTCTCCCCTTTTATTTATAGAGAGAAAGAGAGTGTGACCTTCCCTTCCCTCCTCCTCCTCTCTCCCTGCTTCCTCTATCTCTGGACGTCCTTGGATTGGAAAGGGTGACTTTGAAAAAAAAAGAAGGTCATGGTTGGATAATTTTTTGTTTATTAAATTATTACTTTCACTTCCTCATTCCCACACACATTCATCTTTTTAAGAAAAGAAAAAGAGGTCATGGAGATAAGATTTCTTGGAAAGAAGAGAGAGAGAGAAACAAAAAAAAACAAATAAAACGGACGTCATAGAGCCTCTATGTGTGTCTGTGTTTGTCTATATAGATATATAAAAAGACGAGAGTACTGGGCGAGATCATTTCTTTTCCATTGGGAGCCATGTCGCTATTAGACGTTTTTCCAACTCAACGGATTTCGAACGGGGAGGATTTGAACACGCTAAAGCAAATCTCCAACTTGAAAATTTTTTTGGCGTGTCATTGTGCGACATTTATTCCGCATTTACCACCTCATCAAGCGATCGTTTCTTTCAACCAAGATGTCGAATCCTCCAACCTGCTCGTTCAGAATATATACAGAAATTTATTCGAATCGCAACAAACGAAAGAGGAATCTCCCTTCTCTTGGAATCGGATGGATCGAGCTTTGAGACGGCCCATTCAAACAGACCGGCGATATACAGATCCGCGCACGAGTTTTCGGTGGAAGAATATTTTTCTCACGAAACGATATTTTACGTTTGGAGTGAGAACGACGGCTGAGGACGAAGTTCATATTGTTCAAACCACAGCCGCTCCTCTCGCCTATTACGAATCATCGTCCCCCAATCTGAAGGAAAGAAGTTTTAAAGTCAGCGACAGGATGAAATATAAGAAATATATTCTAAGACCTTTTCAAAACTATGTCGTTCCCCCGAAAACGCAATATCTCATCGTCACAACCCAGAAGAGTCTCTTTCTCGTCGATCGGTGCTCGTACTCGCTTTGGAAACAATTGAAAGAGGAGATTTCTTTCCAATCGCCGATGATGTTTCAAGAAAAAGAAGAAGAAAACCCTCCGCCACCTTTACCCATCCCTTCCTTAGATGATAAGAGGAGCTGGACCAAACCGTTATTTCCCGAAACAAAATCGACCCGGCAACGGAATGAAATTGAAGTCATCACAATTGAAGATGAGGAGGAAGAAAAAAAATTACCTCTTAAAAAACGGTCGACTTACCGGAACCTACCTGGCGTGCAAGATCCGCTTCAGAATCCAGAAGCTTCTTCTTCTTCTTCCCCGACTTGTTCAAACAGGCAACCTCTTTCGGACTCCTCACAGACAGAACCTCTTCTAGTATCCTCTTCTTCTTCTCCTCCAACCTGTCCCGACATCGTAGAGGTAGAATGTCAGACGGGTCCACAAGCTTCAAAAAGTCCCGATATGGTAGAGGTAGAATGTCAGCCGGGTCCACAAGTTCCAACAGGTCCAGAAATCATGGAGGCAGAATCACAGCCGGGTAAACAAGTTCCAACGGGTCCAGAAATCATGGAGGTAGAATTGCAGCCGGGTCCAGAGATCCTAGATCCCTCCACTCATCCCAAAGAGACTCCAAGTGTTTCAAGACAGCCTTGTGAGGATCCAGCCCTTCCCGTATGGAATGATTATATGGACTTACAAAATTTGGTGCAACAGGAAGGAGAAGAAAATAATCATACGGATGGGTGGGTCAAAGACTGTTTAGATCATTTAACCTCGAATGAAATTGAACTGTTATGGAATTGCATTTCTGAAATCACATCGGAAATGGGATAAAAACCAAAACAAAAAAAAATTTTTTTAATAACAAATGGGAGGAGGGTCATGATGTCAATTAAAAAAAATATTATATAGAGTCCAATCTTGGTGGTTCACTTCAGTTTTCCAGCATGAGGTGATCCACGTTTCCCGAAATATGTATCCCATTCCAAGAGAGATTGTGTATAGCCTTCACTTCAGTTCTGTTTTTTTTCCTACCAAGAGGAGAGGGTCCCCAAAGGGCTACCCATGTCCAAAGAGAGAAAGTGTAGAGCGTTCATTTCAGTTTTTTTTTTAAGTTTAGGGGAGGGAGGTCTCAAAATGACACCCCCCCCCATTTTCAAAGAGAGATAGTGTAGAGCGTTCATTTCTGTTTTTTTCCAAAGTTAGGGAGTTTTCAAATGGCTACCCATTTCAGAGAAAGAGAGAGAAGGTGTAGAGCGTTCATTTCAGTTTTCCTACATTAGAAGGTCCCAAAATACCTTCTGAATTCAAAGAGAGATCGTGTAGAGCGTTCATTTCCAGTTCTCCAAGATCAGAAGAAGAGGGTCCGCTTTTCCCAAAAGGGCTTTCCGCATTCAGAGACAGCGAAATGCAGACTTCAGTTTTCTCCCTCCCCAAGAATAGAGGGTCCCAAAATGGCTTCCCATTTCAAAGAGAGAGGGAGAGGCGTTCATTTCCATTCTCCAAGATAGGGTCGTCTGCATTTTTCCCAAAATGGCTTCCCAATTCAAAGAGAGAGAGTGAAAGGGTGTGTAGAGCGGTCATGTTCATTCTCCAAGATAGTGTCGTCAGCTTTTTCTCAAAATGGCATCTCCCCATTCAAAAAGAGATCGTAACCAATTTTTTCCAGTTTTTTCCAAGATGGGGGGAGAAGAAAACCTAGGATGGAATAACACGACACACAGAGAGAAAGAGAAAAAAAACGCCATCTTGTCATTTTCTGATAGGGTACCGGTGTTCGAATACTTTTGTGACCGACTGTACTCTATGATAGTTATGACGCCCCGCTGTCAGTAGTAATTCTGAAGAAGGTCTTTGAGGCTATGCGATCCTTGGAGCTGAGGAAGGAAGGCTCTGATGGGAGAAGTGAGTGGACAGTCGTGGATGGAATGTGAAAAGTCTGCTAAAGAAGCTGAAGCACCGCAGGCACATTTTACGTTTTGATGGTAGAATCTGCTGAGGTACGCAGCAAATCTTCCGTGATTTGTGAAAGCTTGTAGATAGAAATCCGGTTTGAGCCTTTTTGGTGGAAACCACGGGAAAGGTGGAATAGGTATGTCGACCGGTGATTTCTGAGTCGTCCCAGCGAGCTTGCCAGATCGACATGAAGGCGCAGAAGATCTTGTGTTTAGCAGCGACTATGGAAGGTGGTATCTCTGAGTCGATGAAGGGGTGACTTGTGGGTTCTTTATTTAAAGAGTCGGCCCTTTCGTTACCTTGGGTACCTTGATGACTACGTACCCAGCATAGAGACACTTGCCTGGAAGAAGACAAGGTAATAAGCACTTCTTTTAATGAAGAGATGTGGAAGGCTTGTGTGCCGTTCTTGTTCAGTGCTGTCCGTGTTGAAGCTGATGGATGGAAAAATGGTGTTGCCTGCCCAGAGAGTGCCTTCTTTAAAGCGAAGGACTCAGCCTGGAAAACCGAGGCGTGGTCGCTAAGTCTGAACCGTGCTGAGTGGATTTCTGTAGTGTTGTAGAAAGCGACATAGGCTGCACCTACTTGCTCTGAAACTTTAGAGCCATCAGAAGATATTTCTAAGTCCTGTCCTTTTGGTATATGTTTAAGCCATTTTATATCTTTCGTGAGAGATGGGTGGACGGGAGTATAGTGGCAATGTGGTTCTAAGGAGCGCTGGTCTATGAATGAAGAGTCATCTAGCTGGAAGGAGTCCTTAAAATGAACTAACCTATAAGTACCACACTCAGTTTCTGCTTTGAGATCTAAGGGGAGAACCCCTGCAAGGATTCGGAGACCTGCTGTGGATGTGGTAGTGAAACAGTGATCTTGAGAAGGGTGATGCGTTGAATTTGGAGTAGCTTCTGACGAATTCTAACCGTGCCAGTCATCCAGATGGGGGAGCCGTAAAGGATCATCCTTTCAATGCCCCGCAGATATAGTTCTTTCAAAAGTTTCCCTTTTAGATTCCATTTACCTGTGACAGTGCGATTTAAGATATTAATAAGATTGCAGGTTTTATCTCGTATCATTGTTAAGTGCGGTACCCAGGTGAGTTTTCTATCAAGTAAGAATCCTAGATATTTTAAAGTAACTTCATTTTTTAGTGCACGGCCCTGCCATTTAATACGAGGTGGACTATTTACAAGTTTATTACCCTTTGTAAAGGTGATCATTTTTGTCTTATCGATGCTGAATTTAAGCTTGAGTTTGAAGCTCCAGTCAGTGATAAGATCTAATGCCTTTTTCGCTTTGTTTTGTATTTCAGTGCGATTACCTCCTTGAATGATTAGGATAAAACCGTTGGCGTAGGCCTGTATTTGTGCATTTCCTTCGAAATATAGATCTAATGCAGTATTCGCAATGAGATTACACAATTTTGGGCCAATACTGGACCCATGGGGAGCGCCTCTGTAATAATCGTGAGTGACACTGACCCCGTCTTGCTGGTAAGTGACTTTTCGATTGTGAGGATAACTACCTATGATCCGAAAGAGATTCTTAGGGCATTGAAGATGTTTGAGTTGATCCCTGAGGGCTGGCCACCATAGTTGGTTGAAAGCCGACGTCACGTCCGAGGAGATAGCACACGTGTGGAGACCTTGCTGCTTGTTATGGTGTATTTGCTGTTGTAGATTGTGCAGAGCGTCGATGGTGCTCTTTTCCTTCGTGAAACCACATTGCGCTTTCTTCATGAGGCGGTTTTTCTCCAGGGGGAAAGTGAGACGTCTGGTTATTAGTTTGTCTGGGACTTTTCCCGAGGCGGAGAGAAGACAGAGAAGAAGTATTACGCTTTCGGATACTTACTGTCTTTGCCCTCTTTTTTGAAAAGAACAAGCTCATACTTCCAGGCCATCTGGAAAGTAACCTTTTTGAAGGTATGCATTAAATAGATATGCTTTTGATGACACAATCAGATTTGATGGGCGTGCATAGTGGGCCATGGGATTTCTATTTCTGGGGGAGGGGAGTACCAAAGTCGCTACCAGGGGAAATATTGGCACTGCAAATGTGTATTAGTTTGAATAATGAATAATTAAATGCCAAACGATGCAGCACACATCAGTTTTATTAGCGACAAATGATTGTTACTTATAAATGAGTTCAATATGACCAACATTGTGATGTTCCAAGAACTGAATACGTTGAACACATTGTCCACGGCGGCTCGCAACATATCAGAATTAATCTGTCTCACCTATATATTTGACCTTTCAAAGTTGCGATATCGGGGGGACATGGTCTTGGTTTCAAATTGCTGAATCATGTTTTATAAGTTTGTTATGCTCATCGGTCCTTTTCACAACTTCTTTAACCGCCGAAATTCAGGATGGCAGCATTGGCATTCTCGTACCTCTGATAATACACCTTGACTAACAAAGCTCCATCCCGCAATGTAAGAGCTGTCGAAATGCGGTTAGCCTCAGAATGATGAGAATTCTCCCAGCCATTTTTTTTATACTCATGATCGCTGATTTATCGATATTTCAAATCTGCGATGGCTGATGGACAAGTCTTTGGTTTCAAATTATTGAATCATATTTCATAAGTTTATTATGCTCATAGGTCCCTTTCGTAACTTCTTTAACCGCGGAAATTCAGGAAGGTAGCATTGGCATTCTCGTTTCGCTGATAATGCAGCTTGACTAACAAAGCACAATCCAAGGCCAAGTGTCGCTGATATGCGGCGAATAGCATACTATTTATATGACATGTTCCGGCTCTTTGAAATAATTGCCATGTGGGCCGCCTAACAGGAGAGTTTTTCTGGTGCTTGAAAGCGAGGCTTTGATGGTGAGAAGGGGAGACCGCAAGACAGAGCAGGTCTGAGAAATAACAGCACGTGCTAGAGTGGGAATAATAAACTGACGGTAGGCAATGATGTCTTGCTAGTGGCAGTGATGTCTTGCTAGTCTGTAGACCTTATCTAGTGGGGAGTCACTTATGCTGATGAAAATAAATAAAGCAGAATCCTCCCAGCCTTTCCTTTTATACTCATGGTCACTACACAGAAAGTGACTGTAAAAATTGATGCATTTTATTCGGTAAATAGCGCCATTTTCGTTTTTTTTTTTTTTTTTTTTTTTTTTTTTTTTTTTTTAAGAAATCAAAATCCTGTGGTCCACTATGTATGCCCATCAAATTCGGTTTTGTTTTGTCAAATACTTTATTCTCTAGAGGGTTCTGAATATCTCATGCTATTTTATAAACATACTGTATGTATTTGTTTACAATGGGTTTATTTAGAATGTGTAACAGTTTCCTGGATTAATCGTTTTCTGCGCTCGATTCAGAAATGATCGATTTAAGTTCAGTTGTAGTACATATCTATGATGCTAAGTGTTTTTCTGAAAGGAAGATCTTTTAAAATTTTAAATTGAGGAAAAGTATAGCATTTTCTACTCTAATGAGTGAAGAATAAGAATATATTTTATGTTCCATAATCAGATGCCAGAGATAATGCTTTCTATTGCTAAAACGCTTTTTAAAGTGTATTGGGAAACAATGCGTTATAGAGAGTAGCGAGTTTGAGACACCTAAGTGACAAGGGCGAAAAACGATTTCATTACAGACGTTTAACTTCATAGTTAATTTTATATTTCCGAGGAGGTCTTATGAGCTAAAATATGTGACATCGGTTATAGTTCGTGAAGTCTATTCTTATTGCTTTCTTAAAGATTTAGTTAAGATGAATCCATATGTCTTCTGGTATAGTTATCTTCAGAAGGACTTTTAAAGTAATAGGAAAAGGAAGTCTGTGATTTTTTATGATCGATAACACAACAATAGACAGTAAAAGTGATGTCGCAATGCTGTCTTTTTAATGAGTAAAAGCAGGACCGGCGCCAGAACATGAGCAACCAGTTCGACCGCACCGGGCGTCGGAATTCAGTGCCGGCAAAATTTTTAAAATTTAGAAGAAAACCGGTCTGTAGAATTTTAGGATTTGTGGAGGCGGCAAAAAGTCTAGCGGTAGCCTTGAGCACAAGTTTATTCTTTGCTTCAACACCCGAGTCATTGTTCGGTGCTTCAACTTTATCAGAATCTTTATTCATTCGTACTCGGCTATCAGAGCTGACAATGTAGATTCCGCTTTTTGTTCAAACGCATCCTGTAAAAATACATTCTTCAACACTAGGATGATTTAAGAACTTTGGATAACCAGCAGTATAACTGCACATACACTTCTGGAATCAATGATATTGAAGCGTTGAAGAGGAACGTCGGAAGCACCGTAGCGTCACAATGAAGCAAGAAGGAGTCATTTTGTTGGTGCTTATTTGCCCCTGCAAGCTAATTAGCAAATAAGATGCTGTAGGGACATAACTATAGGAAAATAGTAGATGAAGATTTCCAGAAAGGCAAATTTAAAAAAAGGTAAATGGTTAAAACCTTTGTTTTGTGAAAGTTTGCCAAGCAGTTGAGAGCTCGAAAGGAGATGGAAAAGGGATGCCAAATTTTAGGAACTGAATGCGAATTATTCAAAAAGAATTAAATACAGAAAATATAAGGCAAGCTATGTGCAAGTATTGAATGAGTAATGTAAAACTGTATAAAATAACACTAATACAAGATTTGAAGGATGAAAACAAACTATGAAAAGTGAATCATTAAATTAAAATATCCATAAATGTTACCAGGTCATAAAATTGTGGTCTCTAAGCAAATGAGGCGCATAAGGCCTCATCAGATTACCTGCAAGAACAATTTAGTGTTGAACAGAACATTAGACAGGGTTTTCAGCGCCCCCAAACAACTGAAAATTATGCGCCTCCTTCTATTTTCGAAGAATTTAAAAACATTTCATTCTAAAATTTCGTGTAACCCTTATCCACGCCATTGGTGTAAAAGAACTTCAGGGTAGTTGCCCTCATTTCAGACCAGTCCTCTCTTTCGATTCCTTCCGCTCTTCGCTCCATTTTGGCACATTACTCTTGATTCATTCTTCATTCCTGACCTTAATTATCAATACTATTATTAGTGAACACTGTGTCTTAAAAAAACCAACCGATTCAATTTATTAAACGAACGGTTATGATCTGAACCCTTAAAAGAGAAATTTTACCCACCTCTAGAATAATGGGGTAGCTAGGGATGAGAAAAGGAGGAATTTATTTCCGAGCGTAGCATCCAGGGTTGCCAAATTGAAGCTATGAAATTTAAGAATTAAAATGTTTTTCATTCTTGGCAACCCTACCTACCATGAAAACCCTACCTACGACTGTGCTGTAGAATTCAGTTTTCTAAAATAGAAGCAAGAAGATCAGCTGTCCTCTCTACGTTAGGCTCAGAAGAAAGGAAAATGGCTGGAAATTGATTAGAAAGACTGAAAATAGGCTCCAGCGTGTGGTTTTTTCTACATCGAAAAAACGGCACTGAAGTCCGTACAGCGCAACAATAATAGTTTAGTAAAGACATACTCATTTGTTTCATAAGTTGAAAGTTTCGGAATACTACTAATTTTTTTATATAATTATAATGGTGGGAGGATTTTCCATTCTTTCGAGAGAGCAATAGCCCTTTTGGTCCCAAAATACAAGCGAGTTCTATTATTCGCGTTGTTGCATCTGATATTCCAGCTGTTGGGAAAGCTAAACATACGATGAAATCCATATCACGTATTAAAACCATCCCTAATAGGAGCTCTGAAGCTTAACAAAACCAAGATATATATTTTTTACTATTATTTACAAAAATGCAACATACTTTGTTAATTTCTCTCCGTTATTTATGTATTAGAGAGTACCTTTCAACATCTCAACTCGTCTCAGTCACACGATTAAAAGTAAAAGTTGCGATTAAATAATATATAAATTCGTATGGTGTAATGTCCCGTAGCTTCAACAAAATGAAATACAGGAAAGAAAAAGGTGAGATTGTTGCGTACAGTGAGAATGCAGTTCGACATAATCTGGCACTTTTAGAGTATTGTCGAACTTCAATGGCAGCTTTATCAGGAAGCACTGCCGGAATTCTTGGTTTAACTGGTCTTATTGGATTTGCCTTTTATTTTATAAATGCAGTAGTTCTTTGGTTGTTTCTACTTGCTAAAGCTGGAGCCGACTGGCAGAAGTATTTTCGAAGTAGAACTCAACTCTTAACTAGTGGATTTTTTGGTGGTCTGATAACTTACATCTTATTTTGGACATTTCTATACGGAATGGTTCATGTTTATTAAAAGGATTATATTTTGGAGTGATATAATTTACATCAGAAGTATTCATGCCGAATATATGTTCCCTACATGTTTGCTGATATTGCTTGTGAGTTCATTAGATATATACTTTATTTGCAGTGCGTTGAAGAAGTATTTGAAAAAAAATTTGCATACTATTGACTGTTGTTAAAAAAATTCCTATACAAGTTTGTTGTCATCAGAATATTTATGAAATTGCGTGTGATTGTCGTTTCATAGAATGGTATCAGAATATATATTCATTCATATGTTATCAGCAAATACGTAAAAATTATTGAATGTTGTATACATTTTATTCCTACAAAGATTTTCTATATATGTCATTCCACGAAGTGTGCTTTAATTGGAAATTGAGATAAGGAGAATATGTGTTTAAATATGTTGAAATTTTAAGTTATGGAATTGTGACATTGAAATAAAACGCTTTAAAATAAATTTTGCTGGTTTTTAGCAATATATAATATTTTTATTACTGAATTTATAGTTTTTAGCAGTTTTATAACTGAATATTTTTTCATTTTTGATAAAATATGGTCGCTGTTGGGGGAATATGATTACATATTGACATGTATAAATGTTCGAGTAAATATGTGATAGAAGCATAAAATGTTATCAAGCGATGTGACTTTTTGATACTTCCTTGTTAAAAAGCCGCTGTGTGCCATGAAATATGGGCCTTACAAAAAGAGGGATTAAGTTTGTCAGTTTGGTAACTAAACATATTTGTAATTTTACAAGGAAACATTGACTTTTCATATCGGTTATTACAATTCCCGATATAATAAAAGGTGTAATAATTTTTGTCAATATAGAAAATAGCTAAATACTATCTTAAATGTAACTGATTAAAATGCTGCCATAGAACGTCTTTGTCTTGACATTAACTGTAGGAGAATGTTTTTGGCTGAATTTGGTGATTTTTTGGCCGTGATCTTGGATTTCAGAAATGTAGCCAAATTTTGAAATCCAAGAGGGCGACAAAAATTGTTTGGCTCATTTCGGATACCTGGCTCTTGGCTGAATTTGGCAATTTTTTGACTGCCATCTTGGATTTCAGAAATGCATTTTAAAATCCAATATGGCAGCCAAAAATTGTTTTTCTGATATGAGGGAAATGGACAGGGAAAACAATTCTGATCTGCCAAAAGGAAAAATTTAACTGCATCATGCAGAAGAAGCAAAGTAAAATGGTTACGTGATCATCAATATGCACCCTAAGAAGTTTTGTCCTAAATTCTCATAAAGTCCCTCCCATTACTCTGCCTTCTACAGTAACCTAAACATCAGCAAAACGTTGTTGGGATCTGTAGCCGCCGGTGATCGCCTCCACAAGTCGCCAAGAGCCATTTTATCAAAAACTGCCACATTTTGAAGAAATACAAACAGTAATTTTTCTAACGTTCTATGGAAAAATATGAAATTGAACTAACCTGACAAAGACACGTTCCAGGGCCCAGAATCCATTGATCTCGACAAGAATTAATTATCCATTTTCTTCAGTTTTTGGGAAACGATACATCCTAAAGTTATTCTTAGAATAATTGAAACAGTTTGGTACGGCACATCCACCCATATTTCTCAAAATTAGGTCAGAATTGATAAACAAATATGTCAAAAAAACAATGCTGATCCAATGACGGACAGCAACAAGTGTGCTTCATTGGCTAAAAAATGGACAATCCATATAAATATTGCTGAATTGTTGCTAATAGATGCAACATTATCGACTCCTGATACAAAATGGATGACGTGGCAGCTCCTCTTTATACGAACTTTGCATCCAGATAGCAAACAGTTTGTAACGTCATTAAACTCCTAACCTTCAGGAGGAAGGCTTTCGTTTAAGGAGGTATTGGTTCTTCTAGGGCACATTAAAAATTGTATCTTTGTATAAAAACTGATAGCATATAATTATTTTCAGAAATTTTGTTTTAATGTGAAGGGTAATTTATTAAATAAAACAAGATAAAATTTCTTAAACGTAAATATGTTGATATTTTTATATGACGCAGGAAATTTCGTGCATTATTTTTTAAAACACAGATATTTGCTGCTGTAATATAACTTCTGCGATAAATTAGCCTTGATTATCTATTACCCCCAAAAACTTCTGTTTTGAAATGTGCAGTTGAGGCATTTGAACCTACTCTTCTAAGGATACATAATCTTAAAAATCCAGGATCCTTAAGGATATTGATATTTGATCTTAAAAGCTAATTCTGTGTACTAAAATAAAGCTTATACAATAATCACATTCATTTCTAAATGATGTATAAAATTAAAAATGTAACATAATATTAAAATATAATGCAATAATAAAAATGCTTTTAACTTGATGAAATTAATAAAAATATCCTTTCATGCAATTTTTGTATCAAATATGGAAATTATTATAACATTTCATCCAAGACTACACAAACAATTATTTGAGAAAATCACTGTTTACATTACAATTTACACATGTAAAATAAATTATTAATGAAATAAAAAAATAAATAAAAACTGCAAGGTTGTTTGTATGATAAAGGTAATAATAGTTCTTAGAGTCTGCATGATTAAATTAGAGATTAATTTTATCCTGATCAGTTTAACAAGACCGAAGTAACTGAATTATAGATTATTCTTGCTTGAATGTGAACAATTTTGTTTATAGTCAGATCCCAACAAAAGGGACAAAGTATTTTATGAATCAAGTAAAAAAGCATATTATTTAAGAAGACATGTTATTCATTCTCCTAGTAAAAAAAAAAAAAAAAAAATTGTGAAAATGTAATTAATGAGGAAGATAATACAGAATTACAGTGTCTAATTATAAGACCATCACTAAAATTGCTTTAACAGTGACCTTTCAAACTTGAAACTATCTGCCAGTTCTTAGACATCAGTATTTTCTCAAATTTCACTTTATGTTATTAGTGCAATTGTATGCTCCATTTTTAATAAAATATTTAATTTTAAAAGAAATTTGTGTTTATGGTTTCTGGGCAGATTTACGAGATTAAGTTAAAACAAAAATGTAGGCTCACTTTTAATCCTAACTAAAGAACCAAAAATTAAAATATTAAAAATATTATTTTCCATTTATAAACATGTGAAGTGAGATTCATAAACTTAATTTTTTAAAAATTTTAACAAGGTCTAACATTTGTGATGAAATGAACAATTCTAAATGATTCCCTTTGCAGATTTATCTAGACTTTTAACGATAAAATGTAAGCTATTGTAGTAAATTAGTTTACTACATTGGTTAATATATAATTGCAATAAACAGACAGTAAAGAAACTTCATAGAAGTAATTTACAATAAAATTTTTAAAAAAGTTTAATTTATTTGTAAATTACTCACACAAAGATCTTTCTTAGTTAAAGCTTATGCATTATTTATGGAATAAAACTGAATTTTAAGATGAAAATTTTACCAAACTAAACCTACCAAAACATTTCTTGTGCAAAATCTCTAATTTAAATAAAGGGAAATTCAGTGGGATCTGTTCGAAACTTTCTCCTAAACTACCTTCACATTTTAAATGCATTTTCAGACTTCTAGTAGCAGTGAAGAATAAATTTTTATTTAGAACTCAGTTATTTCAAATCAGCTAAATTAAGTGAATTATTGGTTAAAAATTGATACTTAGGTATGACCTCAGTAAAAGTTAACAAAATGTTTCAGCAAAAACAGTTCTTTGGTTTTAGCAAGCAATACCACCATTTTCATAAGATGCTCCTTTTGCTGTATTTGAATGGCTTTTTTTTGTCTTAAACACAGTTTTAAAATATGCTCTTATGGGACTAGCCTGCAGTGGAAAAAAGTGCTCCGAAATTTCTGCAGCAAATTAGTATTTTGCCACAAACTCGTTTAAAGGCAATACAGTCAAAAGTCGTTAAGCCGGACTCGTCGGGACTTCGGCGATTCCGGATTATAGTTCATCAGTTTAAATCTGGTAAGATGGCATGCAGAAATTATAAAATTAAAAATATGAAACCGTAATTTATGATATAAAGAGCAATATGATCTAAAGGGTGTCAAAATTTACAAAAAAAAAAAAAAAAAAAACTTAATATTTATTTCTTTACTTTATTAAACATTTCTTTCAATGTAAGTTGTTTAAGTTGCTTCGTTTTTTATGTGATAATACTTTAATTCTATAAACAGACAGAATTTCTTGTTCAGTTACAAAGTTCCGCTGTTCAAGTCCTATAATTGCTGTGTCAAGAATACCGACTAATTTGTCAATCGAAATTTTTTCGTTTTTAATAACCTTTGTGTAACTTTCTTCGCTATTGGAAGTGAATTATAGCGAGGAATTTGATTTAAATCATATCAAAGATGGAGTACATAGAGATGAAATACTACATTTAGTAAGGAATTATAAGCCAAATAAAATAAAAACATCTGCCCTGAAGGTAAGGATAGTGCTGACAGATCAACTTCCAATTCATTATGCGCCACGGCGTTCCCCTCCCCCCCAGAGCAGCGTGAAATTCATAAACAGATTTCGGAATGGTTAGATAAACAAAGGCTATGCCTTTATCCATTTTTTGCAGCAATTCCACTTTTTGTTTAAGGGACTTCGAAACATACTTTCGCTTTGTAGATCCTTTACATATTAGTAAATATATATCAGAAATTCTATTTGACATAATCGAAAGTTCAAACTTACTTTTATAAAATTGCTCTAACAGTCTGCAAAAAATAATAAGCCGGATCCAATTTGAAGATTAAGGAACAACGCAATCTGCAACATTAACTGAATTAGATAATTTTAGCTTAGCTTATACCATCCGTTATACATTAAACACGCATTCGTAAACGTATTTTGCGCATGCACACACGCATATTCGCAGCCGTAAAGGTCTTATGCGCATGCATCAAAAGTTTGTAGCTTTGAGGTCCGAATTAATGACTTTTGACTGTAGTTGCTTTGAATGCTTGATTGTTAAAAATGATTGTCATGAATTTTCCTCTACAACAAAAGAAAAACTCACTTGGAAGTAAGCTTGTTGAATAACTTTTAGGAGAAATTCCTAAACAGAAAAAAGTATATAGTATGTAATAAAATTGTTTTGCAATTATAAGGCAGCATTAATTTTCTTCTCTAAAAAACCATAAATTGAGTAATAGTGCATTAATACACAAGTACTGAAAAACTGAGTTACTGGTTGTTTAAGTGCATATATATTTTTTCAGACACATTATATATAGACTAGAAGAGAAACACGCTAATGTGACAATCAAAATCGTAAAAAACAACCTTATATTTAGCGTAGGTATAATGAAACACTCAATCGATTTCGAGGGCAGCTAAAGGTCCCTCCTCATCAGGAGAAAGAAATACATAGAAAGAAGAAAATAGGAATCACAGAAACACGTGGTGCTTATCAGCACTGCACGTGGTTATAACTAGATTTTTAATCAGAGTTGCACTGGCCGCCTACTTTTACTGAGCCAGGCTGTCTGATCAAGCATAAAGAAATATTAGTGAAGTTAAAATAGGGAGCGAGGGGCAAATGCACATTACGCTCAAAATCTGAACTTCAAATAATGGAAAGCAACCACTGAACGGATTTTTATACCCTCTGGTAGTACCAAGTGCGAGGAGGTAACGCCATCTATCGGCAAAAATAATTGAATTAAGATAGTAGAATTTTAAAGGCATTAGGAAGGACTGGATTGGACTTCAAATCATTAACTAAACTTTCTAAATCTTTGTGAATGTGAAAAGCCTCAAGAAAATCCAATTCGCCTATGGAAGAAGCCTTTTGGATGATTTTTGCAGACCCAATATCAAAATTATGGTTAAAAGTCCAGCTATGATACGCTATTGAAGACTTGTTAATTTCCCCTTTTTTGACATAAGATTCATGTTCCTTGATACGAAACTTCAACGCTCTTTTTGTTTGGCCAATATATCTTAAACCACACTGACATGATATACTATAAATTCCCCAAGAATTAGATTTATTATAATTAATTATAATAAATTATCTTTTAATAATAGAACCAAGAATTAGATTTATTTATAACAGAATGCTGCGCTTAGATTTCTTCGCTGCATAGATTATGCAATTCTCTGATGTTTTCTTGAGTTAAAATAGATCGCTGTGTACATGGAATCTTGCCAAATATTTTTGGTTAGAAACTTTACGTTTTTGCTATCTAAATTTTTTGTTTCGGATATCTGGCATAAATTGTGTGTTAAAAACGTTGTTTTTGCAGACATTTTAGGCTTAAAGTTCAAAATGCAAACAAAAAATTTAGATAGTAATATGGCGCCGTGGATTTTCTCGCCAAAAATGTTTAGCGAGACATTTGTCACCAACTGAGGGCATATACAAGAGTTGTTCCAAAAACTTCACATGGTAGAAGAAAAATTAACTAATGTTTTAAAATTTGCATACCTATTTAACAGCTCAAAAATTGAAGTGAACAGAAATTGTGTTACAAATTGTTCCCCAGTGCAGACTATATAATTGGAACTCTACATAATTTTCTTATATTTTGAATAATTTAGTAATGTCTGTCTCTTCCTGTCTCAGATTCCATCAAGTCAGCAGATATTAAAATAAATTTTGGTGTTTTCAATTTATCTGTACCTGGACAAAAGATAATTAATTGGTGAAATCCATGGCTATTTTTGTGCCTCACAGGTATTGTTCTGTTCGTAAATAATAATAAAAAAGCATTTTATACAAACAACATATTTTTGAGTAAAGTTAAAAAAGGAAAAATGCTAGTTACATATAAAGCAGGTATTCAGTGAAATGCCATCATGCACTCAACTAGTCTCATGACATTTTATGCAAAAAAACCTCTCAAATCTATCTTAGTCTAACATTCAAAAAGGATTATACATAAACATTCTGAGCCTATGCAACATTTGAATGTTTGGTTGGGTTTTTCACAAAGTCAGCTCCACGTGAGGAAGGATTAACTCACCATCATCTGTTCCTATACATGTTGCTAACTACTGGCAGTCGGTTTAAAAAAATTTCAATTTTTATGTGATTCTCTCTCTGAAGTCAGTAAGCATAAGCTCTGAAGTCATTTTATATGAATGTGCTTATCAGCTGTCAACATCAGAACTATATGGATTCAATCGTTTGTCTTCCATGCTTTGGGAGACGATATATTTTCTATAGATACAAAAGTAATAACAAAAGGCAGATCTACTCCACGTTCTTATTTGTAAATGCATTAAATATTACCCAATTATTCAGAAGTAGAATATTATATAATTTCAAAATGGTTAATGATATGGAACCTAAGAACTAATCAGTTTTGCTGGCATTGTGCTCTTTTTCAGATAAAATTATTTTAATTATTTATTTATTTGTTAAGGTATGATCACTTCTCTTTTTTATCCAATTTTCAGCAATTCAGAGCCTACAAGCCATTATTGTATATATCAGTCTTAAAATTTATCATTAATCTTGGTATTCAAAGCACAATAAACCTTGTTGTTATGACTACTCCTGAAAATGATCTGTATTTTTGAGTAAACACACTAGTATTGGATTTTACCTTTCTAAAATTATCTCTACCGCAGTTTGTGCACAGTCATCCTAGGATTGTAATTTCCTTCATATCAAATCAGCTTTGATAAAAAGGCATGGCCTGCCATCGATGTACATGTTTACACATGTACCTTGGCGGTTGATCTTTACATTATGGTAACTGGTAGTTTGGCGATATTTTGGAGGCGATAAAGGTTACTACCTGGGACTGGTAATAATGTGAGCAGTACTCAGTTCCGATTACGCATTATTTTGCGTGAGGGAAATGAGAGATCATGGGATATGTCATGTGATATTAATGGACGAATTACGGTTCTTTAATCGGAAAAGGGGGGAAATCGGGAAAAAATGTGGAAATTTTGTATTTAGCTTTATTCTGTGTTGTGTGAAACAGTGTTGTTTAATTTTTGGATCCCATGGCCCTAACTAAAGTGAATTCGAAATGGGTATTTAGGCATTGTGATAAAGAGAAGTTTGCTTTTTATTTAGCGGAGGAAGTATGGAGGAAATATTCGCAGAAAAAATCTTTCAATAATTTTATTGAATGAATTAGAAAAGTGTATCTGCCACGTAATCAAGATTCTGAAGAAGATTAGGTAAGTTAGTATTTTTAATTATTTGAGGATATTATTTTTATGCATTGTTCTAAATGTAAGGTGGAAAGGAATTTGGTATTATTGGGAAAATTGTTATTAGCAATAATTTAGTTTAAAGTAATTAGGATTGTAAGGTAATTTTTATTAATTTAATGTATGTGCTCATTTATATTTTAAGTAGTGTTTTTGAATTTAATTATATTTTAATGAAATGATAGTTATTTTGTGAATTTTATGTTTGTAGGAATTTGGTATACGTTTTAGTTGAAGTAAACGTGCATGGAAATAATTTAAATATCTGACACTAAGTATTTGTAATGGTTGCGGTATGAATTCGTTGGTGACATTTATAATATAATAGATGATTTAGAGGTAAAAGTTTTTGGATATTTTATTTATTTTATATGTGGAAATGTTCATATTTGGAAAGGGTAAATACTTTTTCGCGATCAGGTAATTTCATATATGTTCTTTTTACCGGGTTTAAAGATTGAGAAAATTGTCATGTATTTTCGTGAAATTTTTCTAATTTATGAGAAAAAAGCAGTGTACATGGATATAGTGAAGAGTGTGCGCAATGCCATTTTTGTGCAATTCTGGGATGTTTTTTTAAGTAAACATAAGTCGACGTGTACATGGTTTAGTGATATTTTAATTAAATGATAGTTATTTTGTGAATTTTATGTTTGTAGGAATTGTAGTGAAAATAAAAAAATTGTTAGTGAGGTCTGGATTTTAAATAATTTTGGATACTGGACGTCTGGATCTCAGACTTAGTACTGTATCAGCTACTTAATACTGTTTTGATACACTGGTATTCTTCTCTTAACATGACTAGATTCAGAAATGTATGTGTTCATGTATGCATGTATATAAGTATGTCCATATGTATGTGTATGTAAACAAACACAAATACACATACGTTTAAGTTGAAATAAACGTGCATGGAAATAATTTAAATATTTGATACTAAGTATTTGTAATGCTTGCGGTATGAATTTGTTGGTGATGTGTATAATGTAATAAATGATTTAGAGGTAAAAGTTTTTGGATATTTTATTTATTTTATATGTGGAAATGTTCATATTTGTAAAGGGTAAATACTTTTTCGCGATCAGGTAATTTCATATATGTTCTTTTTACCGGGTTTAAAGATTGAGAAAATTGTCATGTATTTTCGTGAAATTTTCTAATTTATGAGAAAAAAGCAGTGTACATGGATATAGTGAAGAGTGTGCGCAATGCCATTTTTGTGCAATTCTGGGATGTTTTTTTAAGTAAAAATAAGTCGTCGTGTACATGGTTTATGTGTATGTGTTATTTTGAAAAACGCATAAGGAGTATGGTATTGTGCACTTTTTCCCAATTTTGCAGTGAATATTTGTCATGATTAAGCAGTTTTGTTTGATAAAATTTCTAGCATAAGTGTAATTCGGCTAGTAGATTGTTGGAAGAAGTGTTCAGTAGATAAAAAGAAAAGAAACATGTCTTATTGTCACATATATAATCGAAAATATGTCAAAAACTCACCAGTTCTACGGAATGTTGAAATAAGGGTTGCAGCTAATCAGATAGCACCTTCATTTAAAAAAAAATATATATATACATAAATTGCTGTTTGGATCAGAGAAAATATGGGTATTTCAGAGTGAAGAAATAAGTAACATATACTCAAATTGCACATACAGTACAAAATCCGAGATCCGGACTTCCGCGATTCTGAATATTAGATCATTAGTTTGAATTTAGTAAGATGGCATGTAGAAATTCTAAAATTAAAAATATGAAATTGTGATTTATGAAATAATGAAGCGTTTATGATCTAAAGGCTATCAAAATTTACAAAGAAAAACAAAATATTTATTTGTTTACTTAAGCATTTCTTTCAATGTAAGTTGGTTAAATTGCTCCATTTTTTGTGCTAATACTTTCTCTTTAATTCTGTAGACAGACATAATCTCTTATTCAATTATATTGTAGAAGTCCTGTAACTGCTGTGTCGAAAATTCTGACTAACTTGTAAATCAAAATTTTTTCGTTTTCAGTAACCTCTCTTTGTCACTTTCTTCACTATCGGTAGCGGTATTTTCTGGATCTAGAACAGTACTACAGATTTCGCCATCTGTTAATTGACGGATGATTATCCAAAAAACTTTAAAATTCACAATTATCATCAGAAAATTTAGCAATCATTCACTAGCTATTTGGCTATGTATCATGAGACTGGCACCGAGGGAATCAAATGTGCATGTGTAAAGCATATCCCCCCCCCAAAAAAAAATAAAAAAACTGTTGGCGAGGTCTGGATTTTAGATCATTTTGGATACTGGACGTCTGGATCTCGGACTTTGTACTGTATCAGCTACTTAATACTGTTTTGATACACTGGTATTCTTCTCTTAACACGACTAGATTCAGAAATGTACGTGTTCATGTATGCATGTATATAAGTATGTCCATATGTATGTGTATGTAAACAAACACAAATACACACGTGCATGCATGCATACATACATTTTTGAATCTGGTCCTTATAACAAAAAAGTATTGATGCACCAATATATTCATTATTTCTTTATAATCCAAGTGCCAAAATAAAGAAAATATAAAAAATTATAGCTTTTGGCAACTATTTTTTTCAAATTAATATAGCATAAGTATTTGGTAATATATAATATATCTGTAAAACACAACAGCATATATATTTTTATATGATGATTAAATTTTATTCATCTAGATACATGAAGCCCACATGAACAAAATATACATTATGTGCATTTCAAAAACAAGATGTCTGTCTTAAACAAGGACTGAATTCTAAACCTCTACCAAGCTGCTTGCTTGCTTTTAAAATTTTAGATTCATTACTACTATGATACTCTTCTGTTATTGGGACCAAATTCAGAAATGTATGCATGAATTTATTTATCTATGAATGTGTTCATATATGCATGCATATATGTATTCGTGTACCGGATCCGATAAACAGAAGAGTGCCACTATCATTAATTAAATTCTTAAAAAATGCATAAGAACACTTTAAATTTTCACATTCTAAGAAATTCATTATTCTTATAAAAGTGTAAACATAACATTCACTAGTGCTTTAAATTTTTATTTTATCATATGCAAGACTTTTCGAGTGAATGAGTGTTCATATGCCTTTTTAGAGAAGGTTTTCGTGCAAATTTCCTGCTGCATATGTTACACATATGAGGTTTCTCACCACTGTGAACAAGCATATGGAGTTTTAAACTCTGCTTTACCCTAAATGACTGTTCACAAATGTTACACACATGAGGCTTTTCACCCGTATGGATGCGCATATGTGCTTCCAATATACGTTTCCTCAAAAATGATTTACTACACACATCACATTGATAAGGTTTATAACCTGTATGTATATACATATGTTCTTTTAAGTTACTATTAAAAGCAAATGACTTCTCACATATTTGGCAAACATAGGGTTTCTCTCCAGTGTGGGTACGCATATGTTTTCTTAGAGCATTCCGTGTGATAAATGGTCTATGGCAAATATCACATGTATAAGGTCTCTCTCCAGTGTGAATACGCATGTGTTCTTGGCAAAGTCGAAGTCTTCTAAACGATTTCTGACAAACATCACATGTATAAGGTTTCTCACCAGTGTGAATTTGCATGTGTTCTTGGTAAGATTGAACTCTTCCATATGATTTCTGACATACATCACATGTATAAGGCTTTTCACCAGTGTGAACACGCAAATGTTCCTTAAAAGAACATTCCTGTATATAAGATTTTTTACACACAGGACATGAAAAACTCCTCTCTTTTGTGTGTGTTTGCATATGAATCTTCAAGTTTTTTTGATTACACAATTTGCCACATATATCACATACGTATATCTTTTTATTCGCATGAGTAAGCTTATGCTGCTGTAATTTCTTATCAAGTGCAAATGCTTTGTTACATATATCACAAATGTAATTTTTTTCATTCATATGAATATACATATGTTCCTTTAAATAATATTTTTGTGTTAATACCTTATTACATATGGGACACACATGAGCTGAAATTTCACCTGCATGTGAATGTACATGTTGTCTAAATCTTCTAGCTCTCACAAATGACTGATTACATAAGTCACAGACATAAGGTTTTATCCCTGTATGAAAATACATATGCTCCTTTAAACTAGTCTTCTGTAAAAAAGACTTATCACAATTCTCACACTGAATTCTCTCTCCGTTATGAAGACGCATATGCCTTTGCAATCTATGATTCTTTAGAAATGATGAGTTACATATTTGACACGTAAAAGGTTTTACCATTGTGTGGGTAGGTATATGCCTTTTCAAGTTTTCTTCTTTTTCAAATTTTCTGCCACACATATCACATACATAACGTTTCTCCATTTTGTGCATCATCGTTCGCAAACGTAAGGCATAACTTTCTTGAAATGACTTACAAGTTTCACAACTACAAGTTATTTTGTTATGAAGATTATTCATACTTTCAATTTTCTTCAAATCACAGCATGAAGTGTCTGGTATGCAAATATAGGAAAATAACACTTCTTTGACTCCAATAGAACCAATATTTTATTCTTTACAAAGTTATAGATTCTTATTCATAAAACTTATTTACATTTTACATGCACGTTGAATCGCGTAACAGAAAAGCGAACTTTGCTTACTTCGTTCTTCGCGGAGATTAGAAAGTGTTGCCATTCCACTTTAACTAAATTTAATTAGAAACTTGAAGGAACTGAAGCGACACTACACACTCCCTTCCTAGAGACAGCGATTATGGAAGATAGTCTTTAAAGTGACTGGGGAAATTCACATGTCTGCCAGTTCTAGTAGTCTTGGTTTCATGATGAGTTTCTGAATTTTCTTCAGTGTTCTTGAGTGCAGGTGTTTCCCCAAATTCCGCTTTCTTGGAATGGGAGTTTTGAAAAGGAATATCAGAATCTTGCACTAGGAAACATGGCTTTAGTCTGTCTATTGAAACTCTTTTAACTTTTCCTTAGATTTCAGTATCGAAGTACTTATCCTTTCTTGCTCTTACAGGATACGGTCCAAGATAGACAGGCTGTAGCGACGAATTATTAATGTTGTTGTATAGGAATACGTGAGAACAGTTGGAAAGATGTTTAGAAACAAAGACTGTTCTATTTCCATGGGTGGTGGTAGAACTTGGCTTCAGATCTCTTATTATTTTCTGAAGGTTTTGAGAAAATTCAGACTGTTTCATATGAGATACTGTTGAAAAGAATTCACCAGGTAATGCTAAAGGGGTTCCATATACAAGTTCTGCGGATGAGCAACCTAAGTCTTCCTTGATATCAGATCGTATGCCTAAAAGAACGAAAGGCAATGCTTCCAGCCATGATTTTGATTCGAGTAGATGGCATTTGAGACTTGCTTTTAAAGTTCGGTGTTGTCTTTCGATCAGGACATTTGCCTGTGGATGGTACGCGGTTGTAGTGTTTGTATGAAAACTAAGATATTTTCCTAAAGCTTGAAAAAGTTGGCTATCAAATTTCTGACCTTGGTCAGATGTTATGCGATTCGGAATTCCAAAGCGTGAAAACCAAGTATAAATCAAAGTTTTAGCAATAGATTCTGCTGATTGATCTTCTAACGGTACCGCTTCGATCCATCGTGTATAACGATCGATGATGGTTAGAAGATATTTGAAACCTTTGCAAGGAGGTAGCGGACCCACCAGATCTATGTTTAAATGCTGGAATCTGTGTGGAGGTACTTTGATTTCTCCCAAAGATGGCTGTGTATGTCTGTGAACTTTAGATCTTTGACAAGATAAACATGCTCTAGCCCATAGTTGGCAGTCTTTATTCATATTGGGTCATATGAAAAGTCGTGTTATCAATTTTATCGTGGATCTTATTCCAGGATGAGATAAATTATGGATTGAAGAAAATATTTTCTGCCGGAACTTTGCAGGGATGTATGGTCAATTGTAATTTGTAGAAGTATCATAGTAAATTTTCTTGTCGCTGTCCGGTATAAGGATCTGTAGGATTTTTAAGTTTGGGTTGTTTTTAAATATCTCCAAGTCTTCATCTTCTTGACAGTTTGCTATAGTTTGTAAGTCTATTGCAGATGGTACAGAAATGGTGTCTATGCGAGAGAGAGCGTCAGCGACGGTATTTTCATGCCCTTGTATTAATCGGATATCGGTTGAGAACTGGCCAATACATGACAGTTGCCTAGCTTGTCTTGGCGAAGTTTTTTCCAAATTTTGTTGGAAGGCAAATGTTAGTGGTTTGTGATCCGTATTGCAAAAGTTCGCCCTTCTAAGATATATTTGAAATATTTTACTGCTGTACAGATGGCTAAGAGTTCTCTGTCGTAGGCACTATATTTTTGTTGTGCTGATGTCAAATTTCGAGAAAAGAAACTTAAGGGTTGTCTTTCATTATTCACAATCTGATATAAAATGGCTCCAATGGCAGTATCGGAAGCATCAGTTGTTAGCGATATTTCAGCCTTTTCGGATGGGTAAGTTAAGTTTGTGGCATGAATAAGTGCATCTTTTAAGATCTGGAAGGCGTTTCTTGTTTCTGCCATCCAGGTTATTTCTTTTCTGCAATTCTTTTTAATACCACTGAGCAATGTTGTTAAAGGTTGTTGCAGTTTCGCACAATTTGGTATGAATCTGTGATAAAAATTCACCATACCTAAAAATCGTCTTAAACTAGTAAATGACTTTGGTTCTGGGAAATTTTTGATGGCATCAACTTTCGTTGAAAGAGGTTTAAGTCCTACATCTGACACTTCGCAGCCCAGGAATGCAAGTTTTGCTTGACCAAATTTACACTTTGCCGCATTAATACAGAGGCCATATTCGTTTAGTCTCTCGAGGGCTGCTCGTATATGTTTTCGATGAGTTTCTTCATCTGGAGAGGCTATTAGAATGTCATCCAAATAACAAAACACGAATTCTTGTCCATTCAACACACTGCTCATGAAACGTTGGAACGTTTGGGCCGCATTTCGTAGGCCGAAGGTCATGAATGGGAACTCGAATAAGCCAAAGGGAGTGAGAATGGCCGTTTTCGGTATATCTTCTTCGCGAACTGGAATTTGTTGGTAAGCTCTAATGAGGTCTATGGATGAGAAAACTCTTTTTCCAGCTAAAATGGAATTGCAATCTGTTAAAAATGGGAGAGGGTATCTATCAGGAATCGTGACCTTGTTTAACGCTCGATAGTCTCCACAAGGTCTCCAATCACCTGGTTTCTTCATAGCGAGATGTAGTGGGCTCGACCAGTCACTTTTGGATGGCCTGGATAAACCTATTTGGAGCATAAATTCAAACTTCTTTTTAGCCGCTTTGAGTTTCTCAGCTGATAGTCTCCTGGCTTTAGCGAAAACTGGTGGACCTCTGGTTTCGATATAATGTTCGATGTTATGATTTTTAACTTTATTATTACCTACATTCAGTTTTAACAAATCCGGAAAGTCGCTAATGATACGTTTATATAGATCATTTACGGCATTTAAAATCGGAATATTATAATTGTTATTTTGAAAACAAGGAGTTCCATTGGTTGTTAAGAATGTAGTACCATCAATCAACTTGCGACTTTTAGAATCTACCAAAAGGTTAAAATTTGCAGGAAAATCCACCCCTATTATCGGTTTGTTTATCTCCGAAATTACAAAAGGCCGTGTGAATGATCGTCTGAGTCCAAGATCAAGCTTCAGAAATTTTTGGTCATATGTTTTGATTTTCGTACCATTTGCAGCAAAGAGTTCTAATTTTGAGATTTTTTTTATCTACAGGTAATGGAGGAATGACAGAAATTTCTGCCCCGGTATCTATTAAAAATTGGGTAGCCGATTCTTTGTCGCTGATGAAAAGACGACTCAGCTGCACCCCTTGTCCCTCCGTCGTCAATGAGAGACGGGGAGCTGGTTTTCCGGACTATTTGTCTGTGATTTTGATGAGTAGTTGCAGGGTTGTTTACACTTAAATGACTTATCACCGAATTTTTATGATAGTAACAAATATCACTAGATCTGTTACCACTGTAACTCCTATCTCTTGATTTGGATCGGTTACGACAATAAGGACGACTGTGGCGTTGCTTGTTTAAAGCAGAAACTTGTAAGCTAAGTTCACTAACCTGTTTTTGTAAACTTTCAATCACTTCCGTTTTTACGGTTATGGATGATGCAGTAGCTATTTGGCGAGTAACAGGGTTTAATTCCCAAATCTTACCGGCCATTGTAGCCACTTTTGACAAATCTTCACTACTAACAGATATAATGCTACGCTTATTAACGGGTAAACGTTGTAGCCACAATGTTTTTAGGAAAGTATCTGTTACTTTATCGCCCGCCAAATTACGCATCTCACACAGCAATTGAGATGGCTTTTTGTCACCCAGTTCTAATTCACTCAGTAATTTTTGGGTTTTTCGAGTCTCTGAATCAGCATATAATGAAATTAGTCTATTTTTAATTGCCTCATATTTATTATCCTGTGGTGGACTTAACAAAATATCAGATACCTGTGACAAAATATCGGGTTCAATGGAACTTATAACACATATTTTGTTTGATCTGCACTAATTTTTTCATTTCTAAATTGTGCTTCTAGTTGAATAAACCATATTTTAGGTTCTAGCTTCCAAAAAGCAGGAACTTTAACGCTTACCTTGGCGACAGACGCAATTGTTGCTTCCTCTTCGTCAGCCATTGTAGGATTCGATCACGCCGGGATACACCAGTGAAGTGTTTGGTATGCAAATATAGGAAAATAACACTCCTCTGACTCCAATAGAACCAATATTTTATTCCTTACGAAGTTATAGATCCTTATTCATAAAATTTATTTACATTTTACATGCAAGTTGAATCGCGTGACAGAAAACCGAACTTTGCTTACTTCGTTCTTCGCGGAGATTAGAAAGTGTTGCCATTCCACTTTAACTAAATTTAATTAGAAACTTGAAGGAACTGAAGCGACACTACACAGCATATATTTTTTTATTAGTCCACACAAAATATTTTAAGATATATAGGAAAACAGCATATGCAATAATAGGACAGTTTACCTGCTTTTTGGATTTAATATTCTTTTGATTTTCGGAAGAACTCAGACAAATGTTACACACAAACGGCTAAGTTCGGGAAATTTCATTTAGCACTTGAAAAAATTGGCATCCCTTTCTGCAAAATTTTTAAATGCATTAGGGAACATTCTTTTTGCATGTAAGATGACTAACAATGTTCGAGATGCTGTTTGAAAGTATTTTGGTACATTGAAACTACCACCAACACATGACACTACTTTAACCAATAAGATAAGTCTACTCCCTTATCTAAAATGGTCGGCGCTAAATCCCCAAACGCGCAGGGAGGTCACGTGACATCCGAACCACGTGTAAGATGAAGTCACATCAAAGTTACGCCCCTTACGCTCAGTAAATTTCTGCGCATAAATTGAAACATGCTTGTGCAATATGAATTTCAGAAGTAGAGAAAATTTTTCTGAAAATACTACAGATGCTAACTAAATACATACCAAATATTAACATTTTAGCATGTATAGCTTTCCAATATACTCTTGTGTTATTTTAAATCGCTAAGAATTATATGAGATTTCAGTTTTAAATTAATTCTGTTAATATTTACAATACATTTCATCTAATAATTAATGTTTTGTGCTTTAATTTCATCATTGTACCAGAAAAAAATTAATATTTGTTTCTGTATATATTATTCAAATGAATAATTAATGAATTTAAAATTACGAACATTTTGTAAAGGAATCTGGTTTAAATATAAATTATTTGCATAATCTTTGGATGGAAAAACTATCATGTAGTATATTTAAACAAAAGATCTACTGGAAGATTTTTTTAAAAAGTTTTTGCATGGTCAGAATAACGATAATGTGTATATAAGTTTGTTCTGAATAGTTTTGAAAAGTATATTGCACCTACACTAAATTTAAATAACACATTTTTATCCTGTGAAATACACTCATATTTTAATATGAATGAGCTCTTGTGAAGCTGTCAAGGTATTTTCATGGAAAGCTAATATCAATTTAAGGCTTAAAAATAACTTCAAAAATGGATTCCAGGCTTTTCTAGTGTAGATACAAGCCAGTTTCCCCCAGACAGTCCTTCACAAAGACATCCATTGTTTTAGGTTGATAGCCCTTACGTGCTATAATCAAATAAATTAAACCAAGCTTTGGTAAGGATGTGATATTGTTTTTTCCTTATTATTATGGATCCTGTTTTTTTAAAGGTGTCAAGAGTTTTGATAAATCGCCAATGTAAACTATTCTGAAACATCTGGCAACTTCAAGAAATGATGATTTACAGTTTGCTCGTAATGAGAAGATCTTCTAGGAAACCATGTTATCATATTTCTGCCATACAAATGCTAATAATTCATAATCACTCAGAATTCTCTCATCACAAGAAGAGCTCTCAGTATTCTACATGTTAATGAATTTTATTTATATTTTAATCTTAAAATTCTTAATTTACTGAGAAGTAAGGAAGATGCTTGCTATATCTTTCTTTCAAAAAATGCACATATTTTACATCACATTCGAATATGCAAAAATTGACATTAAATAAAATTTTACATCAGTGAAAGCATTTAGAGGTGCAGCTTGAAAATACTGAGATTTAACTTTACTGAGAAGTAAGGAAGATGCTTGCTATATCTTTCTTTCAAAAAAATGCACATATTTTACATCACATTCGAATATGCAAAAATTGACATTAAATAAAATTTCACATCAGTGAAAGCATTTAGAGGTGCAGCTTGAAAATTTGCGAATGAAAGAAAAGTATATGTTTTAACAGCTGGTTTAGTGGTTTCAGAATACTGTTTGTAACAGCATAAAATGAAAAAAAATTACAAAAATGTGACTATTCATTGAAACATTTTTACGAGAGAGATGTATTCTCTGAATATGATCCGCCAACTAAATATGTGAATAGGTGGCCCTGAAAAAGTTTTGAACATAGCGGAAAATCTGTTCATATAGCAAAAAACCAAAACTGACATGATTCTTCCACAATACTGTATATATAACAAGTTATGCCAAAAAAACTGAAAAATTCTTTCTCGCTCGGTTTCTAAATAGAGAGCAAACCACATTCATGCCAAAAGTTGTCGACCAAGAGGCAATTTATTCAAACTTCTGGGGAGAATATAAAAGACAAGAACTGGTAAATACCTGCTTACAGACATTTTCCTGTGGACCATAAATTTCATTTTCTTGATCTAACAACAGCTGCTGATATATAAAATATAGAAAGACTGTGGAGCTCCGCGAAGTGGTGGAATAAAAATCGAACAGGCACGTTTCACTATCATCATATATCTTACTTTGCAGAGTTAATATAGGAAACATTTTTGAGACCTTGGAATGCTTCTTATGCCATATTGAAAGCAATTGAGGAAGCATGGCAGAACAAAGCGTACACGAGATGTGAACTTGGCAATAATTCTGATACTAGCTTGATGTCTAAAAAATGGAAGCTGCAATACTAAAGAAGTATCGTAACATTTTTAAAAATAAGGCTCTGTTTATATTTCAGTTCATTTCGTTGCCATATCAGTATGTTTTGATTTTGATGTCCTACAATTATGAATGTCTTTTTAAAATATAGAAATGTGTTATTACTCTGTATTCCGTATGTTTTAGTTAATTTCATAAAACTCTACATTATGTAGCAAAGACTTGAAAATTTATAATTTGATGTCCCCTCACAGGAATTTCTAAATCTATAAATGTCTGAGCAGAAAGAGGCTGTGTTGAAGTTAGGTAAAGGATTTTTAACTGGTTGGTAAAGGCGTTATTTTAATAGCCACTGTATTGTCTATTAAACACATAATTTATCTATTTCTGTATAATATTTGGCACTGTTCTTTTATCAGGATCTAATTCAGAAATGTAGTTATGTATGCATGTATATATGGATGTATATGTGTATGTGTTCATATATGTAAGTACGAATGTATGTTAGGTTAGGTTATTTTAATAAGTACACAAGGGCTACATGCCTAAGGACAGGAATACCTTTGTGGAGAACTTCCTAAGGCAAACTAACTCATATTCATGTTACACATGGAGAAAAATAATCATGCAGCTAGCCCAATTGAGTGTGTTCAAACCTGGGTTGAACTACCAGTGTTCAGTGGTCATAACTTCCCAACGACTGGTGAGACCCATATTTAATATATATTAACAATATTTTCCTGCGATGGAAATGGCAATTGGTGAACCTGAATAATCAACTGGTAAAACTGAGGAGTGTTGTTAGTTCAACCCAGTTTCAAATCCCAGCAAATGGATTGACTGTATGAGAGTTTTTGTGTTTTTTCCATGTGTAACATGGAAGCGAGGATTTTTTCTTATAAAAAGTATTTCACAAAGGCATTCTTCCTCTTAGGCACATAGCTGTTCAGTCCTTTGTTATGATCTTAATCATGCAGTGTTAATTTGTAAGTATAATTATGATGAAAACAGAACTATATTCAATAATTTAAAAACTTAAAATTGTAATTTTAGAAAAAAGAATAGTTTGTTTATAGATTGTACCAATTGTGTTAATAACAAAGTCCAGAATAATTTCTTTAAAACACGAGGTATCATATTTCCCTTCAGAGTTTATACTCTATAAATACTAATGTTAAATACAGCAAAATTTGCTTAGCAGTACATAACAAATCTTTCCAAGTTTACTCTAAGTTATGAACTATCAAACATAAGTATTTACAGAGAAGATAGTTTAATGCATACTGCAACAAGTTTTGAAGAGACTGATTGCCTTTATGATGCAAACTGTTTTTTTTTTTATATTGTTTGATATAGGCTAGTCAAAACTCCATCAGAAAAGGAGATATAACATCTATTTGGCATGTACAAAATTTGAAGAAATTTTTTATATCCCACAAGGCACGTTTTTGCAGAATTTGTGATAGTTGATTATAAATTTTTGAAACCCTAGTCCGACCTTGGCATCAAATTAGCACCATTGCTGTAGAAGTGCAGGCCGGCCATCTTTCAAAGTATATGTCAATTACCTCATTGTGGTTGTGATGCATGTGTTGCTGTTAGTGATAGTTCTTATAAATGTTAAACATTATTCCTTATAAATATTATTATTAAAATCATATTTTGTTCTCCTCACTTTCTTTGAGTTATTTTAATTTTGAAACAGACATGGATTTATTTTCTGTTTTGTAGCTCTGAAAAATTAAAAAGAAAAAAGAAAGAAAAGAAAATGTATTGTTGCTGAAAATTCTGAAATAGCAAATCACCGATAATCTAGGACGGCTGAGAGTGTGTATGCTTTGTTTCTCCGCATCTCATCGGTCAGTCCATTGACAACAATGCTCGTACAGATAATTCCAAAATATTAGCGATTAAAAGTTATCCTCCCCCCAACACGGCTAAGAAATTATCTTCGTTTGGGGGCTTATGTTCCTATTATAGAATGTTTATAAAGGATTTTTCGAAAATAGTTGAGCCTCTTTAAGTGCTGAAAAAAAAAAGAAAACTAGATTTTCTTGGACAGCCGAGGCGAAGACCGCTTTCGAACAACTAAAAAATGCTCTAATTAATGCCCCAGTCCTTAAATTTCCAGAAGGCGAACAAGGTCTAGAGATTGCTGCAGATGCAACCGATTTTTCAGTTGGAGCGGTGCTTTCCCAGAATGGGCAACCTACAGTCTTCTTTTCGAAAACTCTTAATTCTACCAAAGGAACTATTCAGCAACAGAGCGAGAAACGCTCGCTGTCTTATTAGCGGTTCAGAAATTTCCTGTCTATTTCGGAAGATCCCCGATAACAGTGTACTCAGATCATGCGGCAGTGGGTCAGTTGTATTCGGGAAAAAAATTATCGCCTCGCCTGATACGGTGGACTTTAAAGTTACAGGAATTCAATTTAATTATAAAACACACGCCCGGAAAACAAAATGTAGTTGCTGATGCCCTTTCACGAATAAAAATGAGGAGGGAAATACAGTTAAGTGTGCTATGCTCACCTCTAAAGTTATTGAGTTCCGTGAAACAATAGTTGAAGAATTAAGAAGGGATCCGAAATTCAAAGATATTTACTCATATCTGGAAGACCCTGAAAATTTTGAGCATATAGATTTAACGGCTATTCGTAATTGGGCGCAGCATTACGAATTAATCGACAAACTGTTATTTTATACAAAGGTAACAAATGATAATCAGGAATACCGACCAGTGATCCCAGAGAGTCTACTTTTAAATATCTTAGCAGAATTGCATGATCTACCGTTTTCTTGTCATTTCGGAATTCGGAAAACAGTACAGAGGGTACGCGAAGCGGTTTATTTTCCGCAGTTACAAAGAATAGTTACGACGTATATTAAGTCGTGCCATTTGGGCCTGTTAATAAATAATGTTAATTACAAAAGCTGAGCTCGAGAGAGAATTACTCAAACGTTGGCAAAATCTGTGGGAGACGGAGACCCCGGCAGAAGAGTTCACAAATTTTTTTCCAAAAGTTTGCCGGCTTCTAAAAAGTGGCTCGTCTCACTTCACTCTGTTTCTAACAGGACATGGTCCCTTCACGACTTATCTGCATCGCTTCAGACGACGAGGAAACGACCATTGCTTATGCGGGACGGTAGGAGATCCGGACCACTATCTGTTCGCTTGCAGAGAGACCACCAAATATCATCTTAGGCAACCAGTAGCAAACCACATCTCTGCATGGGCCGAAGCTACTTCGAAAAATCGCAATGCATTGAAACGCATATGCGATTGCATAAATATTGCACGCAAAATCTCAGACAGCCTGGAGTAATTCTCAGCTGCCACCTTCGTCACCAGCACAGCCCCTGTATGCTCTGTACATGTAATGAACTAGTTTTATCTTAAGTTAGCTTATTCGGCTTTTCTTATTCCCTGTATGTCCTTGAACTGTAAACCCTGACTTATGAACCTTGAATTATCTATTTTGCCTTATTTTATGTACTGTTTTCACTGTTTTGCCTTTTTTTTTATTTTATGTATTATTTCGCTTTTTAGTATTTTACTTCTTATTATTTTTAGCATTGCTATTTAGTATTTAGTCCTATTTTAGATATTATTTTTACTGTTTATCAGTCACTTTGTTAATTGCTCATATATTGCACTGTACTCATTTATTGTTCACGTTGTGGATGTCTTTTGTAACCACCTACCCATAACTCTGTAAATATGTAACTGAAATTGTTCTTCTCACCCGCAATGCACCCTTCTTCCATCACTGCACTATCGTCTCGTCCAGCATTTGTTTGCACTGCACCCAGCACTCGTCTTGAGCACAATATGTATATATAAGTGCGTTATGTTGATAAAGTTATTTCCGTCAGTAGGGCTACCTGGCCGATATGCTAACTACCTAGTGGACCGGCTGCATCGCTGTCGGTGGAAAGAAAAGAAAGAAAGCCCGGGAGTGTATTTAAAAAACATAAAGACCACTTTCCCAAATGAAATGGCAGTCATAGATTTGCTTGGACCCTACCCTAAGACAAAAATAAATAAACACAGATATTTGTTAACAATTGTAAACCATTTTTCCAAATGGGTAGAAATAGTCCCTTTTAAAAGAGTTTCAGCTAAAATAATCGCAGATTCGTTTTTAAATAAGTATATTTTAAAATACGGGGTTCCATTAAAAGTAATATCAGATAACGGAAAAACAGTTTGTTAGCAGTATATTTAAAAATTGTGCACAGGACTTGGCATACGCCATCTAAAAATGGTACCATATAGACCGCAATCGAATATTGCGAAACGCGTATATAAGGATATTGTAAAAATTATCAGGGAATATGTGAAGAATTACCATGGCCGCTGGTACAGCTGTGTCGATGAGTTAGGTTTTGCCTTGAGAACAGCAAAGCACGATACTACACAGAAGGCCCCCGCGGAGTTATTTTTAAGAAGAACAATCCTAATGCCTTTGGATAAGCTGTTCTTTGTTCAGCAAAGGCAAGAAGAATTCAAGTTAGATATTCAGAGAATTATAGATGAAGCAATTAAGAACTCTGATGTAGCAAGGCAGAAGCAAAAGATCTATTATGATAGAAATAGATTGGTTTGGTTTATTTAATTATGGCAAAGCACACAAGGGCTATCTGCCTAAGTGGATGCCTTCGTGGAGGACTTTCTTAGGGAAACTGGCTCGTATACACGTTATACATGAGGAAAACCACGAAAACACCAATGCAGCCAGCCCGTTCGCGGGATTCGAACCTCGGACCGAACTACCAGTGTTCAGCGTCTTTACCGCTCGGCCGCTGGTGGGCCCTGATAGAAATAGAAGGGAAATGGAATATAAAGTGGGACAGAAAGTACTCAAGTTGAAATACTCATTATCATCCGCACCCGAAAACAGGGTGGCGAAGTTCGAACCCAGGTTTTAAGGCCCGTATATCGAGAAGAGAATACGGGAAGCCACGTTTTATTTAAAGACCGAAAATGGCCAACAACTGGTTGCAAGTATCGATTAGATAAAGCCTTATTACAGCCGTACTGATTTAAAAATTTTACAGGATTTATTACAGGATACTGGAAGGGAGGAAAGAATTCCGCCATCTCAGAAGCCCAGCTGAGGATACCCCAACACAAAGAAAACAGACGGATCAATTACCAACTAAAGGGTTCCAACCAGAAAAAGGTCCAGACACACGAAAACGGAGGAAGGTAACGCCGACAGACCAATCAGCCAGTACCGAGGATTCAACAAAAACTCCAGTACCGCCGACCAAGAGAGTGTGGCCTGCTGAGAAGGTTCCAGTCAAACAGAAATTTCAACGACGGGCGGAATCTACGAGACGTAAACCACGGTTTCCAGCGGCAACAACTACGAGGGAGGCCCAAGAAGGTCCAGAATGGAGAACGAAAAGAGAGAAAACACCCGCGGAAACAGCCGTGCCTGACCAAGAAGTTAGAAGGTCCAAGCGCAAATTCATAGACCTTGAAAAACGAATGGCCCCACCAGAGCTGAAGTAGGAACTTTAGTGTCAAAACCCGCAGCCGGCCCGCCAGACTCCCAGATTCCTACACAAGGGGCAGAAGAGGAAAAGGAGTGACGCGAATAGCACGGAGCATCAAACTTCTAGAAGGAGATTGGAAATGATGAGGTTTCCGACATTTGAACAATTCTGCAACATTAGAATGGAGGAATACAGAAAAAGATTAGTGAAAATTTCTTTGCTTATTTTATCTTGAAAACAGATTTCAATTTATATCATCTTGTTTTAAGTTGCTAAAGATCTTTGAAAAGTTAAATCGCAGATAGCGAGAACTTAAATAATTTGAAATCGAATATTTTTAGGTTCGCAATTTTGCGAGAAGCAGTAATAATTTTTGTTAAGAACTCACAAGTTGCGAGAATTTTTTAAATTGTGAATATGTTTAGTCCGAAGGACTCTTTGAATACTGAAATCTTTCAACTTAAAGTTAAGATTTCGTGTAAAAATTGGTAAATTGTAACTGAGCAACTATGACTGTTGATGTAAAGTGAATTTAAAAGTGATGTATAAATATTTAAATGTTCATGTTAAAGTAGAAATGTTTAACCTTTGTGTTAAAGTGTCGTAAATTTAAACTTTTACATGAGATAAATTTTGACCTCCGCGTAAATGAATTTGTGAAAGAATTGAATGCTTTAGAATAAATATATGTGTGTTTAATGTTACAGTTAATACTTTTAAAAGCAAATTTCAGCTTTCCCTTAGTACATTGGAAAAGTGTTGGCGTGTAGGGAGTCTTGTAAGTTCTAGTGTGTCAATGTTAACCAAGTTAGATGTTGTGTAGCGGTAGTTTTGTTCGCGGTAACACAACATTAAGTACACTAAGTACATTTCAGAACAAAGTGCTGGAGAACACGGGGGAAACAAAAGTTTAAGTATGAATGAAGGTGTATGAGGGCCAGATGAGGCGATAAAAGAAGGGTAATTGTAAGAGTTATGGAAAATCTTTGTACGATTTATTACTAATGCTGTTTTCTTACAGATATGCAAGGACTAAGACTAAAACCAGGAGAATAACCTTTGGAGTAAAAGAAGTTGATGTATGTAAAGAAAGCAAATGAAAAATTGTAAAATTTTATTTTCTAGCTTTAATCTAGCTTTATAACTGCTGTAAAGTTGGCCCTAACAACAGAAGTTTAAAGTCAGTTTAATTAATGAAAGTGTTAGAAGTGTGTAGTAACGTTAGAAAGTTTTCAGACTTTAAAGTCTTAAACAATGTCTTTTAGAGAGCTTTAGCTTGCGACTATTTAAAGTCTGGTTGGAAGCTATGTAAGAATTATGTTAATTTTATTAACAGTTAAGTTTTAAGTTAAAGTTCCTTTCCTGTCGACTCTTAACTTCAACTTACTACTTCCGGCCAGAACGTAGTTTTAGAATCACGTCTGAACACATCATGAGGAAGAGCGGTATTTAACCGTGTAGTTCTTCATAATTTCCTATAATTCATTTAACTTCGCAATGAAGCAATCGAAAATGCTTTAATTATTTTGTACAGAAAATTGCGTGGCAGAATATTTTCAACCATTTTGCTTAAAGCATGCGAAAGGTCATGTGACATGACAGAAATATTACTGGATGCTCAGTGGTCCATCCTAGAAGCCACTCCCTCGGTGGCTACACAGATGTGCACTTGTGAAATATGGTAACCGTTACATTACACAACGTTGGAGATCAATTACGTTGGAGATCAAAAGAGATCAATTACATTACAATTACACAACGTTGCCAGATGGTCGCGGAATTTGACGACTTCTTGCAAAGATTTGGGACAAAAATTACTTGCCAAACCGATAGCCAGTTTGCCGATTCGCGGGAGAGTGTATTCACGCAACGATAAATGGACCTGTGCCTGTAATCTTATTTTGCTGGCAGGCCCTCATTTTTTAGGCCTTTCATTTTACATTATAGAACTTAAATAATAATTTTACACATAATTTCCTTCAAATTATTTACATATGTAGAAAACAAGTAACAGTATATTTCAGTAGACTCTAATACAAATAACCTAATTTATATACAAAAAAGATATATGATTTGATTTTAATTTTTCTTCGCAAAATAAGTTTTTTCCCTCACGAAAATGTTTTGAGTGTAAGAGAAGGCAGATAGTAAACAGTTGAACATGCAGTTACACACATTTTTGAAAGACAATTGTTGTGACAGTGATTAAATTGGGTACTCTTAATTACACATCAAAAGTCAATACACAAAAACCCTTAAAAGAATAAATAACTAAATCTCACTAAGCGAAAAATGAAATGAGGTTGAAAATTTCGTTGAAATATTATTAAAAATTATTAATCCATGGTTATCAGTAAATTTATAGTGTTTATATTATTTACTTTATCAAGGCAAACTCTATCATTTCTCCTACCCACTTCGGTGTCCGTGAAAGTCATCAAAGTTTTGATCGATTTCTGGAAAATGTATTTAAAATTAATAATTATTGTAATATAATTAATTATTTATTTTCTTGATTTGTCTGATAAAATGTGTAATAAATGTTTATGCTTGCAGTACATCAATCAAATATCTCCGTATAAAACACGTTCTTTGTGACCACTTTATTCTCTAAAATAGAGTTTTTTTTTTTTTTTTTTTTTTTTTTTTTTTTTTTTTTTTAAAACGAAATGCATGTATAGCTCCTGCTTTTTATTTTAAAACGATAACAAACAGTAGTCTCATATTATAACCTTCGACCTTGAACTATTATTTATTCGGAGGCTGAAACTATAGCTATAGAAATCTTTGATAAACATTTTACTTTTTAACATCAACTTGACGATTCAATTATTCAGTAAACAGTGTAATGCGTCTGAAATTGTTATGTTATAACCACGTTCCGCCAAAGTTCCATGCCCGTTTTCCTTACAGTCGCGTCATCGAAGGATACTCCATCGCAGCAAATCACGTGGTGGTGGTGCTGCTGTTAGTGTGTTTATGAAAGAGGCCGAAGAAAGCATGGGAATCTTTTCCAAGTCCAGAAATTGTTATTGTTGACTTTCAGTTTAAAAATAAACTGAAAGTCAATTCGGACGAAGACAGCCACGATAGGCTTATTCAGTATTCTCATTTACCTTTATTTCTGTTCTAACTATCTTTCTTTAAGGGGTAGTGGTTTAAATATTATTTTCCAATTAATCCCAATCTCGCTGCTAAAAGTGTCAGCCATGTTTGTTTAGTAAGCGTGACAATAACGATAGCATTATACTCCTTCACTAACTTTTCTTCATTATTATGCACTTAGGCATATTTCATTGCCTTCTTCTGTATAATCTTACCTTTATATTATGTTATACTCAGCAACTCTTTATTAGTATTTGTGCTTGTTTGCAAGTTATCTTTGTAATAGTATAATTAATTGGAATTCTGTTAAAGTAGTTGTATTATTTTTTAACAAATAATTAATTATCATGATGTGAATATAGTACTTAGCTAACATTCAGTTTCTGCATCAGTTGAAAGCCTACCTTCACACAAACTATCATTTACGCATTATAACGTTTTATTATTATATGCTAGTTGATTATTGAAATTTAAGAACACTGTTATTTTATGTAACATATGCAATATATTCTAGTGTTGAGATAACCTAAAAAAAGATTTCTTAGTTCAAATACTTTATACACAATGGAAAATTAAAGGGATTATTAATACCAGAGGCTTATAAATCCTTTTAAACACTAATTGACCTAAGCTCCTCAATTTTCTATTTCAAGTCTACAGCCCCCAAATTTCCGCAGTAACTAGCTTGTAAGGATTATGTTAATTTTATTAATAGTAAAATTTTGAGTTAAACTTCCTTTCCTATCGCTACTTAACTTCAACTTGCCACTTCCGGCCAGAACATAGTTTTAGAATCCCGTCTAATGCTAACGAGGTAGAACGGTATATAACCGCGAAGTTTTACTGTCTGAGGGAGAGAGATACCAGAGATTGTGGTTAGCAAGCGTCCGCCTTTTTAGACTACTCTCTCTTAAGCTATTGTTACGCTCGGCCGTACTTTAGGCACTTGATAGCTTCGCAGTCAATTAGCGTTAAGTGCCAACTCTTAGAATCTTGATAGCTTCCGCTATATCTCCTTTAGTTAAGATTAGTTTAGTTTAATTTTTAGTTTCTTCAGTTCAAACCCAAGTGTCGGATTTATTATGCAACTCCAAGACGGAGTTCTGTTAAATCTTATTTGAATAATAAAGGGTTCTTTTACCCTTCTATCTTGTTGTTTTCTGTCACACGAACTCCAGCGATTATTCGCTTATCAGTTCTTAAGATTCTTCAATTTCAACGTTAACTTAGCATTACACAGTGGAGAATCCTACAGACTTTAAACAAAAATGCAACTCCCATTTCCCTATCACCAGTGCTACCACCACCAGGTGTAAGCTACACAAGCTATAGTTTAGGGCGCCCGAAAAATTTAAAATATAGTATAACAGATTTATTTAGGGCCCTAGTTTTCAAATAGTTAGGGCCTCATCAAGTTTAAATCCAGCCCTGCCTATTGCTAATAGTTGCAGAGATTTTCCATTTTTAATTGTGTATAATTGCTTTAATGTATTTTTATTTCTTTAATAACTTCTCTTTTCGCAACTGTCACAAATTAATTTTTATTTAGACCATGTCAATGCCAAGGAAAACACTTAGCGGTTCTCAGAATCGGAAAAGAAACCTAGAGCAAGAAAAAGAAGCTCAGAACTCCAGAATAAGAATGAAATTATATTTAATAAACAAATTGTAAAAAAAAAACAAGAAGTTAAGGAGGATGAAGAACTAAAATCAGATTCAAATTGTATTTCTATTGCTGCTAAACGTTTATTCGATAACACATCACAATAAATAAAATACTGTAAAGATGATGAAGTTGGGTGCCCAAGTATATCACAAGTCCCAAATCCATGTCCATACCTAATAAGTACAGAAAATGCAACAGAAACACTCACTGAAATTCCGAACGTTCTGGAGTTCAAAGATGTTGCTTATTTAAAATTCTCTAATAATCGCCCAATAATATCGAATCATCTTCGCGCCGAAATGATTATTCGTGGATCCCACATATTTCAAAAGAAATCACTCTAAATGCAATAGCAACATCAAATAATCGTCTAATGCCAAAATCTTAGTTTTTTTCGACGAATCGGTAATGAAGAAGAAGGAACTGAAATAAACCGATCTTGGTTATTATATTCACCAAAAAATAATGCAGCTTACTGCTTTTGTTGTTTACTGTTTGTTAAATCAAACTCCGCTACACAGTCATCTTTCGCAACAGCATCTGGATTTAATAAATGGAGGGAAAAAGATAAATTGATTAGCCATGAAAGAAGTCAAATTTATCGAAAATCGTTTACAAGGTGGAAAGAAGATTAATTAATAAAACGAGAATCGATGAATCATTAGAAGCAAATATACAGTCTGAAAAAGTACGGTGGCGAAATATATTGCAACGGACATTAGCTTGTATGAAGTATCTGATTATACAAATTCTTCCTCTACGTGGTCATGTTGAAAATCTAGCGCTTCAAGTCGCTACAAATGTCGGAAACTTATTATCTTTACTTAAACTTGTAGCTCAGTTTGATCCACTGTTAGCTACTCATCTAAAAAATGTCATAGAAACGACAAGAACTTTTTCATACCTATCACCAGAAATCCAAAATGAATTTATTCATCTTTTGGTATCCATAGTTCGAAATCAACTAATAAGTGACGTCAAAAGAAATAAATATTACGGGCTTTTATTTGATTCGACTCCTGATATTACTCATTGAGAGCAAACGTTGCAAGTCATTAGGTATGTAGATATTGATTTTAACCAACAGAAAAGTTTCCATCAAAGAATTTTTTTTAGGGTTTATTGAAATACATGCTAAAGATGCAGCCTCCATTGACAATACAATTTAAAAAAAAATAAATTCCGATCAGATTTTATTAAAAAATTGTAGATCGCAATGCTATGATAATGCTGCCGTGATGTCAGGTCGCATATCTGGCGTTCAACAAAGAATTATGAAAAAAAAATAATAAAGCTTTATTTGTAAATTGTGATAACCACTCATTAAATTTAGTAGGAGTCACTGCAGCTAAGCAAGATCCAATCGCTATAACAAGCTTTGGAATAATTGAAAGCATATATCTCTTTTTCTCACGTTCAACATTACGATGGGAGTTATTAAAAAATGCTTTAAGGAAAACTGGTAAACGTGAATCTGAAACACGATGGAGCGCCAAAGCAGAAGCGGTTAGCGTTATTGTTGGAGAACTGGAAGAATTAGTAGAACTATTAGAAAAATTAGCAGAGCATAGTACTACCACAAGTGACACCAGAAGTGAAGTTAAACTTTTATTGCAAAATATGCTGAATTTTAGTTTCATAACTTTAGTCCATTTCTGGGATAAAACCTTGAGGAGAATTGATCGTGTACAGCTTAGGTTACGAGATCCCAAAATGAATTTTAGAGAAGCGTTCCATGATCTTGAGTCATTAGCGACTGAAGTTGCAGAAATTCGAGACGAGATCTGTAAAGAGGCAATAGAAAAGGCTAAGTTTCTTTGTGAAAAATGGGGTTACAATCAGTGTTAGAAGATGCCGAAAAATTGTCTATAATAGAGGAGTTGATTGTCTATTATAGAGACGTTGGCCTTTCCGCAGAAAGTGAAATTTCTCGCGTTATGAAAAGCGTTCTTGATCATCTGCAGCAGGAAATAAATAAGCGATTTACACGACTAAGTGATCTTAACTCCAAATTTTGGATTTTTACTGGACGTTGAAAACTTATTAAGCAAGGGTAATGTTGATAACGATCTTGAAAAGAATTGTAAAAACTTGGGCGAATTTTATAATACAGATTTTAATGGAACAGGACTCTATGTCGAAATATGTGATTGCAAGATGTTACTCCATAGTAGAAAAGAAATTGAACTTAAAACTCCATTACAGCTTCTTACGTTTATAATATCGTATGGAGAAGATGTTTTTCTCGTATGGAGGAGATGGAGAGTCGCTCTACAAACACTCCTTACTATTTCAGTATCAATTGCTAGCTGTGAACGTTCGTTCAGCAAATTAAAATTAATTTTGGCACATCTACAATCAACGATGGAACAAGATCGCCTAAGTGGCCTCCTAGCATTTTTAAGTGTAGAAAGAGAAAAATCTGAAATGATCGACTTTCATGAAGTAATTGACAAATTTGCTTCATCCAAGGTAAGAAAAATATATACATAGTAATTAATTGTATTCCTTTATTATAACATAATATTATATTATTATTAAATATAGCGACCTTATATACATTAACTTTTAAATTGTTTGAAAATTGTACGTTTTTTTTTTAATTAAATAAGTATGTAAAATAAATAACATCTTTAACTTATTCTAGATGACCGTATGTCCGATTTTTCTACTGACAGACAGATTTCCGAATCCAATTCCAGTCTTGGTTTTTTAACAAGATTCTTTTGTTTCAAATTTAAAGCCTACGTGTACTTGCAGTGACTATTCGTAATATATTAAAGAATATTTTAAGCTAGGTACTGTAATCTTATTTTTGTCTTATATTCTTATTACGAGTATATTCTCTATATTACATTACTTTATGTTTTTAGGGGGGGAGCGCCAGAAAGGTATCGTGCCCCCGGGCGCCAGTTATGCTAGCTACGCCACTGGAAAGTCATTCAACTGAGACCAACCATTAAATTCAACGTCTGCGTCAACAAACTATCAAATTCTACGTTATCTTCAAACAATCAAATTCTGTGTATGCAATCAGGACTCAACGTCAACAAAGCATCAAATTCTACGCGTTGCTGAGCATATTTGTACCAATTTTAACAGTAAAAATGCGTTTCAGTCTGTTTCCTCGACATGGAAAAAAGCTTCTGTAAAGTCTGGCATTCTGGCTTCAACCAAGAATTGATCAATTATAATTTTCCTTCGTACTTTATTAAAATCATCAAAAACTTTCGTCAAAACGGAAAATTTATAATCGTAATCAATAATTACTACACTTCCTTGAAATCAGTTCAAGCAGGCATACCTAAAGGTTCGTTTCTTTCAATGCTTTTTTTCAAAATTTTCACAAATGCCTAAACCTCATCGAACTCTACCCTCTAATCAGAAGAGAAACATGCCAACGTGAAACATAAAATTAGCAAAGAAATAACCTTGTATTTGGCGTAGATTTAGACAAAAAACTCAATCGATTTCGAAGGCACACAAGTCCTTCTTTATCAAAAGCAAAGAGATCTGGAAGACTGGAAAGCAGCAGACGTAATGGTAATTTTACACCCTACTGTAGTAAAGAAAATATGAAAATGGCGCCATCTGTTGGCAAAACTAGTAATGAAGATTGAAAAATTAATAGAATTTTAAGAGCGATAGGAAGGACTGAATTAGTGGGGTATTAATCTTTATACTCCGTTGATTTGACCGAAGGAGCTATCTTTCCTCTTCTATATCTCGCACAGCATCCTAATAGCAAACAGTTCGTGACGTCACTAAACTTCTAGCCTTCAGTAGGGAGGCTTCTGTTTAAGGAGGTATTGGCTCTGCTGGAGGCACATTTAAAAGAGTATCTTTTTATAAAAACTAACAGCACATAATTATTTTCAAAATTTTATTTTAATGTGAGGAATGATTTGTTAAATGAAGCAAAAGTAAATACATTGATGGTTTTTTCATATGACACAAGAAATTAAATTGTTGCATTTTAAAACACAGACATTTGCTGCTCTAATATAATTTCTGCAACAAATTAGCCTTAATTATTTATTATCCAAAGGAAACTTTTGTTTAAAATATATAGTTGAGCATTTGAACCTACTCTTCTACGGATATATTGTCTTAAACATCAAATATCGTTAATAGCAAATTCTGTGTAATGAAATAAAGCTTATACAATATTATATATTCATTTATATACAGTCAAAAGTCGTTAATCCGGACTCGTCGGGACTTCGGCAATTCCGGATTATCGAATTTTCCGGATTATAGATCATCAGTTTAAATCTGGTAAGATGGCATGCAGAAATTATAAAATTAAAAGTATGAAACCGTAATTTATGAAATTAAGAACAATTATGATCTAAAGGGTATCAAAATTTACAAAAAAAAAAAAAAAAAAAAAGCTTAATATTTATTTGTTTACTTTATTAAACATTTCTTTCAATGTAAGTTGTTTAAGTTGCTTCGTTTTATGTGATAATACTTTCTCTTTAATTCTATAAACAGACATAATTTCTTCTTCAGTTACAAAGTCCCGCTGTTAAAGTCCTATAATTGCTGTGTCGAGAATACCGACTAATTTGTCAATAAAATTTTTTTCGTTTTCAATAACCTCTGTATCACTTTCTTCTTTATCGGAAGCGAATTATAATGACGAGGAATTTGATTTAAATCATATCAAAGACGGAGTACATCGAGATGAAATACTACATTTAGTAAGGAATTATAAGCGAAATAAAATAAAAAATCTGTCCTGAAGATAAGGATAGTGCTGACAGATTAACTTCCAATTCATTGCGCGCCGCGGCGTTTTCCCCCTCGGGCTGCAGAGCAGCGTGAAATTGATAAACAGATTTCGGAATGGTTTGAGAAACGAAGGATATGCCTTTATCCATTTTTTTTTTGCAGCAATTCCACTTTTTTTTAATGGACTTCTAAACATTCTTTCGCTTTGTAGATCTTTTACATATTAGTAAATACATATCGGAAATTCTATTTGACATAATCGAAAGTTCAAGCTTACTTTTATAAAATTGCTATAACAGTCTGCAAAAAATAATAAGCCGAATCCAATTCGAAGATTCAGGAACAACGCAATCTGCAACATTAACTGAATTTAATTTTAGCTTAGCTTATACTGTCCGTTATACATCAAACGCGCAAGCGTAAACGTATTACGCACATGCCCACACGCATATTCGCAGCCGTAAAAGTCTTACGCGCATGCGTCAACGCGAAGCATGCGCAGAAAGTTTGTAGCTTTGAGGTCCGGATTATAGATCATTCCGGATTATGGGTGTCCGAATTAACGACTTTTGACTGTATAATATATTGGTCACATAGTATTTATTAATGATATTAATAATGCTTTTAATCTGATGAATTTATAAAAATGTTGTGATCTTTTCATGTTATTTTTGTATCAAACGTGGAAATCATTATAGCATTTCACCTAAGAATACATGAAAAATTATTTGAGAAGTCCACTCGTTCCATTAAAAAACAATCTAATGTGAATGTGAACAATTTTGTTTATAATCAAATCCCAACAGAAGAGACAAAGTATTCATTATGTGGATCAAATAAAAAGGCAGGGTTTTTATTATTATTATTTTATCATGAAAGCAATATTTTAAGAGGACTTTTGTTATTCATTTCCCCAGGAAAAAAAAAAAAAAAAAAAGAAAATGGTGAAAATGTAATTAATAAGGAAGATCGTACTGAATCACCCAGTTCAATAATAATACTATCTCTTAAAATTGCTTTAGAGTGACCTTTCAATCTGACTTTTCAAGCCTGAAACTATCTGCCAGTTCTTAGTCATCATCATTTTCTCAAATTTCACTTAATGCTATTAGTGCAAATGTATGCTCCACTTTTAATAAAATACTTAATTTTTTAAAAAATAGGCTCCCTTCTAAACATAACTAAAAACCAAAAATTAAAATAAAAATTATTTAAAATATTATTTTCAAATTACAATAGATGTGAAATTTAATCCATAAACCTAACTTTTTTAAAATTTTAACAAACAAAATGAAATGAACATTTAATTCTAGATATGCTTCCCTTCGCCAGATTTATTTAGACAAAATCTAAACTCTTATAGTAACTTAGTTTACTACACTGGATAATTAACTGCAATAAATGAAGAGGAAAGAAACTTCATATGAGTAATTTACAAAAAAACCTTAAAATACATACATAAAAAAATTATGTATGTGTTTAATTTATTTGCAAATCACCCACATCAAGTTCTTTCTTAGTTGAAACTTATGCATATTTATTTATCGAATAAAGCTGAATTTTAAAATGAAAATTTTACCAAATTACACCTACTAAAACACTTCTCGTGCACATTTTGAATGGTCTGTCTGCTTTAAACTTATCTGTAATTTGAATAAAGGTAAGCGGAATTAAGTGCGCTATTCAAAACTTTCTTCTAAACTGTCTTCGTATTTCAACTATATTTTCAAACTTCCAGTAACAGGTTATGAATAAATTTTCTTTATTTAGAGCTTAGTTTGATACTATCAATTATTTTAAATTCAGTAAAATTAAGTGAATTATCCATTAAAAATTGGAAAATTATCCATAAAAATTTATACTTATGCATTAATGCAACAGTCTCAGTACAATTCACCAAAATTTTCGAAATGCTTCACCAAAAACAGTTCTTCAATTTTAGCAAGCAAAATCACCATTTTCATTCGAGGTTCCTCTTTTTGTATCTGAATGGCTTTTATAGGAAAATTATGGCTTCTTTTTGTCTTTAAAATATGTTAGTTATAGTTTTAAAATATGCTCTTATGGGATTGGCCTGCAGTGGAAGGTACTGCTTCAGAATTTCTGCAGCAATACAGTATTTTGCCACAAACTCGCTTAAAGGGAACAGTTGCTTTGAGCCTATTCTTAAAAACAATTGTAGTGAGTTTTCCTCCACAACAAAAGAAAAAAAAAAACTCGCTTGGAAGTAAGCTTATTGAATATTTTCAGGAGAAATCCCTAAACATAAAAAATGTATACATGTAATATTTTTTTTTTTTAAATTATAAGGCATAATTCATTTTCTTCTCTAAAAACTAACAGGCTGAGCAATGGTGCATTAATACACAAGTACTGAAAAACTGAGTTACTGGTTGTTTAAGTGCATACATAGTTTTTCAGACACATTATATATAATTTGAAAATAGCATTATCTGCCTTTGGAAATCATCTTAAAAGGTATATATTAATGGCAGTTATCTATGTGTTTGTAATTCAATATATTACAAGCAATGGAAATAATATCATCCAATAAATAAGCTTACTGACTTCCAAATATATGTAACATAAAAGTCTGATGTTTGTAGCAATGTTATATTTTTAATTTATTGTATAACTTTTGAAAAAAATTGCTATTAAGTAAAGACAAAAAGGATTATAAACATGGTACGTATAGTGTTGCATTGTTTTTTTATCTTATTTAATTCAAAAATTTAAACATAAATTTATTAATAACAATTTTCATTTTACATGCTCTAAAAACAAAAGATAACACTGGGGAACAGTAAATTCATTGTCATAGCTCTGTAACTTGTTTTTGACTAACTGTTAGCCTAACTGTCAGTTTTTGTCTATCACATCAACTTTTAAAGCTACACGATAACCTCCCTTTGTCTCAAAAGTCATACAAAGTAAGCATATAAAGGAAAATAAAAGGAAAACAAATATACTGTTAACAAAAATTCATACATAGACTATCTATCATTAGTGTACGTTACATTTCGTTCATAGAAATAGTAAAGTTTTTTGCCAAACGGTAAACATACATATTAAGGTACAACTTTTTGCTTATGGCTTTTTCTGGAGTGTTTAACACCAGTGGACATTCTCGCTTGATACTACGACAATATTCAGCCATTATATATACATTCCATCTTGACTCCATGCCTCCATGACTTTTAAATCTTTGTTGAATCGCTCACCCTACTCATCACCGACTGCAGCATGATTTTTCGGAAATTTATCAAGATAGCTATGTAAAAAATGCAATTTGAAGCTCATGTTGCAACCAAGCATTCTGAAGCTCTACAAAAGTTGCTGGATTTTCATTGTAATTATGTGCTTGTGTATTTCCAAGAATGTCCTTCACAATGCTTCTGAATGCCAAACAGCATTCTTTTGTTCCAATGAAACGTTCATCTATCTGTGGATCATCAAACACACCAGCCTTTACCTTTTCAAATGACAAACTAGGAAATGACGAGATGAAATGTTTGAAATAGTCTCATTTGATTAGCAAAGCTTTAACAAATTGCTTCAAGCTTTAACAAATTGCTGCATATAAATCTGTTTGTAAAACAGAGAAGGAAATATAAAGTTCTTTGTGTTGACAAATGGCTGATATAAAATGTTGGAACTCTAGCTTTAAGGTCAGATCTTTGAAGCCAATTTGACCACACCCAATTCTTCTCATGAGTTCTGCTGTCCCACATCCACACACACACACACACACACACACACACAAAAAAAAAAAAAAAAAAAAAAAAAAAAAAAAAAAAAAAAAAAAAAAAGGTTATTTGATACTTTTCATTGTTGGCCAAGGAGGAAGCAGAACATTTAAGGTCAACATGGATGATTCATTGGTACATGTGATATTGTAACAAATCAATGATTGATTCTCTTTGTGTTTTCATATTTTTCACACAAACAAACTGAATAGCATACTGGGACTGCACGAAATAAATTTCTATTGGTGAGGAGAACACACTTCAAGCTCTACTATGAGCTATTGATTAACAATCTCCAAGGCTGAAATTCCCAACTCTTCCATTAAACAATGTACGTTATGGCAATACACAAATCCATCATCACTTCGAAAGTATTGCAGAAACGAACTTTCTCTTTATCTAAGTAGGATAACTTGGCTTCTTTTTCAGGCAAGGTTTTCTTATGCAGTACTGATGTTAACAGCTCTGAAGCTTTTTTGGATAGTCCCAAATCTTTCATCTCATACTTGTCAAATCTCTTATAAGCGGAACCATCTTCAGTTTCAAGATCTTCATCATTAGGGTCAATTCAGTGTTCACCAGAATGGTATTCCTGTATTTCCAAATTTCCAAAGAAGGTAGTTCTTTGAAAACTGCCAATGGAAGTTCAGCTGAGCATGGAACTGGGCATATAGCTGACGGTAAACTAGGATATATTTAAAGCTATATTTTACAGTAATACCCCCAGCTCTTCTAGTAGTACTTCCAGTGACCCAAGCTCAATGCCACGGACAGTGGTCACATTCACATATGGTGTAGAGAAAAAAACTTAGTGTGGTAGGGAAAAAATTAATTCATGTTTTAAAATTTGCATGCCTACTTAACAGCTCAAAAATCGAACTATAGAAATTGTGTTGCAAATGTTTCCCAGTGCAATCTATATAACTGGAACTTTATATAATTTTAAATATTTTCAAACTATTCTTATAAGCAGAATTAATTTAATTTTAAAGCTATATTTTAGCTGATATTCTTATGGTAAATGGAAGAAATTAGGTTTAAACTATGAAGAGAGAAGTGGCACTAAAAGCTAATCTTCACTGAAGGAATCATCAAAAAGCCCACACACAAACTCTGAAGTCGTTTTATACAAATGTTCTTATCATCTGTCAATATCAGAACTGTATGGACTCAGTTATTTTTCTGCCATTTTTTGGGAGATATAGTTTCTAAATACACAAAAATAATGACAAAAGGTAGATCTACTCCCCATATTCTTTTTTGTAAATACATTAAATATTATCCAGTTACTCCAAAGTGAAATAATATGCAATTTCAGAATGGTTATAAAATGTGGCCTAAGAACTAATCAGTTTGGCTGGTCTTTTGCTCTTTATGAGATAAATGATTTTAATTAATTACTTATTTATTTCAGTATGACCACTTCCCCTCTTTATCCAATTTTCATAAATTTATCAGAGCATACTAATCATTATTGTATACACTGATTTTGACTAATCATTATTGTATACTCTGTCTTTGAATTTTATCATTAATCTTTGCATTCAAAGCACAACAAACCTTGTTGTTATGACTACTACTACTGAACTCAGTGTTCTTGAGTAAAGACAAGCACTCAATTTTACCTTTTCAACACGTCCGCAACCACTGCATCATCATCTTAGGATTGTAATTTCCTTCATATCTAGTCGCGTTTGATAAAAGACAAGACCCGCAATTCATATACATGTTTACACATGTATCTTGGCTATTGTCACATAAATACTGGAAAATATATTAAAAACACATCAATTCTACCGAATGTTGAAACCAGAGTTGCAGCTAATAAGAAAGCACATTAATTTTTAAAATAATACACATAATTTTTTTAAACTGCTGTTTGGATCTGGGAAAATATGAGAAAGATTTTGTGTCAATGAATACAATGAACCAATAAGTAATATAAACTCAAATTACACATATTAGCTATTTGATATTGCTTTGATGCATTGCTACACTTCTGTTATCGAGACCAGATTGGAAATATACATAAACACTGCACAGAAAAAAAAAAAGAAAAGGGGGGACAGTTCTATATCTCCCTTTTTCCACTGGGCTGCTTGATAAAATTCAAATTGCGTTTTCCGTGTCTCGAAACCTCGACTTAGGATATATATCAGATTTATATATAGCATTGTCCAAATAGTATAGGTATTTTGACACAAAATTGGACTTTGTCTGAAATAACATACCATTTTTTTTTTCCATAATTTGTTTCTACGACTCAAATTATGCCTAAATATTAAATTTTGTAAAATTTGGTGCGAAATTTATGGAGACATTCAAAAATTTAACTTAGCACATTTTTTTCATTTTGAGCCACGAATAATTCACTTGGCGAACTTCTTTATAAATGGCAATCTATTTTTCTTCCCCTTGTGCCTGAGCAGGGGGAAAAGTCATATCATTCCTAACTTTTTACATTGTGAATGAGCGGGGGAAAAAAAGGCACATCAATCTTACTTTCAAATAATTTTAATAAAGTACGTAAACCACATTTTCGTCATTATCACTCTCAACAAATATGCAAAATTTAAAAAAACACCAATATATAAATTCACATATATCTTCGAAAATTTTGAATAAAAAACTAATTTTTTGCAGGTATGATAAGAAATGCAGATACTATTCCGTTTTGCAAAATAACGGATAAAAATTGCAGCGAAAATGTATGCATAAAAGCGCCAAATCTAGCAAACGCGTCCATTTAACAGAGCGCCAAATCTAGCGTATGCGCTGATTTCGGATTGCGTAAGTTTATATACTTCTATATTTCTTAAGATGCCACTGATATACTAGTTTAATTTTTAAATCCTTTTTTTGATATCCTATGGATTTAACAATTTGGGAATTGCCCATGACAAAAAGTCTGCAATAGAATTTTGGATAAAGTGCAGAATCTCCCACTGCTTGACCCGTTTTTAAGAATTGCACATACTCGGTATCCATGTACACATCGACCTATTTTCACTTAAAATAAGAATATCCCAGAATTGCACAAAAATGGCACAGCGCACACCCTTTAGTTTATCTACGTACACATCGACCTATTTTCACTTAAAAAGTAAAAAAAAATTGACAAAAACCCAATTGTTTTTACCTTTGTAAAAAGCAGCAAACAAATAAGTGGGCGATTCTGCACTTTACCGAAAATTTTTTGAAAGAAAAGGCATCATTCATTATAGAAAATTATGTTTGAAGAACCAATGAAATGAAATTATGCTTTAGCGATAACTCGGCAGCGAAATAGCGATGCAGGCATCCATTCGATTATGTTTAGCCTTTTTTACATAAATTATAATAATAAAAACGTATTATATGAAATTAACTTTTCATCTAAATTAAAACATCAATCTTATATAGTTATTTACTATTATACTTCCTTTCTTGTGTCAGGATTGCCGCAATTATTTTTGGCAGCACTGGCATCAGCAATAGTTTGGCAATTTTTACGGCCTTCAAAACGCATCTACTTTAAGATGATTGTAAAAATTTTATAGGATATGTTACAAAATTGTTTTTGAAAAATTTATAAAAATTATTTAAAAATACAAATTTTAAAACTAAATCATGAAAAATGGATGAATTTTATTTGGAATGAACCTAAATTTCAAACCTAATTTTTTTTATGAAACTCAAATAAGTTTCATAAAAGAAAAAGAGATATTGATAAATACAGCTAATTTTTTTAAAAACTACTCATTTTTACAAAACTTGGCAGTTTGGCATAATTTGAATTGTAGAATCAATATATGGTAAAAAAAAATGGCATGTCATTTCAGAAAAAGTCTGATTTTGTGTCAGGATTTCCATATTTGAACAATGCTATATATAAATCTCATACATATCCTATGTCACACTTTCGAGGCATGAAAAACGCAATTTGAATTTCGTCAATCGGTCCAGTAGAACATTAGATACAGAACTGTCCCCCTTTTTTTTGCAGAGTATATATACGCGTATGTGTTCACATATGCATGTACACAAGTATGTACATGTATATGTATACACATATGCACATACATTTCTGAATCTGGTTCTAATAACAGAAGAGTAACGATGTGCCAATATATTCATTTCTGAACACACAAAGTGCTAAAAAAAAAAAAAAAAAAAAAAGATTTTTTAAATTAACATATCAGAAATGGGTTAATGTACATTTTAGGGTGTCCCTTATATTATGGCCAAGTTGCTGTTGCATTTATCACCAAATTGTTGTTTCATTTATGGTAACTTTTGACCGATGGAAAAAGATTTGTAAGGGCTTATTTCTGCGTTGGACGTCAGGAAGTATGTTCTTATTTTGTCTTGTACACCATAAATTGGCTGTATTTGATGAGATTAATCTGAAGTTTCTACACGATTTGGAACAAAAGGGGGAAATAGCATTAATTGACTGGTGTGTAAATGAAGGTTTACTTAGTGCGAAAATCAAAGTAGTTATTAAAAGTGTCAAATTTATAGAAAGAAAATACATCTGGTCGAACGTAAAGATCGTTCAGATGGCTTTGTCACAAGAAAGGTTCATGGAAGAAATGCCACCAACAGTCCAACACTACAGAGGATATTTTTGGCTCTTATTTTTGTGAATTTATGTGGTGATGGCAGTATGCATATCGTTGTTCAGATAACTTTAGAAAGTTTTTTTATCTTACCATATTTCTAAATATGTTAAGTCAATATTTTCTTGTAGTACGTTAATGCGATATTATGTATTTCCTTTTTTTTATCTTATTTCATTGTGTGATTTATAATGCAGTTTATTGAGCTTCGATTAGCTACAAATTTTGTTCAATTCTGATGATGAGTAACTTTGTTCTGATTTTTTTTAAGTGAAAATAGATCAATGTATACATGGGCAGACTCAAGGGAGTGTACAATGCCGAGTTTGTGCTATTCTCTGATGTTTTTTTAAGTGAAAATAGATCGATCTGTACATGGACACAGAGTTTATGCAATTCTTTGACTTGTCATTTTGATTTTATGTAGCTGCCATCTTGAACTTGTGTCTTGCTGGCCAATTGCCATACTGAAATATATTTTTACCCTAATATGTTCCCTAATATAAAATATGTTTATAAAACATAACAATATATCTATTTTTATATCATAATTAACTTTTATTCATCTGGATACATAAGGTCCACATGAACAAAATATATATTGCGACCGTTTCGACAGAAGAATTAAATAAGATGCAAGCTATATTGTTTTATTTGTCAAATAACAAAAGGTTCGTCTTCCACAAGAACTGAATTCTAAAGTTTTACCGAGCTGCTTGCTTTTAAAATTTTACGTTCATTATAACTAGGATACTCTTCTGTTTTGGGGACCTGATTCAGAAATGTATGAATCATGGTTCATAGCCACATTTAAGTTAAAAAAATAAGCACCTATAAGGACTTTTCAAGCACATTTTAAGAAAAAAAATAAGCACCTGTCTAATTACATCATACACAACTGCATAACCTTAAAAATTAGACTTGTAATTTAAAATATGAGAAATGAAGTACTTATTAAGAGAGAATAAGCATTACCTCAACCACGGAAAATAATAACTTTTTTTTTTTAAATTTTAAATAATAATTCAATTTACAGAACTAGTTTACAATGAGAGGAAAAAAACTATGAAGAACTAAACTACATTACAAGATTTAATGATGAAATTTCAGTTCAAAATAGAGAAAATAAATAATAATAAGGCATATTTATTGTATTCGCTTGGAACCTAATAATAAATACAATTTATTTTTCCACTCATATTGATATTTAAATCTAAATTCTGAACATTTTCTAAATTTTCATTGTATATCAGTTTTCTCTCAACAGATATTGCAAGCAAAGTAATTTAAGTAAAAAAGAGGAACATTTCTGAAATCAGAAGATAGAAATTTGCTTCATGCAGTCATCTTTAACAGTAAAAGCTTAACTAATCAGCATACTTGGAATTGGCGAATATTCGGACAGTCGAGCGTAACTTGAAGGAGCGGAAGGGGGGGTAGACTGTAGCCGCTCTTCAGATTTTTCTGCTAAATAAATGCTTTTGGCACTTCAATATGTGCATTATATAAAAATAAACCAACGGAATAAAGAATATTCTGCTTAGCAAGCACAGTAAAACTCTTTCAGTTAGTAAGTGTTCATAAACAAATCTCGGACTGAACATCAAAATTAATTATCTCTGCAAAATATCGCAAACGTTATTGCGCAATGTGTGCCTACATGACATTACGCCATCGGAATCAACAACTGCCGGTATTGGGAGAATAAAGAACTAAATAACTGGGGTGTTTTTCATTCTAATTTTCAACAGACGGCATTACTGCAACTATGTTATTATAAACATTCATACATATGCTTATAATATAAGCATAATGATCATAATAAACACGAATATGAACTGACCAAGCAGAACGAGAATGCAAATTATTAAGATCTTGAAAGAAATTCAAACGTGTGTAGTATTTGGGTGGGAGGAAAAGAATGCCGAATGTTGCGGAATTTTCTACTGCTTTCGCAATACTTTGACCAATAGAACGACGGGCACCTGTCTGTACCCTTTGTTGAAATTCTCACCAAAAACCACGTGATTTGCGCATGCGCGCAGCAAAAACTAAATCAGAACTTTTTAGTTGAACTTTAAGAAAAGTTGTTTATTTAGTTTCGGCTTTGGTATGGGGAAAAATAGCGCGTTTATTAAAAAAAAAAAAGCACTAAAAACAAAAAAATAAGCACTAAAAACAAAAAAATAAGGGCTTTAAAGAAAAAGTAAGCACCTATAAGGGCCTTTATATTTTATTTTCAAATATAAGGACTTATAAGCACTTATAAGGACTACTACGAACCCTGTGTATGTATCATGAATGATGAATGTGTTCATGCATGTACGTACATATGCATACACATATTTCTGAATTCAGTCCCGATAACAGAAGGGTATCACTATGATTAATTTAATTCTTTAAAAATGCATACAAACACCTTGCATTTGCATATTCTAGAAAATTTATTAAAAATTATAAAAGTGTAAACATAATACAGTCAAATACCGAAAATCCACCAACTCCTGAAATCCGCGTTGCCTCTCAGAATATAAACATTGGTACAACTCTGATATACGCCTTAATTTCACCAAATGTGGCGAAATGTGTTCTGCGCTGAGTTTGGGCGCGATTGCGTGTTGTATGGCAACCCTGTTGACGTTGAAAAATCTTTCGCTGGTTTGCGCTATGCTCTGCGTCTGAGAAGCTAGGGGGGAAAGACAAAATGATGGAAGTCGTTGAATTGAAGTTCGGCAAAAAGAAATATCATCGTGGCCATCCTGTTGAAGGGCAGTGGGTATTTGGAGGTGTGGAAAGAGGGTCTGGGAGATTATTTTTAGTGGCTGTGCATGATAGAAGTAGGAATTTGTGATTATTTGTAATTCTATTTATCGTGAACCACAGTATAAATTTTCTGGATAGTGTGTCTAGCTGTCATATAAATACGATAGTGATTACGTGGCGGCATGAAATTGGTATTTCTGCTGTTCGAAAAAGTGTTGTATTTCTGCTGTTCGGTAAGTGCATTTTATTTTATTCTTATTTTGTAGAATGTTATGTTCATTGTTTTTTTAGTATAAATTTCTGTCGTTATTGTTTTTTTGAATTGTTTGAAATTTATTTTAGTTATTTTGTTGATTAATGCGTACTGTCTAAATTGTGCAATTCGTAGATGTTTTTTTAGTTTAAACATGATGCTGTTTACATGGTATTCTTTGAAATTTATTGTTGTTATGTTAATTTATTAAAGCGAGGTGTGCGTAGTTCGTAGATTTGTTCATTGCCTAGATTGTGCCATTCGTAGATGTTTTTTTAAGTTAAAGCATATCGCTGTGTACATGGACTCTTGTCAAATAATTTTGGTTAGAAACTTTATGATTTTGCTATCTAAATTTTTTGTTTCTGTTTCGGATTTTTAGCTAAAATTGTGTATTCAAAACGTGATTTTTGCATTCGCGAAACCGTGTTTTTGGAGACGTTTTAGGCTTAAAGTTCGAAATGTAGACAAAAAATTTAGATAGCAATATGGCAGCTTGGAGTTTCTCGCCAAAAATGTTTGGCGAGAAATTTGGGGACTTGAGGGCGCATATCAGAGTAGTTCCTAAACATTCAGCTTATAGGTTCCGGAAACCGTAACATTGAGTGCGAAATATTCAAGAAAAAAATACTTACCGAATAATGACTCAAAAACGGAAATACCAAATTATTGATATAAAAAAGTTTTAAAAAATAAGATAAAATAAATAAGATAAGTTTTTTTCCCCTCAAATCTGCATTGAGGTAAAAAAGCAGACAATTCACTCAACTCTATGTCCAAGTTCATGACTCACGTTGTTGTATTTTCTGAGCTTTCTTATTTCATTTCACGAGATTGTTTACAGCTGCCTTTTTTTTTTAATCCGGATATTTTGTGGATAAATTAAGAATATTTTTAATTTCGGCCCTTTATATACAATGACAGATAAGAAATGCACTCGTGATTTTACTGCTTGCAACGTTGAAAAACGAAAACATGTTGCATTGACGGTAACGTAAAAAGTGCAAACTCTGCAAAAGATGGAAGCAGGTGCTACTCCTCGATTTATAACAAAATGGTATGGAATTGCAACACAATTGTGTATGATATACAGAAAAATAAAAGAAAAGCTGTTGAAATTTTATAGCAACAGTGATTCTAACACTGGAATCCGAAACCGGAAATCTTTGCACGAGGCGAAATCGTTAAGTAATAATAATTTAATGCATATAATAAATTATTGCAATAATGTACATAATAATTAAATTAAATATATCTAATACGCCTTATTCATTTTGCACTTTTAGTCTGAATATTACACTTTATCTTTTCTGGCCTGAAATCCGCACAACCTCTGGTCCCAAGCTTTGCAGATTTCTAGAATTCTACTGAATTCACTAGTGCTTTAAATTTTTATTTTATCATATGCAAGACTTTTCGAGTGAATGAGTGTTCATATGCCTTTTTAGAGAAGGTTTTCGTGCAAATTTCCTGCTGCATATGTTACACATATGAGGTTTCTCACCACTGTGAACAAGCATATGCAGTTTTAAACTCTGCTTTACCCTAAATGACTGTTCACAAATGTTACACACATGAGGCTTTTCACCCGTATGGATGCGCATATGTGCTTCCAAAATAGGTTTCCTCAAAAATGATTTACTACACACATCACATTGATAAGGTTTATAACCTGTATGTATATACATATGTTGTTTTAAGTTACTATTTAAAGCAAATGACTTATCACATATGTTGCAAACATAGGGTTTCTCCCCAGTGTGGGTACGCATATGATGTCTTAAAGCATTCCAAATGATAAATGATCTGTGACAAATATCACACGTATAAGGTTTCTCTCCAGTGTGAATACGCATGTGTTCTTGGTAAAGTCGAAGATTTCCAAATGACTTCTGACATACATCACATGTATAAGGTTTCTCACCTGTGTGAACACGCAAATGTTCTTTTAAAGGACCTGTCTGTGTATAAGATTTCTTACACACAGGACACGAAAAGCTCCTGCCTTCTGTGTGTGTCAGCATGTGAATCTTCAAGTTAACTTTTCTGTTGTATGATTTGCCACATATTTCACATAGACAGAACTTTTTATTAACATGAGTAAGCTTATGCTTCTGTAATTTCTTATCAATCACAAATGCTTTGTTGCATATGTCACAAACATAATTTTTTTCTTTTGTATGAATATACATATGTTCCTTTAAATAATACTTTTGTGTTAATACCTTATTACATATAGGACACACATGAGCTGGTTTTTCACCTGTATGTGAACGTACATGCTGCCTAAATCTTCTAGCTCTCACAAATGACTGATTACATAAGTCACAGACATATGCTTTTACCCCTGTATGATAATACATATGCTCCTTTAAACTAGTCTTTTGTAAAAAAGACTTATCACAGTTCTCGCACTGAATTCTCTGTCCTGTATGAACACGCATATGCCTTTGCAATCTATGATTTTTCAAATATGAAGCATTACATATTTGACAGACAAAAGGTCTTGCCATTGTGTGTTTAGGTATATGCTTTTTCAAGTTTTCTTCTTTTTCGAATTTCCTTCCACACATATCACATACATAAGGTTTTTCCGTTATATGCTGCATTGCTCGTAAACATAAGGCACCACTTTCTTGAAATGACTTACAAGTTTCACAACTGCAAGTTATTTTATTATGAGGATTACTCATGGTTTCAGCTTTCTTCAGATTACAGCTAGTCCACGCAAAATATTTTAAGATACACAAGAAAACAGCATATGCAATAACAGGAAACTATCGCTATAAGGATTTGATTTTCGGAAGAACTAAGACAATGGGCAAGTTCGTGAAATTTCATTCAGCACTTGCAGAAATCAGTATCCCTTTCTACAAAATTCTGAGACGTATTAAGCCATATTCTTTTTGTATAAATTAGAACAAACAACGTTTGAGATGCTGTTTGAAAATATTTCGGTACTTTGAAACTACCACCTCCTCCGTGGTCCAAGCTTAAGACAGACAGACAGACAAAGTAGACAGATGTCTTGTTTTGCACCCGCTAAGTCTTTCTGCACCGATGGGCGAAAAATCAAGCATAGGTACGAAGGAAAGGTATATAGAAAGAGGGGCAATTTCGTATTTGAGGAGAGTAAAAAGGAACTTCGTACATCTTGTACGAGTTCAAAAGGCCAGGAAGAAAAGATGGGACAAAATAAAATTTAAAATAAATGGCCCAAAAATAATAGAGGGGAAAAAAAAAAAAAAAAAAAAAAAAAAAAGGGCCTATAGAAAGAAAAGGAAAAGTAGAAAATATCCTAAAATACGATTGTGTCCATGAGTGTAGTTAAAAGGAGAAGAAACTGTCTTCATTTACAATAAATAGTGTCTCACAGGTGTGTTTGTGTAGTGAGTGTGTTTGGTAATGGTGAATAGATGTGTTACTGGGGAAAAAACAAATATTGACGGTGTTAAAATTCTTCGTATCAAGGTATTTAGCATGGAATATAAAGTAATATGTACGCTTGCATCCTGAGATATCAACAAAGGTCATCAAACAAAAGTATATATTAATTTAACCAAAGTAACTTATGCTACTTTCATTCTCAACATTTTCATACATTTTTCAAAAAGCAGCAGCAGACTAACAACATAGAACCATATACAATACAAGACCACAACCGCATACACCCCAAAAAAATGAATAAATAAATAAAATAAAATATATATATATATGTGTGTGTGTGTGTGTGTGTGTGTGTAAATTACTGAGTATATGTATTAAAAACACAAACAGTATTTATTAATTTAACTATCATAATTTATTACAAGATTAATTATTTTACTATCATAATTTATTACTAGTTAAATAATGTTAATATAACACAATGAGGCACACTGTTATTTATATAAGCTCATAGTTCTAAAAATTCATTTAAGGCGGTGAAGAATAAACCATCCCTTACATATGGACATTTAACAGATAGCAAAGAACAGTATGAGAAAAAATCGGTGAGGTATAATATTATTTAAAGGCGAAACTATATTCAAGCGATCTAGAAAGAAAAGAGAATTCAGAAGATCCGAGAGGGAAATAGCGCGATGCCCAAATTATCCCTCTCATCCCCAAATTTTCCCTCTCTCGAGATTCCTTAAGGGCTTTGTAAGTGTTGACAGACGTGAACTGATAACGCTGGCGTCTGTTTCGAGTTGATACACAAAGGAAGCCACAAACAATGGCAATTTCAAGTATTTTTTAATGCTTTAAACTGATGAAAAATTAAGATTTATTGATTTAAAGGCACTTATTTATAGAAATTTGATTTAGTTTAGATGAAAGAAAAGTACTTATCTTAAAATTCCAGGCTTTTGGAGTATATCCTTACATTGTCCGCTGTTTTATTCTCGTCAACATCGGAGCCGAAATTCATTGGAATGATATAGGTTTTGTAGGGGAAAAATAAACATTTTTCAAAGAAATTTAATTGATAATCACCAAGAGGAAAGGAAAAATTTTCACTTTTTTACGGAGCGCAGCGATCGTGCTGCCGCTTGCCTAGGTGATCACACAGCCCGCTGGTCCAAACTTAAAATGTAAATAAACAGCTATTGCCATTCCTACGTAGGAAAACAAATGTGGGGAAGTAAACTCTTCTTCCCTCACTCAGTGTCAGGGTTATTACTCTCCATGTTTGAACATCGATGAGTACAGGGAAGCTTAACAAAGCAAATGAAAACAGAAAATAAAGCATTAAATGAATATTTACAGGTGCAAGACTTATTTTTACATATATTATCAATATTTTATATTTTATTCAATTATGTGCTATTTCTAATTTAATACTCTTTGCTTGATAAGCAAACAGCAAACATAATAACATGTTCCGAATACGTATCCCGATCTGCTGCTACGGATAATCCCTTAGTAGGGAAAAAGTATCACGCTGTTCTCCTAGAAGAAGTACGTCATCGGACCCACAGCCAACTCTATAAAGGCTTTGAAGCGCAAAAATCACGTGGTCCAGATGGTCGATGTGTTTTTGTGGTAGTATGTGATTGCGAATCCGTGGTCGTCAATTTTTTGGATATATATTATGCCAATAGTGTTATGTAAGTGGATTATTTTGCTATTCTAAGTGATTTTAAATACCTTAACCTTTATGCAATGGTAAATAATAGTTTTATCTATATTTCGGTTTATATCATTTTAATTTTTAGATTTGTTTGGGAAAATTTGTAGCTCTTCTCAAGGCTATCCAAGTGTTTCGTTTTAGCATCGAATACATTTACTCTAGTTTTAACATGTTGAGTAGTATTAATTGGAATATTTGTTTGGTATACTACATTAGGAATTCGTTATTTTGATTACGTCTTTATAATAACATATTTGAAACAGAATGCCTCGACACTGCAGTGTATTTAGTTGCAAATCCAATTACGACAAAAACTAGAATGTCACTACTTACTCTTTACCTAAATCACATAAAAGAAGAGCTGAATGGTTAAGGAAAATTCCGCGAGATTTAAGTAAATTAAAAAACCCGTAATTTGTATAAAGCATTTTTATGAGTCACTGATAATTATTAAAAAGTGAGAAGAAGCTTCGTTTTAAATGCAATATTATAATTTCATCATCAAACTTGTCAAGTAATGTTAAATAATTATACAAAATATAAAAATGACAAAATTAATATAAAATGTTCATACACAGATCGTATTTTATTCTCGAGTGTCAAGATGTAGAAACATCTTTTTACTCGACTTCTGATAAAGATCGGGTCGGGGGAGAAAGAGAAGGGTGAAAGGAGTGTGGGAGGCGGATGAAAGAGAGTGAGGTCCGCACTAGCGGCGAAAAAAGGGGGTGGTGTCAAGTTCAGTGTCGTTATAAGATGTAGCCGCGTGTGGTAAAACCGCAGAGTCAGTTTTGCGTAAATGAGTCAATTGAGGTTCTTATGTGGGAAGGACGTCACAAGGGTAACGATGTTTTTCTCTGGGACGCGGGGAGTGTCTGAGAGTGCTAATAAGGCTATTACTGTGGGTTTGTACTGAATAAAAGAAGTTGACCGCTAATCGTTTAATATACTCTTGAATAAGTTCGATTCGAAGGTCTCTGTGAATATAGATGTTGGGAATATACCAAGGAACATTGATAATTTCTCGTAGAATTTTATTTTGTAGAATTTGTAATTGTTTAATATTGGTTTTAGCTGCATGTCCCCAGATCGGTGCTGCATAAAGAAGAGCTGGGCGCAGTATGGAGCGATATAGAATTAATTTGTTTGTAGTAGATAAGTTGCTTTTTCTACCAAGAAGAGGTCGCATAGTAGCTGTGGTGATTTTAAATTTTTGTACTACGGATCGGAAATGGGTTCTGAAGGTAAGTTTTTGGTCAAGGGTGACTCCAAGGTATATTTGGTTTCATTAATCCAGTCTATTTCTTCATCAAATATTTCAGGGGGTGGAGGATAGTATTTCATGTTTCCTTTACGGAAAATTATTGCCTTAGTTTTATCAGTGTTAATTTTAATCCTCCAAAGGGTAAGCCATTTTTCCAGTTTTATGAGATAGCTTTGGAGTTGGTTTCTTACGGCGATAACAGTGCAGGCTTTAGTAAGTATGGCGGTGTCATCGGCAAAGAGTGCAAGATGAACAGAAGGGTCTTTAGGGATGTCTTGTGTATAAATATTAAAAAGGTACGGCGAAACAATTCATAAAAAATCATCGCCTTTTATCATCACAGACATTATTTCAGGTCATGAATAAAATGTTCATATAAAAAAGTTAAAAATTTTACCAATTAATTTCAGTTAATAAGTCACAACTGTTTATATTTTTTATGTATGCTTCTGCATAAATTATATAAGGTGTAGGATGCGTGTATATGGTACAGCTTCAAATTTTATGAATCTATTTTTGATAGTGGAATAGGCCTGTAATTTGGGCCTGTACCACTTAAAAAAAACGAGCCTAATCACTTACCTCTTAGGTGGTTTGCAAAAAGTGATACAACTTGAAATTGGAGCTGGCACAAATAGAAAGATGTCCTTTTTTATGAATGTAATGAGCATTAAATTTTTCAAAATTTTCTTGAAAGATTCATTTATAGCATAACATGCATGTAAGTTTATACACAAATTTTCTAGCATTCTAGAAATTCTAGAAATTTTAAATTTATTTCCGTTTTTTTATTAGTGAATGAAGTGATGAGAGATGTCTATGGATATTTGCCTTCTAAAAATTTATATAGCTGATGTGTTGGTAGCGGCATGGATTTATACAAAATATTCTGCCCTTAATATTTATTTTAGTATTAAGAAAATCTAAATAAAATTTACATCCATAAATCTATTGAAGTTTTCCCGTTTCGTGGATTTTATATTATTTTGAGAACAAATTTGATTTAGAATACATAAATGGATTTCATTTTTATTAAAATTGCTGAAATAAAGTTAGTATGTGGTGATTCTCAATGATATTTTTAGTTACATAAACAAAGTATAATTGTTTTAAAAATTATTGAAGATATGCATTTTACCACATGTGAAAATATTACACTATGAAAAATTTAATGCAAGTCATGCGACCTACTCACGTTTATTAATTTTACTTATATTTATTTTAAGAGAAACTACTATTTTTGACAAGTTAAACTTCGCGATTATAGTGAAGAGAAAAAGATGAACTATTTTGATCACGTGACCTTTTGAAACTGATTTCCCTTCAAGGCCATGATAGAGTCGGCCATGATGAATACCATAACGTGGTCTGCCATAATAAGCTGTTTCTCCCCGTTTCGGCGTTAAGGCTGTTCTCCGAACCTTATCGCATAAATACTCAAAGCGGTAAATTTTCGAGGTGAGTTAAAAAGGTTCTAAAATATTATAATAAATGTAACAAAATATTCAAACGAAAAAGATTTACGTAATAATGAATTAAAAAATAATAAAAGTAATGTAGCAAAACATTCAAATAAATAAATAAATAAAATCAAAGGGTATTGTTCGAAGAATAGTCGGATTCGACCCAAAATAGCTTTTTACTTCTGACCTTTCCTTCGCACCTAAGTTCGATTTTTTACCCTTCGGGTAAAAACATTTAGTGCAGAACAAGACTTTTGACTTTTTTTTTTAATATTTTTTTTAAAATTTTCCTGCTGGCGAAGTACTTGCACTTCTGTAAATGAACGACTATTAATCCAAATGAGCGTTAGCCCAGAAGGACTATTTATTTCGCTTTTTGCATTTTGCTTTGGCTCACTTTCTCCGTTTGGTAGCACTGACGCTTTCGTTAGGTCGGAGACTGCTCTTCCTCATTCGAGCTGCGTTGGTTCCCTTAAAAGTCTGAATCACTTTCCAAATTGCTTCCACCAATTATTAGAGCCCTTCATTATATTTAAAGAAATTAGATAATGAAGAGTCTGCATGAATGCATGTATGTTTCTTGCATTGTGAAAAAACAACGATACCTACAGACATTGAATTTGAATAAAGTAGTCCTCCATTCGAATATGGGCATTTGGAAGTCCAATTTTGGAATTTGGGATTTGTTTTATTATCTATTTCATATTTCATAAAACTTTAATGAAGAAACTCAACAATTTCAAAGCGTTCCATTAACATTAACATAGCTTGCATCTGCAAGCATGGTTATTTTATGCGCGAGATTTCATTGTAGTTCTTAATGGTATTATGTTGGTAGCGTAGCAAAGCAAGACGTTACGATGTCCCTAAGGTATTTTGAGTAGAATGATGATGAATGTTTGTACCACTTTCCCGTTTTGAATTCCCCTCGGAAAAAGCTCTCCTTTGGGCGTAATATAAAATCTAAAAACTTTCAGATTTTATTTTTTTATTACTATTTTTTTAATTCTCTTCTATCTTATTTTCTTCCTCCCCTCCTTCCCAAGAAGTTTGTTCTGTTTGATATTATTCCTTTTTCTATGGGCCACTCCTAGGCCAACAATTTTAATCTTTTCCAATTACAATGATTCAGGCAAATAAACAATTACAGACCGGCTACTTAGTATTTCGACGGCCTTCTGTTTCAAACAGGAACTGTGTTATAATACGTTCTATTCGTGTTATGATCAGTATAAAGTTCAATTAATTTCATTGCAATGCTATTAGATTGTTAACGCTGATAATCACAAAGATTTGCCAGTCGTCATTTTTTTATTCATCGAAAGTAACAGCACAACTTTTACGCATTTTTTTTTTCTTTTTACAGATGTTGTTAAAAACAGAGTTTCTGATTCTAAGTCTTAAGTTTTCATATGAGGTTATACTTCAACATTGTATAATGCATTATACATTTTATAATGATGCCCGCAGAGAATACAATAAGAATTTACCTAAAGTAAAAAAATGATAGCTTGGAAATGAGTTGGCGCAAATAATGCACAAGATTGACATTGTTTCTTTCAATAGAATTTTAGATGCCTTTGTTACCAGCTGTTAGTGTAATGAACAGACAAAAGTTTTTGGGAGAACATTTCAATAAAAATTATTATATCTCAGCTTAATAAACAAGCCTGTTGCTATCGAATGGGATTATGGGTTAATAAAATATAAAAAATAACGCAAGCAATTTAAGTATTAGCATGGTAATACGAAAGAAATTTAAAGAATTAATCATTCTTTATACTTATTTTAAAAATAAGTGAATTTTGTATTAAATGTTCTTCTAAAAAACTAATAAATAATGTTATATCTTTAGAGAGTCATAAATTGACAAATAGGGTAATGAAAATTTGTAAATGACGCAAACCGAATGTGAGTATCTTTGAAAGTCAGGTGAAATTAAACGCAAAAAAATTATGGTCAATTTCGAAGGCTCTGAATTCAACAAAAATGACATTATTATGTTCAATTTCATGAGCTTTGTAATATTAGGTGTTATGCAATATTATTATTCATGAATTCTCTTGCTCGATTACAATCTGTTTCAATGTTTATAAGTCATATACATTAAAACTCTGGAAATTTAAGTTCAAAGGTATAGTATGTTTATTTCAAGTCATTTGATGACTTGTGTCTCTGACAGGTATGCTGAAGAGCGTTTGACCATAAAATAATAATAAATGTATAAAATGCTTAAAATTGTGGAAATATTAGAAAGAAAACAGTGAAATTGTTTGAAAGTTTATCTAAGAATGTCATGACTACAGAAAATCTCAAAGCATCAAGGGGGGGGGAATGTTATCATTATATGCAAATTATGGCAATCAGTCAAATAACTTTAATACTACATCCTGCACTATTAATTGAATTGTAAACCGCAATGGAGAGTTTAGAATATGGCATTTATGTGTATTAAGTTGTAACGTTGCGTGCCTCCAACTTGCACGCAACCAAGAGGTGACTGTGAAAACAGGATAAAACACAGAATCTTGTAAAGGGTTATGTTTAAGTCCCTTTTTATTCAACGTAATAAATTACAATTGCGTGCTCTTGACGCTTACAGACGGCGCCAACTCGGCGGTCAAATAAAAATAATAACCTGAAAAGAAACTAAAGACAAGACTCTAACTACGAGGCTCTCTAAAATAACTAACTCACCGCGTTTTACAACACCGCTGCTAATTCAGCAGACTTGAAGCTCACTTGAACGATTAACACTACTTCCCGCCAAGCACATAGGCCGAAACGCGGGGTTCTTCAAATTCTCGCTAACTACCTCCGCGCTCGTGAAGTAAGAATATCACACACCGAACTCGTTTCCCTTCTATTTAAATCATAATACTTCCGCTGATAATTTGAATGCTTGCGCGTTCTACTCAAATTTACATATTCTGGCATTGGCAGTTCCAGGGGAAAGTAAGGCTTGACAGGAAAGATAGTTTAAACTTAAAATAAATGTTAGTTAAAATAAATATAAACCCTACATTTGCCGCTGCCAGAATTTGGAAAACTTGGAAGCAGGTCCTACAAACGACCTGTTGTAAGTTTCTCTAATTCTGAACTAATTGGCGAGAACCTCGTTTACACAAAAAAATATCTTATGTAACAATTTGTATACTAAAATTCTGTTGCTCGTTATAAAGCTCTCTTCTTACAGCAACTTTTCCTGGACTTCATCAATCAATCTTGGTCTTTCCTTCCAGCATCTGGAAGGAATAAGTATCAGTATCTTTCTACATACATTATAATTTACACTTTCTTGACACAATAAATTTTTGTTTTTAAACGATTCGTTTTTCTTAGTTATTGCTTACTTCACATTCATTCAATTTTTCAAGCATTAATTTAACTTTACCCTGGCTCTCCACCGTGTGTGGTGTCAAACGGGAATATTCGTGTTTTAGTCTTACAACACTTCCCCTAACCACCATGATTTGTTAGAATTCAACGACCAAATAGACACACCTTACTCGACATTCTACCACTTAATGAGCTACTTTAATATTCTTAAAAATTCAAATGTAGGTGGAGAACCCTACAAAACACATTCATTCTAACTTTCCCCTCATTCATTTTTAAACATGCAGGCTTTCGCTCTAAAGCATGACTTTATCTACAATTTAATACTTAAATTTTGACTTCATTGCTTTTAAGCATTCACTTTTAGCATCTACAATTTTATGCTTCTAGACTAAATTCTACTTTTACATAACATTCAAGTATTTACGTACATTTACAAGTAATTTACACTTAAAGAAATTAATACTTTTACCTTAGCTAAATGAAGTAAAACAAAACAAAGTCTCAACCGAGACATATTGACTTTCGTCAAAACATAGAACTTCGTACTTATGCATAACATTTCGGAACAAAAGAGAAAAAAAATTTATAGAAGGTTTTAACTTATCTTTGAGTTTTCGACGCTTGAAACTCCGTCATTCGTTTTTGGCAGAATTGGTCCCAAGTTAGAGGTTTCATGGATGTTAATCTTCTCCTTACTGCCCTCCGAGTGTCGTCCACCTGACTTTTTCTTTTGCGTCCTCTACATGCTGGCCTCTTGGCGGAGTAATCGTCTGGTTGTTGGCATTTCCGTTTCTCCCTGGGACGGCTGGTCTTGACGTCCTCCGGTCTGGAGTCCTTCTTGAATTTCTTCTGTTCCTCGTATTTTTGTGCCTCCTGTTGCCGTTTCAGTTTCCGGAACGGCGGCCTTGCTGGCACCTGACTCTGTGGCCGTGTGCGCGTTCCCCTTGATGTATAATTTTTCCTACAATCCTTTGTAGGTGGTGTTTTTCTCTTTACCACGGTTTCTTTACCCGGTGCATCTGTATTTTTGTTTTTCTTAAACGCTGGAGTTTGAAAATCCTTTTTTCTTTTTGATACCGACGTCCGGGTTGTAGAAGTGCTAGGTCTCTCTTCAGTTCTCTGTTTCTTGGGTGGTGGAATAGTTGTTGTAGTCTCTGGACCTTCTACTTCGTTTAGACTTGAGTCCTGCAAGAAACTTTTAAGGATTTCAAAATCATTTGAATTATAGTATTTTTTCACCTGGTCGGGACTTGCTTTACAGATTTCCCCTCTCTCGTTCTTAAGATATAAGACTACTCCTTTGATTTCCTGAATTACATAGGGGCCTTCAAACTTTGGAGCTAGCTTTGCCATAAAATTGTCTGGGGCACTCCATAAAGAAAATTTCCGCTTCAATACTTTATCCCCAACTTTAAAATCTGCTTCACGGCGTTTTCTATCATAATATATTTTCTGTCTATTTCTTGCCGTATCCGAGGTTTTAAGCGCCTGATCAATTAGCTTTTGCACATATTTTTGTTTAAACTCCTGCTCTCTTTGTTGCACAAAGAATAATTTATCTAAAGGCGTAATTAATTTTCGGCCTAAGAATAATTCTGCTGGAGTTTTTCCCGTAGTATCATGATGTGCCGTTCTTAAAGCATAAACTAATTCATTTATGTAGCCATCCCAGCGCTTGTGATGTGTGCTCACGTAACTGCGAATTATTTTTACTATATTTTTATTAACTCTTTCTGCTATGTTAGCCTGTGGTCTATACGGAACCATTTTGATATGGCGTATGCCAAGTCCATTGCATATGTTTTCAAATATTTGACTAATGAATTGTTTTCCGTTATCGCTAATGACTTTTATCGGTGCACCGTATTTTAAAATGTATCTGTGTAAGAATGCATCTGCGACTGTTTTGGCTGACGCGCGTTTAAGTGGAACAATTTCTGTCCATTTTGAAAAATGATCTACTATTACTAAAAGAAAACGATTTTTATTTAACTCACTCTGGGGGAAGGGACCAAGGAGATCTATGCCTAAAATTTCATTCAGAAATGTAGCGCGAATGCTATTTAAGTACCCGGCCGGGCTGTAATTAATATCATTTATTAACTGACATTGATTGCAGGACCTGACATACGCCGTTACTATTTTGTATAATTGCGGGAAATATACCGCCTCGCGTACCCTTTTTATAGTCTTTCTGACCCCGAGGTGGCCCGCTGTTTTTTCTTCGTGCAACTCCTTCAAAATGCTTAATCGAAGCGAGGCTGGGATGACTGGCTTATACTCAAGATTTTCGTTTGTTGTTTTTGTATAGAATAATAAATTATCTATTATTTCATAGTTTTTTGCTCTATTTCTTATCACATCGATATCTGTATGCTCAAAGCTTTCGGGGTCTTTCAAATAAGCATAGATATTTCCAAATTCAGGATCAGCTTTCAGTTCAGTAATGACCGTATCTCTAGAATCTAAAATTTTTGAAGTCAACACAGCGCATTTAAGTTCATTTCCTTCATCGTCCAGTTTTATACGAGAAAGTGCGTCAGCTACATTGTTTTCCTTACCCGGTTTATATTTTATTGTGATATTATATTCTTGGAGTTTTAAAGCCCATCTTATTAACCTGGGCGTTAGGTTTTTCCCCGAGTAAAGTCTACCAACAGCCGCATGATCCGAAAAGACTGTTACTGGCGATTTGCCGAAATAAACTCGAAATTTGTGTACAGCCATTAATACGGCTAATGTTTCTCTTTCTGTAGCTGTATAATTCCTTTGTGTCTGATTCAATGTTTTACTAAAAAATGCCAGCGGATGGTTATTTTGCATAAGAACCGCGCCCACCGCATAGTCTGACGCATCTGCTGCAATTTCCAGGTTTTCGTCCCCCTCCGGGAATTTTAAAACAGGGGCATTAATAAGCGCTTCTTTTAATCTTTCAAAAGCTGTGTTAGCTTCCGCTGTCCACGTAAATTTAGCCCTTTTTCTTTTGATTACTAAGAGTGGTTCAACAATATTAGCGAAATCTTTTATGAAAGATCGATAGTAAGAACATAACCCAAGGAAGGAAGAAAGTTTCTTGGCGGTGTTGGGCGGTGGGAAATTCTTAATAGCTTTTATTTTTGAATCTTGCGTTTCTATACCCTTTTGCGAAATTTTATAACCGAGATATTTAAGTTCCTTAGTTGCGAACTTGCATTTTGAGGCGTTAATTGTAAGACCGGCCTCTTTTAATAATTTAAAAACTTGTTCTAGATCATTAATATGTTGTTCCAACGTACTACTCGTTATAATTATATCATCTAGATAAATTAAAGTTGATTTTCCTAGGACAGGCTTTAGAACAATGTCCATAGCTCTCTGGAATGTTGATGGGGCCCCACACAACCCAAAAGGCATGCGTAAAAATGCATAAGTGCCCGATTTTGTTATAAACGCGGTTTTATGTATATCTTCGGGTCTCATAGCTATTTGATAGTAGCCAGACGTTAAGTCCAAAGTAGACATATATCTTGTCGATTTGATCTGTCTAATGATCTCGTCTATAACAGGCAAAGGGTAAACTGGAAATTTGGTAATACTATTTAGTTTTCTGTAATCAATAGCAAACCTCCAAGCCCTTTTATCCGAAGGAGGAAACTCGTTCTTTTTCCTACATAGTACGACTGGACTCACGTACTCACTATTTATGGGCGTTATTATTTTATTCTTTACCATCTCCTGAATATGTTCCTCGATGATTACGTCTTTTTGTTTGTCATAGCGATAAGGTTTAGTCCTACAAGGTTTTTCGGCATTTAATTGAATCTTATGCGTTACTATTTGGCAGTTTCCTGGTTTTTCTGAAAACAAATGAGAAAAATTACTCACTACTTGCTGTATTGCTTTACTTTCATGGTCATTCAGATGGCTAAGGTCCAATTGCGGTGTCTCCACAGGTTCCACCACCCTCTGGTCCATCTCCAACACCACGGAACTATCTTGAAAATTTAATTTGGCCCTCGCGGCCCTTAAAAACTCCATACCTAAAATAAGAGAATGTTGCAGATCTTTCACCACAAAAATTAATACTTTGAGACTTTCCTCTTTTACCTGTAAGTTTAATGATAATTTCCCGATGCAGTGACATGTTTTTCCTTGCGCCGCTATAATTTCCGTATTTTTGGTTTTAAATAGTCGTACCCTATAAAAATTCTTTTTGAAGAAATTTTCACTCATAAAATTTCCTTCTGCTCCTGTATCGATGAGGGCTTCTACTGGTACATCGCCAACCAGGACTTGTATAATTGGTAGCTGTGAGTTTTTTACGATGACCGTATTTAAATGTCTATTTGAGGGTTTTTTTTAAAACTTCCGGGGTGTGGACCCTCCCTTTCACAGGCCCCTCTAGTCGTTTAAAGCTTTCCTTTCAATCTGTGTCTTCTGGGTACGCGGATTTTCAAATTTTCTTTTTGGGCCTTGACCTTCGAGTTTCGATGCGTTAGCTTGATAGCTTTTCCCCCCATAAGAGCGATTTCCATTTCTGGTTTCCTCCTTTGAAGATTTCCTTCGGGTACTTTGAGAATATGTTTCCCCTCTCGCTTTTTCCGCTATTCTGCGATTTTGAAACTTCACCGCCAATTCGAAGAGTTCCTGCAATGTGCTTGGGTTTCTAATTTCAAAGTAGTCTTGAACAGCGGGTAACAATCTTGGTAATATTATTTCAATTATCTCCGCATCGGGTTTCTTCCCATACAGCATATCCGTTAGCTTGATTTTTCGTAGAATAAAGTCCGTCAATTCTGCTGTATCCCGTTGATAGAAACTATATAGTTCGGCTTCCAGCCGTGCGCGATCTTTCACTATGGGGAAGGCCTTTACTAACGATTTTTTGAAATTTTCAAATATATATGTCTGGCTTCCAAATTCCCCTAATAAAAATTTGCCTATGTTTTTCCACCATAGCGCGGCCTGTCCTCTTAGTGCTGATGTGGCGATGGCAACTTTTTGTCTTTCGGGAACAGGGTAGAGCTGAAAGTGGTTTTCTAGACCTTCTAGAAATACCGCCACCGAATTTTTTCCGTCGAAATGGACGTTTGGCTTGATTGACGCTCTCAAAGTCTGGACCAGGTATCCAAATCCTTCTAACTGGCTTGTCATTTCTTGGTGTTGTCCAGCGGCTTCCATCCAATTTTCGGCCATTTCAGTTCGATAAGTGTTCGGGCGCCAATGTAATGTTGCGTGCCTCCAACTTGCACGCAACCAAGAGGTGACTGTGAAAACAGGATAAAACACACCGCATAGTCTGACGCATCTGCTGCAATTTCCAAAATTGTAAAGGGTTTAAGTCCCTTTTTATTCAACGTAATAAATTACAATTGCGTGCTCTTGACGCTTACAGACGGCGCCAACTCGGCGGTCAAATAAAAATAATAACCTGAAAAGAAACTAAAGACAAGACTCTAACTACGAGGCTCTCTAAAATAACTAACTCACCGCGTTTTACAACACCGCTGCTAATTCAGCAGACTTGAAGCTCACTTGAACGATTAACACTACTTCCCGCCAAGCACATAGGCCGAAACGCGGGGTTCTTCAAATTCTCGCTAACTACCTCCGCGCTCGTGAAGTAAGAATATCACACACCGAACTCGTTTCCCTTCTATTTAAATCATAATACTTCCGCTGATAATTTGAATGCTTGCGCGTTCTACTCAAATTTACATATTCTGGCATTGGCAGTTCCAGGGGAAAGTAAGGCTTGACAGGAAAGATAGTTTAAACTTAAAATAAATGTTAGTTAAAATAAATATAAACCCTACAAAGTATTTTCGTGAATGTGACATCATTCCTGTAGATAAAAGATGCATAAATGGAATATTAAAAATGTATCCTAGAGAAGCTCCCAAACTGAAAGATAATGCTGTTTCAAGTGTTTTTCCTAATTTACCAAAATATTTGAGTTCGAATAGTCGACGATCTCATCATTTAGTGGATGCTGAACAAAATAATTTCGATTTAGCTGTAAGACAGCGTCTATTAGATTGAGAAGAAGACGAAGAAAAGCATGCCATAAGTGAGATTCCAGATATGCTATCGTATTTTGAAATTATTAAATGAAAAGGAATTTCGAAGTGAATAGCATAGTCAGCAAATTTCTGAAAAATTACATATTTCTATGATAAGTATTAATGTTACTCCTGTGACATTAGGCCATGCTGAAGAATATACTGATTTAAAATTGGATATGTATGTTAATAAATGCAAAATTACACATTCTAGGCTTCCAAATATATTATGCGTATTAATTCAATAAATATTTTAGAATCTTTATTATTATTTTCAGAGCAAGAGGTATAAAAGCCAATTGAGTCCAGTGTACTTTACCAGTCTATTGGTCTTTTAAAATTACTTAACCATGAGGAAAAGAGAATTATTATTCACTAGCTGAAACTTCTGCAAGTACCTAAAAAAATAGAAAATATTGCAATGAGATGGTTGTATTAGTTGCATCATTTTATGTGCATTCTGCCTCACCATACTGAGCAATATTATAATTTGTCTCATTTTGTCTGCCTTATCCACAAATCATGAAGAAGCTGATTTCAAATTTTTAATGTCGAACGCTTCTATCCAGGAAAGCATAAAAAGCTCATCTAAAAATAAATTTCAGATACTGAAAAGAACATCCAAGTTTAGTGAACCCCCTGGTTAGATGAAATTTATTTTGAGCCACAATTAATTTTTTAAGGCTGGATGTGTATGTGGCATCACTGAAGTTCACTGTAAGTTTCTAACAGTAATTAAAGAAATATAATAAAATTGGATAAAAATTGTTTGTTTAATATCAAACAATACTGTAAATTATCATAAAGCTTTTGATTTCCTAACACCAAATAAATTATTACAGCTTGTTATTCCATATGCTTTGATGTTCAAAGGCATTGCTTTATACTGTTTGATTCAATGCACATTATGAAATGTATTCAGGTTAATTGGCTGAGTAATAAAAATAAGAGAATGCTAACTTATCTATCATGCACATACTTGGTAAGGATAAGCTACCGACTCAGCCCTGCCGGAAGAACGGCTAAGCTAACGACTTCTATCTGAAAGTAGAGAAAGAAAATCTGGCATTAGGGAAAAAGAAGCGTGGTTGATGAGAGAAGGACAGCATGGTTTACTTCGGCGAAGTGCAACGTGTTAAAGTGCGGGTTTTCTTCCCGTATTGTGGTGTTTAATTTGTGCTTTAAATAAAGCTAGTAACAGAGTGTCTTGTTCTCCTGGTTTTGTTTTTTCAGTGAAGTTTCAGGTAGGAGAATTTTCCTTTTCATTTTCCTTTTGCGCTCTGACACAAGTGTGATGAAGCAGGATGGAATGGAGCTCTGACCTGGACTGTCAGTAGAAACCGCCCATATCGTCAGAGCGTTTATTAAAAATTTGTCATGAAAAAGGAATAAGGAATTACACTGTTTTTCTTAAAGGTATAGAGAGGAATATTAACGTAAACAATCCTAAAATTTTGAAAGATGAGATATCTAGCAAAGTGGCTTTAGTTAAAAATATTGACTTCATTAAAATTATAAGAGATGGAAGGCTTCTAATAAATACCTCGGTGGCTGAATGTGCATGGCAAGTTTTAAACATATTTGAATTGCATAATGTTAAGGTCTCCTCGATGCTTGTTGTGTCTGAGTTGACAAGCAAATTTCTTCTATCATCCATTCCAGTAGAAGTTGAGCTCTCTGAGCTAGCTAACGAGTTGAATCATAATAATGAGATTGAAGTATTGAATTTAAGAAGATTTTTAGCGAAAAGTTCAGACAGTAATAAGAAACCTTCAGAAAGAGTACTTGTTACGATTGCAGGACACCACTTGCCAGAATATGTAAAAATATGGTTGACAAGACATAGGATCACAAGGTTCTACAATAATCCAAGGCAATGTCCTCAATGTCTGAGGTTTGGTCACGGGATTAAAAGCTGCAGAGGATTAGTCAGATGCAGCAAATGTAGCGAAAATCACACCAGGGCACAGTGCCAAAGCGAGCAGATCAAGTGTGCATTGTGCAGTAACTCACATGAAGCATCCTCGAAGAATTGTCCCAAATACATCAAAGAGGGCAATATTCTCAAATATAGTGCTGACCATCATGTTCCCGTAGTAGAAGCAAGGCAGGCTGTAGCAAGCAAAAATTCCTATGCGAAGGTGGCAGGAGCTCACGTGTCTACTCCTGCAAAGGAAGATTTCCTGAAAGTCATGACTCCAATAATAGCTGCGCTGCAAGGATCTTTTGAAAGTGCGTTAAAACAGCAGGCTGACTACTTCGAAAAAATCTTAGCAGGATTGGATCAAAAATATGAAAGCATGTTCAGCAAGCTCGATACAAAGTTGAGCGAGATATCAGAATGCACTAGAGATAAGCCTATTGGGAAAAGAGCTCTTGAGTCTGACAGTGACCTGGACTTGGATAAGCATAATACGGAAGTAGAAGTAGCAAGAAGTAAGGGCAAGAAGCCCCATTCTAAATCAGAACCTATAACAAGGGAAGCCTGCATCCAAAGCAAGTTTGACATGAGCATACCAAAAAAGTCTGGCCAAGGTTAGAAACCGAGACTATACTCATGAAATAAGTTTTTTTTTCCTGCTTCTCTTTTTGTTTCCTTTTCTCATCTAGTTCGATGGGACCTACGTTTTGTTCATGGAATGCAAGAAGTATCTCCAACAAAAGAAACTTTATTATTAGCAGGAAAGAATTCTTCTGCGACGTGTTAATTATTCAGGAGACCTGGCTTTCTAATTTAGACGATTTTTGCTTACCCGGGAAAGTTATTTTTCGCAAAGATAGATTAAGCACCTACCAAGGCGGGGGTATAATGATTGCCATCAAGAAACAGTGGGCAAGCTTATTTGTACAAGATAGCAGTTATGATTTAGCGGGAGGGGAAATTATGAGAGTAGATTTCCTTACAAATAGTTACGATATTTCAGTGATCAATGTCTACCTTCCCAATGGCCAGTTCAGCGTGAAACAGTGGGATAAAGTTCTGGCTACGTTGCCCGGCAAGTTTATTATCTTAGGAGACTTCAACTGTCACAACCCGGCTTGGGGGTCAAGCAGGCTGTCAGCAGGGGGTAAAGTGCTTTTGGAGTGGTGTAACAGCAACAACCTTTGCATTCTAAATACAGGGAAGCCCACTCATGTAAGCCCTGGAGGAATTGAATCGTGCATTGACATCGCCGCTTTGTGTTCTGCCGAGCTTTATGGACATTTGAAATGGGAAGTTTCTCCTGATCCCTTTAGCAGTGATCACTACCCTATAAAAATTAATTTTGCAAATGATAACAACGCCTCAGCTGCTGGCAACCAGAGAATTATCGTTCGCCATGACTGGAAGAAGTTTGCTACAGAAAGCAGTAACAGATTCAGGGCTTTGCGCCCTGAAGAAAGGAACCTGGAAAATTTCAACCGCATCTTGAGCGCCACGAAAAAGGAGAACCTCAAAAAAATTGAGATTCAACGCAAAAACAGCCCGTGGTGGGACACAGAATGTAACTTCATTCTTGGCCTGAAAAGGAAATGTCTTAGACTCGCTAAAGCTCATCTTTCAAGAGCCTACTGGATCTCTTACAAGAAATGGAATGCTTACCTTAAGAGGGTCATTAATATCAAGAGAAGGCTTCATTGGGAAAAAATTTGTAGTCATTCCAGAAAGGACGGCAGTTTATTTAGGATAGTTAAAAATATTCAGAATAACAAAAGTCAGGTCCAGTTCTCTAACAATATCTTAAAGTACCAGAATGGCCACGCCTGGTCACCTGAAGAGCAAAGTGTAGTTTTTGCTAAGTATTATTCAAGATTCACTATTCAAAAGTTCATTCCCCTGGATTTCAGTGACGAACAGAGTAGCTGTATTAATAACCCCTTCTCAGGTTTTGAGCTCGATAAAGCTATCAGGAGCCTCAAAAACTCTGCTCCGGGACCAGATGACCTTACAAGATATGCTATTATAGTTTTAGCTGATGATTGCAAGTATGCACTCCTCGAGGCCTACAACAAGTCATGGAATCTGGGTCTTATCCCTAAGAATTGGAAAGAAGCTATTGTTATTCCGTTTTTGAAACCTGAGGGTGACAGTGCGCTGGTTTCTAGCTACAGACCTATTTCTTTAACGCAAATTCTTGCCAAAGTCATGGAAAGGATGATTCTCAATAGATTACTTCCGAGGATCCAGCAAAGTAAAAGACTCTCTAAAATGCATTACGGCTTTATTCCAAATAGAAGTTGCCTGGTATTGCTTAACAAATTGTTCAGTAGTATCCTGCACCACAGGAAGCAAAGGAAAGTTGTTCAACTGGTGGCTCTTGATCTCAAAGCTGCATTTGATTCAGTTTGGCATGATGGCCTGCTCTATAAAATCATGCAATTCGGAGTTAAAGGGAATAGTATCCTGTGGATTGCCAATTTCTTAAACCAGAGAACTATTAGAGTTAAAGTGGAGAGGGGTTCTTTCAAGAAGCTATGATATTATCAGCGGTGTTCCTCAGGGCTGCATTTTGTCTCCCATTTTTTTCACAATTTTCATGCACGATATCTATGAAATTATCCCGGCTAATGTTGACTGCTACGTGTATGCGGACGACATATTCCTCTACAGTGCAGATGTCTCACCCTCCAAGGTAGTCAGTAATTTGCAGCGTGCGCTGTTTAAAGTGCATAGATGGGCTAAAGAGTGGAACTTGTGCATTTCTCCAGAGAAAAGTAAATCGATTATTTTCGGCGGGACAAGGAGTAGTGAAGAGAATCTTTTGAAGCTTGATGGTGTTAGCATCCCTACGGAAGATCATATTAAAATTCTGGGCATGTGGTTTGATAGTAAATTGAGCTGGAACGTCCATGTTAATAAAATAGTACCGAAACTGGAAAGAATGCTGAATGCTTTTAAATTTATCGCGAGCCCCAGGTGGGGTGCTAGAAAAGTGGATCTCGTCAATATTGCAAATGCTACAATAAGAGGAAGAATAGAATACGGCAGCTGTCTCCTTTTGTCTACCTCTCAACAAAATAAGAAAAAGCTCGAAATAGTTTATAATCACGCTTTAAGACTTGCTATAGGGGCGCCTATCAGCACTCCTCTCCCGCTGTTATATGTTGAAGCAGGGGTGTTTGCTTTAGATACAAGAAGATGCATCACCGCAATGAAGTTCCTAATAAAAAATATCACTCTGTCAGCAGCCTCTCCTATTGCGGATAATCTGAAAAATTGCTTGCAAAGATGTAAGTACAAGTGGAGCAAATTACGTAAGCCCATTAGCCAGTGTGTTAAAGATAAGCTAAGCAATCTCGATCTGGATCTCAGTAATTGCATTACTTTTAACAATGAACTAGATTTTTCTGAAGAAGTTAAGTGCTGTTTCAAAACAAATGAGTATGAGTTCCAGAATAAAAATCTTTCGGATGTGGAGATACAGCAATTTTTCCGTTCCATTATTAATGATTACGTGAATCAAGGGTTTAAAATCTATGCTACAGACGCTTCCAAGTCCAATACAGGGGTTGGCATTGCGGCTGTAGATCGCACCACAGCAATTGTCAGTCAGCGCATTGGCAATAGAAACTCCATCTTTTCAGCTGAGGCTTGGGCCATTTGTAAGCTTCTTGAGATACTGAATCCTCGAGATAAGATCGCTATCCTTACAGATAGCAATTCTGTCGTCAGCGCGTTGAGCTGTGTTCATAGGAGATCCAACTCTCTCATTCTTAAGCTCTTCGAGCGGATTAAGTCTTTTCATTACCTCACAGTCATCTGGGTTCCTGGCCATAAGGGCATAGGGTTCAATGAAAGAGCGGATAAAGTTGCGAAAAGAAGAAATATGAATAACTTGGGGGATATTTCAGCAGAGGATGCGTGTAGGTTCATCGAGAATACTATTAAGAAAGAGCAAGTCGACAGCTGGCGGTCTTCTTACACCGGCCGCAGATTCAGCTACTGTAATGTTCACCGTGAGTGGAGTAAGGGTTTAAACATCGACAGGAAAATGGAAGTTGCAATCAGTAAAACAAGATTGCAAATGTTGGACACGACTCAACTGTTGCACAGGTATCGTAGAGCGAATTCACCATTTTGTGACTCATGTTATACGATTGACAGTACTGAACATGCAATTATTCACTGCACAAAGTACGATAGCGCCAGAAACATTATGCTCAAGAAAATGAAAATCAGCAATATTGACCTCTTAGCTGATCTTTTAAATCATTGTAATAAGAAATCTTGGAGGTATTATATTTTAGGCAAATTTGTAATCAAATACATCTTAAAGAATTCTTAAGCACTTTTAGTGTACGGGTTTGATTTTCGGACTGACGTTCCCCCCTGAATTGGAGGGAATGCGTCCTAGTGGTATAACTTGTAAATAATGCTATTTTGAGTTGGAGCATAAGGCGCCAAAGGGAAGCCAAGCTTCAAGAAGAAGAAGAAGAAGGACAGCACGCTCGTGCGAAGGAACTTTGGCATATCCAAAGCTACTTTACATACAGCTTTGTGCTTAGCTTCTGATTTCCTTTGTTTCTTTTTACAACTGGAAGGTAAATTCTATTAGTTGTGCGTTCGATGTAATTTTAAACAAAATACTTTGTCAGAGATAATTTGTATTTAAAGAATGAAAATATAGCTTATTTTGTTATTGTTAAACATGCGTGAGTTTGCCATTTTATTTTTCGTGAGTAGAGTTGACAAATAACATTTATAAGTGGATGGAAACGAACCGACAAAGGTGAATCGGTCAAAACTTTGGAATGATTGGAAGTCTAGGATACAGGAAAAAAAATCAGTCCATTTTTCAGAATCTGTATTTTAAGACTTTCGAAATGCTATTTCAGATAGAACACACGTGTCTTTCCAAATATGGTCGTTTGTTATCCTGTAAAGTACTCTACCCATCTGGCATGCAGAAACAAAATGTTAATTTGGTTCTTAAATTGTTGAATGAAAACATAGTCCAGCGCTTAAATATATCTAAATATTGCCCAGTCGTATTCACAGATATCAAAAGAACTTTCAACTTTATTGAAACAGTTGCAACATGCTGGAAAATAATGAATGTGAGCATCCCATATGAAGGCAGACATTTAAATGATATAGATAGAGAACCAGTTAGAGTTGGTAACATAATGCAATTAAATTTTTAGAAAGATACGACTTTGTGGCTGAAAGAAGGGAAGCTATATATAAATTCAACCAGTGGTTTACGACTTTGTGGTTGAAAGACTGGAAGCTATATATTAATTCAACCAATGGTTATGACTCTCCTGGAGGGGTAATAGCGGAGGTTGAACCTCCGCGACGTGCTCCAGAGGGAAAGGTGGACCGGTAATGCTGTTAAGTCTAGCGAAGACTGAGAATGCCCAAATTGCTAGTGGTTACGACTTTGTGGCTGAAAGAGTGGAAGTTATATATTAATTCAACTAGTGATTTATCACCCCAGGCTCTGCAATTCTTAATTATAAGAAATGAGGCAGTTGTTCAGTTAATCCCATACCTTTTTCAAAAATACAAAGAGGGTTATGTATTACTTCGGAAATTTCAAACACGTGATTTTTAAGGGAGATTTTGAGCATATCGTCGGTTAACTAGATCAAATTATTACATAAGTTTTGTACAAGATTTAGAAAATTTTAAGTTGCAGTTTAAGAGTTGTGTTATTTTGTCGGTAAAAAATTTGAACGTTCCACGAAAAAGGAATCCTTTAGAAGAGAGAAGATATGGAGACGGTTGATGTAAATTTATACGATGATGTGTTAAATGATTCCCTTTCAACCACATGATGTTTTAACTGTTTTGGTGTTAGCGGTTGGGCGACGAAGACATGATTTCTGCCTGTATACTTCATATCCTACTCCAAAAGGGTAGAGGCTAGGAAAAGAGGTAAACAACCCCTCTTAAAAGAATAGAATCCGCTTAGAGCAAAAAGTACTGATATACGGCTCAGTTTTATAGTCACCTCATCCTTACGAACTCATTATTTCAGACATTAGCAGCACAAGACAAAGAAATGTAGAGCTATGAGGTTATTTTGGAAGCAAGGGAGATTGAAAAATGAGCAACGCCTTCGCTGGGAATCGAACCACGGACCTCTGGAATACGCGCCCAACGTGCAGATCACTACTCCACGAAGGCACGCTAAGAAGGCAAAAGAAATACCTTATAATCTTTGTAACAATATCGTTTCGCTAATTACATTAAAAAAATTAAGGTCATTCAATTTTTTTTTTTTTTTCTTTGTGTTAACAGTTACAAAAATAAAAGTTTACACATTAAAGTCAAGCGTTATTTTTTTTTTCATTTACAGAACTTTTTTCTGAAATATTTTCTTAAATATGAGATAATTTTCAGCTTATGAGGCATCTTTAAAATAAAAAATTTTAGACACTCTATAATTAATGAGTTATTTGGTTCATTCAAAATTAGAGCACTTTTTATTTTAATGGTTGAATATGTTAAATATTGCTGCCAATTTCTAATTTCTATGCCGATTTCTGATTTTCATTCCTTTCTGTGAGTATTTCTGAAAAGGATAAAAAATGGGGTTTGTTATTACTGTTTAAATCTTGTATCTGGATTATTATAAGATATAATGAAATAATTCTTTTAATGCTTATAAAACATTTTCGAACCTTGACTTCAACATTACTTCTCCAGTACTATTTTACGTCTTCATTAAATACGTATCTCATAGACTATGCTTTACAAACCTTTTAAAAGACTATTTTCCAGTACGAAATAGTTATATGCATACTTGTCAACTGAATTTCAATTTATGCTTACAATTAAATTTTAAGCTCATTTAGATAACATTTGTAATGATTATAAATTTAGATATATTTAATAACTAGATATCTTCATAGTAACATTCACATGAGTTTATGAACGAATAAATCCTTCATTTCCAAATATATTTATAGATAATTTAGTGAATATTTATGTATTTGGTTAAAGGCGAATGCATGTTTTTACAAGGATAACCATAAATTTTCATATATATTTAATATTTTTTATTTTCAGTATGTACAAAATATTTATTTTCTGTACATTCACTGTATTTTCCGAGTAAAGTAATTTACAATAAATTAGCATATATCAAAATTTCAGCATAAGAAACATGCATAATTATAAAATGAAAAAAAGATGCATGCATAATTTTAATAACGCAATCAAGAAATCAGTTTTCCTTTAAATTCCTCCATGAAAGCATCTTTGCGTTTAAGCAGATAGTGTTTGCATGGCTTACCCTCTTTTAAAAACTTTGCTTGAGCTAGGTGTATAATTACAAATATTTTAATATACACAATTTCACATTTAAATTTAGCCATCAAGTTGCAAACTTTTGCCTTAAACACGTTTTCAGATACGTTCATTATCAAATTCAGAGTTCTAGTAAATATATTTTGGCAGTTCATTCAATACCTCTCATAGTGTTAAACAACTACTCTCAGGCAATATTATTTGGTATCGTGTTTAGCATTTTTATTTGAGTTTAATATTTTAAAAAGAATATTATTAAAAATGCGATGGCAACTGCTCGATTTATTTTTAGCTGATGGAATTTAGATTAATCATTTGCTGCGTGTAGAATTCAGATAATATCTCTTTTTCTTTACCTGAATGTATAAGGAGAAAAAATTCTGCGTTGGAGTTGGATGTTATGAAAATTCTTATTCCTTTCAAGAAGCGTATTAGTGTTTATAGATAAGTGAATTATTTCCACTGCATTTCATTAAATAAAATACAGGTGATTTAGTCACGATATCCGACACATTTATGCTACTTTTTCTTTTACGTGTTCTAACACTGTACTTTCCTGACCTGTCACCAATCGAACATGTGTGGCATGTGATTGGACGTCGTTTGCAATTTTACCCAATTTAATAGTTGTCTGATAATATTTCTGTAACAACTATCAATTTCACATTTAAACTTTAACCTCATTGTCATCAGATTGAAGCCTTGATTGCTTCACTGTGCATATCAACATTGCTTCATATTTTGAAGCAGTTAAAAGAGCTAATTGATCAGTTCACAAATATGGCTAATCTTCCATAAGCGGGGTAAGTTGGCACTAAAGTATTTTGGCTTTCAAAATTTGGCGAATTTTTCTTGCGGCAATGAGATTACTATGATGTGATTTTTTAAACGTAAACAGAATAGTAATTTTTAAGTGTTTCAGTAGTCAAACGCCGTTTTTTTATGTAAATAGAATAGTAAAATAAGATGATAAAATACTAGATGAGTAAAACAAAGTCCATCAGCTTTGCAAGTAAAAACATAGTGCTATCTATGTAATTCATGATAAAATAGTATAATGAACAGTAAAATAAATTGTATAACACTTTCCTCAGACTCCAAAATTGTCATCCAAGTAAATATATTCAAATTCACTAACAACGGATGCATCTAGAAACAACTTTCGTTCAAAATTTTAAACATTCCACATCTCTCGATTGCCACATGCAAGAAACAAAACTAAAAAAATAATTAACTGACCCGGAAAATATTAACTAAATAAAATTAAATGAAAACATTCATAAATTATAAACTTCACGTCATCTGAAATCCAACATTCTTCCTCCAACAGCAGCTTAACCTCCTGCAAATATTAAACAGTAAAACTTTTAAAAACAAACCCAGTATTTCAAAATTAAATTAAAAGTTCACTGCTCGACATTGAAAATGCAACACCAAGAAGGAGTGGTCAGAAATTTATGAAAATTTTAGAGTAGACGCACGTCACTGGGTTATGGGAATGATGTGAAATGCGCAGCTCTCCGACGCACGTGAAGTAAGATATAAGGGAAGGAACGTGCAGAATGGGCAATATTCGTGTCCTTATTTCTGCCAGACGAATTATCGATGAAAGTTGGTTTTTGTTCCTGAGGATACGTGTAATAGAAGATAATATCAGGCCGCCGGTCAACGAAGGCACTTTTAGCAGATAGACGATTTTACGAGGGGTATGGTGATCGAACTGAGAAGGGCGGGTTGGTCCTTACTTCAAATCGCAGTTGATACCCACATGGATGCGAGCACGGTGCATCGGCTATGGCGAACATGGTTGGAACAAGGAAATGTGGGAAGAAGGAGGAGTGCAGGTGCAGCCAGAGTGACGTCAGCACGCGTGGATCGACGCATCCGCGAACAAGCTGTGGCGGTCCCGCAAGTCACTTGTACGGCGATTCTGCAGCATGTGCATGATACCCTGGATGTTCCCGTGTCGACCAGAACCATTTCGCGTCGACTGGTTGAACGTGGCCTGCACTCGCGGCATTCGTTAAGAAGACTGCCATTGACCCCACAGCATAGACACCATCGTTTAGAATGATGCCAGACTGGATCGACGTGGATGACAGCATGGCGAAACGTCGTGTTCTCAGATAAGTCACGCTTTTGTTTATCCAGTGACAGTCACCGCATACGTGTTTGTCGTCGACATGGAGACAGGTCTAATCCGGCAGTAACTGTGGAACACCCTACCGCACGACAATGTGGCATAATGGTTTGGGGCGCTATTGCTTGCCTATGATTCCAGGTCACCTTTAGTTCATATTCAGGGCACTATGACGGCCCAACGATACTTGGATAATGTACTGCGGCCTGTGGCAATCCACTACCTTCAGGAACTGCCTAATGCAATTTTTCAGCAGCATAACGCCCGACCACACAGTGTTCGCATCTGCCAACATGCTCTGCAAGGCATGCAGATGCTTCTCTGGCCACCGTACTCTCCTGACCTGTCACCAATCGAACATGTGTGGCATGTGATTGGACGTCGTTTGCAGACTCTGCCCCTGCCTCGTTCAGAAGACGAAGTGTGGCAAATGGTCGAAAGGGAATGGAGAACCATCCCTCAGGACACAATCCGTACTCTTATTGACGCTATGCCTAGACGTGTTTCTTCGTGCATCGCTGTCCGCGGTGGTCCTATATCCTACCGAGCCGACGCCGTTCTCGCTCTGTATTCTGATTATCATTTTGAAATAAAGAAAGATCACTTATTGCTGCTTGCCGTCTCTGTCTTTTTTCCAAATTTCATCACTTTCTGACCACTCCTTCTTGGTGTTGCATTTTCAATGTCGAGCAGTGTATATATATTCTAGCTACACTAAACGCAGTTATTACAATCACCGAAATAAAGCTATAGGTTTGCCACAAGAAAACATACAGCCGGAAACCATAACCAAATCAAAATCGCGCCAAATAAAAAGCTCTCGCCAAGATTCGAACTCACCCCGATTATGGAAGATTAACCACAAATATCTGAAATTTACTCATTGCAATGATCGAAAAAGTAACAATATGCAAAATGTATTGATAACCTCCATGGCTGTTCCAAAATTTCTTTTATGCGCTTCCAGCTGCCTACAGAGACAAATGTCCTTACCGCTCTGGGACAATCAGCAGTGGCAATAAATTTAATCACACAGCTCAAAACCTTTCGTGCAGTGTTTGAATCATTTGATCCAGTGACGCAGCCACAGCTTTTGTCGCCTCTCAGAATATACCTCAAAAAAGGATCGTGAGTTTTCATACCTTAAACTCAATTTTAAAATATGCAGTTGTGGATACTTAAAATATGCATTTGAAGTGGAAGAAACTGGGTAAAATTTCTGCAGGAATACAGTATTTTTTTACAAAGTCGCTAGAGAATTCGCTAATTTTTTCGAATCTCTTTTTTAAACAGTAGCGACTAAATATCCGTCAAAACGAAACAAACAAAAACTCCCATGTTTATCAGATATCAAATATATAAATTAAAATGTAAAATATGTATGTAATAATATTAATGTGTGTAATAAACGCTTTTTAATTATAATTAATTTATCATATTATTTAATTATAATATTTTTAAATTTTAGTTTAATTTATTATTGCAATTTTTTAATTATTATTTTTATTTTATAAAATTTGTCAAATCCTATCAAGATTGTCGTGCTTACACGTTAAGTATTTTTCCTTGTATGCTTAGAGTTCTGAAGCTATGCTACTCTTTCATACAAAACTTTACATTTTTTATTCTACTTGTTATGGGAAAGTAATCATACCTCTATAAAACGGTTGCCGTTTGTTTGAGTATTGTAAATGATTTGATTATTGTAAATTAATCATACCTCTATAAAACGGTTTGTATAATGGTAATTTCTGAATTTCACGTAGGGAAAAAAATCTATAAATCGCGCACTTCATTTAAACTTATTTCCTCAAATTTATTAGAGATGTATTTCTTATTCAATCAATTCAGTTTTCACTTCGCGGCAAGGGAAAAATACATAAAATCTCAGAGCATCATTATTAAGAATTGTAAAATACAGAAAAACCTAACACAAAAAATGCAGTTAAAAAAACAAGTTTTACAATTAAAATTAGAGTTTCCATGCAAAAAGCAACCAGTTTGCAATACGGCAGGAACATAATTTTCGGGGCACGAAACTTTTAACTTTCGGTTAAGTTTTGGTCCATCTGACTTAATTCATTATTCTACTAACAGTTTCAAACGCAAAAACAGGGTTCCTCGCTAGGCCTAGCACCGCATGAACTTTTAAATAGCTGATAATTATATAACTACTGCAAACAGATTAATTAAGAGCATAAAAACCTTAACCGGAGCATAAGAACTACATAATTCAATCAATTTTTAAAGCAAAAAATTTAAAATTTACAATCACACAAGAATTAAAAAACAGAACTCACCGAGCTGGGTAACAGGGTGGGTATATATATATTATGTAAGAAAGGCAAACTAACTAAACTTAAAAGAACCTGTGAGGTCAAGAATTTTGCGCATTGAGCTGCAAAATTTGAAATAAAATTAAAAAGTAAATTCTTCGAGGTATAGCCTATGAGCTAAAGTGATACTTCGGTTCCTTTGCAAAATAGTATAAACACAAAGTAAAGATCCAATTGTAATTCAAAATGTAAAAGCACAATATATATGAAATACTAATTAAGAAAAATAGAAAAGGATGAAAGCTTAACTTATTCAAACTTAAAAGTTAATATGTATGCAGAATAAAGTGTAAGCTACTATCTCAAAACATATTAGAAAAAAACTGCAAAAACATCATATTAAAAAAAACAATAACTACTACAAACAGCGGTAAATGGAATAATTAGCCTAATTTCGAATATCACCATGGACTTTTCAAGGGAAATGCATGGCAAAATTCGAACTCTGCTAAATTCCAGGATGCGTTTCGTCCAACAGGACATTGAGAAAAAGAAATGTTTGGTAGTGGATTTCACTCGGAAAGTGATTTGTAAGGTTGGAGTTTACTCAGAATATCCTGTTATGCCTCGAATAAGAAGAGGAAATGCTTACCAGCAAGTTTCGAAAGCAGATTATCGTTCCGTGATATCGCCCGTCACACTAGTCAACTTCTAACACTGTCATACGAATAGGGAATCAATGGCTTGTTGAGAATCATATTAAACGGCATGTAGGATCTCAACGCCCTCCCATGATTAACGCCCGAGGGGACAGACATAATATGAGGTCAGACCTGCAAAACCGTACAACCACATCACAGACCATTAGTCAGGAAATGGGCATGTTTGCATAAAGTGCGTCGACGTTTGCAGTAGCGTGGACTATCAGCAGGGTGACCATAGCTTCGGCTTCCCTTAACAATGCAGCATAGACAGACGGCGATTTTGGCGAGCCAAACGACAAAGTTGGGTACAGGAGTGGTGGCACACTCCTTTTCAAACGAGTCCTGGTTGCCTTTTCAAACGAGTCCTGGTTCTACGTGCAGTATTCTGACGGCCGTATACGTGTCTAGAATGTCTAAGGAGACCGCAAGTCGCCTGCTTGCATTCAATGTCATAGAGGCCCTGCACCCGGTATGATGGTTAACGAAGCCACTGGGTACAGGACACGCACATCTCTAGCTCGGATGAACTGTAATTTGAACGCAGATGGGTACATTTCTGACATCTTACGTCCAGTGGTTATGCCTTATCTTCAAGGTCCCCAAACGTCATGTTCCAACAATATAATCCAAGACCATCTGTTGCACGTCAGGTTCTGACCTTCCTCGATACAGAGGGTGTTCCATTGCTGCCCTGGCCTGGTCTCCAGATCTGTCACCCATTGAAAACTAAGTAATGAGTTGCTAAGAGACTGGCCCGCCACCCCTCTCGAGCTAATACGGTTGATGAAGTGTGTCATAGACTTGGGTCAGCATGGAATGAGTTGCCCATTTCTGTCGTCCAAGTCCAGTTTGACACCATGGATAGTGTAGTAAGAACCGTTTTAGCTGCCAAAGTTGGTGGCTAAAACGGTTGTATTGGTAGTTGGTAGAGACATTAGGTATTTACAAAAAAAAAAAAAAAAAAAAAAAAAAAAAAAAAAAAAAAAATACCTAATGTCTCTACAACTTTAGATGTAAGACATAAGGCTATCATTTTAAAATAAATATCTACTGCACGGAAATATCTACTTTCAGACTTCATAAGGTTCGCAAATAGATTCTATACTAGGGTTCCTGAAATTTTCTTCACTCGTGAGCTCTTTAGATTGGATGAAACTTTTGGTGATCTCCTTAAAAAAATTACAGTTTATTTATAATAAAATTTATGTAGTTTATTAAAAAGGAAGGAAGCACCTTTTAAAACTAATATATACATAGGTAATAAAAAGGCAAATTTAGAAAAAAAATATTTAGGTATTTTACATGTATGTTTTACAAATTACCAATATATCAAGTAGTTGTATTACATTATTTGCATAGGTAACAGTTTTCTAAAGTTATTTATAATTATTTACAAAAAAATAGAATTTTGAAATATGTATATGTCCCAGATAAGCATTACATTCCTCCAATAGATCGTGAGCCTTTTTTCCATAGAGTATTAACAAAGTGGAAAATGTGACAAATATAATAAATAATTTATTGAATTTGAAAATTTTAGAATATGAGGTACAGAATGTAATTTTTACCAATAATATTTGTTCTTCCAGAAATGCAGTCTCTCCACTTACCACGCCCACTTTCAAAATAAATGACGTAAAATAAAACTGATAATCTGATTAGTTGACAGGTTTCTTTTATCTCTTAGAGAAAACAGCATATTGGGACAAAACGAAACACATTATTGTTTTTCTGCCAAAACCAACTTTTTATTTTGCGAATCTTTTAAACTGTCAGTAAAAGCAGCAGTATGGAGTTCTTGAAAAGCTATTTTATGTTGCCAGTTCTTCTCGGATGTTATGCTTCAGGTAAAACAATTTCGATATCAATAAAAACAACAGAGTTTATTAAAACGAGAAGTACTCGAGATTTATACCTCATATTTGATAAGCCGTTTCACAGTAAAAAATTAAGAGATGCGTCTGAATAACTTAATTAATGTTACTAAAACTGTTTTTTCATTTCATACGGCTACTTGCCACATATATGTTTTATGACTATATAAAGTTATATAATTTGCACATGATTTTTTCCGTTGTATTACACACTTAAATTATAAATCGTGTTATTTTCTTTATTCAGGTTAATATTTCTTGTTTTTTATATTCATTCTCAACAGTTCTCTCGATTGCATTCAATAGTTGTTTCTTTATGAATAGTTACCTAGAATAATTGGTATTAATTGGGGATGTGAATATTTATTCTGAAATACAAAAGTGAAGAAATAATTTGTTTAACAAAGAAATACGGATTTTTGTAATTTTCTTGAATTTGGCTGTATATTTATTAAAAATATATTTATTATATATTTTATTACGTTTGACTTTGCTTATTAAATTTACTTGGTTTTTTTCTTTCACGGTTCGAAATTTGCGTTTAATTCAAATAAAATTCTCAGATAATTTCTGATTTACTTTTAAAATTTGTATTTTTTAGTAATTTTTATAAAGTTTTAGGGCTATAATTTATAAAATTCTTACTATCACCTTAAAGTAGAAGTATTTCTAGGTATACCTCTAAAAAATTAAGAGCTTTTGTTCAAAATTTCCCAAGATGTTCGTGGGTGCGTATTGGTGCGTTTTGAAATTCAAGACGATACGTGATAATGTGATTTAGGCACTTTGTTAAAAATATTTGAACGAATGAACAATGCACCTGTTTTCCTTTCGCGCGCAATGAAAGAGAAAGGAAAATAGGCTACCATAAATTAAGAATTTCCCAGGTCAGGTATTCTTGGCGCAAACTGGAAAAAGTGCGTCCAGATCAATTTTTGAATTTCTCGGTAAGTTTCTCACCAAATTTTACAAACGTTTATATTTAGGCATAATTTGAGTCGCAGATGCGAAATGTGGAAAAACCCGGTATGTCATTTCAGAAAATGTCTAATTTGGTGTTCAAATATCTCTGCTACAGCAACGTTATATATAAGTCTAATATATATCGTAAGTCGCCCTTTCGAGACATGAAAAACGCAAATTAAATTCCATCAGTCGGCCTACTAGAACGGAAAGTATAGAATTACTCTATCTTTTCGAGGTGGGGGAAGCAGATTGTGCCATGATTTCACAGGGCATCGCCACAGAGTACGTTATAAATACATTTTTTTTACGTTTATTTGTAAATGTGTGCATAGAATTACGACTGAAGCTAGAAAAGTGAATATCTTTCCAGAATGTGAACAAGGAATCTTCCACTTATTAACTAGACATCTTAACCATTTACTTCATCATAGCACCCACAAGGGAATATGATAAATCCTTACAACAGTTCTTCTTAATTTTTGGTCCGCTGTCCAGAATTGGCCCTCGAAATCTGATCTTCTGGTTCTCCTGGTTGAAAAAGAAGTAAAATTCAAATTAACTGCGTATATCGTATTATAGCTGAAAATCTCAGAATTTATAAATTACACATGGCAGTCATCTATCATTTTTATTCCAAGACTTACTTTTTTGTGAAATCTGTTACCGCTTCCTTAACGTGTAGAGACATTAGGATTTTTTGGAAGAAAGAGATATGAAAAATTAGCAACCACCTTCGCCGGGAATCGAACCACGGACCTCTAGAATACCGGCCCAGCGTGCAGAACCACTACACCACGAAGGCACGCTAGGAAAGCGGGAGAAATACCTTATATACTCCCCTTTTTAAAGGGCGACTGGGGTTTTTAGGGGACCCAATCGCCAAATTCTGGGTGAGGAGAATCCAACACCCTTTTAGTTCGGGCGCCACTGTAGAGACATTACATTAATTGGAAAACGCGGAGAGATGAAAAATTAGCAACCGCCTTCGCCAGGAACCGAAACACGGACCTCTGGAATACCGGCCCAAGGTGCAGAACCATTATACCACCAAGACAGGCTAGGAAAGCGGGAGAAATACCTTATAAACCTACGACTTCTCATTCTAGTCTCAGTAACAAAAGAGTTATCACTATGTGCTTTTTACCAGCATAAATGCAAACACAGAATAGTTATGGAAGAATTGGCAGAATTATCTATCTCATTAACGTCAGCACCAGCATTTATTTAATTTTTAGTTACTAAGAAAAAATTATAAAACTCATATAGCCTTATTAAAAATAACTACACACTTTCTTTTATTAACTTAATTATTTAATACCAACATAAAATTTAACAAATTTTAGTTTACTTTAAAAATATAAGTATACTGATAAATATCACGTGCTAAAAAAAGTTACTTTCGAAGGAGACAAGACTAAGGTGGCTCGCAGAAAGTTTTAATTTATAAAAGTGTCCTCCGTTTGAAATTTTGAGAAACAGTTCGCGAAATACTGTTTTAAAATGAAGCAAATATTCTTATCTTTTATTTCCTTGTGCAAAGTACAGGAAGTGTTGCATTTGCAAAAGATTTCGTGTTTCATACTTCAAAGAAAATAGCCATTTTGAATGCTCTCGAATTCATTTGAATGATGTTTTTCCTTTACATCTGTATGTAAGAACAAAATAACGAATTATAAAATGGACTTAAAACGGATTCAGAAGAGATGTTTTTAGTGACGTCTGCATATATATGTATTGTTACGAAATGTACAGGCGCTATGAGATAGCAAAGCAGGTTTAAGGTTGCCATAAATGCCAAGGGAAGGCCAAATGTCGCCATATGGGCGATTTCTCGCCAAATGTGGCAATCCGGGCTTCTCTTGTCATTTTATGGCAACCCTAAGCCTGCTTCGCGGGGAAGCTATCTCACCGTGCCTGTACATTTCGTAACAATATAATAACAATACATTTTTTTAAACAAAACATATGTTACGGTGAAACACCGAAATCTGGAGAACGTTGACTTTCACCGGTGAATGTCAACATTCACATAGTCGCTTGGTGTATGTCCGAAATATTTTCCAAATACTCTTATTTCTGACTTACATCGGTGAATGTCGACATTCACCATGTACTAATGGTGAATGTTGAACATATAAGAATATTATATTTCCTTCTCCGTAATTCATTCGCGGAAAAACGCACTTGAAACTCAGAATAAGAACTTAAGAATATAAGAACTTAAAACACACAGTACATTCAAAATGAGAAAGGAAAATAATAGAAGTTATAAACTTACCAAATTATGTGATTCAAATCTTATTTATTGCAACAACTTAAACTATTATGACACTTTGAATTGCACAAGAGGCCCTTGCTTTTACAACTGCATTTATTTGTGGAACACTTCCTTTTGGAATGACAGCGTGTACATATACTCCTCTCTTTTCGACCTACACCAGAGCATATCTGTGAATGTCGACATACACCGGTGAGGGTCCGAATGTACAAGAATGTAAAGAAATATTCGATCTTTCACCGACGTATTTGGTGAATGGTGACATTCTCCGGTGAAAGTCGACATTCTCCAATTTCGATCTTTCACGGTAATATATATATATATATATATATATATACATGTGTGTGATGATAAAATTTAGTTTGGCAGTCTGGAACTTTTGAAAATCACAAAAATCACTTGATATTTCAAATATACCTTTATTACTTGTGGCACTTCACAATGGAGGGCAATTTGCATCCCACAATTTTGATGACGACGCATTACATTTTAAACAAAAGCAGCAAAGCAAGAGACGTCTTTCAGCCAGCAAGCAAAAGCAGAGAAAAAAAGGGTGGGGGTACGATTGCAACAATATTTATAGCAAAATTTTTCTTTAATTTGATTGGCTAAAACTTATAGGCAATGCAGAAGTTTCAAGATGACATAATGCGGAATGCGTTTTCAGATATGACGCAGTTTAGAAAAAGTTATTACTAGAGATAAAGTACCCAAATTAAAAATGAGCAATTAAGAGGCATTTTAAATTATAATTTTGATTTGCATTTTTTTATCTTACATATATATATATTACAGAAATTTGTTTACAACAAAAATATCTCAAAATCATTTTCGTGCGAAATTCTGCTGAAACCTTAATTAATTATAGCCTAAAAGAGTAAAAATTCCAAACAAACTCCACAAAAGTAGGAAGAAATGGAATTTAAAACCAATGCAATCCCAAAATACCCCAATAAAAAGCGTAATAAAACCCCTTCAACTCACTGTTTTTAAACCAAAAGAAATCCCGAAAACAATAGAAATATATAAAAATATATAAAAAATCGAAGGAAACAAATATCAGCAAAATCTGATTCAATGTTATAAAGAAGTAGATAGATCTCAACTCAACTCCATTTCATAGGAAAATTACAGTGTTCCTGTTCATCCAAAATTAACTGATGAACTAATTTAAATTATTTAATTATTATATTGCATCCGAAAATTCTGAACGCCTTCTCTACACAGCCGTTTTCCTTTCAAATGAAATAATAATACAAAAATACAAACTGACATGAAATAAATTTAGCTTGTCTAATAAAGCAATAGTAATACATACAATTTGCTAACATTAAAATTCAGATTAAAACGTAATAATTTTAAAAAAATAGTAGAGAAAAAACTTAAGTCATATTAAAAAAAAAAAAAAAAAAAAAATTCACCGAGAACAAGTATTATATCAAAATAAGAAAAGTAGGGAACTTATCTTTTTTGGAAGAACAAAAGAATGAAATACAAAATGGGTGTAAAGAGAGGCTAGGGTTTGCCTGTTTGGGGCTATTGGCGATACAAAGTTTTAAATCTTCCAAAAGTGGAATTCTTAGTAAGGTTTTTAAAATCAAAATTGGAAAGCAATGAAGTAATGCCAGTAAGAAAAGGAGAAAAAAGAGCAAAAGTTAGAAAAGTGTCAAATATTTACATTATGCGCTTACAGGACAGCTTAGAATATAATAGGTTCTCAGTTAATAAAAGTAAAGTCAAGAAAAATTGTGCAGTAATTGCATAATTACTCTACAAACCCTTTTAATTCATCCTTCTGTTATTTGAGTTTTCGGATAAAAAATGTCATTATTTAAAAAAAAAAAATTATAATACTGTGTAGTCCAGTTCAGCTTTTTGAAGTTAACAGTTAATAAAGTTAATTGGAATTTCGTTTTATTGTAAAATTATATTAATAAAAAATATCTCTTGCTGTTGTTTTTTAATTTCAGTGCACGCATTTTTAATTCTGGCAATAAGTTCTTTTAGAATATAAATGTTTCTAAAAGAAGTAAAACTTTTTCATAAAAGAAAAAAATTCAATTTTTCAACAATTTAACTTTCAAACTGGTATTCTAACATCATTAAAAACGTTAGTGCAAATACAATTAGTTATTAATCAAATTACTTATCACGTCAAATCAGATTTTAGGAGATTTAAAACTTTTCCTCGCCATTTCGGATCGCCAATAGCGCCGAACAATCAAACTTAAGTGTCTCTCTTCCTCCCATTTTACATTTCATTCTTTTGTTCTTCCAACAAAGATAAGTTCCCACCTTTTCTACTTTGATAAAATATTTGTTCTCAATGAATAATTATTTTTGTAGATATGACCTGAGTTCTGTTTCTAGTTTTATAAATTATTATGTTTTAATTTGAATTTTAATATTAGGTACATTGTATATATCACTATTGATTTATTAGGCAACTTATTTCATACAAATTTTGAATTTACATTAGCATTTCTTATAAAAGGAAAGCGGCTGTGTAGAGGAGGTCTTCAGAATGTTCGAATGAACTTATAATAATTAAATAATTTAAAATGGTACATGAGCTAATTTTGGATCAACGGAAACACAGTGGCTAAAGAGTTCAACTGAGATCCGAATCTACTTCCTTTTGAAAACGTTGAATCATATTTTGATCCCATTCCTTTTCCTTTCCTTTTATATATATATTTATGTATTTCTATTGTTTCCGAGATTTTTTTTCTACTTCAAACATACTGAGTTGAAAGGATTTTTCTTATATTTTTATTCGGGGATTTCGGTATTGCAGTGGTCTTAAATTTTCCCGTCTTTATGGAGTTTCTGCGGAATGTTTTACTTTTTTAGTCTCTCTGTCTCTCTCTCTCCCTCTCTCTCTCTATATATATTATTCTTGTATGCTAGTAAATTGTTCATTTTTTGCTTCCTATAGTTAAGGGTTTTACGCCTTTAGTTGATTTACATGCAATAGTTGTAAAATAAACAATTTAAAAGTTTTAGTAGTGCTAAGCCTAACACGGCCGTTATTTCTTACATTTTTAACTCTCAGTTGAACAGTGAATTAAGTCAGGTTGAGCATTAGCTGCAGTGTCTTTTTGCCGAAGGGGAGCAAAAGTAAACTTTCAGTTTCACGCACTTAAAAATCTGCCGTCCAGCCTGCTGGCCGAATTGCTTGGTTTTGCACAGAAAATCTAATTACAATTGTAAAAATTGTGGTTTTAACTGTATATGGTGTTTTATGTTTTTCTATATTTTGCAATTTTCAATAAAGATACTCTGAGCTTTGACGTATGTTTCGCTTGCCGCTAAGTGAGAACTAAATTCATTGAATGAGAAATGCTTCTCTAATGAAATTCGAGGAAATAAGTTTAAATGAAATGCAGCAAAAAACGTATATAATTTAATAGGCTGTACATGGAAAAAATATGGATGAGATATTTAATATTTAAATTTTAAAAAATCAGTATTGTGAAAACTGCTAAATTTAACTTTTATACAGCATTCCGATACTTACAGTTTTATTAGAAAAAAATTACTATTATCATAAAAAATAAACTAATAAGAGTTTGACTCCCGTGCGACGAAGACCGAATTTTTAAATTTCAGCTACATTTGAATGCCACTTCTATTCCCGTTTTGTTTTGAGATAAAATATAAGGAGTTAATTTTTGTAAGTACGTCTGCATTAATATCATTTGATTATGGGCTGATAGATTTTCCTCATGGACGAGGCTTTAATTCGATATAAAGCATGGTTTTAAATTCGAGTGCAGGAAATGGATATGAAAAACTATCAAACAGCACAAAAACATTGCAAAAATTATTCTTTAGTTTACAATAAATTGTAAAGATAAGTTTTCACGTAAATGCTATTTACATTACCGTACTTTTTGTTCAATGCTCAGGGAAAGTTCTACTTTCTATTTCTTTTTTTTTTTTTTTTTATTTATCTATTTATTAGAAGTTTTAATGTTGTTTGGAAAAATCGTAATGTTTTAACAAAAATTTCTGCTTTTCAAGCTTTTTGTTGGACATGTTACATTCATTCTTACTCTAAATCGGACTATTAATAGCCAAAGGGATTGGATTATTCAATTATGGCAAAAGCACACGAGGGCTATCTGCCTAAAAGGAGGGATGCCTTCGTGAAGGACTTTCTAAGGGAAACTGGCTCGTATACACCTTACACATGGGGAAAACCACAAAAACGCCCATGCAGCCAACCCGTTCGCGGGATTCGAACCTCTGACCGAACTACCAGTGCTCAGCGTCTTTACCGCTCGGCCGCTGGTCGGCGCTAATAACCAAAGGGAAACTGAGTCAAACTACTGCTGAAGTCTGGTAGTTTGACTCATGTTTAAATTCCGGTGAATAGGCTGGCTACAGATGTTTGATGTTTTCTCTAAATATAAACATATGTAATTTTCGATGTAGTTTCATTAACCAGTTATTTTATGTTAAATTGCTTTCCCATATTTCTGGTTTCCCATTTTCTGCCAGAATATAGATTTCTATTTCGCGTGTATTCATATGAGGTAGAAAGGAGGTAGTATTTAAAATAAGGTTTTAGAGGGTAGAATCAGAGCGCGTTCTGCCTGCTGTAGGCCACGTTGCTAATTTGATTCTCTAAAGAGTAGCAGTTATTCTTGCCACTAGGCTGATCACGCCGTCTTTAGGTCAAAGCCAACTTTCAACTTTCGTATTACAACTCTGAGTATCCTTTAAACTAACTTACAGTCACTTAATCAAGTCAAATCCATTATCTCTGATTTAAGCCATAAATGCTGGCTTCTGTAAGCTTCAGTGGTGCCTTCTGTTAAACTTTTAATTGAATAAAATAAAAAAGTCCTTTATACTCTTTCCCAGTGTCTGTGGCACTTTACAAGACGTACTGATAATTCACTTAATTTCTTTAGAAGTTTCGTACTTTGATGCTATAAAAGAACACTAAACTTTACAAAAACGAGCCAATTTCCCTCCAAAAGTCTCCATAAAAGCGTTCTTTCCCATGTGTATATAGCTTTTGAGAGTTTTGGTTTATAATGGTCCAACCAACCACCTCCCTCTGGCTTACATGTGCAGTAATGTTAGTGATAAAATGGTTATTTGATTAAATTACGTTCAATAAGTAATAACAGTTACTATGTATTCAAAAATTAAATTAAATAATTCGACTCCTAAATGGATTTATCCAGTCTGTAAATTTACTTAAAAGCATGGAAAGTGTATAAATATTTCTAGTGTGCTGTTATAATTGTAGGATTTTATTACCCCCTCCCCCCTGCATTTCTTCAACATCGATCCTGACGTCACTTCCTGATTTCTCCTTCTAGCGCATGCGGGATAAGAATCTCAACTTTGCGGGCCTGCAAGAAACTGTTTTACAAGCTCATGCACACATTCTGTTCATCGCTCAGATTATTGTCATTCTGATGCTGAGCATATATTTTGATTTGTAAAATGAATATATTCTTTGCAAACTTGTGTTTAATAATCATCTAAAACACCAAGCAGATAAAAAAAATTTGAAAGGTTTCAGATTTTAAATTATATCCAAAGCGTTTTTTATAAGGTTTTGTGTGTTACCTTTATTTATTTATTATCATGCTTTTTGCACTTAAACCATAAAATTCAGTTCAACAGCAATGCCGCAAAATAGTTTAAAATGAGCATATCTTTAGAATTTCCAATACACAGTTCCGCGAGCTGGAGATCAAAAGGTTTTTTTTTTTCCCCAGTGTGTTGCCATTGCTCGCTTTGAAATCGTTGAGTTTGTTAATAAAAAATTCATTAAAGGTTTACAAAATATGAAACCGATAATAAACAATTTCAAATTTCAAAGTTGGTCTTCTAGATGCCCATATTCGTAGGAGGATTACGTCATTCAAAATTGGATGGCTCTAGGTACCGTTGTTTTATCACAATGCAAGAAACATACATACATTTATGTAGATTCTTCATTATTTAATTTCTTCAAATATAATACAGGGCGATAATATTTAGTGGCAACAGTTTGTAAAGCGAAACGGACATTTAGAGTGATTCAACGCAAAATCGCAAAACGAAAACAATAGTCCTTCTGGGACAAAGCCCCTTTGGACTAATGATAAAGAACAGCAATATAAATTAACTGCGAAAAAAAAGGCAATAGACATGAAATGATAGACATGGAGGCTAATGGATATTTCATGTTGGAATGCGGATGGGATGGGAAATGAATGAGACCTTATCTTTGAAATTCAACACATGGAATATTATTATAGTAACATTTGATAAGCACTTGTCTGTTTACGCTGATTAGAAACTTCAGTCTGTTTTATAAATACATACAAAATGGGTACATTGCTATTAGGTTATCAATAAAGAATTATATATATGTTTGCAATAGCAGTGTAGGTATATATTTAGAGCTTTATAACAGAGGTAATTTAAAAGTGCTTTATGATAGTAAATGTGAAATACATACTATCATATCTCTTTCTGAGATACTTGTAAATAGAAAGATATCGAAATTGTTATTCAATTCAGTTACAAAAATAAAAAGAATAAAATTTCTTTTATTTTAAGTGGAGATCGCAATTTTCGGACGTTTAAAAAATCGATTTTTAGCCCGAAGGAGACTAGCCTAGAAGGGTTTATACTCTCAAAACGGGATTTTGCGTTGAATCGCCATAAAAGTCTGAATCACTTTTCAGATTGTTGCCACCAAATATTATGACCCAGTATAATATTTAAAGAAATTAAATAATCAAGAATTTGCCTTAATGTATGAATGTTTTTTGCATCGTTATAAATCAACGGTACCTAAAGCTATCAAATTTTGAATAACGTAAACCTCAGTTCGAATATGGAAGCTTAGAAGACCGAATTTTAAATTTGTTTTATTGTTTATTTCATATTTCCTAAAACTTTAACAAATATTTGATTAAAATATTCAATGATTTCACAGCGGGCAACACTGTACGAGAAAAAAAAACATTCTTATCTCCAGCGCGCGAGACTGTCTCTCGGAAAGTATAAATATATGCTGTTTTTAAATGTTTTATTGGGTATTTCAAACTTTGTGAAACTTAAACGAATTTTCGATTAACAAAATCAACGATTTCGAAGCGAGTAATGGCAACACTATATAGAAAAAACATCTTTATCTCCAGCGCGCCAGACTGTCTATAGGGAATTCTAAAGGTAGGCTGTTTTTAAATATTTATTGACGTTGCTGTTGAATTGAATTTTAAGTGGTTCAAGTGAGAAGAACATGATATTTAATAAATATAAATGTAACACACAAATTGTTTTTAAAAAAACGCACTTTTGGGAATAAGGCAAAATATGAAAGCTTTTAGATTCTTTTTAGTCCAAAGGGGCCTTTTTTCCTGAAGGACTATTGTTTACGTTTGCGATTTTGCTTCGAATCACTATAAACGGCAAATCACTTTTCAAACTGTTGCCGCCAAATATTATATTTGAATATTTGGCGGTCCTGTATTATATTTGAAGAAATTAAATAATGAAAAATCTGCATAAATGTATGTATATTTCTCGCATTGTGATAAAGCAACGGTACATACAGCCATCGAAATTTGAATGACGTCATCCTCCTACGAATATGGGCATGTGGAAGACCAAATTTGTTTTATTATCGATTTCATATTTTGTAAAACTTTAAACGAATTTTTGAATAACAAACTCAACGATTTCAAAGCGAACAATGGCAACACTGTATGGGAAAAAAAATATTTATTTCCAGCCCGCGATACTGTGTATCGGAAATTCTAAAGACATGCTCATTTTAAAATTATTTTGGGATATGGCTGTTGAACTGAATTTTATGGTTTAAATGCTAGGAGCATGATATTTAATAAATAAAGGTAACACACAAAACATTAAATAAACGCCTCTCTGGACGTAATTTAAAATCTGAAAGCTTTCAGTTTTTTTTTTTTTTTTTTTTTTTTTTTTTTCCAAATTTATTTTTTATATTCGTTTAACATTAATTTAAAGCAAACCGTATCAAAATCGGTCGAAATTAAGGTTTATATTGCCTTAAATGCATTCTCGATTTCCTTTCAGTGTCTTTCGCAATAAACAAAGTACAGACAGTGTTTACACATTTTTAGAACGATTTCGGGGCCATTTAATTAATGTTTAAAATGCAAAGAGTACTTTTTTAAATGTCTGATTTCTGAATTAGATGTCTGCATTGTAATTTCCACGATAGGAGGGTTTTTATAAAATTTCAAGGGTTATTAATATCGATTTCTCTCACGCTAATTTCCAGAGTCCCGTCAACCCTTGTGGATTTGCACATTGAAACAGTTCCTTTCATGATATTAGGGACCCAGTAGTCCATGGGTGAAAAGTCAGGGCACTTTGTAGGAAGGCTGACTATATTCCTGCAAAGTCAAACTACTGTATCAGTACTGTATTATCAAAAGTACTGTACAAAAGTACCAAAATCAAAAAAAGTAGTATGAAAAGTACGCGACTTAAAATATGTATTAGATTTATATATAGCATTGTTCTAATATGGGTATTTTGACACCAAATCGGACTTTTTCTGAAATGACATGCCATTTGTTTTTCCATATTTCGATTTTACGACTCAAATTATGCCAAACTGCAAGTTTTGTAAAAATCGTACTAGCAGTTTTTAAAAAATTAGCTCTCAAACTTTTAGATCCTCAATGTTAATTGAATTGGATACATATTTATTAATATCTCTTTTTTAATTAATCTTATTTGATTCTTTATTTCATATTTCGAAATTTAAATTCTGTCCAAATAAAATTCACTCATTTTTTATTATTTTTTTTTTCAAAATTTGTATTTTTAAATAGTTTTTATAAATTTTTCAAAAACATTTTCTAATTATAACCTATAAAAGTTTTACCATCACTTTAAAACTGAGGTATTTCTAAGCATATCTGCAAAAAATGAGAGTTTTTCGTTCAAAATTCCCTAAGATTTACGTGAATTTACATATTGGCGCGTTTTGAAATTTGGTGTATTTTTTACTACCATTAATAGCGCCAAATGTATTTTATGTACTTTGTTAAAATTATTTAAAAGTATGAATGATGACTTTTTTCCGCTCGTGTACAATGAAAAAAAAAAAAAAAAAAAAAGGAAAGGAAAATAAGGTTGCCATAAATTAAGAAGTTCACAAGTGAAATATTCTTGGCTCAAACTGAAAAAAAGGCTCCAAGTTTTTAAATTTCTATATAGATTTCTCCCAAAAATTACAAAATTTAATACCAAGGCATAAATTTGAGTCGTAGAATCGAAATACGGAAAGAAATTGGCATGTCATTTCAGAAAAAGGTCCGATTTTGTGTCGAAATACTTATATTAGAACAATGTCATATGTAAATCTAACATATATCCTAAGTTGAGTTTTCAAGACATGGAAAACGCAATTTGAATTTCGTCAGTAGGCCAAGTGTCTTTTTCTTTTCTCTCTCTCTCTCTCTCTTTTTTTTTTTTTTTTTTTTTTTTTTTTTTTTTTTGTCCCGCAGTGTACTATACAAGATTAAGCGAAGCAAAGTGGAAATCACATCTTCATACCTTTACGTGTTGGGTCATCCGACAAATTTTCTGCGGTTTTTCTGATCGAAGCGTGTTGTCTTCTAATTGCTCTAATGCGTAGTGAACTTGACTGAAGCGAATATTTACATATGGTCTTTTCTGCTCACCTTGCATAATCCTATCATGTATTGTGGTATAAATTTTGTTTCAGTATAGTGCTAAGAATGAAGAACACGAAAGTTAATTTTTCGTCGTTTTTAATAACTTTTATTTTAAATTTCTAATGTGGGCACCATATAACTTCTTTCTACGGCCTATTAAATTATACACATTTTAGCTTCACTGTATTTAAAATTACTTCCTCGAATTTCATTAGAGATATATTTCTTGTTCAATCAATTCAGTTGTCACTTCTCGGCAAGGTAAAAATACGTAAAAAATCAAAACTCCTTCATTAAAATTGTAAAATGCAGAGAAACCTAAAACACCAAATACAATTAAGACAAATTTTACAGTTAAAATTAGAGTTTCTATGCCAAAAGAAACAAATCGTCCAACGGGCAGGAATAACCAAATTTTCAGTGTACAAAATGTCAAATCATCTTTTGACCCCACTGGGCAGCAGAATTTTGAAGTTGATATACCAATAGACTTAATTCACTCCAAATGTAAACAAATGTCAGCCTCGTTAGGCTTAGCGCCACTTTTAAATTTTTGATATTTCTACAACTACTGCATGGAGATTAATTAAAGGCATAAGAACCTTAACCGGAACATAAAAATAACATAATTTAAGCAGAAAATGCACATATAAGAATCTATAATAAAATAATACAAATCCAGCATATAAGAATAAAAAAAATCTGAGCTCACCGAGCTGGGTAACAGAGTGGGCTATTTTGAAACGATTAATTACGAGAGATAAGAAGCGAATACCATTTCAAGAGAAGATCATGGGACAAGCCTAAAGAGTCTCCTTTAGTCACACCAAGACGGGTGCTGCATCCTGAAATGTGATGCTTTATGTATGGTATACTAAGAATTGCATACTGTGAACTGTTGCCAACAAATAAGAGTATAAATTTGGAAAGATACTGCTTTCAGATGATAGATCTAAAAGCAGTGTCTTGCCAGTATAAATCCCAGTATAAATAAGCAATATAAATCGAAGCAAAACCACTTAGCTATCTTTGAGTTGTTATCTCCCATTATGTCAAAGCTGGGCCCAACATTTCAATGATTGCCAGATGAAAAATGTTTTCTGTCTTCCCCCCCCCACACACACACACATTTACCAGACTTTGCCCTCTTGGATTTTTATCTCGTCCGGCCTTTCAAAATTCTCTGAATCATCTGTAATTTATTGTTAAACAACACTTCGATATACGTTTTACAAATAAATTTAATAACTTTTTTTAAAAAATAATTTTTCGGCTGTCTCAAAGATGACGAAAGATGAGACAATAAAATGGTGTTTATGTAATTCAATGAAAGTTTTTATGCTTTTGTACAGCTTAATTTGTATTGATCAAAAATCGCAAAACGTTTTGGATGGCGTAATGTTTCAGAAACCACCCTGAAAAATATCAAAGTCTGTGCGCTCATGTGACATTGACATCAGCTTATTGAAAATCATTATTTCTATATTTTTAGCCCAAAGGGCATTATTCCAGAAGGGCTATTAATTTCGCTTTGGCATTTTGCGTCGAAAACTGTAAAAGGCTGTATCACTTTCCAAATTGTTGCCACTAAATATTAGAACCCTGTATTACACTTCAAGAAATTAAATAATGAGGAATCTGCATAAATGTATGTCTATTTCTCGCATTGTGATAAAACAAAGGGACCTAGAACCATTCAATTTTGAAAAACGTATGCCTCCACCCAAATATGGGCATCTGGAAGCTCAAATCTGGAATTTGCTTTGTTACCTATTTCATATTTTGTAAAACTTTAACGAATTTTCGGTTAACGAACTCAATTATTTTAAAGCCAGCAATGGCAACACTATACCGGGAAAAAAAAAAAAAAACACAGTCTCGCGCGCTGGAGATAAAATCATTTTATCTCGCGCGAGACTGTGTATCGGAAGTTCTAAAGATATGCTCTTTTTTAAATTATTTTGTGATACTGCTGCTGAATTGATTTTTATGGTTTAAGTGGTGTTGTACCTCTCACATACAGCGAGGATAAGTCTGGCAACAGCTGCAGGAAGAAAAACTTGGCAGTGCTGGAATGGCAACAGCGGATGATATTCTATAGATTTTAATATTTTGATTTTGAGTCGATGTTTCCTTTGCGATACTATTGCGTTAAAACATTTGAGTTTTGGGTGAATGAAATGGAATTCGCTGCACCGCTGCGGATATTAGTAAAATATATTTAGAAAATTAGCTGCGTTGGAAAGGATGAAACCTTGTGTTTGAATTTGCGGTATTTTTCCTCCTAAAGTTGCGTCGAGTTCAGAATATTATGCCAGGCTTATTCATGCTGGTGCAGATAAGTTTAAATTTTTGTTATTGTGTTTATAGTATATAACTTGCAAATATATGAATAGAATTCTATAAAATAAACATTTAAAATTCTGGAATGGTATTTTAAAATTTTAGATGTAGAGTATTCACATTGCTATGTCAGAGCCAGTGGCAATCAGGTGTAAAGTAAAATTGTTTTTGCTCCACGACATAACAAGTGGGAAGAACATGATATTTAATAAATACGGGTAGTACACAAAACGTTAAAAAAAAGAGCCCCTTTTATAAAGAGGGCGTAATATAAAATCTGAAATCTTTTTTTTTTTTTTAATGGATTTTCAGAATACTACTGGGGAAGCACAACCTGATTATTGCCCCAAATTTTAATGAGCCCTTAAATCTCCCCACAGAAAAAAGAAACGTCCAGGAAAGTTCGTATTTTGGTGCGTCTGAAAGAAAATTGTGCCTGTCCAACACATGCTTAAAAAACCTTGTGTAAATATGCCTCATTTTTATCCTCTTCATAGAAGGTCAAGGAAATTCTCGGTTTATTTCTCAAAAGAAATTGATTGCATTCCTTAAAACTCCACTTAAAGGCTTATCACATCAAAAACAGTTTCAAATAAAGATGATGTTTATAAAACCTGAAATTCGTAAAGAATTAAAACTCAGGTCTTCACTGTACATATTCTAAGTGCTTTCAAATAGAGTTACTCAACGATGGTATACAGTTCAGATATTTTACTTAAAAGAAGGAATATTGGAATTGTGACCTCCAGTATGTGACTTGAGTATTAGATTACGAAATCACGGCATTAGTGTAGTGTAACATTAATGCTGTAACTTCGTAATCCACCTGTAGGAGCACTTCGTATAGTTATTATCTTTATTCTCGTATATTACCTTTATTCTCGTAGCGACAATTAATACATGATCTTCTATCTCTAGGGGAGGCGATTAGGAGAGTTAGACCTACATCCTTATGTGGAAACGATGAGTTTTTATGCAAGTCTGTTACTCGTTGCATACCTATTGCATGGAGATGTGATTGTTCCAATGATTGTGATGACGGAAGTGACGAAGAAGACTGCGGTACAGAGAAATTATTTGTATCTTCCTTTTCCCTTTTCTTTTCAAATGCGTACTTTTTTTTTTTTTTTTTTTTGTTTGCTCAGCATATTAAATTTTATTTCTCATTTCGTAATTTTATTTATCTCATTTCTTTACTTTTTCAGAGTTGGCGTGTCCTACTACCAGATGTGAGTTAATTTACTTTCATTATTTCTTGACATGGATTTAAGTAATGTATATATAATTAAAGGGGAATACTCCTAATTAAAATTCTTATATTTCAAATTAAATTAAGAAAGCTAATAAAGTAAAAGAATTACAATTCGAAGTTTAAATAAATTCTAATTTACAAATTCGTAATTTTTAAGTAATATTTAAAAAAAAGGTTTTACAAATTTTAAATAGTTTCAGAATTTTTTTAAAGTATTAAATAGTAAAAGGAAAATCAGCATGAAGTGTGTTCTCCATTTATGTTCACTGGGCTGACGAAAATTCTCACGATGTGGCACCAGTGCCTTTACACATAAACAAAATATATGTAAGTCTCTAATAAATCAGACTGGATCGAATGTAAAGTAATAAACAGAGGAGCGTTATTCCACACAACGTTTATTGACGAACACCAAAGACGAACTGATACATATACATAATTATGACATCACAGTTTCTTTTTACATACAAACACTATCGCCATTTATTGGCAATCTAAGGGTACATAATCCTAAACTTAACACTCCCCCCCCCATGCATCCGTAAACAGATGCATCAATTTTACTGAACTTCAAGATTATAAAGTATTTCAATTGGTCTTCTAACAAAACCCTTATACAACTGAATCTCACAAGATCTAACTCTATCATCTCTTCCGTGAAATAATTCATTAATCCTACCTATCTTCCAGTTACAGCGTTTCACATGATCTTCTCGTACAAGTACAACATCATTAACTTTAAACACGGGAGAATTCTTTGGAGGTTTTGAAAACATGACTAATCTTAATTCTAACAAATATTCTTTATAAAACCTTTTCCAAAAATGCTCTAATATTAATTGCCTATGCTTCCATCTTTTAATCAACTGAGATCTTGTAGATTCTAGTTTCATAAACAAAATATGTGCAAGTCTTTAATAAATCAGACTGGATCGAATGTACAGTAATAAACAGAGGAGTGTTATTCCACACAACGTTTATTGACGAACACCAAAGACGAACTCATACATATACATAATTATGACATCACAGTTTCTTTTTACAAACAAACACTACCGCCATCTATTGGCAATCTAAGGATACATAATCCTAAACTTAACAACACGAAACTAAAGTGACTGTGTGGTCTGGCATTGGAAGCACATTCGTTCTCGATGTCTACTTCTTCGAAGAGGTCACTTCCGCAGGTATGAAAACGTGCTCCATCACAAATATTCTATGCAACAATGTTGCAGATTTATAACAGTGAAATGCCATTGTTTGGATGCAAGAGGGTGCTCTTCCACACGTCGCCACACGTGTTGCACAAGTGCTGCAACAACACTTTGAGGAGAGTTATAGATTTCCACTGAGTTTTACTAACCAGTTATTTTAATTTTGGTATCTTTTCTGAATTCTCTTATTTACCCTCATATTTCCTTGCCAAGATGCAAATTAAGTAGGCGAACGAGAATGTTTAAACGGTTGAAACAAAAAGGCTAGACAGAGCGTGATTTCGCTATTGAAGCGCACGTTTTCTATTTTGTCCTCCAGCTGTTAATCTTAGTAGCGACTACACATTCTGGTCGTCTAGCTAATATATCGTTGGTGTAGATTTCTGAATCAGCCTGTTAGATTAAATTAAATTGAGTAGTCTATCACTGCATCTTACCTTTTGAATTCATTGTTAAATTACTTTTAACTTCTCACCGCAACCATTCGTTGCTACTGTTAAGCATGTAAGTCTGTACCTTTCTGTTAAAGTATTGTGATCAATAAAAGGGCTTTTACACCCTTTCCTCGTTGTGTTCATTATTACGCCTGTGAAAGAAGTCGCAAGGTTTTTGACATTGAGATCTAGGCACATTGCATGGTACTGTTACAGATTTGGTATTTAAACAGCTAACGTTTGTAGAATTATAAATTAAATTATTTTATTCCCCGTACAGTGCAGAGCGTAACGAATATTAAGAGAAAACTAAGCCGGAAAATTAAAAATGCAAGAGCATTTAACATTTAATAAATAGACATCTCGTAATTGTGTAGAGACATCAGGATTTTTTGGAAGCAAGAGAGATGAAAAATTAGCAACCGCCTTCACCGGGAATCGAACCACGGACCTCTAGAATACCGGCCCAGCGTGCAGAACCACTACACCATGAAGGTACGCTAGGAAAGCGGGAGAAATACCTCATAATTGTACTGTTTTGCTATGCAGAAAAATCGAGAAAATAGATTTTACCAGAATACTCTCGTGCGTGATTAAAAAGCTTTTAAAAGCTGGAGGAAAACATCTCAATTCAGTTGTTTAGAAAACTTTGTTGTTTACTGTAGTGGATTCGCAGTGAAATGGGGTTAGCTTTCTCTGCTTTGAATGGTATTCTGTAAAATGTTTTAGTAGCTTAAAATATAACTACTGTGAGATATTGCTATATTGTACGAAAATCTCTGAGAAAATTTAAGCATTTTGTATTTATTCTTGGGAAAAGAATATTTTTTTTTCACCGGACTTGTGCATTCAACTTATTACGAACCCGTACGCACGCAATAATAGGTAACTAAAAGAGTTAGATCTCGTAGAGTCATCTTCCGTAAAATTTGTTGATTCGTAGTCACCTTGATCTACAGCCTCACCTTCGATGGATTTCTGGTTCTGAGGTTATCTGAAATCTAAGGTGTGCACATCAAATTCACGATGTATGTGAGGTTTGAAAAATGCCATTAAAACGTTAAATTGTTAAATTATACTGATTCCTCCTGCGTGTTACATCCATCATAGTTATCAACAATCTCCCGCATGCAATATGTTATCGTCTGCAAAAGTGGGAAATTGAAAACTTGAAATTTTAATAAAAGTTTTTTTTTTCCACTGATTCTTGGGTTCCTCTCCTTTGCAAATATTTTGCGCAATTGATTTTCATCATACGTTTATCGTTCTAACGCCACTTATGGTTTTTCAATGGGCTGGCCAATTTGCGCTGGAAAAATGGGGGTTTCGAAATTCGAAGTTTTCACTGCAACCCTAAACGAGAGAGCTCTTTTGTTTTAAATCATATCAATCTCGAGTTCATACCTGCAAATAACAATATTCGAAATTGCATTTCAATTGGTTGAGGGCACCAGGGTTCCTATATCGGGGAAATTTTTATGACCACCCTGTACACTTTTTTACGAGCATTCTTCTCTCATACGAGGATAAATTAACTGAATAGCGAAAGGAAAGGCGATGGGCTCAGTAGAAAACATGGGTGAGAAAAGCGTAGGTTATTATATCGATATTAGATTAAAAATAGAGAAGTGTCTCAAGAAGAGGAAATTTTCTCCTCCTTGTTCAGTCGCTTTTTATGCCCAGTTACAGTTTAAAATAGTTAAAAAGTAATAGTTTAAAATAATATTCAGCAGCTGCTTTCAAAATAGACAAACCAAATCTCCTGTCTAAAAAGAAATCTGAAGTTGTGAATTTTACTAGCCTCAGAGCTTTTTAATTCTGCAAAATAATTTACACTCATGTCCATAAATTAAAGATAATTCGGAGTCACGCGGAAATCGAACTCTAAAATAAATATATCACCTGTAAAATCACTACACACATCTTCAAGAATCATATGCAAATTTCAGGAAGTAACAAGATGACGCCGATGGTACGTCACAATGACGAGAGTGTAAGAGAGTGATATATAACGAATACAGGCAAAGAAGTAAAATTGTTCGCAAGCGCTTTATAAGCATTTCAGTGCAATAACCGAATAGTTATGACACAAAGGACGCATTTGGATGATTTTTTACGTGGTAGAATTATCGGCCGTCTGAAATATGGGCGTATCCAACTGGAAGTATCAGACGAACTTGGAATTGCCCAGAGTGTAATCCCCAGGCTTTGTCAACGATTCCAAGATAAAGGTAATGTGAGTAGACGTTACAGCACAGGTCGCCCCAGAGTTACAACGCCGAATGTGGACCGGTATTTGACAGTTACTGCCAAAAGAAACAGGCGGAGCACAGCCTCAGACCTGTCTCGTCAGCTCTCTTCAGCCACTGGTACGACAATTTCAAAGCAGACCGTGTACAGACGCTTAGGGCAGATTGGTCTATATGCTCGTAGACCTGTCAGATGCGTTCCACTTACTGCAACTCACTGTCGCCTGCGGTTAGCCTGGAGTAGACAGCATGCATTGTGGACACCGCAACAGTGGGCTTGTGTGAAGTTTTCCGACGAGTCCAGGTTTAGCTTGCAGTCTGATTCTCGTCGGACTTTCATATGGAGAGCTCCAGGTACCCGTTACCACCAAGAAAACATCATTGAACGACACCGTTACGGTGGTGCAGGAGTGCTTGTTTGGGGTGGAATTATTCTGGGTTCCAGAACTGACCCGCATGTTTAAATTGGAACCATGACAAGCCAAATCTATCGGGACGTTATTCTGGAACAACATGTACGTTTGTTTCGGGGCGCCATGGGCGCACAATTTGTGTTTATGGATGACAACGTCCGTCCTCACCGTGCAAACATCGTAAGCGAATGCCTTCAATCGAGGATATCACCCGTATGGACTGGCCAGCATTCTCACCGGACTTGAATCCATTAGAGCACGTGTGGGACATGCTTGGCCGACGAGTTGCAGCACGTCAACCTCCTCCTACATGTCTACCGGAACTTCGGAGAGCATTGCTTTTTGAGTGGTGTAATATTCCCCAAGATCAGATCGATAATTTGATACTCAGCATTCCTAGGCGTTGTACGGACTGTACTGCATCAGCTGGGAGACATATAATGTATTAACAATCATACCAACCATGTAATATTGGTTTTTTTGTAAATAGGTTTTTTTTTTTTTTTTTTGTAATTTGCTCCAGGGAGAAAAAATCGCTATTTTTTTAATAATATCAAACATATAGCATCTTTTTTTACTCTTTACCTTTTGTTTAATAAATAAACTTAACTAAACTTAATAAATAAACTTTGTTTAATAAAAAGTCAAATTTGTTTCGCTTCTAACTCTTCTTTTGCCTAATTTTGCATTATCCTTAATTTATGGACATGAGTGTAAATTAACTGTTTCGAAGTAGTAAAACACCTTTATCAATAAAAACAATAGCAATTTTGTTTTGCAAATTGACTCTTTAAAAAATTCTTAATAAATTTATAATCGGATATGACTTAGATTATCCGATGAAGAAAAATATCAAAATGACACAACATTCCCGATATTGATTCTTTGTTAACTTGGTTTCTTTCCTACCGGTTCATTCCACAATTTTTTGGTTCAAAATTTGCTACATACATCATCCAAAACTCAGAAATGAAGAGAGGGAAATCGCTGAACCCCCCCCCCCCAGAAATTTAGAGTGTAGATAGAACTTCACTTGGATGGTTTTTTTCTCTTCTCAGGGCAGTCTTTGTCTAGCCCTGACTATTTAAAGCAAATTTAACGGTGAAAAGCACATCCCATATCTCTAAGTAATTGTTTCATCTTACTACGTTTGAATCCTAGAAGGGAAAGAATATAATGTGCAAAATATTTCCTAAATTTCTTCGTATGTATCTAAAACATGACAGTGTATAAAAAATACAAGTGACGACGGTCATATTAAATTTGAACAAATATTTTCGTTATCATAGGACGTTACGATCTATTTAAATATATGGCAGATTACATTTCCGTGAGAAATGTTCACACTTGTTACGATAAAGAAAAGTCACTTACCATCCACAAATCCTAATCAGGTTTTATTATTAGGTAAAAGTATAATTAAGTGAAGAAATATGCAAAATGTGAAACTTTTTGTGCATAATAATTTTACAATTTTTCGGGAAAATGAATTCTTAATACGTTTAAATTTAGTCGGTTTAGTGCGATTTGTTTTAATTTAAGTAATTTCATCTAAAATCTAACAATACAGGCAATGTGTTTTTTACTTTTTTTTGTACGAAATAAAGGAGGTATTGAAATCGAGAAAAATTTCGGATATCATACTTCAACGAAATCCGTTTCGTTCGATCTCGAACCCGATGGCTCAGATTTTTATTGTTATATGTTGGTAAATAGTGCATGTTTTGCTTTAAAAATGATAGAATTATGTTGTTTTTATATTCCGGTTAAGGTTTTTATGCATTTAGTTAATAACTTGCATGCAATAGTTCTAGAATTACCTACAATTTAAAGGTTTGAATGACGTTAAGCTTAACGAAGCCGCCATTTACTTACAGTTGAGACTTTTAGTGTAGTGAATTAAGTCAGTATGGCACAAACGTCAGTGTCTTTTTGCCGAGTGAGCCCAAATGTTAACTTTCGATTTTGTGCATCAAAAATTTTGCCTTTCTGCCCATTGGTGGAATTATTTTTGACTAGAAACTCTAATTTTAATTACAAAAATTGTTTTTCAACTATTTAAACTGTAATTGGTGTCTTAAGTTTTATTGTTTTTTTTGGGGGGGGAGGGCCTTGCCGCGAAAGGAAAATTGAATTGATTGAATGCAAAATATATCTATAATGAAATTCGAAGAAATATATCTAAGCGAAAGCGGCGTGCAGCAAAAAATACCTATAATTTAATGGGTCGTACAAGGAAGTCATGTGATGTTCTTCTTCAATGGCCAGACTGCCCAGGATGGGCCCTTGCCTTCCTCAGAATCGAATTCCAAGCTCTTCTATCTCTGGTCATGAACATCCAGTTGGTTATTTTTAAAATTCCTAAGTCTGTTTCCAAACAGTCGAGCATTTAAGTTTAAGTCTTCTTCTTCTTCGGGTTCCGAATGCTTTGGCCGAGAAGATCTTTTTAGTTACTCGATTTTCATCTATTCCGCACAGGTGTCGTGTCCATTTAATTTTCTGAAAACATATATATTACTATATCTGTTTCTTTAAAGTATTTATAGAGTTCAGAGTTAGTTCTTCTTCTCGAGATATTGCAACATTTTATGCCAACAAAAATACTTCTCAAAATTTTTCTTTCAAAGACAGAAACAACACTTTTAGAAGTTATGTGATATCCACGTCAAATATATATACATATTTTTAATACAGAATTTTTCTGAGATTTAGAAAAAAAAATTGTATTCTTCTTTTAATGGTTCACCGATGGAATAGTTTTGTAAAGTAATCATTGTACTTTTCCTTCCGCAACTTGTAAATGTTGGTGTATTTAATTATGGCAAAGCACACTAGGGCTATCTGCCTAAGGGAAGGGATGCCTTCGTGGAGGAGTTTCTAAGGGAAACTGGCTCGTATACACCTTACACATGGGGGAACCCACGAAAACGCCCATGCAGTCAGCCCGTTCACGGGATTTGAACATCGGACCGAACTGCCAGTGTTCAGCGACTTTACCGCTCAGTCGCTGGTGGGCCTTTGTAAATGATATCCTTTGCATATAATCGGTGAAATTTTGGTACCATTTTATATATTCTAACAATTGTTGAAAGCTTATTTACTTATTCTATTTATAAATAATCACATTTTTCTCCTTCAGCTTTGACAACTCCTAGCACCATTATACCGTATATAAAACACACTACCGAAACAGAGAAACCCCAGAAACCATGTCCTGAGGAAGGTCATAAACTCTGCGATGATGGCAAGGCATGCATTCCTGCTCTCTTGGTGTGCGATGGAGTTCCAGATTGCCCTGATGGTTCAGATGAAAAATATGGATGTGGTAATAAATCATTATAATTAAAGAAGTGCAACATTATTGTAAAGAAAATTGGAAGTAGGTTCTCTCTTTTAGTTTAAAGAATCCAACGGAAGTGTGAGGATATTATAGCACAAATAAAACAAACAAAAGATTTTTCACGCACATTATTTTATTAGTCCAAAAGGGCATCTTGCCCTGAAGGACTATTAATTTCGTTTTGGCATTTTGCGTCAAAATCTTTAAAAGGCTGTGTCACTTTTCAAGCCTTTGCCACCAAATATTAGAACCCTTTATTATATTTAAAAAAATTAAATAATGTAGAACCTGCATAAATGTATGTATGGTTCTCGCATTGTTATAAAACAACGGTACCTAGAGCCATCAAAATTCGAATAACGTAATCTTCGGGAGAATATGGGCATGTTGAAGCTCTAATTTGAATTTGAAATTTGTTTTATGATCGATTTCAGATTTTGTATCACTTCAACGAATTTTTGATTAAAAAACTAAATGATTTCAAAGCGAGCATAGGTAACACTGTACGAAAAAAAAAAACATTTTTATCTCCAGCTCGCGAGACTCTGTATCGGAAATTCTAAAGATATGTTCATTTTAAAATTAATTTGCGATATTGTTGTTGAACTAAATTTTATAGTTTGAGTACGTTGAGCATGATATTTAATAAATAAAAGTAACACACAAAACGTTGACCTTTTTTAACCCTTTTTTATTTATTACATTTAATTATTCAAAATGACCCTATGAAAAACTGGCCGATGATATGAGAAATCGGATATATAATTTAAAATGTCTGCAGATTTATTCCTAGTAAATGTTAAATCTACAAATGAACTGACAAATGTACTCCGATAGTTACTTGGCACCGCAGTGAGATTAAAATAATATTTCATAAAATAAAATGCCTTTTCATTCGGGATAAAATACAGCAAAAACCACCTGAACACACTGATTGTCTATGCGCAACTGCCTATCAGGCAACTTGGCCACTTACAGGAGGTAGTGCATGCGCCCGGGGAGCTTTGACGTCACCAAAATTGCGCTATTTTTGACGCGTTACTAAGCCTAACTCTTCGTCCAATTTTTATGTTTTTCGTTTGCTAATGTGCTCTTTCATCTATCAAATGATGTGTTTAGGTTGATTACAACATTTGAAGTTTTGATTATACGAGCATTCGAGCATACCTCAAATAGCATCTTAATTTTTACTTTCTCATCAGACCGTTGCTGAGGAACGTAATCCTACATTAGAAAGAGCTGAAATCTGAAATGGTTCTGAAAGCAAATTGTTGCCACCAAATATTATTGCCCAAATTATATTTAAAGAAATTAACAAATGAACAATCTGTATGAATGCATGCTCTAGGTATCATGAAACAACGGTACCTAGATCCATCAAATTTTGAATAACGTAGTTCTCAACCCAAATATGGACATCTAGAAGCCCGAATTTTGAATTTCGAATTTGTTTTATTATCGATTCTAATCTGGCACTCATGGAAAGATTGAATAATGAAGTTGGTATGAATAGAACAGTTATGGAACATTTTGAGGAAAAACATTCAAATTGCTTTTTTCAGGAACACACTAAACGCTGGCAAAAGCATATTGAAGTACAAGAACGTTATATTAAAAAATAAATTATTAAAATTTCTTTTAAATTCTTTTGAAATTACATCTGACCGAACAATTTTATATCTACCTACATAGTTACTATATTATTGGCTGTTGCATTAAAATGGGCACTTCAAGGTCGTAACAACCCTACCCTCACTTACGATCGTAACTCGTATCGTCATCACCTTGCAGAGAGAATTAGAAGATTTTAGCGAATTACAACATTCGGCCTTTTCCCCGCCGCAGTTACTATGCTTATGAGGCACATAATTTTTTGAAGGAGGGCCTTGAAGTGCTTGTCCTAAAGTAACAGATTATAATGTAACAACATCACTTTTTATATTACGTTATCCTTTTTTGCAATCCTTAGAGAATTCAAGTGTATGTGCCGAAAATTTCTTCTTCTGCAAGCACAAAAGCCCAATTCCCTGTGTACCGAGGGATAAGCTGTGTGACGGTGTAAACGATTGTTCTGATGGATCTGACGAAAGCATTTGTGGCAGTAAGTACAATTCTAATTCTTACTGAGTTGGAATCTGTTCGCAGTTTGTTTATTATTATATACTTCATATAAATTAAATCGATTTCGGTTATACTATTTTATGCTGATCATTGGTATTAAAGAAACATTTTTAAGGAAAGACCGCATTTCCTGTGCTTTTGGGATGTAAAAGTATAGCATGTCCAGTTAGCAAGCTAGAAGATCCTTGATTGAAATCCAGAAGAAGGTACTGTTGATTTTTCAAGCTTCTTTCTCCAGTAAACTTAGTAGCGTCTACAATGTCTGTTTACTTGATTTGTAAATAACTATTGTTTCTCCTTCGGTATTTCCCTGGGGTCGACTCAGGTTTACCCTCGAAGTGCTGGCTGGAGTCTGTACTTAGCCTCGGCACCACGGGAATATAAGTTTTCCTCACAAGACCGTTGATCATTCGGTGGTAAAGTCAGGCTCGGACGGACTGTACTGGAACTGTCTTGTCTGCCACTGGTCTGTGGGGTCGCTACATATTAAATATTAAGGCTGTCCTCGGAGTATTGCCCCCGTCGGTCGCAGGACTGGATTTAGATTTGACGAGATGCTGAGCTGTTTGAGATATGGGGCTCTTTATGAGGGGGTATAAGGCAATGTTTTATATGTTATATGGTACAATTTTTGGGGGTGGTCCCCAAGAAAGTGGAGGCCCTAAGCTATAGCTTGCAGCTTATACGTAAATCTGGCACTGGTCGGTCGCATCGGGTAGACTGATGTAGTCATTTGTTTTGACCATTTGGTGCCTGGTTGACTTGATTTGCATTATTCAGAGCTTAGCTTTGCTATCTCTCGCTGTAGGGGTGCTGAAGGGTACTGTTTTAGTCTAGTCGATGTCCTAGCCCCTCACTTTGGCAGCCAGTCCGTGGCCCGGTTGCCCGACGTTGACCCGACGTTAAAATTAGCTTGACTTTGTTGTCTTTCACCTGAAGTATCTGGGGATGACTGATGTAGTCCCTTCCCTTAATTTGCGACTTTTAACGTGGCTTTGCTGTCTGTCGCCCCAGCTCGTTCACTAGGACCGCGATTCCTTGGAAAACCCCAGAGTGGAGTATGAAACTTGTAAGAGCGTTTAGCCTAGTTCTGAGCTTCATCTCTAGCGTACCGTAATGTACTGTTAACTCTTCGTGACACAATTTTTATTTTTGTTTCATGTAATCGTTTAAGTTTTAAATTCCCTCTTACCTTATTTTGTCTTCCTTATGTCAGAAATATTTGCTGAGACCAAGAACGCTATGCAAACTCAAGTCACGCGTAAATACGAATGATTCATATTGTTGTACAACAGAAGAATCTCTCCATTAGTGGCGAGAATCTCGCCAATGGAAGAATCTCGGCATTATGTTCAAGAGACAGTATTCAGTAGATTATGAGCTTCCCATTGAAATGTTGAGAGTCTATCAGGATAGTAAGCCAGACTTATTATAATTGCTTGTAACATTTTAGTGTAGTTTCCATTTATGGAATTCTAGACCTTCTAGATTCTTTATGGAATTTTTGTAAATTGTTGAGGAGATCTAATTTTAAAGTTATTTTCGCCAGACACAAATCTTTATTTTATATTTTAATGCTTTAAGACCTATATCATATGTTAGGAACATATTAATTTAGGGTTGATTTAGTCTTACTTAAAGACCTAACGCTTGGTCAAAGTAATAAATCGCTGACGTAGTCCAGTGGCATACTGCCGGGAAGCTTTAAACAAAATTTCAATGAATGTCGAAATGAGAGCTACATGTTTGCAATGAATAAAATTCCATTCTATGTAAACATCTATTAAACTAAACGGTTCTGCAATAGAGTTTTGTACTCAATGGTTCCCAACGGAATGAATACGGTAGTATCTTTTGTTTGAATTTTGAAACTATTTGCCTAGCCGCATATTTAGAGTGCCTGCATGCCGTACGGACACTATCCATTTACAAACACCCATGCCTTCTCCGGGATTCGAACTCGGACCCTTCGGTACGGCAGTCAGGTATGCTAACCACTATACCGGTTGGGCGGCATGACATACAGGTACATTTCACAAGAAAAGAAGAGGAAGAATAACCTTGTTTGTTTAAATAGGTTATACATAAATCATACGATCTCTGAGGTCATCTATATTATTTGTTTAAATTAGCGATATATAAGTCACGTGATCTCTGAGGTCATCGGAATACATCTCATTAACAAGCTAAGAAATGTGTCGCCACTGTTCGAAACGAAATATTTTTACCTTCCTTGCCAATCGGTAAAGCGTAAGATATTTAATTTTTTAATGTTTTCCCTAAATGTTATAGATTAGCAAACTAAGCAATTTAAAATTAATAAATGGAATTCTTCATCTCTATTATTACTAATATAACAGTCTCAGTTATCGAACTATTATAACGTAATTATCTCCACTTCACATGAATTGTGTCAGCTATATCTCAGGTTACGGGTAGTATGCATGACTGATATTTTCCTTTTTGTAGCAAATGAAATATAATACGGTAAAAATAATTAGAAAAGTGCTCTAGGTGTGCTTTGGTACCAAAACTATTAAAATGCCTTTCCTAATATAATTTTGGAAAAAAGATGTAAAACTTCGTAAGATTTTTAAAAGAACTATTTATAAATCCCTTAAAAATCAGAATATTTTTACTTCCTTGTGCGAAGTAAAAAGGAAGTATTGTAATTGCGAAAAGTTTCAGGCAGCATATTTCAACGAAAATATCCATTTTGACCGCTATCGAATGCAATTTAACGATGTTTTTCCGTGATATCTGTATGTAAGTAAAGAATAAAATACTCTTTTCCTCCCCAAAAATTATAAAACTACTTTAAAAGGAATTCTGAAGAGAATTTTTCGTGCCATCTGTACGAACGTATGTACGTACGTATGTATCTCGCATAACTCAAAAACGAGTAGCCTCAGAACGTTGAAATTTTGTATAAAGGACTGCTATAACATGTAGATGTGCACCTCGTATTTTGGTTGCAATCGGCCGCACCAAACGTATATAAATATATTTATATATATATCCACTCTGTTACCCGGCTCAGTGATCTCAGTTTCTTTACTCTTATATGTTTGTACATTGTACATTTTTTGCTTTAAAAATGATTGAATTATGGTCTTCTTATCTTCCGGTTAAGGTTTTTATGCCTTTAGTAAATCTGTATGCAATATTTTTAGAATTATCAACAATTTTTAAGTTGTCTAAGTGCCGCTAAGCCTAATAATTTTTTTGATGGCGGCCATTGCTTGTTTACATTTGAAACAGCAGGATAGTGGATTTGTTGCCAATCTAGAAAAACGTAGCTTCGCAACAACAAAGATAACGCCTTCATTTATTATTGCGAATTAAATCATGCTTAATCCTTTCTGAAATTTTTTCGAGGAAATACGTGTTTAAGATTTACTTCGTAATTTTTAAAACAGATATTTTGAGTTTTGATGTATTTTTGCCTTGTCGCGAAGTGAAAACTGAATTAATTGAATGAGAAATACTCAATCGTCTGTGAACAACTGTTTCTTTTTTGTTTTGTTTGCTTAATTTCTTTTATACATCGTTCTAGCTTTATTGTAGCATTTGAATAGAACATGTGGCAACGATTAGATAATTCTTTAAATGATATAAATTTTGTGCATTCTGAGTTGTAATATGAACGAAATATAATACTGTTAAGTGAACCTAGCGCCAGAGTGTCGCTATGGTAAACAAATAGAGTGAATTTTAAAGAATGCATTTATTCTATTGTGGTTTATGCGCTGTCGGCGAAGTAGATTTAATTCAATCCAATAAGTTTAAATGAAATGCAAGAAAAAATGCGTATAATTTAGTATTCCGTACAAAAAAGTCATGTGGTGTACACATCAGATTTTTTAACTTGAGAACGTTTCTAACAAATGCTGTATTATCATGATATCCCTTTTTATAGAAACTTTTTTAATATGTTTTAAAATTGATTTATTAAAGAAATGTCTAATTTTGCTCTTTATTTTCTTTGCAGAATGTCCGGGAATGTTTTGCCGTAATGGAGGAGTGTGTCGCTTGATTAAAAGAGCTCCCTCCTGCGTGTAAATAACTTTTATTTCTATAATTGAAAAGTTTTTTCTCTCTTCAGTTAGTTTCGCAATTTTTTTTTAAGTTGTTCATGGGCATAACAGGAGTTGGTGGGAATGAACGAGCTGATTTTCTTGCAAAGATTGCCACCGACCGCGACATGAACAGTCTTGAATATGTCTAAATTCTTTTATAAGAAGATCTTGAATGGTAGTATTCTGGAGTTGTGGGATCAAGAATACATTAGTTCAAATAAAGGGAATTTAACTAAGAAAATTTTTCCTTCCATCAAAATGATATTACCATGATATCATTTTTATGCAAATTATAAAGTGACACAATTTCTTACTGGCCGCGAAGATTTGAAAAGTTATCGGAGTATATTTAAGTTGGGTCCTGGGACATTTTGCGATTGCAGCGTCGGCAACAAGGAAAATATTGAGCACATACTTCTTCTACGTTCTAAATATGCTAGTGAAAGAACGATCTTGATAATGGCACTGAAAAATATTAACTAGCCTTCAGATTTTTATCAGTTTATTTCCGAGAGAAGTGCTATTGATTATTTTTGTTAATTAATTGGAAACTTTTGTACTCCTTCATAAATTTGCTTTAAATTTTTCTTTTATAGTTTATTATTATGTACTGTGTTTCATACTTACTTCCATAAATCCCATGTGATCCTTAATGGTACATGGGGATTTCTTTGTGTTTTTATTTTTTTTAAAGGTACGATAGGTAATACTGTCAACAAGAAAGGGAAAGAACGTCAAAGTTTGGCTTCAAATAGAAATATTGTTCCAAATACATATTCATACTTTTCCTCGGGGGGGGGGAAAGAGAATATTTCAAATGTTGCAAGAAAATTAGTCGAAGGACAGTTGCAAAATTATTAATTTGTTCAGTTTAAACAACAAAGGAGTTAAGCCGATTTGAATTTTAAAAAGTCAAAAAAACTTAATGTGCATTCTCTTTCTTTAAGGCATATCGCCGAACGCAGAATGCGATGCATAATTCTCTATGGGGAGCATTTATTCTGATAAAAATGGAAAACTCTTGTCACAATAAATAAATTTTGGGTGTTTATAAATGTCTGCAATAAAATGAGGTCAATTTATTATCATTCACAGATAAAAAAAAATCTTAAAACATAATTCAAAGAATCTACAGGAAGTTTTTCAGAAGGGTTTATGTTTGTTGGTGATTTATCAGGAATATATGCTATACCCAATTTTCAAATAGAAATACCTTCTCTTTACCCACAATGCCATCAATCAGTAAAACTGTATCAAAACAAAGCATGTAGTTGCACGTCGAAATCCACTGTTAATTTTCTGGAAAAAAATGGAACAAGAAAAGGGGTGCCAAAGCCATACTCTTCACTCAGATACTTACTATGTTATTCATGGATTTTTGCGCTGTTTGACTTTTAAGAGCGGATTGTCCAAAGTCGACCTGCAACCCTTCATGGCCTTTGGAAAGCAGTTCGTGAGGAAATGAGATAAAATACCTCTCCGATAGTATAAACGTCTTTATTGTCTAGAAAGGTACTGAAGAACAAGGGTTTTCAAATCGAACATTTAAAATACAAGACTTTTAGGTGAACTATTTCAGTAAATACAACGAAAATCGTCTGAAAACGTGCGAACAGCCTCTGAAATCTGTTCTGTAAACAGATGTTTTCATTTTACTTATATTCTTGCAAAATCTGAATAGTTGGAATTAATTATAATTAACAAAAAAATCTGAAAGTTTTCAGATTTTAAATTACGTCCAAAGGGGCGTTTATTTAACGTTTTGTGTGTTACCTTTATTTATTAAATATCATGCTCTTTGCACTTAAACCATAAAATTCAGTTCAACACAATATCGCAAAATAATTTGAAAATGAGCCTATCTTTAGAATTTCCGATACACAGTTCCGCGCCCTGGAGATAAAAAGGTTTTTTGTTTTTTTTCCCTGTAGAGTGTTGCCATTGCTCACTTTGAAATCCTTGAGTTGGTTAAGCAAAAATTCGTCAAACTTTTACAAAATATGAAATCGATCATAAAACAAATTCCAAATTTTAAATTTGGTCTTCCACATGCCCATATTCGTAGAAGGATGACGTCATTCAAAATTTGATTGCTCTATGTACAATTGTTTTATCACAATGCGAGAAATAGACATGCATTTATGCAGATTTTTCATTATTTAATTTCTTCAAATATAATGCAGGACTCTAACATTCGATGGCAACAGTTTGAAAAGTGAAACGGACATTTATAGTGATTCGACGCAAAATCGCAAAACGAAAGCAATAGATCTTCAGGGACAAACCCGCTTTGGACTAAAAATGTAGCACTATTATGAAATATTTTATTATTTATTGCGATATTTTTAACATTAAATATTCATATATCTTTCTTTAAATAGATGTAAATCTGGATATGGTCAAAACAGATGCGGGAATATTATAGCACCAAATATGACAAGTTTTTTCAGTATGTATTCATTAATTTAGAGTATAGTAATCTAATTATTATCTTTTCTAAAATTTTCCTTTTTACTTTCATCCTTTAAATATGGTTGCGATTTTGTGCACATTAATGAAAGGAATATACGGCAGAAACAATAATTACCAAACTAAGTCTCTTATCATACACGTATAAGTTGTAGTCGACCGAAAGAAAGAGTTTGAATACGAAGAGACTACGTAAAACTTTATGGAAATTCTACTACTCTAGAAATGGCATAGAAAAAGAAAGGTAAAATCAGATTATTGATTATTTTACACTCTAATTTTTGATTAATTTCTTTACGTTAATTTTCAATAACATCACATTTTCATCTATAAACATTTGTCAATCAGAGTTAAAAATACACTAATAGCGACAAAAAAAATTAATGAAATGTAAACTGCAAATTTTTTATAAATAATAACAAGTTTCAGTTTGGGGTAACATCGGTTCTGTCGAATAGTAGGTTAAACTTGAGCATTTTGCAGCTGATCATGACTGTAATGAAATTGACAACATTGTTTATAATTGTTCTTATTCTCATTGCCATCTTGTAGTTAAGAATTTAGGAAACTTACTTCCTGAATAAGCGTTAAAATTAAAAATTTATCTTGAAAGCATTATTAATTTCCATACCGAAAAAAATATACGATTTTGCCTATTCTTTTCCTAATTTTTATTAAGTTTGTTTACTTTGTCTCCCTGTCATTTTTAAAAGAATAAAGCAGTTCTATAATATAAGCTATTTAAAACATGCCAACCTACATTAAATATTAGAATTAATGGTACTTTTTCGTTTTGCCGGCGCAGGCGATAAAATCGCCAGTATTGGTAAACCTGCTGCCAAACAGAATATACTTGCTGGTAACCTTTACGCTTCGTTTTCAAAACACCTATTTCGTATTGATTGTTTCTTTCAATACTGGCATACAATTACACAGAATTTTTACCAGATAGTGCAATTTTATGCCCTAAGGCCATTTGCGATAATTAAGTCAATTAGGATGCAACCATACAATCTCACCCGAAGGCGAAAATATGGAAAAGGCAAGGTCAAAGATTAAATTCATCAATTCTAATGTCAATGCACTAGCGAAGTAAAGCATTGCGGTTTTACATAATTTCTGAGTAAGCTATTCGTACGAATTGAAATAATTCTTGCATTTAAACTTGTATTCCAAATCAAGATTTAACTTGAAATTAATGTAGAGAATTACTGAGAGAATTAGATTTTTGTAGCCTAGTTTACGTGACATGAGATCGCTTGGGGTCACGTGATATGAACCGACGAATCAGGATGTTGAACCATGAAAGCATAGTAAATTCCTAAATTAATGTCTTTTTACAAATTTATTGTGTTTATTTATTGCCTTTTTACAAAATGTTAAACGATATTAAAATGAAAAAAAAAAATAAATAAATAAAATCCAAACTAAAAAATTCTTAGGATTAACATTTGTTAACATTTTTTATGTGTATACTGTATGTTGTCGCCAATAAAGTCTGCTTGGCGAGATTTGCTCCGGCGAAACGGAAAAGCACCAAATTAATTATTTAGTGCTCCACAAGTATCATAATTAACCGTTCTACGAAAATAACCACAACAATGAAGGTTTTAAAATTCTAAAATTATGCACGCAATTGAGAGAAATTCTGTCTGTACAAAGCTTTAATATTCAACTTAAATCAGAAGCTTTCAGACTTTTCAATACTGAGAGTTTCTTCTGTTAAAGAAAGGCTTTACTGATACTCTAAGTAATTCTGCCTTCATTAAAAAGCATCCATTCATAAATAATATTTTGTTACTGTATTATTTTGAAATGCACAGTGATCATTTCAACATGATAATACAATATTAGTACACTATAATTACAGTAGTCATTATATCGGTTTTCAACTGTTTTGTAGTTATTTGTTTATAATTTTGTTTTTATATATTTTTGTAGTGATCTGCTTCAATTTTACTTACTCACTAGTTTTATTAATGCATTTTTCATGAAACGTTCATGTTGTAATACTGCGTATTTTATTTACTCTTGATTTTTCTGCTATTGCGTTTCTAGGTGTTATTTTACGTATTGTAATGTAGATCTTTTGAATTTGAATAGATATAAATTGCAATTGTAAACGCAACTCAACTCGAGCTGTGGACAGAAGTCTTTAACAGAGACTACGCGACAATTTTCGTCGCCACATTCGCGACACTTGACGATTTGTTATCATTTGACGAGTTGTTACCAATATGGCGACATCATAGAATTTTCCAGAAAATGCGTTTTCCAAGCCCTAAGCGTGATTTTTCTTAATGTTTCCAGAAATACTAACTCTCCTATTCCCAAGTAACCCTATATATGAGTGTGAGCGGTCACAGGATGATTAGTAGAGTTAATTTAATTAACTCTTAGTGTGTGTGTATATACTGCTGAGATTTTTCTCAATGATTAATACTTTACTCTGAGAACAAATTTGATTATATGAGAAGAAAATTTTGCCGTACTTTTGGTTTTTATTCTAGAGTTATTTATAACTGCTTAGCTTGTTAAAAGAGCTCTTTTTTCTTTCCTGTACGTAATAAAGGGAGTATCATAATGACGAAAATTGAGTATCCATAATTTCAACGAAAATATCCATTTTGACTGCTCTCAAATCCATTTGAAGGGAGATTTTGCGTGACATCTGTTTTCTCCAAAACCAATTGTAAAATGGATTTAATGGATTTAAAATGGATTCAGAAGTGGATTCTTCCTTACACACAATTTTGCTGTATTTCATTTAAACTTACTTCCTGGAATTTCATTAAAGATTTTCTCTTGTTCAATTAATTTCTAACTTCGAAGCAAGGCAAAAATACATAAAAACTCAAAATATTTTCATTAAAATGTGTAAAATATAGAAAAACATAAAACACCAAACACAGTTAAAACGAGTTTAACAAAAACAATTTTTAGACCTAAAATTAGAGTTTCTACGCAAAAATAAGAATTCGGCTACCGGGCAGAAAGAGAGACTTTTAAATGCACAAAAGTGAAATTTTACTTTTGGTCCCACTTGACAAAAAAAAAAAAAAAAAAAAAAAAAAAAAAACGCTTAAGTTGGTGCACCAACTGACTTAATTCACTCTTCTACTTAGTTTCAAATGTAAACAAATGGCAGTTTCGTTAGGCTTAGCGAGATTTAAACAACTTTTAAACTGTTGATAATTCTACAGTTATTGCATGCAGATTAACTAAAGGCATAAACACCTTAACTGGAACATAAGAATAATATATTTCAACCCCTCCAAAGTAAAAAAGGCAAAATTTAACAACATATAAGAATAACAAAATCTGAGCTTACCGAGCTGGGTAACAGAGTGGGTATATATATATATATAGTATTTGTCTTTACATATATTTCGTGCTGCCGATTGCTAGCAAAAAAGGTAGGTGAAAAACTACATGTTATAGCAGCCTCGTATACAAAATTTCATTGTTCTGAGGCTACTCTTTTTACTTTCTTAGTTACGCAAGATCCATACATAATACGTACAAACGTCAGGAAAAAGGTCAGAGTCCATTTTAAATCCATTATATAATTCGTTTTCGGGAAAAAGAGTTCTTTTATCTGTCCGTACGTACAGTTTTCACTCAATACCATTGTTAAATTGTACTGAAGAGTGGTCAAAATGGATATTTTCGTTGAAATACGACACATGAAATTTTTCTAAAATAACAATACTTCGCACGAGGTAGTAAAAATATTGTCGACAGTCATAAAAATTAATAATTTTAATTTTCTTCGTTTTAATTACTTCAGATTTTGGTCTTTACTGTTCGTCGTGAAATGAAATTTGTAACTGTAAATTTGATAAAATAAATTCACTGTAATTTACTATATAAATATATATGCAGACAATTCTGGATGGATAACAAGTGGATCTATAGGAACAATCTTGCTGATAGTAATCATGTTCTTTATAAAGTACAGGAGAAAGGCAAATACGTAAGTAATAAATCTAAAAATCATATATTCATCAGGATTTACTTCACTATGGAAACTTAATTTGCTGATTAAATTTTCATGTATTAGTTAATTCGTTTTGAATTGGATTAATTTACAAATTTTAGTGAAACTGTAGTTTTCTTATATATAACATATATAATATATATATAACACGAGTATAACATGAAAATCTAAAGAGGCGATGTTTTATCGAAAATATAAGAATACAGGAGCAAGTCTATTTAACATAAAGTAAATTATTATCTCACTAATTTCGCAAGGTATCGCCAAGTTTGCGATGGTTTGGGTGAATAATTTTTGTCGCCAAATGTGGCGTTAAAAGTCACCAAATTTCATTACATTTTGGTCCGGCCCCTCTATAACTCTAATGGGTACTGTAATTGAATAACTGTAATTAATCTATATATGCAACTGTAACCGTATCCTATCCTTATATGTAACTTTAACCGTATATGCCTTCCAGTAATTTCAAGAAATTGAATTTACTCGAAATTTTTCGGCGGCCTGATGAAAACTGTATAAGACGGAAGAGAACCTCTGTTATCAGTAGTTGCTAGTTCAGAGCTGAATTCAGGTTATCGAAATATCCGTGATAGCTTCGCTCTTTAGATGCGATTTGTATTGCGTTGTGTTTAACGTTTTAAGTAGTTTTTAGTGTAACTGCTGATTGTGCTTTGGGATACTGTGAACAGTTGTACGAGTATTTTTGTGGAAAGTTCCAGAACTGTGAAGTGGTCCTTTTTATTAAACTATCGTCAATTCTACGTGCATTCAAATTTTTACGAACCCGTACGCATCCAGCAGTATTCATTACTTTATTATAATTTAATAAATTACAAGTTTTCCAACTTAGCCCTGTTTTTATTACGTATTGAGATTAGGAGCTGTATCTGAAATTTTACCTGGAATTTCTTATTGATTTTCTTTATTTTGGGCGATAAAGGTAAGAGCAAAGGAAACTATTTTACATCTTTATATAATATTTATAGGGACTAATTTAAATTTTTTCCCCATCATGTTTATAGGATTCCAATATTTGAAATTTTTCAAAAAATTTTCCTCAAAAGTAAGCCCCGTTTAAATGCAAGTCGGAATTATGAAGATTGACATAAAATTAGTTAAATCGAAAATTTTCTTTAAATTCAGGAACCATAAAAATAGTCATACAAGTTGACAGTCATACAAGTGAATAAATACAGTGAAATATTTGAAATTTTGTCCGTAAACGATACCAATGTAGTCCTAGTTTGCAAAATAATAATAACGACAGCAGAACATTATGATGTAGTAACCTGTTAAAAAAACCTTCATCATCTTCATATTGGCAAGCAATTGCATTTCACGAAAGTATGGTTACCAGAGCCTCAAGGAGGTCGGACTTCTAGTTCCACGCTCGTTTTTAGGAAGAGCACCCCGGAGTTGTCCGAGAGTCTTTCACTCCTCCCCATATGTTTAGAATGTCCCCATGCCACAAAGTAACTATACGTTTACAAACAACCTTCTTTTTAATTCGATCTCGGGCCCTTCGATACCGCAGTAGGCTGCCCTAACCACCATACCGTTTGGGCGGTGGCAGTATGGATCAAACGCATGAATGAATCTTCTCAAAAAATGTGTTCTTACGCTTTTTGTTTGAGGTCTTTCCGATGCATTTTCTTTTTGTTACTCAATGCACACTTCCGGTCACAATAGTATTTATTGAACAATGTTTTGCTAGAAACACAGTGTAAGATCATCTTGAATGTAGTTTCACTATAAGAGCCATAATGCTTAGAATATGAGGTTATAATCTTGGACCCATTAGGTCCAAGGTTTTAACACCAAATAATTTTGGTATATTTGGTATGACACCAAATAATTTTGGTCTCAGAAACGTCTGCCATTTGGGCTAAATTTGCTTTCACAGAAACATTCTAAGCTGACAACTGCGTAGAGTTATGTTCTAGAAACAGAAGTGGTTTGCTGTTGATTTAAAGTTTTCTGGCCACATAAGTAAATGTAACAACTAGAACACTATTTACAATTTTAAGTAAAAAAAACATTCGTAATTTTAGGCATTTCTTCTACCATGTTTTCCCATATGTTTGTTCAAACACTGTACGTGGTTCTCGTTTCTAATAATTACGAAAGATTACTAATCATATCATATAAGAAATGCAGACATTTTTAAGCTAATCATGAGAAAACTTGATAGTTTAATTTACAAGAATATTTTTTCTCAAAATGATAAAACATTTGTTTTTCTTTCCTAGTGAAAAAACAAAGACAGCATACTCTGCAAAGAATCAAGAATTTAGTCTGTACTTTATAACTATAGTACACTAGTAAGTACTCAGTAATTTTCGATTTTTTTAGTACTGCAATTAAATAATAACAATTTCAAAATTTACTGATTATTTTAGTTATTTTTATGCATCACCTCCTTTTGAAATGTCGAAAGGATTTCTAAAATGAATTCCCTTTTCAGACGAATTAACTTACAGATCTTACTTTGAACGATCTAGGTGTTAACAATCATACCAGTATAATTGATCATTATGCGAGTATAAGATGGAAATAATTTTTCAAAATTTTCCTCAAAATTTCTTAATTTTCGTTCAGTAATTTCAGTATTATTTTCACATATATTTAAATGTATTTCAAAAGAATAGTTTTACCTCTGAACATTTGGAAAAATGATCTCCACCTTTAAGATTACGAGGTTTGTTATGTTCTGCAATCATCAAATAGAATCCAGACTTTTGGTAGACGATAAGCGAATTATCGCTTAATGTCTATCACTCGCTTACCATCTAACTTCTGTTCTGTTTCTATACTTTGCCGTAAAAATCATGGGCACCAATGCAGTGTTACTACTTCCTCTTAGGCAGATGCAGAAACAGACTATTTGGTATTAAACTAATGCAGAAACAGACAGGTGAAACCGTAACTAGCTAAATATTAACTGCGAAACTAAACTCTTAAGGGTTTGCTAATTACCAAACTTTTAGTGATCGTATAAGTGAATTTTTAATGCATTGCGTTGTGAAAATGCATCCGGGACCGCGCCGTGAGAGGATCGAATAAACAACATGTAAAATCAATATTTATATAAGAAAAACACATAACAGATATAAAGAACACATAAGTAATAGGTTTCCAGATTAAATATCAGTTTATTCAAATACCTCACAAAAAAATTAATCTTATCCTCATCAGAGAGTCTAATTTTTTAATTGTGTTACCTTTTAATTTACTCATTTTAGACACAGGGGAATTCTTCAATTTGTCATTTACTTTGTGTTACATTTAAATTCATGATTTGCAAATCTATTAAATGACTCTTTTAATTTAACTGGTACCCGATCTATAATTCTAAGAGGTTAAGGAAAACATATTATTTGCAATTCACATCTGTTCTAAGGAAGATTACACATACAACTTAAATTATTACATTCTTATTCATATAAAGACCTCAAGGTTTGTCTCAGTAAATTAAGAAGGGGAAAAAGGAAGCAATTCAGTTTCAGTAGACTGAATTTAAGAGCACTTATCTGTGATTATGACGACTTGAAACGCACCCGGAAAGGTATTGGGCTGGCCTTGCATTCTGGGAGAAAATTCAAAGGGTTATAATTCCACCATAATTCCTAAGAAATTCATTCCGTAAGGGGAACACAGGCGTCTAAGGAGTCTCACGCTTTTCGGTGCCACTAGCCGCAATTCCTAATAACCCTGACTCCATTCCTTTTTCGGCAAAACAATCCGCTCGCACAGCCTTGCAGAAAAACAAGCCCTCGAACCAGCACCCGAGCAGAATCTTCAAGATCGCAGTCAGGATATCGAGTATAAAATCTCACGTTGGCCGGGGTGGAACTTGGCCAATAATTTTGGAAATTGGCTGGATCATTTTTTTTTTCTTTTCGACAGCAAAGCGACGACCGGATAGTGTCCGCCACAATCCGCCTTAATCACCACCTATTCAACCACAGAAGCATAACAAATCCTTCAGCCTTGGAAGTCCGGCAAAAAGTCTTAATCCTGTAAGTCTTAAATCCTTCAACAAAACTAGTCCAAAGTCGGGCAAAAAGTAACGTCCAAAAGTAAGTTCAGCAAGCAAGTCCCTCTCGCCAAGTCTCGCACGAAAAAGTCGTTAAAACTCGAATTTTCTTCCTCTCTTTCACAAACGCGGGCTCCCACTATGGCTTCAATTATCGGCCCCTTAATTTTGGCAAAATTTGCGTTTTCAACCCCTGAATGCGGAAAATAAGTGTGATCGCGCATGCGCGCCCTTCTTCACTTAGCCAACAACCGGACCCTCAATCGCCAAAAACCTGAATGACTTATATCGAAAGTCAAGTGGAAACCTCTGACCCTTCTGTCACGTACTTCCTGTCTTAAGGTCAACTACACAATGAAATTCCTTCTAGAACATTCTAAAGGACAAAGCGCGCGAAATCATGACTTAGCAAAATTGCTTCCCTTTCCCTGCTTCTTTTCACAATGAATCAAAGCTTGTACAAAAATTGCAAATAAAAGAAAATAAATAATATCCTTTAAACTAAATAATATTCCCAGAAGCATCTGTTTTTCCCCAAAATTAAAGCATTAAAAATAAATAATTCAGAATCAAATAAAATTAAGATTTCCATTAATCAGAAAATCTTTTAAACCTACTCTTTAAAACGCTATCAGACAAATTCTCTACACAGCTTTCCTTTCCCCTAAGGAATTAAATTTTGGTGTACCAAAATTTAGAAGACAGACACTTCTTGAAATACCATGACTCATACTGTGCAATAAGGCTAAAGGATAACATAATGTAACAATATTTCACACGACTCCTTGGTAAGAGTGAAGTTACTGACACATTGAATCTCAATCCAACATGTGCAAGCAAAACAACAAGATTAATCAAAGCAACTGCTAATTAAAATACTCAAGGAAGATCATCAAAAATAATTAATCAAAAACATCAATTAAATCACTTAATTAATTAAACCTAGAAATATTCAGAACACATACAAAAATAAAAATAAAAAAAATAAGGCGTTAATCACAAACAAAATATGTCTAAGATCAAGCATTCAATAATTTTATGACAAAAAGAACTTCTCCTTTTTTTTTTTTTTTTTTTTTTTTTTTTTATTTCCAGTTCATTACATCACACTAGTGTTGCAGTCTCTGTGTGGCCACATTTCTGAACGTTTATTTATCTATTCATTCTCTTTTTTTTTTAGGTCCACCAATGTAAACAATTTCACTTGAGGTCGAACACATTCTACTATGGTGACTATTTGTGCTGAGCACAATCATGGAGTACATTAAATGAGTACGGAGTTGTCAATGCAAGCGAGGGAAAACCCTGTAGTTAGAAATCATTTTGTTAACAACTCCCCCCTGCAGCCTTTAACCCGAGAAAGTGAAAGCAACAACCCCGTAATGTAAGCACTCAGCATCACACTACCCTTTAGTAGAGGATCACAATGCTCGAAAAACAAACAGCTGACTGACCCTTTAGTAGAATACAAGCCAAGAAACTTGACCTAAAAAGAAACCAGATTTCACCCCCCTACGTCTCACCTTCAACCAAGCAAGAAAACAATCCCTCTTCAAAGTTGAAGAAGACTTTATCTGTCAATTTTTCCCTGACGATAGATAAGCCACTGAATGTGTTCGGATACTCACACCCGAAGAAAGAAATAATCTAATCCAATTGTTCACACCAAAAAAAAAAAAAAAAAAAAAAAAAAAAAAACGAAATGAATAAAAATAAGATAATCAACGCGCCGCAGATACATAAAATACATTCCTGAGAAAATAAACACACTAATAATTCAAACAAATCCAAATACAATATGTTACATGAACGTATTCAAATAAGGAGTAAAGACCCCCTAAGTACTACGAAATTGAATAACTTCCAAGAATGAATCCCAAACAATCACGTCTAAGAACAGAAGCGGCCTGATCAGAAGGGCCAAGCATTAGAAAAGAAAAGAACGGTACAACACAAGGAACCTCGGAACCAGCCGAAAATACCCCACACAAAAATCAGAAAGAAAGAAAACGTGATTGTCCAAAAATTCAATCCAACCAAAATCAATTCCGAAAATAGCATAACGAATACGCTGTATAAATACCAATTAGAATTTTATCCAAGACACACAAAAAATAATAATCATAATATAACCTAATGCATATACAAAATAACGTTTGGCCAAAATTTACAAACAGATACTACCAAGATGCACATATACACATAAAATGAAAATACACTTAAACTGTAAAAATTTCGTACATAATTCAAATAAGCAATGAGATAGTGATACTTAAAAAAAATTTTAAACTGCAATACCTAAACAAATACACATAATCATTATGTTAAACCATATCAAGTCAAAAATATTTCACTGTAATCCAAATCAATCCAAAAAAATAAAATCAACCAGCAAGAGTGAAGTGTCGCTAAAAATTCAAACCTCAAGATAAACACTAGTGAGTAACAACACCATATTTAAGTCCCCTTAGTTAGACAACAAAAATTTCAGTAATTCTAAAAATCCCTTAAGTCCAAGAGAAAAAAAAAAATTCAACCTAGTCAAAGAAATCAATCAAAGCTGGACTGAAGCACATTACTAGAACACTAAATAAAATATCACAAATCAACAAAGTGTTCAAAACAAACCCCCCAATTTAGGCAAAAACTGAGATCTATTCTGCATCAGACTCTTCCAAAACGTTGTATAGTAACCTAGGTAACAGCTTTCAGCAACACTTCTACCCACACAAAAGAAACAAAGTAACTCTTTACCGCGTCCATGTAAGCTGAGAAAAGCGCTGTATTATAAATGACAGGCTCAAACTTTACGTATCAAGCAAACCCCCAGACACGTTGAAAGAGAACATAAGATCTCTTATCTCGGAAAGAAAAGTGCGCTGACTGAAACGTTACAATCCTGAACCAACACAATGAAAATGATACCACAATAGTTTTCTCAGATAACAAGTTCCTGTTTCTCCCGGTGTAAGAGGTCAAGTGCCACCATGAAGTGCAAGTATTTACAAAAAAAAAACGAGCTTTCAGGACATTACAACTTCACGCAAGACCTAACTGCAAGCAACAAATGCAAAGTTCTCAAAAGTGCTAAACTAAAAAAATACTCATAACTCAAAATCCCTAAAAATCTCACAATCAAATCCATAACTCAAATTCTACTATTTTCCTATGACCACAGAAATCTCAATTCTTCCACAGAAACTAAACACCAGAGAACTTACATTTTATGCACCTTGGCAGAAACCACCAAAAACAAAACAAAAGCCTGATACAACCAACTTGACACTAACAAGTCAAATACAAAACTTAAGCCAAAACAAGAATTAACCCCAAATTCAGCAACAAGTCCAACGAAGAAAGAAAATTCAATAACTCAAATCAAATCTATTACGATTCACTAGCAAATTCAAGACAAACTACTTGTAATCAACAGAAAATTCCCATACATGAGTACAGAGCAAAAGTAACTAATCTTCTCAAACTTATTTCAAAAATTTTCACAAAACAAATTCCCGTTGTCACAAAATTCTCATTCACTTTCTACAATTCACAAGACTAAACTCAAATTTCTACTGTTTAAACAATTCTCACCTGACAACTTTTCACAACCTTAAAACTCGGAAGATTACTAATCTCGATTACTCTAACTCATTTAACTAATCAGAACTTCACTCAAGCTGAAGAATTCAATCCAAAAAAATTAAATGACCAAACATCACTATTGCTGATCTCAGGCAAAAAATTCAAATCTCACCCATGTTAACCTTAAAACAGAATTTGGCAATTGAAAAACAATCTACAATTTTTTTAACTCATTCATTTGTATCATTATGCCTTCAGAACTTATAAAATTCATTGCTCAATACTAAATTAAATTTACAAACACAATACTGCAATCATATCAAAACATTGTAAATCAAAAGTAATAAAATACTAAGCTAGATAATCATGAAAACATTACATACATTTCACAAAATATTATTCAATTAAGTCAAAAAATTTAAAATTACTCTAACGTTACCCCTCACAATTACACATTTCACAAGATTCTAGGTTAAATAAGTAGCAAAAACACAAAAAAATTTCTAGCTACGCATAGCTATGGCTTGTCTCATTCAGTAAAATAATTAGAGTCTTTAAGTCTCGCTCTCTTAATAGTGCTCAAAAAATGAGTCCAGTTTTTACCGACAAGCACTCGAAACTTGTTACAAGGATATACAAATAGCATAGGATTATCGTGAAATAATTCATTTTCTATCTTGTATCAGAAATCAAAAATATACATCCAGAAAACACTCAAGGATTTTCAACAGTAAAAAATGTACAGTACCTATTTTGCTACATTAAAATATATATTTTTCCTAATTTTAAAGTTCAATTCTGTTTGCATAACGTTAAAATCCAAAATTCCTGAAATTCACATACATTTCCAAAATTTATCACTCTCGTATTAACAAATAAGCAAACACAAATCAAAAACTCTAATTAATCCTAGCACATAGACTTAACTCCTTCATTAAAACAGTAAATTACACAAAATAGGTAAAATTCAAAATCCAAATTCAATTCTTGATCCGATCCCTCACTAAGCAGAGGTCACGGCACCAATGTTATGTAAGAACGTGCCGTGAGAGGATCGTAAACATAAGAAAACATATGAAAGATATAAAGAAACTTTAGTAATACGTTTCCAGATTAAATATCAGTTTATTCAAATTCCTCACAATAAAAATTAATCTTATCCTCATCAGAGAGTCTAATTTCTTAATTGTGTTACCTTTTAATTTACTTATTTTAGACACAGGAGAATTCTTCAATTTGTCATTTACTTTGTGTTACATTTAAATTCATGATTGCAAATCTATTAAATGACTCTTTTAATTTAACGGGTACCCGATCTATAATTTCTAAGAGGTTAAGGAAAACATATTATTTGCAATTCACATCTGTTCTAAGGAAGATTACACATACAACTTAAATTATTACATTCTTATTCATATAAAGACCTCAAGGTTTGTCTCAGTAAATTAAGAAGGGGAAAAAGGAAGCAATCCAGTTTCAGTAGACTGAATTTAAGATTCAATTTTAGGTAAAGTTCCAATTTCCAAAAATTCTAAGGAAAATTGATAAAGCACTTATCTGTGATAATGACGACTTGAAACGCACCCGGAAAGGTATTGGGCTGGCCTTGCATTCTGGGAGAAAATTCAAAGGGTTATAATTCCACCATAATTCCTAAGAAATTCATTCCGTAAGGGGAACACAGGCGTCTAAGGAGTCTCACGCTTTTCGGTGCCACTAGCCGCAATTCCTAATAACCCTGACTCCATTCCTTTTTCGGCAACAAAATCCGCTCGCACAGCCTTGCAGAAAAACAAGCCCTCGAACCAGCACCCGAGCAGAATCTTCAAGATCGCAGTCAGGATGTCGAGTATAAAATCTCACGTTGGCCGGGGTGGAACTTGGCCAATAATTTTGGAAATTCGCTGGATCATTTTTTTTTCTTTTCGACAGCAAAGCGACGGCCGGATAGTGTCCGCCACGATCCGCCTTAATCACCACCTATTCAACCACAGAAGCATAACAAATCCTTCAGCCTTGGAAGTCCGGCAAAAAGTCTTAATCCTGAAAGTCTTAAATCCTTCAACAAAACTAGTCCAAAGTCGGGCAAAAAGTAACGTCCAAAAGTAAGTTCAGCAAGCAAGTCCCTCTCGCCAAGTCTCGCACGAAAAAGTCGTTAAAACTCGAATTTTCCATTTATAGCGAGCAAATATCCATTTTCACCGCTATCTAATGCAATTCAACGATGTTACTTGACAGATGTACGTAAGGACAGAAGTACGTCCCTCAAAAAATTGTAAAACTAATTTAAAATAAATTCTAAAGGGAATTTTTCGTGGCGTCTTTGCGTACTTACGTATGTATCTCGCATAACTCAAAAACGAGTAGCCTCAGAACGTCGAAATTTTGTATATAGGACTGCTATAACATGCAAATGTGCACCTTGTATTTTGGTTGCAATTGGCCACACCAAAAGTATATAAATACTTGTATACATATATCAACTCTGTCACTCGGCTAGTGATGTCAGTTTCGTTATTCTTATGTTATAGTAAATTGTGCATTTTTTGCTTTAAGAATGATTGAATTATGCTGTCCTTATCTTCCGGTTAAGGTTTTTATGCCTTTAGTAAATCTGTATGCAATGGGTTTAGAATTTTCAACAATTTAAAAGTTATTTAAGTGCCGCTAAGCCTAATAATTTTTGCCATGTCGGCCATTACTTGTTTACATTTGAAACAACAGAATACTACATTTGTTGCCAATCTAGAGAAAGTATTTCATTTAGAAGCACCGTGTATACTGAGTGGAAGAGCATGTTACACCAGGAACATCATCAAATAATTTAGCAAAATAACTTAGCGACTGCGTCAGCTTGAGTTGCTCTTCAAGTGTTTCAACCTGATGGCGTAGGGGTGCGTTTCTGTCTCATTTACGTCATTCATATCCAGCTATACAGTGGCTACATGAAATATAATTTTAGCTCCCGCTTTTTTTAAAAACTCCATTCCCAAAATTACTGGAACTTGCAGATTTTTCACCGCAAAGAACAGCACTTACAAGGTGAAACTTCTTACAAGCTGAGCTACTTTTGCACGTAATTTGTAGACTGTCCTCCCAGTAAGAAAAGAAAGATGTGTTACCAGGAGTAAGTGAAAGAGCAGGTTGGTAACATGTGATGCTTAGCAACAGCATAAAATTTTAACAAATATTGTGGTGATACGTTAAAATCTGAATTCTTTCAGATTATTTTGCTTTATTTCGTGACCAAAAAATGTGTCATAGCAATTTTAAGCGAAATAATAAGTTAAAATTTCATAAAATTCAATGAAATTAAAATTTCCTTGCATGAGCATTTTTTTAGAAATCAAGTAATGAAAAAATTAACTTCATAGTTTTAATAATTCATATAATTTAGCTTTATCTGTTTGGCAATGAGTGCTTCCCAGTTTTAAGTAACTTTATTCTTGGATTGGAAAGGATTTATTGAAAAGAATGTATTTTATTTAATTGAAACAAATATGAATGTGATGTTAAAAATTCATGTATTTCACCCATCTTTAAGGTTTTTTATTTATTTTATTTTATTTTATTTTATTTATTTTTTATTTTATTTATTTATTTTCAGGAAGTGTGAGGGTAGCATCTGAAGACTTTCGCTTGCTTTTTAGAATGGAAACCCAGATGGAAAAATTCATGTCATCCTTCCTTCCTCATTGCCATGCCATGCATCTCGTATACATCTTTATAGAAGCACTGAGCTTTTTATTATTCGAAACTCACGTGCATTATGTAAATACAGCCGAGGAGCTTCAAGAGACGCAGAACATTTTTAAGGTTTATGAAGATTACCATGCAAAATTCATTCAGATTCTTTTCTTTCATTTGATAAATTACTTTTTTCTTGTTTATCACCTGTCCAATTTTTTTTTCTTTTAACTTTATTTAATTTCACTTAAAAATGTGTATAATTGAATAGCTCGTATAAGAATGTCATGTGGTGCCCGTCAGATTTTTCTGATGCCAAGATGATGTGAAATTGATGATTCGTGCAATTCTTTCAAAATACACAATCTTAAACGGGCTGGGAAAACGGTCTTAATTCGTTAATTGCCTTTGTTATTTTTGCATAAAAAAGAGATTATCAATAATCTGATAATTTGAGGCTTAACTGACTGTTTAATAAATGCAGTGTTTGGCACATTTTCTAGTTTTTCACATGTTTGAAAATATCCAGAACTAAGCTCTAGCATCCTCATATAATTTGTTGACTTAATCTTTCTAACTATTTCCTCCATTATGAGCAGTAGATAAAACTTACAATTATTCACAGTCTGGTTCAGAGGCACCACCTGATGAGAGAAACGCTTGCATTTCCACATAAGTAAAAGTAAAATATCGGTTTAGAACAAGGTTTCTGATGTTGATTGGTCATATTACGAACATTTCTATGCAGTTTATTGCGGAAACTATTGATTGAAATAAACTTTTAGTCAAAGTATAGAGATCTTATTCTTAAAATCTTAGAAATGCTATTCCAGAAAACACTTCCAAGCACGTAGCCAGCCCATAATTCTATCCGCATTAAATAAAAGAGGAATTAGTTCTACTTTAATGAATTTTTGTAAGATTACTAAATCATGATTCTAAAGTAATAAAATTCTTAGGATTATTAACAGCGTATTTTTACACTTTTATTTAAAGCACTTGAGTGAAAATTCATTCGTCTAAGCAAACTTAACAAAATTATAAGTTTAAGACATGTATAAATCACAAAAGAATATCACTGAATGCCATTTAAGGGAAGACGGAAAGCACTCTAGAATTATTCTAATTTTTTTATTAACCGACCCCTCAATGGAAATTCAAAATGAAATCAAAAACTGCAAAATTTTGAAATTAAACATTTCGGTCAGTTTTTGACGTAGGTAACGTAAAGCCGATTATGTTTTATTTTTCATAAGTAAAGGATTAATTAAAGAATTTCATAAGTAAATATTCGTATAGGGAACTGAGAAATGTATAAGAAGTTCAATTTCGTAATTTTAAAATAGATTTCAGTAAATTTAAAACTTCGAAATATGAATATTCGCGTCATTTAAAACATTTTCGTAATTAGAAGTTTACGACTAACGGTTGCGAAAATGAAGTTTGAATAAGGATGCTGTATATAAAACACATTTTTCTTATAGTGGACACTAGACATTTTACGCTTTGGCGACTGCTAAGGTCAGAAGCTGTGGTCATTTTATTATGGAGGCACCACTCTTACCTCCTATAAAGGGACAGACAATTTACATTCATGCCTTCTTCGGGATTCGAACCCGGTCTCTTAGGGACGGTAGTTAGAACCATTATCCATTATCGCGTCTGATTAATTGGCGTCGCTTAAAAGATTAATTGGTGTATAGACAATTCACCTATAACTAGCAAATCGCCAGCTAAGCCTTAACTGTAGAAACCAATTAAGTTAAAAAATTTCTCCTGGAAATATAATAAATCTCTCCTTCGAAGCATTTCTTCTTCAAGAATAAACGAATAGCCGTCCAGACAATATAGTAGTTAGGCTAGCTGACTACCATTCATAGGAGGTAAAAGTGACCCACCTGTACGTGCCACATTAGGTATTTTTTTGAAAGCAAGAGAGATTGAAAAATGAGCAACGCATTCGCCGGGAATCGAACCACGGACCTCTGGAATAAGCGCCCAGCATACAGACCACCACACTACGAAGGCATGCTTAGAAGGTGGGAGAAATATCTTATACATTTCCCCTTTTAAAGTGCGACTGGGGTTTTTTAGGGGACACAATCCCCAAATTCTGAGTGTGGAGAGTCATCATCCAGCACCTTTTTAGCTCAGGCGCCACTGTAGAGATATTAGGTAGTTTTAGAAAGGAGTGATGAAAAATGAGCAATGCCTTCGCCGGGAATCGAACCAAGGACGTCAGGAATACGCGCCCAGCATGCGGACCACTATACTACGAAGGCACGCTAAGAAGGGGGGAGTTACCTTATATACTCTCCCTTTTAAAGAGCGACTGGGATTTTATGGGATCCAATCGCCAAATCCTGGGTATGGAGAATCACCATCCACCAGCCTTTCGGGCGCCATTGTAGAGACACTGAATATTTTTTGAAGCAGGAAAGATGAAAAATAAGCAACGCTTTCCCCGGGAATTCAACCACGGACTTTTGGAATACGTGCCCAGCGTGCAGATCCCCACACTACGAAGGCATGCTAAGAAGGTGGGAAAAATGCCTTATACACGTATTAAGTGCCTCCATAATAAAGTGACCACCTCTTCTGGTCTTAGCACTGGCGAAGTCGGCTGAGGATTGGAAAAAATATAATTTAAACGAATAAAAAGGCTGACTTCGAAACCTTTACATAATGACAAATACAGAAAAGAAAAAAAAAGCCCAATGTCATTTCTTACAGTTATTTTTTTCCTTTTCCTGAACCAAACTTGTCATTAATATGAAAATTGTTCGAAAAATATCATCGTTTTTCAGTATTTGAGCTTTCTCAGAGTCACTTCATTTAACAGTTATTGTTAGAAAAGCTGAACAGATCTTGTTCCTTTCTTATATCCACACATATAGACGAAAATTAATGAAAAATGTTATGTTACAGTGTAAGGATCTTAAGTTTTACTAACGTTTATTTTTATTTTAAATCTTTACTATCACTTCTTATTTTCTACTTCCGGCCAGAATTATAAGCGTTAAGGTTTTTATGCAAAGTTGTCTGGCGAACGCCAAGTATTTAAGTTGTGGCTTTCTGCCAAGCGAGGGAGGAAGCAGTGAGTTCGAAGCAGGCCGCTTACCTTAGAAGTTACGCAGTTGCTTGTTGCCTTCCAGGCCAGAGGTTTTAATCCTCTTGATAAATTTTTAAAACGTATTGTAGTGTTCTCAGTTATCTGTACTACATACGCCTTCCTGTTAATATAAGGCCAATCTTCCACGTTTATTATTCTAAAGTTAAATTAGAGTTTAGTTTTATTTTTATACTTTTACGTTAGACCTCGAGTAGCGGGTCGGTGTATTCCGAAGTACGGAAGTTATTGTATATAGAGAAAAATAAAGGGTTTTGTATACCCTTCGTCTGTATCCTGTCTACTTACCACAATTAGTGAACATAGCTTTAGTAAGCTCTCTGTTCCGAGTCAGGTCCTTGTATGTTCCCGAAGAAGGTAAGAAGGAACATTGAACCTGATAACAGAGCTTCGAACGTTAGTAATATTTCTCTTATTTATATGAAATTGTCCGTTTACTTTATGGGCGCACTTGTATAATGAATATTCTTTCTTCTAACTTTTTACTCGAACTTAGTCTAAAATTTTAAATAAAGTGGAAACGATGCTCCTAATGACTTATGCGTCGCTACAATAATTATGTTAAATTATCATTTAGCACAGCTTTTCCTGTCTCGATGATTTATCTAGATTTCTCTTTTAAGTACATACAGTTCATTTACGCTAGCAGAACTTTGAGCCCAAGAAACGTGCCCGAAATTTGCGGTTTCGGTTAAGGGAAAAAAGTCCCTCACTTTTTTTCGAACAAAATTTATATCTATGGATTAATTGCATAAAACAAAAGAAAACAAACAGTCTAGACCAGCGGTCGTCAACCCTTAGAACTTCACGGACCACTACATATAGAATTTTATATTTGGCGGACCACCAATATGAATTACAAAAATAAATAAATAAATACGTTTTTAAAATAATAATCAGCAAACTACACATATTTCATTCACATTGAAAAATTACAAGAAAAGTACAAAAATCTTACTCTCTTGTACAGAAAGCTTTACATTTCCATATTATTACTGAAAAGGAACTTCACGAAAAGCAAGAACAAATTGCCAAACGCAAAACAATATCAATAAACTGACAGTGTTAAGACACCAATTTTCAATTATTGTAAACGTAATAATCATCGCTTACTCAGCAATGGCGCCATAGATCAGTTAGACAAGACAAAAACGGAAATGGTACCAAAAAGAATTCCTTGAAGTGAAAAGGAAACCAATGAAATGTAAAAGATTACATGGCTTTAATGAAGACATTCCTTTTATGGTAATACTTTTATCCAGATTGGAGGACCATGTTGTATTGGACCTATCTACTTCAACCGCACGCAGTGACCTGAAGCGAAACCATGAATGTAACCACGATAATCTGAAGCGAAACCGGGATAGGTTAAAAAAGACTTCATTCTTAAACAAATGGCTAAGTCTCATCGGCTGGAAATATCTCAGAGGAACTCTTACTATGAATTAAAAAAAAAACCTCCCTCCTTGTTCGTTTTTAATGATATCTTTTAAGACATCATTTCTTCTAAGACTCATTAAAAAGGAAATCTTTACCTTTGATAATCTTGAGAAAATCCATTCTTAGATTGATTCTATGGGTGATACAATCCCAGAATTTCCAAAAATATCCAAGCAAAAGAGTTAAATTTTAATGATGTCTTAAAAGACATCATTAAAATTGAACAAAAAGGAAGGACTTCTTTTTAGCACTCGATGAGACTTTATCATTTGTTTAAGAATGAGTTCATTTTCATCTATTCTAACATTCATCGTTTCGCTTCCAATCACTGTGTGCCGTTGAAGAAGATGGATCCAATACAACATGGTACTCCAATCTGGATAAAAGTTCCCCCATAACAGAAATGTCTGCCTGTCTTCATCAATGGTGCCGAAAAGGAATTCTTAGAATCAAGGATTTGAAAAGGGAACATTTGAAAGGTAAAAAGACTACATTAAGACTGAAAGATTATACCCACATAGCACAAAAACATCCTTGGGATATCCCGAGGATGTTGCTCGCGGGATATGCGCACATCCTCAGGACATCCCGGAATATCCCGTGAACCTCCTAAACACCTCCTCCCGAGTGCTTAATGTCACATCCCGGGATATCCTCAGGACATCCTAACTAAGTCCCATTGACAGCGTGCGGGATGTTATTAGGATATGAACTCCTACTTACTACATCCTCAGGACATCCCGGGATATCCCACTAACCTCCTAAACACAGCCCATTATATCCTAAAAACATCCTATCTATATCCCATCGACAGCGTATGGGATGTTATTAGGATTTAAAGTCCTACTTACTACATCCTCAGGACATCCCGTAATAACCCAGTTTCCTCCTAAACTCATCCTCCCGAGTGCTAAATGTCACATCCCATTATATCCTTAGGACATCCTATCTAGGTCCCACCGACAGTGTATGGGATGTTATCAGGATTTGAAATACTAGTTACAATATCCCTTTTACCTCTTAAATACATACTCTCAACTGCTTAATGTTACATCCCAGTATATCCCCAGAAATCTTCTTTATATTCCAGTGAAAGTGTGTGAAGGTGCTGTGATAACCTGAAACTTGCTTATTTTCCACAGACAGTCTCAGGTCCTCCATCTGTGGTTACTATGGAAAAATAAGAAATTTTAAGAATATTTATACAATTTATTTTCTAATTTGAATTTCAATTTATTTAATAATTTGTTAATATATCTAAAATTGAGCAATAGACTTGAAATGAATTATTAATACAAAATATTATAAGAGAAAATTTTGCTTTAAAATATTAAAAATCTTTCGATCATTTTTAACCATTCAATAGCCCAAAACTGAATTCTTCGATATATTCATAATTAAATTATTCTACAAATTCAGTTAATTTGTATTCAAAATTCAATAATAAAATTAAGCATTTAATAACCTTTAAGTAGGGGACCAGATGTGTGTAAATTTTGAAATTCTGAACTTAAGTCGGTTACGTTGATTGAATCATTATTCATGGCTACAGTATGATTAAACAGTTCATGAGTTCGTCTTGCTATTTGCTGTAATGGAGCGGAAGATTTTCTAATCAATTTTTTTATATAAGATATATAGCTTTCAAATTTAAATGCACTGTAATTATCTAACGGCCCAAACATTTTTACATCTTCGCAAATATGCAGTAGGCCGTGAACATTATGATCAATATACTGTTTTTCATAATAAAGCCCAAAATTTACTACGAAGAGTTTTAAAAGAGACTGTGCGTATTCATCAATTGCCGTCTGATTCTGTATTTTGCATAAGAGTCTAATCGAAATATGAAGTAGTAAAAAATGATCATGTAGCTTTTTGTTAAATTAAAAAAAAAATAATAATAAATAAGTGGGCTAGTGTACAGTAAAAATTGACGGTATTCTGTAGCTTTCCAGTGTTTCAATTCTTTTAGAGTTGGTTCCTTGGTTTTCTTGCAAATTCAATTGGTACATAAGGCTTTAAAAACTGGTCATTTAAAAAAAAAATTAGTTCAACATTTTTATGTGGTAATCGTGCTTGTAAGGTGCCTCCGCCTATCCTAATAGTAATCATTTTTTGTACTACTCCTAAACACACAAGGGACATAAAGTCTAACGGAATATTTATTAGTCCTATATTTGGAATATTCCTTAAAATGGGATAATCGTTTTGGTAATCGTCATCAGTCGGTTCTTCTTGAGACATAAAAGTTCATATTTCGAATCACAGTTTGAAATGGAACGTAAAGAATATATGCTAGTGAGAAAATTCGACACAGTCCTTTTTCATAATTAAATACTACTTCATCTTCTGACGAATCCGATAATATACGTTGATTTATTCTGCTGTAAATCCGTCTTTTAGATATCTGAGATAATTTTTTTAGTTCTGATCATTTTTGTAGAATAAAGGAAACATTTAGAAACTTACTTTTCACACTCTGTCAATGTAACGCTTGCAAGCGTCAGCAAGTCAGTTCGTAACTGAAAGAGAATTTGGAACGACGGCTATTAACGTTTAGCAGAATAGCTGAATTCTGGAAATCTGAAAGTAATTACGTGTACTTTCCATTTTGTGGGGTTCTTCAAGGATATCACCATTAAGGAGCAATTAAAACCGTTGGGGGTGTTCTGCGTACTTTGTTGTGAAGGGATGTGAAGGGATGTTTCCCTTGTAGGGGGATACAAAAGAAGGGAAGGTTTGACACATAAATCTGCCACGTTAACAAAAGAGAAATCTTCTTAGGGCATCGGCTACAGAAAAAGTGCTCAGAGGTGTTACATTCTGAGCGGAGCTCGGTTTCTCAAAAGCAAAGAAAATTTGAGAAGCAGTTTTACGGACAATGATAATGATGGAAACGAAACTTTAAGATTTTCAACTTCAATTGTTATTTATAGTATAAAATAATAATAGTAAAAGTAATAAAAGTGCTGAGTTTAAAGAACGCGTTTAATTTAAAAGTTAAATCATTTTAATTTAAAGTTTGAGCATCTATTTAATCCGTTATCTAATTTTGAGTTTTCATAACAACATTTAACTTTGTGTTATATACCTTGAAGAAACGTGTTTACTGCATTTTCTGGATGTTACAAATAAATTAATAAAGCAGCAATTATTGTTAAATTATGAGGAGTCATGTAGCATTGTCGGCATAACGTATAAGACTGCAGAGCGCTGGATATATTTTTTTCGCGCTTTGTTTAGCAAAGACCGAATATTTGTATGGTTAAAGAGGTAGCAAAGTGAGGTTTGAGGAGAGTAAGAACTTAATGTTAGTTCTTCCCATTCTCAAACCTTATTTTCCTATTACAGAGAGGTAAAAAATAAGTTACTTCTTACCTCAGTCGCTTTGAAAGACTAATTCTCATTATTAAAGAACTTACCAGAAAATGAACGAAGAAACTGCAATGAATTTTTTAGCCCAATAAAATTATTCTTCTGTTTATAAATTCAAATTAAAGGAGGTTAAACCTCGTACAGACTAGTTTTTAACTGCGTCTGTAAACTAAAATTTCGTTTGTTCAAAAAAAAATATTGTTACTTATTACTGCACAGCACTAAACATCATTCATTACTAATATAATAGTGTAATAGATCAAAAAGTATTTTTTTCTTTTGCAGTTTCAAAGTATGGTTTCTTCTATGCTAAGAACTATCGATGAATTTAATAGAATACTTTTCTAACTTGATATTTCTGATTAGTGCCTCAGAGACGGGTAAGTGATTATAGTGACTGATTGCCGTACAGAAGGGCTCAAGTTCGAATGCCATATAAGGCATGGATGCACATCATGCCCATCTGTTCATAGGATAAATGTCTTCGTAAAAGATTTTCTGAGTTAACCTGTAACGTATATAATATGTGTGTTCAAAGATATTAGAAAAGTATCTAAAATAATGTTTACAAAATATATTATGTAGCAATTAGAATTTAATCGTAAACACACTTTCAATATGAAACTCAAAACGGATGAAAACACGTGCCTATAATTTGTAAGAAAGTACTCTGATCAATAGGCACTGTGAAACAACAACAAAAATTTGAAAATATTATTACTTAATACTTACAGCCAAAATATACGAAAACCAGTGTAAGCATAACAATTAAATTTTCATATGCAGAATAGGTAATCCATAGAGTAAGATTTCAATTCTTATAACATAACTTGTGTGTGGTACAAGGTTACTTTAATATTTTCAGATATGAGCTTCCATAAAAAGTAAGTACCGAAGATATCTGAGAAACAACATCCTCAGGAGATCTTCACATATCCCGGGACATTACGACTTGAACAGGACATCCTTAAGATGTTGATTTACGAACTCCTCAGGATATCTGAAAATCAACATCCTGAGGAGATCTTCATATATCCCGGGACATTGAGACTTGAATAGGATATCCTCAGGATGTTGACTTAAGAAGTCCTCAGGATATCTGAAAATCAACATCCTGAGGAGATCTTCATATATCCCGGGACATTGAGACTTGAATAGGATATCCTCAGGATGTTGACTTAAGAAGTCCTCAGGATATCTGAGAATCAACATCCTTAGGATATCCTAACTGCTTCCCGGGACATTGCGACTTAAATAGGATATCCTGAGGATGTCTTGTGTTATGGGGGTAGTTAATCCTATTAACGATTTTCTAGTATTGGAAGCCTAATTGTAATTTTGTAGGTCAGCCAAAGATATTTTCTACTCTGAACATCAAAGGTGCCGATGGAATTTTATAGGTCAGTCAGCTAAATGTATTAAAATCAACATCAATGGTGTCGAAAAGTATTCTTTGAAGCAAAGATTTGAAAATAAACACTTGAAATGTAAAAGATTACATTACTACTGATACATTCATAGTCAAACCTATTAATAATTCTGGTATTGGAATCGTAATTGGAATTTTGTAGGTCATTAGAGCGTCTGGGCAGTCAAAGTCCATTAAAGCCTCTGACTGTCGAAAGGAATTCTTTGAAGTGAAAAGAAAACAAATGAAATGTAAAAGATTACATTGATACTGATACATTACAGTCAAAACTTGTTAACACATTGTAACTGGAATTTTATAGGTCAGCCAAAGTCCATTTAAGCCTCTGAATATTAACGGTGTCGAAAAGAATTCTTTGAAGTGAAAAGGAAGCAATTGAACTGCAAAAGCTTACAATGCTTTTGATAAATTGCAGTCAAACCTCTTAACACATCGCAATGGGAATTTTATAGTTCAGCGAAAAAGATGTTACTCTGGCCACCGACGGTGTCGAAAAGAATTATTTGAAGTAATGATTTGAAAAGGAATCAATTCAAATGTAAAAGATTCCATACCTTTACTGAAAAAAGAGAGATTTTTCTGTTATGGGGAAGCTTTTATCCAGATTGGGTCACCATCTTGTATTGTATCCATCTTCTTAAGCAGCACGTAGTAATTTGAAGCGAAACACGGAATGTTTATATAGGTTAAGAAAGAGCTCATTCTTAAACAAATGGTAAAGTTTCATCGGCTGGAAAATCTGTCAGAAAAAATGCGTTACTAAGAACTAAAGAAGAAAAAAAAAACCTTTCTTTTTGTTTATTTTTAATGATGTATTTTGTCTTTTAAGATATCATTAAATATGAACTCTTTGCCTTGGACATTTTTGCAAATTCCAAGATTGTATTACTCTTAGAACCCTTATAAGAGTGGATTTCCCTGCATTATCAAAGGAAAAGAGTTCCTTCTTTATGATGTCTTAAAGGACATCATTAAAAAGAACAAAAAGGAAGGTTTTTTTTTTTTAATTTTTAGTAAGGTTTTCTCTGAGAGATTTTCTTCCAGCTCTAAAAATATTTTCTCAACCAACTCCATAAATACTCCCTCCTTTACAACTTTGTGAAAGAAGACAGATCTGTTTCCGTCTTACCCCATGTTATGATGATATATAAATTTTTATGATTTGGGGGCAAGTTGAAAGAATCATCGAAAAGATTTGATAACGTTCTCGCTGAATCTATTTCGCCCCAACAGGTGACATAAGAGATCAATACAGAAAGCGGACAACCTAAACCTTCTAGTATTAAAATAACACTAGGATCATTGTAAGTGGTCGACGGTAGTTCTTCTAAATAGCCATAGATACAATACATCCAAAGGTATATAAGTTCCTGGCGTCAATGGAATCACTAGAAATTTCCACGTCTAAGGTGGTATTGGATTATATTCATACTATTTTCTGGTTTTGGATTATGATTGAAATTTTATAGGTCACATCTTATACATTGCTTCTGGTCAAACATATTAACAATTTTTGGCATTGGAATCGTAATTGGAAGTCCATTACAGCCAAGGATGTTACTCTGAACATCAACTGCGTCAAAAAGATTTCTTTAAAGGGAAAAGGAAATAACTGAAATGTAGAAAGATTGCATTGTTGCTGATATAGTCAAACCTATTAACAATTTGTAGCATTGGAATTACACATCGTAATTGGAAATTTATGGGTTACAGTTTAAATACTGTTAAGATATTCAGTTCACAGCGATCTATAAATTTGAATGATTTCAATGATTTTTTTTATATAATTAATTACACTCCTTCACAATATATTTGAAATAATGAAATCATCTATTTTTGCTTTCAAATTCGAAAAACTAATCTTCGTTACTACTTCTGCGCAAAGCGATTCAAATTTATGTTTGAATAAATCCTTTTCTTTCTATAGGCCCCTTTTTTTAAAATTATTAATATGTTTTTTTTTTCCTCCATTACTTTTGGGCCATTTATTTTTTATTTTATTTTGTCCCATCTTTTCTTCCTGGCCTTTCGAACTCGTATAAGATATACGAAGTTCCTTTTTACTCTCCTCTGCAATACGAAATTGCCTCCCTTTCTATATACCTTTCCTTCGCACCTATGCTTGATTTTTCGCCCATCGGTGCAGAAAGACTTAGCGGGTGCAACAAAAGACATCTGTGTCTGTCTGTCAAAATTTAATAAAAATGTAAAGACAAATAAAAATTAAAATAATTCTTAAATTTATGATGAATAGTTAAATAATAAAGTAAAATACCAGACCTTGTCTTATTGGCTTAGTACCGCTTCGTCCTTTCTCATTTCATCTTCAGCTCGAAAAAGGGTCATTTCGTTCACTGCCTTCTCCCACCAATTCCCTCTTTCCGGTTTCATCCGCTGTTTGAAAAATAGGTGTTTACTTTACGATAACGCGAACGTCTGTTCACTTCAATTAAGATTGTTTAGAAGAGATGACTGTTTCTACTTCGACTTAGCTTTTGATTTCTATTACTATTTAATATTTTATGCAGACAATTTATGCTGAGCAGAATAACGAATTTCAGACGTGTTCAAAAGGAGTGTATCAGAATACAATAACACTTTTGTTATATAATATCCATTTTTTTTAAAATTTCACATTTCTAAAGCAACAGAACCACGGTATCATTATTTTGGCACACACACCAAAAACATGTAATATTAAGAATAATGTTACATTCTTTATTAAAAGTAATGGGTCCGCTTTAAATGCAACCATCCATGCTTTTAGAGGATTTTACACGTGATGGTCTTAAAAAGGTGATGTTCACCCCCAATGTTTGTTTATGTTCTCAAAAAATACAGATCTCTTAGAAAGTGACCTCTTAGAGATGTCGTAAATAGATGATTTGCTATAATTATTTTCTAATATATAATGGAATTAATGTAATTTAATGTCAATAACTCGAGGAAGCAAGTTTAAATACGGTGCAACAAAAATACGAAAGTATTTTAAATGACGAAAATATTCATATTATGTCAATGTCAAATTTTAAAAAGAATTAATTTTGGACAAAATATGAAATCTAAATTTTAATGTTGTCTTCTGGTTCCTATATTTATATTATATAAATAAATATATATATATATATTTATTTATATCTGTTATTAAATTTTACTTATAAGTATTTTATATTTCAGTTGCTAATTATTATGTTACTTTAATTATTCATTATTTTAATCACTAGTTTTATGCTCGTTATGAGAAAATAAAAATACAATAAGTTTGAGTCCCGTGGGACAAAGATTGACCGGGAAATTTAATTTCAAAATTTCCAATTTGTAACTTGCCTTCGGGTATCGCTTAATTAAGTTAGAATAATTCGAGGAAATAAGTTTAAATGAAGTGCAGCAAAAATAAGCATAATTAAAATAGTCGTAGGAAGTCATGTGGTATCCATATCAAATTTTCACTTTTCATAATGACCATAAAACTTTCCCAAATACAAATACAGAAACTGGGAGACGGTATTAAAGATTAGATTTCGTTATTTGTTATTTCGTTCGCTGCTTCCCCCATTCCCTTCATCAGAACCGCTAATGACCGAAAGGGTGAATTTTTTCCGATTCATCCCCTTTCCAAAAACTTCTTGTTGAGACTGTTATTTGTTGAGACAAGGAATGCTATATGATAAATACCAACTTGCTTTTTACACTTAACAATATGATCGGTAAACACATTTGCATATGTATAGGTTAAATACGAATTAAGAAAGAACTTAAAAGAAATTTAGAAATCTATAAAAGGTAAGAAAATTGTTATGTTACTTTATTAGAGATGATAGTGAAGCTCTAAATATTTGAATCAGTGTTATTTCATAATATTATGAGTATAGCTTTATTCATTTAAGGAATGGCCCACCAGCGGTCGAGCGGTAAAATCGCTGAACACTGGTAGCTCCGACCTGAGTTCGATCTCAGGCGAACGGGCTGGCTTCATGGGCGTTTTCGTGGATTTTTTACTTACCAGCTTACAAGCCAGCTTACCACGAACCATACGAGCCAGCTTCCTTAAGAAAGTCCTCTACGAAGGCATTCTTCCTCTTAGGCACATAGCCCCAGTGTGTTTTGTCATAATCAACTAAACCAAATCATTTAAGAAATATATCAGTTGATCACTGCTCAGTGTACATCTGCTGTTTGCTTACAAAACACTTTGTAAACACATTTCCATTATTTTGCTAATAATTCTAGAAGGCTCATAAAATCCGAAATTATGTTACACTAGCTAACAGAGAACTTAAGACTTACGTCTGCTTAATGCAACGAAAATCTGCCTAACTTGCTTTCGTGTCTTTGGGAAACTTAAGTATATGCAGAAATAAATATTAAAATCTATCACGTATATTTATAAGGATGTAAACCGTACTGTTTTGGTTCATGATAATGATAAATATGCATCATGTTACGACAATTTTAAAAGATTACAAATAATTATACATATGCTAGACTTCTAACGAATTTCTGTTACAATATGAATATGCATTTATTATTATATGAGGCGTAAAATTCAATATTCGTCATTTTTAAATTCTAGGTATATGACAATTTTTTTTTTAAATTTTCATTTTGCTTTTAAAAATTAATTCACTTTATAGCTTTTCTTTAATTTATTATAAAGGAATACGAGTTTAAATTTTTATTTATATATAATATAATATAAATTCATCATTCATTCATAGTATTATGTACAACAGAAAAATTATTATTAATGTTTCAAATTTTAATTTTTTAAATGATTAGTCTTACATTTGTTGTATATTTGTTGAATGCGTAGCCAAATATTTCAATTATATATAATACAGATTATACAGAAAACAATTCAGTTGGCATAACAGTTAATTACGAAAGAAAAATTAGTTCTTATTGCTCTTAAATCTTAGTGAAGGAATCTTAGTGATTTTTAGGAAGGGTGAGACATCATTCCAGAGAAAAAGAGTAGGTAGTTAATTTTTATAATGTCTAAAGACATTATAAAAATGTACATAATTTTTTTTTTTTTTTTCTTTTTTACTCTGAGCCAGAGAAATTTTTTCCAACCTCTGAGAACTTTTCCCAGCCCAATCGATTTCCAAGCCAAGACATTTCAAATTCTTTCTAGAAGGGACTCACCGTTATCTATTTAAACATTCCAAGTTTCACTTCAAATGCGTACTAACTCTGATGGAAACAACACGCCTTTTCTCTGGATCATGGGGCAAAACCTTTCTTTTCTTCGTGCAACTACAAACCTGAATGAGGAGGATGGACCCTATTTTAAAGGGATCGATGACTTGAATTTTCATTCTGTTCCGTTCGCGACTCGTTATTCGCCCATAGACTTCACATGGGAAGCGATTTGCTTTCTCCACTTTGCTTTTTTTCCTAGGGTAGAACAACGGGTTGTCCTCTGAATATCATGGCAATGGAAGCAAGAACAACTCATTGTTCTTTTCTTAGACAAAACATAGGTAACGATATGGATGCTCTCTGTGCTTTTTCTTACGGGCGAACAATGGATTTTTTCATTCTGTTTTGTTCGCGACCCGTTGCTCGCCCATAGACTTAACATGGGAAACGATCTTTCTTCTCTCTTTGCTTTTTTCCTAGGGTAGAACAACAGGTTTTCCACCATGGTAACTCATTATTCTTCTCTTAAACAAAAACATAGGTCATGATATGGATGCTCTCTGTGCGTTTTTTCTTACGGGCGAACAACGGGTTTTTCATTCTGTTCTGTTCGCGACCCGTTGTTCACCCATAGAGAAAACATGAAGGCTCGGCCCTTTTTTCCCACGTCAGCAGTATAGTTTAAAATGAATAGGGTCAACTCATCATGACAGGTATGAAATGAAACGCAAAAAAGAGTGGACCTTTTCCAGAAGGACGATACTTGTGCCCAGGTGGTGTCGCACCACGAGAAATGATGAATTAGATAACAGAAAATCCATTCTTAAAAAAACACGAGTGATGTCTCGTCGATCGAGTCGGATTTTCATTCCCTTTAGGCATAGTAGGATAGAACATCGGGTCGTCCCACTACATCCAGAGATTTCATCGGCTACCCGTAGGTTGTTCAAGAACAGGGGTGATGCGGACCGTGCCCCCCGTGCTTCTCCAAATGTTCTTTCGGAAAAGGGAAAGATTTTTTTTTCCCAGCCTTCGAGATTCCTTTTCCGACTCGAGACCCAAACCCATCGATAAGAAAACTAAATTTTTTTAAGAACTTTCTGCTCTGAAAAACTAATATAAGGTACGTATTAATTCTAATATTTTTAATGAATTATGTAAGACGTATATAAATCCCATGTATTTTACGAGCTGATCTATTATTTCCGACAATGTTTTGTGAATCAAAGTAACATGAAGGAATTGTACTATTATTTGTTTCTTCTAACCTCTTAAAACTATATTGTTCAAAATTTCTAAAAACTTCTAATATATTGTGTACACCACTTAGCTAAAGCCTGTAATAGGAGAATATGAACTTAATTCACCGAAAAGGTCTATAGCTATTTTGAGTTAGCTGGATCCGTGAAAATAATTAGATAATATTCATATGACGCAAATATTTGCTAAAATGTGTTTCTTTCTTGTCATGCTACTTCAATCCTTTTGTTTGAAAACTATCTATCTCAAATAATAAGAATATGAGGAGAGATAAATAATACTTAAAAGATTAATAAAATAAGACTCAAATCTCATGTCGCTGGAATCATTTAAGAAATTTAGAGTTTTTTAGACCAGTTCATCCGATGAAGGTAAAAATATTAGAATTAATACGTATGTTTGTAATCTATTTGGAAATGGTAAGTTCTTAAAAAAATTTATATTTCTTCCCGATGGCTTTGGGTCTCGAGTCGGAAAAAGAATCTCGAAGGCTGGGAAAAAAATCTTTCCCTTTTCCGAAAGAACATTTGGAGAAGCACGGGGGGGGGGGGACGGTCCGTATCACCCCTGTTCTTGAACAGCCTACGGGTAGCCGATGAAATCTCTGGATCTAGTCGGACGACCCGATGTTCTACCCTACTATGCCTAAAGGGAATGAAAATCCGACTCGATCGACGAGACATCACTCGCGTTTTTTTAAGAATGGATTTTCTGTTATCTATTTCATCATTTCCCGTGGTGCGACACCACCTGGGCACAAGTATCGTCCTTCTGGAAAAGGTCCACTCTTTTTTGCGTTTCATTTCATACCTGCCATGATGAGTTGACCCTATTTATTTTAAAATATACTGCTGACGTGGGAAAAAAGAGCCGAGCCTTCATATTTTCTCTATGGGTGAACAACGGTTCGCGAACAGAACAGAATGAAAAACCCGTTGTTCGCCCGTAAGAAAAAACGCACAGAGAGCATCCATATCATGACCCATGTTTTTGTTTAAGAGAAGAATAATGAGTTACCATCGTGGACAACCCGTTGTCCTACCCTAGGAAAAAAGCAAAGAGAGAAGGAAGATCGCTTCCCATGTTAAGTCTAAGGGCGAACAACGGGTCGCGAACAAAATAGAATGAAAATGTCCGTTGTTCACCCGTAAGAAAAATCACAGAGAGCATCCATATCGTTACCTATATTCTCTCTAAGAAAAGAACAATGAGTTCCCATGATATTCAGAGGACAACCCGTTGTTCTACCCTAAAAAACAAAGCAAAGTGGAGAAAGTAAATCGCTTCCCATGTTAAGTCTATGGGCGAATAACGAGTCGCGAACGGAACAGAGTGAAAATTCAAGTTATCGATCCTTTTAAAATAGGGTCCATCCTCCTCATTCAGGTTTGTAGTTGCACGAAGAAAAGAAAGGTTTTCCCCAGGATCCAGAGAAAAGGCGTGTTGTCTCCATCAGAGGTAGTAGGCATTTGAAGTGAAACTTGGAATGTTTAAATAGATAACGGTGAGTCCCTTCTAGAAAGAATTTGAAATGTCTTGGCTTGGAAATCGATTGGGCTGGGAAAAGTTCTCAGAGGTTGGAAAACATTTGTCTGGCTCAGAATAAAAAAATAATAAATAAAAAAAACTCTATGTTTATTTTTATAATGTCTTTAGACATTATAAAAATTAACTACCTACCTTTTTCTCTGGAATGATGTGTCACCCTTTCTAAAAATAGACCATGACTCATCCTTTTCTTGGAATTCTATTTTAGAAAGGATGAGACATCATTCCTATAAAAAAGGGTAAGTAGTTAATTTTTATAATGTCTAAAAACATTATAAATTAACAAAATGTATTTTTTTTTCTCCCGAGCTCTCAAGAATTTTTCCCAGCCGACTCGATCGGCGAGACATGACCATTTTTTTAAGAGTGAGATTTCCTTGATTGATTTCCGCATCTCGAGTTTTTGTTTCCATTGAATCTATGCTGTGAACCCACTGAAAATGCGCGTTCGAGTCGGTTTCTAGACTATTTCTATACAAATGGAGCTCGATCCAAGAAAAAGGATGTCTTTTTTATTTTGTGGACAGCCGATTGGTATTGGAATATACTGAAAACTGGCGTTTGAGTCAGTTTCTAGACTATTTCTATACAAATTCCACCGTATAAAATGACGTCATCGTTGAGTCCAAACAGAGTCGACCCCGGTCAGAGTCGTCCCCGGACAATCTTTACAACCGAATTTTTATATATAGAAATGAACTGAAAATGATCTTGAGGAATGGTTTCTAGACTATTTCTATACAAATTCGGCCGCATCTAGAAACAAAAAAAATATAGAATGTCTTTTTGGATGGACAAGATATATATATGGAAAGAGGATAAAGTTCTCGCTCTCTCCCAAGATTGGATGAGAGAGGGGCCCAAAAAAATGGGTCTTGGAAAGAATCGAATGCATCTTGACATGCACTCATTCCTTCCAAGACCCATTTTTTAGGGGGTTTCCCGATTCAACTCTCCAGTCTATTCAATTGGGAAAGCGGAGAACCTTTCCCTTTCACCCATAGACTGGAGACCAGAGCGCATCATCATCATTATCCTCGTACTTTTCAACTAAAGCTCGTTGCCTCTGGATGATTTTGGGGAGGTGATGGACCCCGAATTCAGTGAGGAAGAAGAGAGGGCTCTTTTTTCTTTCTTCTTCGTCTTGCACCGAGTCTCTGAGGGTGAAGTAAGTTTCCCCGTCCTCCACGATTTTCGTCAGAGGTCTCATGAAAATCTTACACATCCAAGGGAAGAGCAGCTTGTTATGCAGGGATCTAGAGTCGACGTAGGGCGTTTCATCCGAGGTCAGGACAATCTGGTTTGGATGACCCCATTCTTTGGAGTAATTGTCCAATTCGCCTAGTCGAAGAAAATGGTCTTGATAGGGGAAAAAGACTTTTAGAACACTCGTCGCATGCGAGCCGTTCGCAGGCAAGAGGGTCAAAATATATTTGGCACTCCAGTACAGGAATCTCAGATCCACGTACACATGCACGTAATAGTCATCGTTATACTCCAGTTTGATCAGCATGGCTTTTTTTTCTCGTTCTCAAGGCGAAAAAAACTCGTCTGATATGAACAAGAGCTCGCTGGCGATCTGTTTGTAAAGACTCCTCAGAGAGAGAGAGTGGGCGGAGTGTAGAACAGGGAAAGAACAATGTTGATGAATTCTAAAATATAATTATATAAAAACATGAGTATTTGTGAAGGTCATAGGGGGTGAATATAAAGTTGTTTTTTTTATTTTTTTCTTAAAAAAAGAAAATCAAAAGGGTCACATTCCATACGATATGGCCTTTGAGAAGGTGACGGAGGGAAAGTGTCTACAAAGTTGATAAACTCTAGAACAAAAAAAAAAACATGTAGCTTTCGAGAAGGAAAAGGTCACATGTATACAAAGGATGGTTGTTTTTTCATTCCTCTCAGTCGTTATCTCCATGACCTTTGAGAAGGTGACGGGAAGTCATTTAGAAAAAAAGTTAGAAGGTCATAGAGAGAGGTATGACCTCCACTTTAAACAAATTCAAGAAACGAAAACTTTAAACAAATTCCACTTTAAACAAATTCATTGAAAAAAATTTTATCAATTTTTTTCAAAAAGTCAAAAGTAATGTCCCACATCACGTGGTCTTCTCGTATATATAGAGGCGAATGGAAGACAGCGCTTCATACTCTATTTCCCAGAGAGAGAGAGACTGCTATGCGTAGCTGTTATCCGTATTTCTCTATTCAAGATGATGATCCGTGTCTTATACAATGAGTTTGTGTGTGTTCCCTGTTATGTGGATGATGGAAGATTGTTTTGGAACGGGACGGACATTTCGCCGCTCATTCATACTTCTAGCAAAAGAACCTGGGACATTCTCTCCGTATTTTTTTATGAGCACCACATCTTCCGAAAAATAAAAGATCTCGAAAGTCTTGGCAGTTCTCAAGAAGGGTATGTCCTCTCCAGCGAAGAGATGCTTTACCTGGCCGAAAAGAATCCTAAGAATAATCAGCTTCTGGCCTGGGTGTATAGTGTGTTGACTCAGCCGCTGATTCGAGTCGTTGCGAACCTACCCGTCTACCGACTGCTCTATCCGGGTGAGAATCTTCCCTTTATCACCCTGTTTAACCTGGGAGTTCGCTATATACCGCCGCATCCAGGCATGACGGAACCTTCTGCTTATCCTAAACAATATGCAACGGCTCACTCGCAAACAGACTCTTGTGAAAAAAAGGTCGCCGAGAACGCAAACGGATCCCCTGGTGGTGTCATTGAATATCTCTAAAGTCTAAAGCATCCACAGCAACAACAAAAAAAATTTGTTCCTCCTTCAATTTTTTTTTTCCCAGGAAAAAAATCTTTTAACATCTAACCTCTCTCTTAAGAGAGGGAGGAGAAAAGATAGAGTGTTTTGAGGAGGCAAAAGAAATTGGTCTGGAAGGAAACGGGTGAATTGAGAAAAAAGATTGTCTTTTTTCCCAATGCACTCTTTTCCTTCCAGACCCATTTTTTTATCACTTCTTCAAGCCTATCTTGGAAGGTGAACACAATACATTTTGCGTAAAGTCCATTTCTCTCAAGACTGGATTTTATAAAAAAAATCACGTTTTCTAGCCGAATTTTAAAGCGATGACATTTCCTACACAGAATCCTTTAGATAAACCCCCCATCAAGAATGAAAGAGAGAGAAATGATTTTCGAAATGGATAACTTACCAACTGTTTCCACAAAATAGAGTGATTTGAAACGAAACTTGAATGGTTGAAATAGGTAAATGAAAGCTCGTTCTAGAAAGAGTTGAATCATGTCTTGTCTGATAAATCTAGTCGGCTGGGAAAATTTCTGAGAGCCGGGAAAAACATTTCTCTGGTTCAGAATTATTAAAAAAAAACTTTTTGTTAATTTTTACAATGTCTTTAGATATTATAAAAACTAACTCTACCTCCCCTTATTTGCTTCAGATCAGGTCTCAACATGTTTCTAAAACAGATTTCCAAGAAAGTCATGGCTCATTCTTTTCTTCTAAATCTATTTTTAGAAAGAATGAGATATCACTCCCAGAGAAAAAAGATGAGTAGTTAATTTTTATAATGTCTAAAAACATTATAAAAATTAACAAAAAGTTTTTTTTTTTTTTTTTTTTTTTTTTTTTTTTTTTTTTTAACTCTGAGCCAGAGAAATTTTTTTCCCGGCTGTCAGAAATTTTTCCCAGCCGACTCGATTCACCAGACATCATTATTTAAGAATGAGCTCACTGTTATCTATTTCAGCATTCCGAGTTTTGCATCAGATGATTGCTAGCTATTCAAGAATTCAGATCCACATACATGATTTTCTGGAGAGCGACTTGAATTTGTTTAAAGTGGAGGACATTTTCAAGATTTACATTCAACTTTCGACCCATCAAGAGGTGAGTTATCTATTTTTTTAAAATAGATTAGGTTATTCATTCTTTTTGGATGAATCTGTAGAGGGGGGGAATATAACAAAGTTCTTTTCCAAGCTTGGATGAGAGAATGACCCCAAAAAATTGGCTCTCGGAAGGATTAGAATGCATTGGCACTCATTCCTTCCAAGACCCATTTTTTTGGTCTCCTGATTCGTCTCTCTTAGTCCATTCCATAAAATAGGGAAAGCGGAGAACCTTCCCCTACTTGTTTTTTTTTTTTCTGATTTTATGAATTCAAATATTTTTGAGAACGGTCATCCCAATTCTTTGTCGTCTCTTCTATTTCATCATCCCAACACTCTGACAGAGTCGCAGTGGATTTTGCAGCATTTGTCATTAGTTCGTCAGCCCAACACTCTGACAGAATGGATGTCGGAACATTTGTCGTCCGTTCGTCATCCCAATACTCTGACAAAGTCTCAGTAAATGTCGGACCCTTGGCTTTCGTAGCTTTTGGATCCTCTAAAGATAATTTTAGGGTCTCAGGAGATCCTTTGGGAGGTTCATCGTCTCAACAGGCTGCTGGATCGTAATGAGGAATATTTTCAGGTAGGTCTCCCCAACCCTCCGTTTACGGGAAGAAGATGAAGAACACGAATTATAGTTCATCAAGTGGAAAGGCGTAGGCTCATACGGAGGGTTCATCTCATGGGAACCTGTCAGATTTTCCCATTTCTGGAGGAGGTTGTTGTACGTTTCCGGAGACGGATTCTTCTCCAACTGATCGTAGCAAAAGCTTATCAAAAGCTTGCAGAGGATCTTCCTCCTCTTCGGGCTCCTTCTCTTCTTCCTCCGTTCCGTCTGGATAGATGTGATTGATATAAAAATCCCCTTCCATAATGTGCCACCGATAGTTGCGCACTTTGTTTTCGGCACAATGGAACGATATCCGCATTCGATGATGTCGGGCACATTTTCCCCGACACCTCCAAGTGATTCCACCTGGCACATAAATTTCCGTCACGGGTTTCTGATAGTCCAAGACTTTAGCGAAAAATTTGGCTTTCTGGCATCCTACCACATAAATAATGGAGAAGGTGTGAGTGAGCGACTGGAGAATCGGCGCTAAATGGTTGTAGGGAATATGGCTCTCTCTCCAACGAAGCCCGTGTCGGTTTCTGGTCAGCCAGGCATTCGTCTTTTGGTTTTTGGCACTGAGTTGGTTGAAGGGTTGAGGAGGTCCGAACGTCAACGATCCCACGGTCAAAAGATCTTTCGTCGCAAACCCAATTCTTTTAAAATGTAGGTATATTTGCCTTTCTTGTGGTTGTTGGACTGGAAACCCTCTAGATCGAGCACGATAAAGTTATTTGGACACTCCATGGCGATGAAAAAATGAATACGGTTATTTCTCCCACAGGAAAAGAATCTCCAAAAATAACAGGGAAGATCTAGAAAGAAAAAAATAAAACTTTTTTAAGTCATATAGTTCTTTAAATGAATTTTGATGATGATTCAAAAAAATGAAATTGATTTTATATACATATGCAAAGGACAAAATGGACTTACCAGCTCAGTTCACGTCTTCTTCTGTTCTGAAGAAATCTCGCGGAAGACACACACTTTTATACTCGCGCGACATCTATCGTGATCGCGACTCCATCAAAATGTCAGGGTCATTCCAACCTTTTTTTTAAAAGGATCGTGATGAAAGAAACACTCTGATAAAAAATATGTTTATGAGAATGATATGATATGTAACGGTCGTGAGAACGTTTTGTTTTTTTTAACTCCCTCATGATACTTCCCTATTCCAAAAAAAAAAAAAAACTTTCTTGGATCGCGTTAAAGTCACAAAACAACTGACAGGACTGGTTTGTCTCGATTTCGTCAGGGTCACCGTTTCAAAAAAGATGATTTATTGACCCCGAAGGGATTGTTTTGTAAAGGTCACCTGTCGGAGGGGAAAAAAAATCCTAATCTGGTTGGACTTTTCGAAAGAAAGAACGGGTCGGCTTGGAATATTTCCAAAACGAGAGAAATATTGAAAGGACTCATTCGTTCCTTCCCTTCCCCCTTTTCTTATATTCTTATTCGAAATTCTTTAGAGCAGAGCTATTACACCGAAAAAAAAACTTTTTTTAAGCCCATCATGGACTCTCCTCTGTATTGGAGTTTCATCATCGAGCTCCCCTCCCTCCTTTAGAAAAAAGAAATCATAATGAGAAGAGGTGGCATCACGCGTTCTATATAAAAGGGATGGTATTTTTGGATGATATCTATATACGGGACTTCCTCCTATTCGTTTTTTTCCCGTTCTGTTAGGGAGGAGGCGAAAAAAACCGCGTTGAGTGAAGGAAATTGTACATTGGAAAAGAAAAAAAAATGGTCTTATCCAATGTACTTTTTCCTTTACTCAACGCGGTTTTTTCGATAACCTCTTGAATCCAATATTGGCTATGGGAGGATGGTCATGGGAAGTCAATGGATACATATCTTTCATGAAGAGCAATAGAGAGAAATAGGCTCTACAGCGAAAAATGCGTTGACAGAAAATCCACTGTTAACAAAATGGGGATCGATGGACAGAATCTGTTACCATACACAATGTAGTAGTTTGTATTTAGCACAGACTGAACTGAAGCGAAACTTGGAATACATAAAGAGACCATGGAGAGTTCATTTTTAAAAAAAAATGGTGACGTCTTGTCGATTGAGTCGGCTGGGAAAAATTTCTGAGAGCCGAGAAAAGAATTTCTCTGGCTCAAAGTTATTATTAAAAAAAAACTTTTTGTTAATTTTTATAGTGTCTTTAGACATTATAAAAATAACTACATTCCCTTTTTGTCTGGGAATGAGGTCTCCCCCTTTCTAAAAATAGACGATGACCCATTCTTGGAATAATTCCAATTCCTAAGAATAGAATTCCAAGAATTTGATTAACTATCTTCCCCACTTATCTCTGGGAATGAGGTCTCTCTCTTTCTAAAAATAGATCATGATCCATTTTTGGAATAATTCCATGACCCATTCTTGGAATAATTCCAACAATTTCTAAGAATAGAATTCCAAGAACTTAATTAAATATCTTCCTCCTTTTCTTTGGGAATGAAGTCTCCCTCTTTCTAAAAATAAATCATGACCGATTCTTGGAATTCTATTCTGAGAAAGAATGAGTCATGGTCTATTTTTAGAAAGGGGAGAGACCTCATTCCCAGACAAAAAGGATATGTAATTTATTTTTATAATGTCTAAAGACATTATAAAAATTAACAATTTTTTTTACCTTTTCTCTCGGAATGAAGTCTCCCTCTTTCTAAAAATTGACCATGACCCATTCTTGGAATAATTCCATGACCCATTGGAATAATTCCAATTTCTAAGAATAGAATTCAAAGAACATAATTAACTATCTTCCCCCTTTTCTTTGGGAATAAAGTCTCCCTCTTTCTAAAAATAGATCATGACCGTTTCTTGGAATTCTATTCTTAGAAAGAATGAGTCATGGTCTATTTTTAGAAAGGGGGAGACCTCATTCCCAGATAAAAAAAGGATATGTAGTTAATTTTTATAATGTCTAAAGACATTATAAAAATTAACAAAAGGTTTTTTTAATAGGTTAGAGAATTTTTTTCTGAGAGAGTTCAGAAAGATTACTTTCCATTCTTCTCCCACGATGGAAAGGGAAAAAATACTGATCCCATTTCCCTACACTTTAGAGAAAAAATACTTATGAAATATTCATGTGTTGAAATGAACTACTCAAATGAATTGCGTTCTGTTTCTCATTGGAACTATTCCATGGCGAGTCCACTTGTATCGTTCTTGGGGTAGGAGATGAAAGAACAGCGGTTTGTTGAAATCGATGACAGTTTCCTCTTTAGCTGGCAGAACTGTAAACCAGTCTCGTCTTAATTCCTCTAATCTCTTTGAAAGCCTTTCCACTTGTTCTGCTAAGGTTTCCTCGGTACTCATCGTCTCTATTAGTTTAGGGAAAAGGGATTAGCTAGAGAACAGAGTGTGTGAGAGATTGGGATTCATGAATCGTTGTGAAATCTTTTCTCTCTATATATATATGTTTTGTGTAACTTGGAAGATTTTTTCTTCTTCTTCTTCTCGTATAGACTTTGGTGGAGTTATTGAGAAAGAAATCAACACATCACGAAAAAGGAACTCTTTTTTTTATTATTTTCTAGAGATTCACATATATATAAAAACGCCCACACTTTTCCAGTAATGAACATTCAGTGGATCTTTCCAAGACCAAATTTTAGAAGAGGACCACAAAAAGTACTCTTGAGGATTCTCTTTCACATCTAGGGCGGATAAAAGTTGAGACCAATATTCTTGGGTTTCTAAAGCGTCCCAATTTAAACATTTCGTAGAAAGTTCCTCCTCCTCCTCCTCGTCATCACATGAATTCTCCTGGGGAGCCTCGACCTCGTACACTTCTTCCTCCTCCACCGCCGGCTCCTCCTCTTCTTCATCTTCTTTTTCGACGGTTTTGCTCTCTGGGGGCTAAGAGTGTAGTTTCCGGAGAACGTAACTGCCCTCCTTCAAATGGTATCGAAAATTCTTCACCTTGTTCTCCGCACAATTAATCAACTGCTGCTTGCGGGAAAATTGGTGTCGCGTGCATTTCGTCTGGTATCGCCACTTGGTTTTTCCCGGGACGTAAAACTCGTAAACGGGCCGCTGGCAGAGCTTGCTGAAGAATTCTGCTTTATCGTATCCATTGACGTAGATCGCCTCCACATTTTCCGTCAGCATTTTCAGGATCGTAGGAAGATGCTCGTAGGAAATACGACTCTCGGTCCATCGCAGGCCGTGTCGGCTCCGCTTGGTCTGGTTGACTGCAGCTCGATTGCGGGGCGATAAGTCATCATAATGGACAGGAGAGGGAAAAATCATGGATCCGCATAAAGTTAAATCACAGGTGATGTAGCCCAGCTCTTTCAAGATGAAACATATATCTCCAGTCTTTTGATCATGGCCAGAGAAAGGACTCCATATCCAAAACAATGTAGGAACCTTTGAGAGATTTGGCACTCAGGTTGTCCATATTCAATTGAAAGAAATTCTCTCTCTCTCTCTGTGTCCTGAAGAAAAATGATAGCGCTCTCTCTGCGATCTCCTCTTTTTTAGAGAGAGATAGGCAAGGGAGCACGTGATAGGTCGTATGAATTCTGGGAAAAGGTCACTTTTTTATATGTTATCATGCTCACCTCAATAAATAAATAAATAATAAAGGTCACCTTGGAAAGAAAAGACAACATGGAACTCGTGCTCGACTTTGAAGGTTTCTACGATTCTCAAGGATCCTTTATTGTGAAAGAATTGGCTTACGTTACGTTGGACGTCACTTCTCGAGGAGTATTTATTTTTAAACCCCCGTTTCCATGGAAAATGCTCACCGAAAATGAAAAACGAACAGCTGTTTGGGCGAGTGATTATTAACACGGCTTGTCGTGGTACGAAGGAGAAATTCCGTACAGTTATTTTCCGTGGGTGTTAACGATGTTGACGGAATCCTTTTCCGTGATTTGGGTGCGAGAAGAAACGAAACAGCGGTTTCTAAAGAAATGGTTGCAAAGATCCATTAGTCGCATTTCGGAATCGACGCAAGAGATTCTCAAATACAATGGGATCGAACGCATGAACTGTCCTAACCATATAAAAGGCTTTTTCCATTGCGCTCTACAAAAAGCGGTTCAGTATCATTATTATTTAAAGACACAGAGAAGAAATTCGCAAGATGGATCCTGCACAATTCAATGTTGACAGAACTTCTAAAAAATATAACATGACCTCTTCAACAGCATGGATGGTTTGGAAGCGAAACTTGGAATTCTTAAATAGATTAGGTAGAGTTCATTTTAAAAAAATAAAATGGTGATATCTTGTCGATCGAGTCGGCTGGGAAAAATTTCTGAGAGCCGAGAAAAAATATTTCTGGCCCAGAGTTATTAAAAAGAACTTTTTGTTAATTTATATAATGTCTTTAGACATTATAAAAATTAACTCTACCCCCCTTATTTGGTTCGAATCATGTCTCCACACGTTTCAACATGCTTCTAAATCAGATTTCCAAGAAAGAAATGACTCATTCTATTTTTAGAAAGGATGAGGCGTCATTCCCAGAGAAAAAGGGTGGTAGAGTTAATTTTCATAATGTCTAAAGGCATTATAAAAATTAACAAAAAGGTTTTTTTTTATTTGAGCCAGAGAAATTTTTTTCCAGCTCTCAGAAATGTTTCCCAGCCGACTCGATTTTCGATTGACAAGACAGCGCCGCTTTTTAAGAACAGTCTTTCGGTTATTTATTTTTTTTCATTTTGAGCCAGACATACCCATTGATTTGCACAAGTTTTTTACTCCTCATCTCCTCCTTTTTCCCAAACTGTCATAGAAACATTGTGGAATCTCATTTTTTTCCGTAGCTAAAGCATAGGTTCTCCAATCAAAAGGGTTACTATAAAGGGATTGGTTTGAATGCATTTATCTGCAAATTCTCTAGGATCCTGTTGAGAAGGAGAGGGTGTCATATTGCAGAGTCGTTTCTTGAATAGAAGCCTAGTCTCATCAGAGGGTCTTTTCTGAGGATCGTCCCTAAATTGTTTTTCAGTAGGAATGGTTTCTCTCGGATCCTCAAAAGATATAGGAGAATCCTGTCTTGAGATATTGAGCGGTCTCTCCTCCTCGATGGGTCTTGACAAAGGGAGAGAAGTTTCGATTCCCTTATCCTCGGAGAGTCTTGACAAATCGAGAGGTTCCTCCTCTTCGAGAGGTCTTGACAAGGGGAGGACAGATCCTTCTTCATTCTCGAGGGGTCTTCATAAATGAAGAGGTTTTTCATCCTCGAGGAGTTTTGACAAAGGGATTGAATTTTCATCCTCGAGGGGTTTTGACAAAGGAAGGAGAGGAATCCGAACAGACTCCTTCGTCTCCTCGTCCTCATGGATGAGGATAGACTTTTCCAGAAAGAATTTTTCTTCTTCTGAACAGGCTCCCCGCCTCGTCCTCATCATCTTTGAGAGAAATGGGGTAGCTTTTCAACCATTCTATCTTTTTTTGCTCGATAATTTTTTGAAAAGTCGTGGTCTCGTTCAGATGATTGTCCTCAAGAATATAATATGGATTCTTTCCAGTCCTAACGATCGGTAGAGTTTCGTGCAGAAATTTTTGCAACCACTCGCTAAAATGAACGAGAATCCCCTTTTTGTTCTCAAGACAATTCATGATATTGTTCATTTGCGGGAGGTTAGAAAGGTAGACATGTAATGATATTTAGCTCCTTTCATCGACAATATTTGTGAATCCAAAGTTGAAATTTCACGTGCCGTGAAAACTTTTTCGTCGGCCAGAAATGGGTCCCGCATCTTGTGGTAGCTCCCCACGATATGATATCCCGCACATTTTGAAAAATCGGAGGGTTTCAAGTAAATGACTCCTTGGATGATATAAAAGGAAAATTGAAAATTTTTAATATAAAAAAATATATATATGTTGAATATAAAAAAATGGCTCTCTTTTTCTATTTATATATATATATAGAAAGAGAGAGATCCCCCTTCCTCTTTCTTTTTCCTCTCTATATCTCTGGGCGTCCTTGGAATAGAAAGGGTAACTGAAAAAAATAGGAAGGTCATGATTGGTTCATGATAACTTTCACTTCCGCATTCCAACCCACTCAAAAAAATATGTCAGGGCGATAGCATTTCTTGGAAAAGATAGATATATAAAGAAGAAAATGAATGAAACTATGACGTCATAGAGACTCTGTGTGTATATAAAAAGGCGAGAGCACTGAGCGAGATTCATTTTTATATTCCATTGGGAGCCATGTCGCTGTTCGATATTTTTCCAACTCAACCGATTTCGGGTGTAGAGGATTTGAAGTCGCTCACGCAAATCACAAACCTGAAAATATTTCTGGCATGTCATTGTGCGAAATATATTCCACATTTACCAACTTATCGAGGAATCGTCTCTTTCAAGCATGATGCAAATCCTCCGACCTGCTCGTTCAGAACCTGTATAGGAATTTATTCGAATCTCAACAAACGAAAGAGGAAGCTCCCATTTCTTGGAACCGGTTGGATTGAGCTTTGAGACGGCCTATTCAAACAGATCGGAGATATACGGATCCGCGCATGAGTTTTCGATGGAGGAATATTTTTCTCACGAAAAGATACTTTACGTTTGGAGTAAGAACGACGGCTTTGGACGAAGTGCATACTGTTCAGACCACAGCCTCCCCCCTCGTCTATTGCGAATCCTCGTCGTCCCATCTCCAGGAAAGAAGTTTTAACGTCGCCGACAGGACGAAATTTAAGAAAGATATTTTAAGACCTTTCCAAAACTATGTCATCCCTCCGAAAACGTGCTACCTCATCCTCACGACCCAGAAGAGCCTCTTTCTCGCCGATAGATGCCAGTGGACGCTTTGGAAACAAATGGAAAAGGAGATTCCTTTCCAAACGCCGATGACGTTTCAAGAGGAGAAGAACCCACGGCCACTTTCTCCCATCCCTTCTTTAAATGATAAGCGGAGATGGATCGAACCATCCTGGCCCGGAACGAGTCAACGGAAAGAAATCGAAGTCATCACCATCGAAGATGAGGAGGAGGAGGAAGAAGAAAAGAAAAAAATTACCGATTAAAAAACGGTCGACTTAACGTAACATGCCTGGCGGGGAAGATTCATTCAGGAACCTGGAATCCTCTTCTTCTTCTTCCCCTCAGACGAGTTCAGACAGGCAGCCTCCTTCGGACTTCTCTCAGACGTGTCCAGAACCTCTTCCAAAATGCTCTTCTTCTTCTTCTTCTCCAACGTGTCCAGAGATCATGGAGGAAGTAAAACTTCAGCCGAGTCCAGGTGTTCCAACATGTTCCAAAGGTCATGGAGGTAGAATTTCAGCCGGGTCCAAAAGCTCCAACGTGTCCAGAGGTCATGGAGGCAGAATCTCAGCCTGGTCCAGATATCGTGGATCCCCCCACTCATCCCAAACTCCAAGAGTTTCAAGACAACCTGGGTAGGATCTAGCCCTTCCCGTATGGAAGGATTATATGGACTTACAAAATTTGATGGATCCTGAAAAAGAAATTAATACGGATGGGTGGGTCAAAGATTGTTTAGATCAGTTATCCTCAGATGAAATTGAACTGTTACGGAATTGCATTTCTCAAATAACATCGGAAATATTGTAAAAAAAATTTTTTTTGTAACAAATTGTAAGATGATCATGATAACAATAAAAAAATATTATATATATCAGTCTTGATGACTTCTCAATTCAGAGAGAGAAGGTGTAGAGCGTTCATTTCCGTTTTTCTAAGATGAGAGGATCCCAAAATGACTACCCAATTCAAAGAGAGAAGATGTAGAGCGTTCATTTTCAGTTTTCCAAGATGGGAGAGTCTCACAATGGCTACTCAATTCAAAGAAAGAGGGTGTAGAGCGTTCAGTTTCACTTTTCCAAGATGGGAGAGTCTCACAATGGCTACTCATTTCAAAGAGAGAGGGTGTAGAGCGTTCATTTCCATTCTCCAACTTTAGAAGGGGGAGGATCCTACAATGGCTTACCCATTTCAAAAGAGAGATTGTGTAGAGCATTCATTTCAGTTTTTCTCCAAGTTTTTTTTTGGGGGGGAAGGCGTCGCAAAATGATGACCCATTTCAAAGAGAAATTGTGTAGAGCGTTCATTTCATTTTTTCCAAAGTTAGGGAGTCTCAAAATGGTTACCCATTTCAAAGAGAGAGAGATCGCGTAGAGCGTTCAGATCCAGTTTTCCAAGGTTAGGGTGGGGGGAACCCTCCAAAATGGCTACCCAATTCAAAGAGAGAGAGGGTATATAGAGTGTTTATTTCCATTCTCCAAGGTTAGAAGGTCCCGAAATACCTTCTAAATTCAAAGAGAGAGATCGTGTAGAGCATTCATTTCCCAATTCTTCAAGATCAGAGGGTCCGTTTTTCCCAAAATGGCTTTCCGAATTCAGAAACAGCGGGGTGCAGACTTCCAAAGTTCCAAAAATGGCTTCCCCATTCAAACAGAGTAAGAGGCGTGGTAAGCGGTCATTTCTCGTTCTTCCAAGATGGGATCGTCCGCTTTTCTCAAAATGGCGTCCCCATTCAAAGACACTGAGAGATGTTGGTTATTTAAGATTGACATATATATAACATTCTCAGAAGAATCATCCACTTCTAACAAAAATACATTATGGCAATATACAAAAAGGAAACTTTATTAAAGAAAATCAGACATAAAAATCTTACCACATTCTACCAAACCATAATAATAAAAAACTCTCTCTTCCAGATACATTTTTAACTCATTCTTTTTACAATTTAATATCAATGTTGCCAAAATATTAAAACTTAAAATTATGCTTTATAAACAAATACTATCAATTCCCCCCTTATTTGTATTTAAAGATATAATTTTAATCAGTCAGTCATGTCCATACTTTAATAGTTCATCTTTTAATTTCACCCTAGGTAGATACTTTGTTAAAATATCCGCTTCTTGATTTTGTGAACACACAAACTGAGGAATGATTTGATTCATTTCATATTCATCCTTAACAAAGAAATATTTTCTATTAATGTGCCTTGAACTGCTACTTTGTTTTGGTTTTTTTAATCCAATCTATTAATGCTTGACAGTCTGTTTTAATTCCTATTGGTTTGTCAATTAGATCATCTTGACCCAATTCTTCAAGTAAAAAGATGTACCATTTAACTTCACATGCACATTCGCAGAATGCTAAAAGTTCAGCTTCCATTGTAGATAGAGCAACTATTCTTTGTTTGTTGCACTTCCAATTTATGAAATTTTTGCCTAATTTAATGAAATAACCTCCAAATGATTTTCCATCTTCAGTGGTACACCAACTTGCATCTGATGTAGCATTTAATTTCCCATTGTCTGAAGTATACACTAAACAAGTATTTTGTGTTCCTTTAATATATCTAAATATCCTCTTTACAGATTTCCAGTGTTTCTCTCTGGGATCTTGATTATATCTTGACAAATTACTTACTGCAAAAGCTAAGTCTGGCCTTGTGCCTGTTGCTAAGTACATCAATGAACCTAATGCTTCTTGATATTTTGTCTTCGACACAGGTGGTGAAGATGCTATGTCATCAAGATTTTCACCCAATATTCCTGGAGTCTTGATAGGTTTACATTCATCCATTTCAAAGTTTTTTAAGATTTTAGTTATATAGTTTTCTTGACTGAGTATAAGTTTTCCAGATTCTTGCCGGATGTCTATTCCTAAAAATTTTTGTGTTTGAGTGACTTCTCGTAATGTGAACGATTTAGATAGTTGAGAGATGATGTCATTTATCTCAGAATTTGAATTTCCAATCACCATTAAGTAATCCACATATACTGCTATGATAAAATATTTGATCTTATCTTTATAACTATAAACACACGGATCTGACTTTAGTCTAGTTAAATTCTTTTCTTTAAGAACTTTACATAATTCATCATACCAGCATTTTCCTGATTGTGGTAATCCATATATACTTTTGTTTACAAGATATACTTTGTTCGGATCTGATATAAAGCCAGGTGGTTGTTCCATGTAAATTGGTTTATCCAAGTGTCCATTTAAATATGCAGTTTTTACATCGAAAAATCTTATTTTGTAGTTTTTGTACACTGCAATCGATAGTAATGTTCTAAAGGTTGCAAGTCTCATTACTGGGCTAAATCCATCTTCATAATCAATTCCTTTTCTTTGATTAAATCCGGTTGCTACTAGTCCTGCTTTGTAAATTGTTTCTAAATTACCCTTTTCATCCCTTTTTGAGAATATCCAGCGGTTTTTAATAACTTTCTTATCGATGGGTCTTTCAACTAATTCCCAGACTTCATTAGCCTCCACTGAACTCAATTCTTCTGTCATTGCTTGTAGCCAGAATTCACTTTCAGCAGATTCTATAGCTTCATCATACGTCTTAGGTAATCCTTCATTTGTATTGTATACTACATAATCTTTTAATTTTTCTGGGGGCTTCGTAATTCGCGCTGGTCTTTTCTGTACAGTATTTCCACGATTATCATTTCCAGGTTCTTCATTTATTTGCGGATACTCGGTTGGCTTTTCCAATAAATTGTTATCATCGTGTTCATCATCACTATTGAATGGCAAAATTTTCTCAGCTTCTTTATCTGTTGCATTATCTTCTCTATAGTATCTGTTAGTTATTTCTGAATTATTTACATTTCCATTAGTTTGTTCCTTATAAAAAATAATAAGTTCTTCTAATATTTGATTTTTATCGAAATTTAAATAATTTTCTTTTAGTAAAAGTGATCAAAGTTTCTGTTCATCAAATTTTACATCTCTCACTTCTGGAATTTTATTTAGTTCAGGGATATAAATTTTGTATGCTTTTCTCTTCATGCTATAGCCTATCATAATTCCTTTTTTAGCTTTTAGATCCATCTTTCTACGTTTTTCTCGTCTTATATGAACATATGCTTCACATCCAAATCTTTTAAGATAAGTAATGTTAGGCTTGCGTCCTTTATATAGTTCATATGGTGTAAACCTTTTATCATTTTTGTGACTCCTGTTATTCACATGTACAGCTACTTTAACGCTTTCAGACCAAAATTTTATCGGTAATTCTGCATCAATTAACATAGTTCTAGCAGTTTCAATTATAGTGCGATTAAAACGTTCAGCTTTTCCATTACTTTCCGGAGTATAAGGAGTTGTAAGTTCATGTTTAATTCCCATTTTTTCAAAAAATTCTTTTATATTTTTAGTTAAAAACTCACTACCATCATCACTACGAATTCTTTTTAGTTTCTTTCCTGTTTGTCTTTCTTCTTGAATGATAAGTTTGATTAGAGCTTCTGAAGTTTCACTCTTCTTCTCAATTGTTATCACAAATATGAAATTACTGTAATCATCTACCACTGTTAAAAAATAACAACTTCCATCTATTGATTTCTCAATTGGTCCAACTAAATCTATGTGCCATAATTCTAAAATATCTTCAGATTGCTTAAATTTCACATTTTTATAAGATGTTCGTGTTATTTTACCTAATGTACAAAGTTCACAATTGTTTTCAGAATTTTTTACATTTTCTAATCCAATGACCGATGAGTATTTTTTCATTTCTATGAGCCTTTGATAATTTATATGACTTAGTCTCTGATGCCATAGTACATCATTAATTTTAGCTTTAATTTTTAGTACATAACTAATTTTAGCTTCTTCAACAATATTTCCTTCAACTTCAAATTTATTTCCATTTCTGTTAGCTATATATAGAATGTTTCCCTGTTTATTGATCACTTCTGCTTTATTTTTGGTAAAAGTTACTTTTAAAACATGATCTACAATTTTTGATACTGACAGAAGATTTTCACTTAAATTCGGTACTTGCAGAACATTTTCTACTCTCAAGATGTTCTTATTTCTATCAGTTTGCATTTTAATGTTACCAATACCAACTGATTTGATCATGGCCCCCTTTTCAGCAGTCATTATTTGTCGTTCTTCATCTTTAAAATTAGTAAATATTTCTTTATTAGTTGCCATGTGAGATGTGTCTCCTGAATCAATAATCCATTTAATTTTTCTATTCTCTTGTTTATTTATTTTATTCTTTCCATCATTTCTATCTTGATTAAGATATGAGCTTTCTATTTTCTTAGATACTTCAAATAAGCATGTAGCTGATTCATATTCTCTTTCCTTGCTTGACATTCTATAAGTTTTATTTGTTACATTTCTCTGCTGTCGGTGTTCTTGTTTAGTGTTCATTTTACATTCAGTTGATTTGTGGCCGAATTTTCCACAGCAAAAGCACTTTATACTATTATTATTATTTCGACATTCTTTTATTAAATGTCCTAATTTTCTACAATTAAAGCATCTTCTTTCATATTTCGATTTTATCCAGTTTTCGGTACTATTCGGTTTTGAGGACCGTAAAAAATTGCCAAACTATTGTTGATGCCAGTGCTGCCAAAAATAATTGCGGCAACCCTAACGCAAGAAAGAAAGTGTAATAGTAAATAACTATTTAAGATTGATGTTTTAATTTAGATGAAAACTTACTTTCATATAGTACTTTTTTATTATTATAATTTATATCAAAAAGCTAAACATGACTGCATGGAAGCATAAAAGTAAATAACTGTTTCAGATCATTATTTTAATTTAGATAAAAGGTTAATTTCACATCATACAATTTTTTATTATTATTATTTATATAAAAAAGGCTAAAATAACTGAATGGAAACATATTAGTAAATACCTATTTCAGATTTTTATTTTAATTTAGATGAGATGTTAATTTCATATAATACAATTTTGTATTACTTTATGAAAAAAAGGCTAAATATACTTGCAATTAAACGGGTGGCATAAAATTTTTTATGTCTTCTAACATAGCAGAAAAAATTTCAGTTTTTTTGTGAAAACGTCTGTACATAAACTCGGACAAGTAAGAATCAAAATGCTGTCGAGTAGTGCCTCGATGGCGTTTATTACGCCATTTAGCACTGCCCCACAGCCGTTCTTCTGTTTGTGTATGACACCCACTTTCCGGGTCCACAAAATTGTAGTTGTGGTTGACAGTAAAGTGTTCAAAACCGGCATCTTGCAGTTCATCTGACTTGTATGATTTCCAGAAGTCAGTATAAATAACGCTTCCTTCTGCGATATTATCCTTTATGATGCTCAATAAGGTTTTCGCCGATCAATCTGGAACAGCGACTAAGAAACATTCATTTGATTCTCTGCATAATCCGCCAAAAACCCATTGGGGCGGAAGAACACGTCCAACATTGTTCTTTCTTTTACTGAAAAGGCTTTCGTCTACTTCAATAATTTTGCCACATCCGTCAATTTTAGACTTGGGCCGAGCAATTAAAGCTGAGGCGCACACCTCACGCATGTAACTGTTCCAGTCTACAACTGTACTGTGGTTCATCTTGAGCTGAAGTTCACAAAATTCAACAGATGTCATTTCCTGACACCAAAAATAGATGAACCTAACGGCTGTAAGGAAGGGAATTTTCGATCCTTCAAACCAATTTTGAATTCTCAATCCTTTCTTCTCATTACAGTTTTCTTTCCTGCACCACCATTTTGCTCCCGAGTTATCGATAAAGCATAATTTCATCTCATGATTGTTCAAACACAATTTTTTATCATGAATGATGCCTTTTTTTTAAAAAAAAATTCTATTGCAGACTTTTCTTCACTCGGCAATTCCCAAATTGTAAAATCCATAGCTTTATCAAAAAGAGAATTAAAAAATTAAACTAGTATTTCAATGGCGACTTACAAATATAGAATTATCTAAAACTTACGCAATTTGAAATCAGCGCGTTCGCAAGATTTGGCGTACTGTTTAATGGGCGAATTTGCTAGATTTGGCGCTTTTGCACATGCATTTTCGCTGCAATTTTTACGGTCCCCGAAACCGAATTGTACCCAGTTTTCTTTTGCCTTAGAACTTACTTCTATTTCTTTTCCTCTTTGTTTATTTTTTCCTTCTGTTTCTTTTAAAGCTTGTCTAATTGAAGCTAGATCTTACTCTTTATTGCTTTTAATAATTTTAACATCAAATTCAAATTCCTTTCTAAGTCCTTCTAGTATGAAGTAAATTAATTCTTTATCTCTTATTTCATCTCCAACTTGAATACTTTTACTTTTCAGAATAACAGCTCTATTCATATAATCATCTACTGATTCATTTTGACTCATTTTCAGTTGAGCTAATTCTATTCTGCATTTGATTTGAATATCTTCTGTTCTTGCCGCCATTTCATTTTTGATTTTCTCCCATAACTTCTTTGCGTTCTTTTCATTCGCATATTTTAACGCTTGTGGAGCTGTCATAGTTTGATTCATTATATTTCTTGCTATGGCGTTATTATCATCCCATATTTCCCAAGTTTTTATTTCATTTTCGAAATTAACATCATCCTTTTTATATGGTTTTGGTGGTTCATCAGCTTCTATCACACTTCTCCATATCTTTAAACTTTTTAATTCACTTTCAACTCTGTTGGCCCAAATAAGATAATTATCGTCACTTAATTTTTCTATATGACTCAAATTTATCATATTATATGCCATATTTTCTAATTTATATTCACTAATTATAATACAAGTCTAATTTATCTCTTAGGGAAATTGGCTATTTTGTTAAGCCTAAACAACATCAATGTTCTATCTGAAAGTTTATTAACCCTCTGAGCGTTATGACCGGGTTTAGGCGGTCAAGACGGCCTACCTCGAAAGCGTTACGGACGCTTCTAGGCGTTCACTGGAAAAGTGTTCGAAAGCGTTACTGACGGTTCTAGGCGGTCAGTGGTGAAGACCTCGAAAGCGTTATGACCGCCTTAAAGCGGTCGTGCAGATGTCTCCTGCCCCCTTATTTCTGGAAGCTTGGAGATCTCTAAATGACAGTTCTCAGTAGGAGGCAAAGAGGGTTGCTCTTTTTCGTTTTAGACCGATATGTTTAATCGCCAAGAAAACGCTTGAACATGTAGTGGTTTATAAACAACAAACAAACGTGGACATTCTTCGCGAAATAAAAAAGTAGCATGTAAGCATGTTTTTTCAATGCTCTCTTTAAACAGATAACATTTTCATAAAATATCCTTTAGTTTTTAAATTGATTGTTCAGAAATATGCGAAATGCTCGTGAATTCAATTAAAAAATAGCATTAGGAAATATTTAAACAAATTTACTTATGGACATATAGATACATAATTAAAACAAGTTATAAGTTTTAATTATTCGAGCGAACGAATAGCGCATTTAATTACTGCATTTAATATGAGTTATATAATTACATGTAAAGAATAACATAATTAAGCAATAATTCAAATAAAATTTAGCCATCAACGGTAATTTATAATAAGCGTATTTTGAACGGGTTTATGAAGCATAATCTAATTTGATAGTAAAAATAATAATGGCGAATTATTTATTCATTTTGGAACAATATTCGTCGCTTATACTGGTTTGATGAAGTTCTGTTCAAATTCATTTCAAATATTCCAAATCTTTATATGTACATTGATTTCAATGCGATTTTTATTAGAAAAAAATTCAATGAGTTTGATTTTCTTACATAATTGTAATTACATTGTTCAACGCAAAATAACTACAAGCAGAAAGGCAAAGGTGTGTTAAAATTTCTGTATTTTGCTATATAAATTATTAAAATAACCAACCTACAGCCTAACAACTGAATGTCCGAAATATAACCCTCCACTTTTCTAAAAGTAACAAATTTCAGTTAAAAAAAAACCGCAGTAAATAAATAAAACGAAATACTATTAAGAAAAGAAGCACGAAAATTTACTTTTTTATGTTTGCTTTCTTTATTTTTAGTCCAAAGGGGTAATTTGCCCTGAAGGACTTTTAATTTCGCTTTGGCATTTTTCATTGAAAACTATAAACGGCGGATCACTTTTCAAATTGTTGCCACTAAATTTTATCGCTCTGTATTATACTTAAAGAAATTAAATAATGAAGAATCTACATGAATGTACGTATGTTTCTCGCATTGTAATAAAACAACGGTACCTAGAACTATAAAAATTTCAAAAATGGAAGCCTCTTATTTGAATTTGAAATTTGTTTTATTATCGATTTCATATTTTATAACACTTCAACGAATTTTTGATTAAAAAACTAAACGATTTCAAAGCGAGTAATGTAAACACCGTACGAAAAAAATCTCATTTTTATCTCCAGCGCGAGAGACTCTAAGATACGCTCATTTTAAAATAATTTTGAGATATTGCTGTTGAACTGAACTTTGTGGTTTGAGTACGTAGAACATGATATTTAATGAGGTAACACACAAAACGTTAAAAATGCTCCTTTGGACGTAGTTTAAAATCTGAAACCTTTCATATTTTATTTATTAGTCCAAAGGGGCATATTAGTATTTAAAACAATAGTCCTTGAGAGACTATTGTTTTAATTACTAATACTGTTTTCGTTCTTGTGATTTTGCGTTGAATCACTATAAACGGCGAATCACTTTTCAGACTGTTGCAACCAAATGTTAGAGTCCCGCATTACATTTGAAGTAAGTAAATAATGAAAATCTGAGTAAATGTGTGTATATTTCTGGCATTGTGATAAAAAAAAGGTTTGAAAAAAGGGCCATCCAAGTTTGAATGACGTAATCCTCCTACGAATATGGGCATGTGGAAGATCAAATTTGATATTATCTAGTTCATATTTTGTGAAACTTTAACGAATTTTTGAGTAACAAACTCAACGATTTCAAAGCAAGCAATAGCAACACTCTACGGGGGTGGAAACCTTTTTATCTCTAGCGCGCGGAATTGTGTACCGGAAATTCTAAATATATGCTCATTTTAAAATTAATTATTGACATTGCTATTGAACTGAATTTTATGGTGTAAGTGCAAAGAACATGATATTTAATAAATAAAGGTACCACACAAAACGTTAAAGAAATGTCCTTTTAGACGTAATTTAAAATCTGAAACCTGTAAGAATTTTTTTTAAAAAAATTTTTATTGTTTTTTGAATGTATGTTGTTTGTGAATGACGCAGTAGTCGTGTATAATTTGAATATATAATAATTATTTGTGCTATTTTTTATTTGAAATGCATATAATTCTCTAAACTAGTAGCATTCTTAGATTGAATATTGTCTAAGCAGGTGCAATGATATTTTAACTTCATTACCATATCAAATACAGTTTCTTTTTAATTTAAAAACTTCGTCAGCGGTCTGAAGCACCTTTTTGAATCATAGGATGAGTTTTACTAAAATTTGTAGTAGTCCGAATTTTTATAAGTATTCAGAATTACTGAAATAAAAAAGCTAAACTTTTTAGAATTTCTTTATCAAAGTATTACATCTTAGGCCAGCAAGACCTGATTAGTAAAATCTGGGAAAGGATCTATGATTGTTTAGTAAGAAGTAAAAAAAAAAGTACTCTAGGTATAAGCAGTAAAAAAAGCTTGTCCCTCTATCGAAAATTGTCACGTATGTTAGAAAGATTTTGCAAGACATTAATATTTTAGCTCAAACATGATTTTTTTTTAATTTAGTCTCTTGTTTTGGAGATGGTGTTCAAGCATTTTACCATAATTTTATTTTCACATGTGCAGTGATAAAAACTGGGAAGGGCAAAATCAAAATCCTGGCGAAATACATATACTTATGAATGAACACAGCACAGCTGAAAATGAATCTACATTCAAAGTATTTAATTTGTGATAGATAATGACAGCTGAAAATATTTTCCAATATTACAAGATAAAATGAGGTTATTTCTCAAATAGTTTCACAAATAAACTCACAAAATAAAGAACGCTTTTTAAAATTTTTAATTTGCAATACGTTAGATGCTTTATTGAAGAATTTGCAATAATATCGTTCTGATTTTCATTTTATACAAGATTGCCATCATGTTTCACTGATGAGCAACTTGCTAATTATTAGTCCAATGTAGAGTCCTCCTTCTGTTTTCTCATAAAATCGCCTTTGTAAATTTAGAGTTTAATTTAGCAAAACGTTTTCCACCTAAGTGGTAAAATGTCTTCGTAAAGGATTCCCTAAAGAAATCTGCCTTGTATTTATGTTGCATTTAGGGATATTTTCAAAAACACACGCTGCTGATTGTTATTTTTAATAGGTGAACAAAAGAAATATTTTTTTTAAGAAAGAATATAACTTAACTGCAAGCTATATCTTATTCCTAGATAGCGAAGCTTGATTACAAACTCAATTTTTAAAATACATTTAATTATCTTTATGCTTTAAAAAATGTCTTGTCTGGTATTTGGCCACCCACTTAACTTACACGTTGACCATTTAAATAGAGCACTACCAAATGGCACATTGAAAATGATCATATCCATCTCACTGATCATATTCATCTCAGTGAGATGGATATGATTCGCATATCTTTTCTGTTTCGCATCTCTTTCTCGGAAACAAATCTACCTATGTAGTAGATTAATGTATAGGTAGCAGACATTCTGTCACTGTCAGCCGAGCGGTAAAGTCGTTGAATAGTCGCAAAATACCGAGTTCTGACTTAAGTTCGATTGTAAGAGAACGGGCTGGCTGCATGGGCGTTTTCATAGTTTTCCGCATACGTAACATATATACAAGCAGTTTCTTTAAAAAGTCCTGGGACCCACCAGCGGCCGAGCGGTAAAGTCGCTGAACACTGGTAGTTCGGTCCGAGGTTCGAATCCCGCGAACGGGCTGGCTGCATGGGTGTTTTCGTTATTTTCACCATGTGTAACGTGTATATGAGCCAGTTTTCCTTAGAAAGTCCTCCACGAAGAGACACTCCTCTTAGGCAGACAGCTCTAGTATGCTTTGATGTAGTCAAATAAGCCAAAACATTCTGTTGGCGAAAAAGCAAGATTGCATTTATTATGAATAATTTCTAATGCAAAAGTTATACTTGTCACTAAGGAAAGAATTTATTTTTGTGTAAAATTCAGATTGCTTGAATTTTAATAATTATCAGAAACGAAACACAAATAACAAAAAACTATTAAATAATTAATTAGGATATATGAGCGATGTAATCATTAAGCATATTTTTAGTAAGAAAGAATATTTTGTAATAAATAAATGAAAAATATATTTAATACTAAAGAATCCTCTATATATCTCTACAAAGTATAAAAATTACAAATATTTTTCAAGGTGCATGTGTATATGTACCTGATAAAAATATTTACATTGTTTATTATTCTAGCGATATTTTTAACCAGGTGCATATTTTCCGTGAGGCCTTTTCCGGAGATTTTTTTTCCCGATATACATTTTCAGGATATTTTCCTGGCATTCGTTTTACTTAAGTGGTTAGATTAAAGTGTTATTTTGTATGCTGTGAAACCTAACTAGAATTTATTTTCATTCCATAGTTGCTTCACATAAATTTTCGATTTCATTCAATATTCAGTTTCATAATTGCACTATCATTTTGAGATTTACTATACTTTTCAGTTTTTTTTAATTAAATGTTGTCTACAACTACTTTCAATAAAATACTGATATGATATATAATAGGGAAATATAACATACACGCGCACACATGCTCACAAACATACATCACCATATGTATACACAGTGTTTTGTATGTGTGTTTACATATATATATAGTTTACATGCAAAACAGTTTTAATAATTCCTACGAAAAATGTGGTAAATTTTCACGAAATAAACTACTTAAATTTATATATATATATATGTCATAATAAAAGCAAAGGAAAAAAGACGGAACACTGTAGATGCGTGCTTAGATCCATATTGAAGAAGAATTTTGATTGCGTAGTATTTAAAGAACTTGGCAGTCGAGGCAGTTTTAATTCCATTTTTATTTCCAATTGATATTTGTGGCCACAATCACTTGGCACTCTAGTCGTGCCTTTCCACATAAGATTTACATTTTTGATGTTGTTGGGATAGAAAGCAAGCCAGCGAAATTACATCTTAGCACAGTAGAGAGCAAGAGGTGAAGTGCGTAGTTATGAAAGATGGAAGCACGCGAAGAGAAAAGTTTTGGTTTACAACGACAGTTTCAGTTCTTAATTATTACGTCATCGGAGTTGCGCGGGCCATAGAGTGATCTAGAAATGACGCAACGCAGAGAAGTTATTACGATTTTAGAATAGAGAGGAAGAATTAATGTTTATAGTTATATTATAATTCTGATTCATACATTTTTATCTTACATATATATATATATATATATATATATATATATATTGCGCTTTCCATAGTTTAACATAAATGAAGTTTTTAGTCTGAATTTAAATAGTGATATTGTGTTTATATGTACTGTAATTACTGATGAAAGGATGTTTCTGAATTTAAAGCCAGGGTAGCTTAAATTACTAACAGACGGCAAATACACAACTTGAAATCAGAGTCTTTGGAAGAAGCAATAAATTTAGAATTTACGGCAGCTCCATTTCTCGTCATAGTTAACAAAATGAAAGAACTGAGAAAGATAGATAGCGGATGCTTTTTTGTCCTTGCACAAAGGTAATGGTCTCCCATACAAAGTAGAAAATGTACAAAGGTGGTAAGTTTTTAGTTCAGTACCCCCTGGAGGTATATTTACGTTGAAGTCAACTTGGAGATTCCGCTATTAGGTGTTTTCTTTGAAAAGGGTAATATCTTTTTCAGGACATAACCAGAAATAAGAGTTTATGTTTTCATTACTTAATCTTCAAAGCTGTATAATTTGGAGCATCTGCTCGAAAAACTGTTAACTTATTTTTCATCATTCATGAAAAGAATACACACCTGCGTAAATGTCTTGGAGAAAAAATATCGTTAACAATTTTGCTACAAAGAAATTATTATTATTATTATTATTATTATTATTATTTGGTTTCTATTAACATCTCGATAATGCACGTAGTATATAAATACTTGCATTGTAACTCATATATAGCTAATTACAAGGAAATTGCATTGTAACTCGAAAATACATTTACTTTCTCAAGAAGCTCCTTTGTCCAAGCTGTTTACTTGTTTTCTACCCCCAAAGTGATTTTACTCTATAAAAGCCGAACTGCCTGATCTCATTCATCAGCCACTTCATCTATTCTGCTGTTGAGTTATGCGATATACATGCATACATACGTACAGACATACGTCGCGCTAAAACTAGTCATAAGTCCCAAATATAAAATTTCAACATTTTATGTTAAGTTATGCGACATACGTACGTGTAAACGTCATGATGGAACTATTCAAAATGGAAATTTCCTTTGAAATATCAAAATCGAAATGTTTCGCGATTACAATACTTTATTTATTTCTCACAAGTCAAAACGGTGTCATAAATAACTAACTACTAATGAATTTATGATGCAATCTAAAGAATTATTTAAATCTAACACTTTAAACTGGAATAAACTTATAATATTTGAAAATTAAATATAAACATAATACTAAAATAAGTTGCGAATAATTTGTATTCGAAAAATTGGAACACGAGAGAAAAAAATTCTCACAAATTCCCTTTGTATATTAAAAAGTATTGCCTCAGAAAATAAGAATAAAAAAATGCAAGATTAATTTTTCACCATTATCGAAGTAATTCCTTAAAGAAACTGGAAATTTAAAGCATTTTACGTAGTTTCTCTTACTGATGTATATTGACTAACTTTCTGTATTCGGCACATATCTTGATTTAAGGTACGAGTAATATACAGTATATATGTTAGTGTGCAAATAATAAAGTAGCCGAATAGGAGATGAAATACTATTTTAGCAACCAGTCTCGTGACGAAGATACCATAGGGAGAAAAACTAATTTCACTCGCTAAATTTAACGGAGGGGAGAATTAGCTTAATTATATCCACATGGTAAGGGGGGCCCGCTTTTGAAGCAGTTTGAATAAAAATGCTTGCCGCTTTTGCGACAGACCTGGTAAGAAAACACGATTATTTTTACGTCGTTTCCTGAAAAAACCCGTAACGCTCGGGGGGTTAACAGAGGGGGCAACCACGCTCTGCTACCAAATGATGGTTATTTAAGATTGGCATATATATAACATTCTCAAAAGAATCAACCACTTCTAACAAAAATACATTATGGCAATATACAAAAAGAAAACTTTATTAAAATCAGACATAAAAAGTCTTACCACATTCTACCAAACCATAATAATAAAAAACTCTCTTCCAGATACATTTTTAACTCATTCTTTTTACAATTTAATATCAATGTTGCCAAAATATTAAAACTTAAAATTATGCTTTATAAACAAATACTATCAAGAGGCGTGGTGAGCGGTCATTTCCGTTCTCCAAGATGGGGAAAGAAGAAAAACCTAGGATGGAAGAACACGAAGGAAAGAGAGAAAAAATGCAATCTTGTCATTTTCTGATAGTGTACCGGTGTTCGAATACTTTTGTGACCGACTGTACCGCCAGTGGTTTCCTTCCTTGCACTCTACTTTAAGCAATTAAGCAAGTAGAAGGAGTAAACCCCGTGGGGCAGTAAGCAAAAGGGCGTCCTTTCCGCCTGCCCTGGGTAATTCAGTTTAAATTAGCAGACACCTTTGCACAAATCATTTTAATTACAATTTATAAATATCTAAAACAGCTGTCATTCGTATGCCTGCCGGGCTTTCTAGTATGTTACAACCATTTCATTTTTGATGTTCAGAATACTTATTTTCAATCATCAATTTAGAATGTGTTAATGCAACATGTACATTTATTTATTACTTAATTTTACTCTTACAATAAATTTTTCAGAAAAAGTATATATTCTGAACTATTAAAACTGATTTATCGGTATATATATATATGTATATATATCAATAAATCAGTTTTACTTGAAAATTTTATCCAGTTACTTTTAATTATCATTCCTAAAGTTAAGTAATCCTAAATGTATGTCATTATGTAAGGGCAGGATAGAAGGAAATAAATAAGAACACTGAAAGAAGCTAATAAATTGATGGAAGTATAAAGTTTTAAACTACAGATAATTTTAATGTATGTAGCAGTTATAATTCGAAAAAGCCCTCCATTTTCATAATTTTATTTCTTTCTACATTTATCAGACAGTGGGCAGAACCGTGCTAAATAATCGAATAAAATTATTACTTTCAGCTTATCACAGTGGGTTTTTGTTAACAAATGAAATTAAAAAAATTTAACTACATATAACATATTTTGAAAAACCCTAACTTTTTAATCAGTTGCATTTGCAACGTGTTAAATAGCAGTAACATAACGTTTTCGAGATATGTTCTTGGTCCATCTCTCTTTCAGATATTCCTCGCCGAGAAATTCACAGAAAGTTCTTCTGCTGTCGGAACTACAGTATGGCACGCTACATTATGCCATGCCATGTTTCTTTCAGTAAACAGCGACACTTTTTAATAAAATACACTTTTTGTAAATAACGATCCGCATAACAAATAGTGAGCGTATAGCAAAAGTGTAGCAGAATGCAAGTGCCACCTAGGATGAATTTTGCAAAAGCGACTGAAAACTGGGGTTCAGTGTGGCAGGCCTCGAGTATAAGTTGGCCTTGTCCCAGGCACAGAATATTCTTTGGCTCAGGTGCATCGTGTTGATCGACCCGACGTTGCATATGGGAGAATTAGGGGGGTTCAAAATTGAAAGCTTTTGAACTGTATTGTTTACGTTCGTTATTAGAGCGACGAATTACTTGGATTTGTTCATTAGCTTAAGCTTCATGAACGGACAAGTTTTTAAAAATTTATTTTACTGTGATTCTCATTAAGTAGCATTTTAAATTGTTAATTATTTGATAAAAGAGTGCTTAACTAGGTTTTTGATTTTAAACAATGGCTCCAAAAAACAAGAAGAGGAATGGTTTCTACTTCTTTATGAAAGAAATGCAGCAAAGAGAAGCTGCTAAAGGTTACAACATTTCAATGAAGAATTTACCTGACATAGCTCATCCGTTGTGGACAGTAAGTAAAAGAATTCATCATAGTATAGAACTTCAAGTATGCTGTTGCGAAATCTTCGAATGCCGTACAAAACGTAGAAATTCAATAGAAGAATAAATTTATACGTAGAGAAATAATTTTTCACATGTAATGTGTTTTGTATTTTTGTGTGTATATATTTATTTCCTCTTTTTTATTAGAAATAATAATGTTTATTAAGTCACAACGAATTAACATTATTTCATTTCCGTCAAAATATCAAGTAACTTGCGTGTTTGTTTGAAAACGTCCTTTAATATGTCGAGCACTTACTCATTTTTTTGTGACGTCTTTACCTATACTTATGTTCTTGTTTGTTTTATTAATGTATTAATGTGTGCAAGCCCTGTGTTGTCATAAATTTGGGCCGGCTTTATTTAGAATAGTAACATTCTATAAGTGTTGTGTACCAAGAACTTCAGTTGATATGTTTAACAACCGTGGTGATTAAGAGTAATTTGGGTGTCAAACATCCGAGTTACTTGATTTTAAACTTAAAAGAAGCCACGCTAATTGCCTATTTCAGTAATACAAACTTGAAAACAGTTGTTTCCAGTCTATGACAATTTTGTCAGTAGGAAGTATATTTTAAAAATTTCTGAAAGAAGCTTCCATTTTGTTTTCTTACAGGTGATCTATTAACCCCATAATGCTCATTTTTTCTCTCAAGGAGAACAGTTCATAAAGAAAGGAGAAAAGTTTTAGCAGTATTGCAGTCTTGTCCAGCTTCTAAAAGTATCTAATGCCCAAGCAGCATACATTCATGCAGATTTTAGTATGCGCAAGTGCCTGATCTATGATTAAAGATTAAGAAAATAACACATACAGAGTTCATTTAAGTTTACAGAGTAGATTATTTGATCAGGAATGTTACAGCTGGCAGGCAAACAAATTTTTTCCATGCGTTAGAAGTAAGGAGAATAATAAAATAGCAGTTTTTAATGTAATGTTTCAAAAACATTATTGCATTTACTGATTATCAACTCTAATGTACTAGTGTCAGTTCCATTTCGTGATTGTAGTGTGTGTATACAAGTACCTTTTTTATTTCGAGTTATAAAAATTGTTAATTTTGTTCAAACAAAGGAAACCTAAAATTGTCAGACACTTCTCATATGTTTCTTGTATCTAATACAAGAAGCATGTTTTCTGGTTCAGTATGTGTAGTGAAGTACTCTTCATTTTTATGAATTAGTATCGTTTGTACAAAAATATCTTTTCAGTAAATTTGATCTTGAGATGCGACCATAGAAAATATATTAAATTAATGCAGTTTTATCTGTCAGTATTACTGAGTATTGCAGCCAGATTTGCTACTACTGCATTTGATTCCTGTTACCTTGGATTTTAAATTTATGCAGTTTTAGTAACTGACACCAGCTTTTTTTAAGATCTAATCTTTGAAAGAAAAATTAGATATTTTTTTCTGTAGCTTGTCATATATGTTGCCAACAGCAAATTATGTTAATTTTGGCAAAGATCAACATTGGTTAAAGAATTGAAATGTCTATATCAGTGAGAAAAATGTAAATTTTTGAAAACTAAAAGTAGAACAACTTTTACTCATTTTGGTTAATCTTTGGATTATGGTAACTTGGCGATTTTATGGCGACCAACCCTGCTAGTTTTTGTTTGGACGCCATTTTGTTTTCACGAAGTAAAGGCATTTTTTTTCCCTCAACATTTTTTTCCAACAATTTGCTAACCGAATTACACTTATGCTAGAACTTTCATCGAACAAAAGTGCTTAAACATGACAAAGATTAAGTGCGAAATTGGGAAAAAGTGCAGAATAGCCCACTGCTTGCCTCGTTTTTAAGAATTGCACATACACGGTATCATCCATGTACACGTCGACTTATTTTCACTTAAAAAAATATCCCAGAATTGCACAAAAATGGCATTGTGCAGACTCTTGACTTTATCCATGTATACTGCTAAAGTCCTAGCTAGTAACCTTTATCGCCTTACCAAAATGTCGCCAAACTACCTGTTTACCATATTCCAAAGATTAGGCCTCATTTTATTTAAAATATGCAAAAATGAAATTGCTTTAATAAGAAATAATATCACTAACCAAAAATTTTTAATTTAAACAAAGTGGTATTTGTAATGTATGATGAAGTAAGAAACATTGTTTTTCTTATTTTAATTTTTAGTTTCATTTAGGATTTGGTACTTAAAGAGACTGTGTGTACAAACTTATCTTAAATAATTGTTCTAATCAATAACAATCTTGTCACTATAATTCTTCTTTTCAATTTTTTTAATACTAGTTAATTATAAATTAATCCTATTGCAGTCATAAATGGAATGTTCTTTCTGAATGGATATTCGGTTTTGACAAGTCTTAACAGTGCCATATAATTGAATCTGTATTTTTAAATAAAACACCATATGTCCATTAACACTTTTTTTTGGATGATGGTAAGGTTCCTGACCTTTGAAAGAATTCTATTGCTTCTTGTTCTGCAATCAGTGAATCCCAAATTAAAAATATTTGGGTGAATCTTTGGATTATGGTAATTTGGCGACCAATCCTGCTACAGCAACCTGCTAGTTTTTTTTTTTTTATGCCATTTTGTTTTCACGAAGTAAAGGCTTTTTTTTTTAACTCAACGTTTTGTTCCAACAATCTGCTAGAACGTTTATGAAAAAAAGTGCTTAATCATGACGAAGATCAGGTGCGAAATTGGGAGAAAGTGCAGAATCGCCCACTGCCTGCCACGTTTTTAAGAATTGCGCATACACGGTATCATCCATGTACACCTTGACCTATTTTAACATTAAAAAAATCCCAGAATTGCACAAAAATGGCATTGCGTACACACTTGACTTTATCCATGTACACTGCTAAAGTCTTAGCTAACCTTTATCGCCTTACCAAAATGTTGCCAAACTACCTGTTATCATATTCCAAAGATTAGCCGTAATTACTGTTAATACTACAGTCAAAAGTCGTTAATCCGGACTCGTCGGGACTTCGGCAATTCCGGATTATCTATTTTTCTGGATTATAGATCATCAGTTTAAATCGCGTAAGATGGCATGCAGAAATTCTAAAATTAAAAATATGAAACCGTAATTTATGAAATAAAGAACAATTATGATCTAAAGGGTATCAAAATTTACAAAAAAGAGCTTAATATTTATTTGTTTACTTTATTAAACATTTCTTTCAATGTAAGTTGTTTAACCCCTTAACGCATTTGCCCGTGTCTCACACGGGCGAAAGTTTCCGGCAAATTTGCACATGCCCGTGTCTCACACGGGCGCCCTTGTATCTCGCGTTATTTTATTTCTAATGCTTGTCTGAGATCCGTTCCAGTAAAAATAAATAGGCTAGATTATAATTAAACTTATTTGACATAGATGGCACCACTATTCAGCATTTTTCTTGTGTAAACCACGTGGCGCATTTTGATGATTAGCTATAAGTTTGCTAGGAATTCTTTGCTATAAAGTATTCGTTTGGTGTGGAGAAGGTAATATATCCATTTTTATTACGTAAATATAATAAAAGTAAGCAGTTAACTGCAAATTATATTACTAAGTGTTTTTGTAATTTAAAAAAAGTTATCTGATAATGAGCGACTCTGAGGATGACAATTTTGAATATGCCAATTTATCAGACAGTTTCAGCGATGAGAGTGATGATTTCTTGAGTGATGGAAATGAATCGGAAGATAATGACAACGAGATTTTGGATATAGCAAGGAATTGGTATCAAATTAGTATAAATCAACCAAACGTTGCACCACCGAGATTTCGATTTGAAGCTAACCCTGGCATGATTATGCAAGAAAAAAAATAGGTGATTTTTTGACCGAAAATTAGAAATTAATGTGTGCCTTAAGGGGTTAAGTTGTTTCGTTTTATGTGATAATACTTTCTCTTTAATTCTATAAACAGACATAATTTTTTGTTCACTTACAAAGTTCCGCTGTTCAAGTCCCGTTAATTGCTGTGCCGAGAATACCGACTAACTTGTCAATCGAAATTTTTTCGTTTTCACTAACCTCTCTGTCACATTCTTCATGTCTTTATCCATTTTTTGCAGCAATTCCACTTTTTGTTTGATGGACATCGAAACATACTTTCGTTTTGTAAGATCCTTTGGGAGCTCCAGAATCAAAAATTCTATTTGACATAATCGAAAGTTCAAGTTTACTTTTTTAGTATTGCTCTTACAGTCTGCAAAAAATAATAAGCCGGATCCAATTCGAAAATTAAGGAACAATGGAATCATCAACATGAACTGAAATAGATAATTAGATAATTTTAGCTTACACCGTCTGTTATACATAAAACGTGCACGTGAAAACGTATTCTGCGCTTGCGCACATGCAAATGCGCAGTCGTAAGAGGTCTTACGCGCACGCGTAAACGCCTATGCGCATGTGTCAACGCGGAGCATGCGCAGAAAGTTTTTAGCTTTGAGGTCCAGATTATAGATCATTCCGAATTATGGGTGTCCGAATTAACGACTTTTGACTGTATCATAATCAGATATAAAACGACACTGGTAGCCATTTTTACTTTTCATTCATGTAAAAGCTCTCCTTATGTCTTATCATTGGCAAAATTTTTCTGACATGGTTCACAGATCACTGTCACAGTTTAGCAAGACGACTGGGCAGCTTCACGCGTGTTGTTCCTCTTGTATTACAGTCAAAAGTCGTTAATCCGGACTCGTCGGGACTTCGGCGATTCCGGATTATCGATTTTTCCGGATTATAGATCATCAGTTTAAATCTCGTAAGATGGCATGCAGAAATTCTAAAATTAAAAATATGAAACCGTAATTTATGAAATAAAGAACAATTATGATCTAAAGGGTATCAAAATTTGCAAAAAGAAAAAGCTTAATATTTATTTGTTTACTTTATTAAACATTTCTTTCAATGTAAGTTGTTTAAGTTTTGCTTCGTTTCATGTGATAATACTTTCTCTTTAATTCTATTAAACAGACATAATTTCTTGTTCAGTTACAAAGTTCCGCCGTTCAAGTCCTATAATTGCTGTGTCAAGAACACCGACTAATTTGTCAATCGAAATTTTTTTGTTTTCAATAACCTCTGTCACTTTTCTTCGCTATCGGAAGCGAATTATAATGACGAAGAACTTGTTTTAAATCATATCAAAGACGGAGCATATCGAGATGAAATACTACATTTGGTAAGGAATTATAAGCCAAATAAAATAAAAACATCTGCGCTGAAGATAAGGATAGTGCTGACAAATCAACTTCCAATTCATTACGTGCCCGCCGCCGAGCAGCGCGAAATTGATAAACAGATTTCGGATTTCAAAACATACTTTCGCTTTAGATCCTTTACATATTAACAAATATATATCGGAAATTCTATTTGATATAATCGAAAGTTTAAGCTTACTTTTATAAAATTGCTCTTACAGTCTGCAAAAAATAATAAGCCGGATGCAATTCGAAAATTAAGGAACAACGCAATCATCAACATTAACTGAAATAGATAATTAGATAATTTTAGCTTATACGTCCATTATACATAAAATGCGCACGCGAAAACGTATTCTGCATTTGCGCACACTCATGTGCGCAGTCGTAAAAGGTCTTACGCGCACGCGTGAACGCCTCTGTGCATGTGTCAACGCGGCGCATGCGCAGAAAGTTTTTAGTTTTGATGTCCGGATTATAGATCATTCCGAATTATGGGTGTCCGAATTAACGACTTTTGACTGTACTACATTTGTTTGTTTATGATGACCTGTTGGGATTCTGTCATGAGAGGGTGTCGTAACATTTTGTTGATCATTTGCTGTTTGGTCAGTGTATCGCATGCTTTATACTCGTAATCTAAGACAAATATAAGTTTAGTTGCCTGTTATAGATACGGCTCGTTAGGTCATTTATTGTAATATTACCCAAACAATATCTGTTATAACTAATGTATGAAATCCACTTAAGTAGAAGTTATTTACTTAACACTAGAACGGCGATAGGGGTCATTTTGACCATTGATTACTTTTGTTTTATTGGAAGAAATCGTTTGGAATTTTTTGACTTCCTAAATAGATAACAAATATTTGTAAAAAAAAAAAAAAAAAATTTCAGCATTCTAGGTTTGTTAGTTTTTGAAATATTGGCATGTATTCCTAGAACGGCGGACGGCAGTCATTTTGACACCTTTACTTTTATTCCTCGTTCTGCTCGAGGCATTGTCAAATAACCCATGAAATATATTCACTGATAAGGATTTTTCGATTGCATTCATATTATTTCCCAGAGGGATAAAAACCTGGGTGGTCTCACTACTTTGTAATGTCTATATATGTTGTTGTTCCTTTGTTTGCAATTATCTATTCATTTGAAGAAAATACTGCAAGGAAGGTAGATGCGGGGTTTTTCATGCTTTCATTTCTTTTCAGAAATACTTTATTTTACAGATGTATTTTCCTGTTTGTTAGTTCAGCTTACTTCAGGTGATAACAGTTAGGGCAGATGTTTTCTTAGTAATCCCAAATCAGTATTTCAGTGCATATGAATTCTGCCATCAAGTTCCATTATCACCTTTCTTCACGCTGTGAGAATCGTATGCTAAAATATAATCTGTATCGTTTTTGATAGCCTGATATTTTTCTACTTTTTTCAACTTTTACAAAATATGTCTAATAAGCGGAAAAGAGGTCTTACGGATGAAGAAATTAAAATATTGTTGCAGGAGCTATCTGAAAATGAGTCTGACGGAGGTGAGATTGATAATTTTTCTGTATAAACTGAAGATGAATTTTTCTGTAGAGACTGAAGATGAATTCCAAACTAGTGAATCCGAGGACAACGAAGTAAACGAAGAACTCAGCAGAAATAAACAGACAAAAAGGGATCAGGCTATTTGCAAAACTGTTTTTATAGCTCCTGATAACATTATATGGAATGAAATAAACTCCAAAAATTCAGTCTGCAGCCATGTTCCTGCTTATAATGTTCTAGAAGAAACGGCAAGACCAACATCTTTTGCAAAGAGTCGTGTTTCTGAGGACAAAGTGACTAGTGCTTTCAAGCTTTTTATTTATGATGATATTTTGCTGCATATAAAGAAATATACGGAATCTAAAGTTCATCGGCAACTTGGAAACAAAGACTGGAGATTATCTCTCACTGAGTTAGATGCTTTCGTCGCTATATTGTATGTTTGAGAAGTAATAAAAGCAAAGGGCTTAGATTTATTTTCCTTGTGGTACGAAGCGTGGGGAATACCATTTTGCAAAGAAACTATATCAAGAGATAGATTCAAAGAAATAAATTGGTTTTTAAGGTGTGATGAAAAGACAGCAAGATCTATTCGATTGCAGACTGATAAATTTGCTTTTGCATGAGACATGTGGAACAAATTTATTGAAAACTGCAAAACGTGCTACCGGCCAGGACTAAATATTACAGATGATAAACAATTATTCCCATCTAAAGCTAGGTGTAGATTTACACAAAATATGCCTAATAAACCTGACAAATTTGGAATAAAATTTTGTTTATCTGTCGATGTTGATACTAAATACCTCTTGAATGGATTTCCTTATCCTAGGAAAAGATGAAACAGCAAATCCTCAATAACATTTGTCTGAAAATGTTTTCATAAAATTAACAGAGACACATCAGAACAAAGGGAGGAATATTACCACGGATAACTATTTTACTTGCATTAAATTGGTAGAAATGCTAAAATAAAAAAATACAGTTGTGGTCAGCACAATGAAAAAGAACAGAAGATAAATTTCTATATCTTTGAAAAATATGTGTAGTAATCTTTATTCATCGACGATAGTGGAACATGATATCATAACACTTGCCATCTATCAAGGCAAAAGAAACAAAAGTGTTTTTCTACCGAATGAAGGAATAGCATTATACAACACAACAAAGTATGGTGTGTATATTCGTGATCAAATGTGCTGAAAATATTCAGTTAAATTGGCTTCTAGACGATGGCCTGTACATATCTTTTTCAATATTTTGTATTATGCAGCTTTGAATGCCTGACTAATTTATAAAAGTGTAACAGGAAACACCATTAACACGAGAGATTTTCTACTGAAATTAGGAGAGGAGTTAAGAGTGGTACATATGGCTTCAAAACTCCCAAAGATCCTTCCTGAATCTTCAGAAAAAACACATGCAAAGAAAATGAATATAAAGAGAAAAAAGTGTCAAATACAGAGATGCAATGGAAACAAATCTGAAGAATATTGTGCATCTTGTTCCGGAAAATGTGTTTACGGAAAAGTTGTTTACGGAAAATGTGCTGGAAAAATTGTTAAAAATTATTTTTGTGTCAACTGCATTAATTCTTAATACCTATATGTAATCTCTAATATTTTAAACATTAAATAGAATTGAAACTAAATGCTTTACATATTCCATTCAGCTACACATATAATGATATAACTGAAACATCAGAGAACGTTTCTCATTTCTGGATTTAAAGAGTGAATCATTCTCCGAGTAAGTACATAAAAAATATTATTTTATAAATTGTGTTTTATTTTATTTAACATTAGTTTTAATTTGTAAAATCATTTATTTGAAATAAATTCTTATATCAAATTAATGAGTTATTTGAGTAATTGTAGTATGATCCAGTTGATCGCCATGTACTCGATACATTTACAGTATTTAAAAAAGTCAATAAACTATCGTGATATTAAATATAAATTATGAAATACACATAAAGTATATATTTATACCAATGTATGGCATTTAAAACTTTTACCGTTGTTATTTCAGTTCTTTCATCGAAAGGTCAAAATAACCCTTTACCGCCGTTCCAGTAGGTAAGATTTTTCTCGCCAGTGTTAACTGAGTCTGATCTGAGCTGCCTACTAGCGACTGAGCAATATAGTAGTCGCTGAACACTGGTAATTCGGTCCGAGGTCTTGCAAATGGGCTGGCTGCATGGGGATTTACATGGTTTTTCCAATGTGTAGTGTGTATACGAACCAGTTTCTCTTAGGAAGTCTTCCACAAAGGCATCCATTCCTATATGCAGATAGCCCTCGAGTACTCGAATAAACCTAACCAACTTATCTGAGCTAGTTCTGCTGGGTTTGAAATGACATGTATTATTTCATCCTAAATATGTACAAATAAATATTGTCTCCAAATTATTGATATTACTCTTGATTCTTCTTTATAATTCCATGTTTATAGAATGAATAAATTTAAGCATCTGTGTAATTACTTTTCAGCAACTTTCACTTAAAGAAAGAGAACCATATGAAGAGTTAGCTCGGCAACGTAGAAATGATCCAAATCTGCGAGGAGCAAAATTGGCATCGGACGGAACCAGAGTAGAAGTATGATTGTACTTGTATTTAACTTTCATAGATATATTGTTTTGTTGCATGTTATGAATATTTTTATAATTTTGTGTAAAAAACACAAGTGTTCTAGCCATAACCAGGAGTTGTTTTTAAAGATTTCTTGATACTTCCTTATTATAGTGGACCCTAAGGTTGAATCGCTTATAAACCAAGATATCTTGCTACGTGTTCTTGAAAAATTACCTCGTCAGAATTAACTGAATGATACTCATTAAAATGGTACTCAATTTATCCACGTTTACACAATATTTCTTCATGTAATTTAATTCTGTTTCATAGGGAATAAATATGGTGCATTAAAAATTAATGATGATTAATATTTTAATACTGTTATTGCTACTAGATTGAATAACAGCTAATTTTTTAAGAAATAAATAATTATGCATGCAAGATATAATTATATGTAACTATTGTTGCATGAGTACAGGTTCATAATGGATTGAATGTGCACAAAACCGAAGACAGCTTATTAAAATTTATTTTACGAAAAGAAACATCTCGCTTCAGTTCACACTGAACTAAACAGCTGATGCTATCACCAGGCTTATATTGTTTTCTCCTGGCTGCCGAGAAATCTCTAGTATTTTCCATTTATCGAAATTACAAGAAGGCATCTGCGGTTAAAGTAACATTTAAGGGCCGAATGCAGTTATAGTTATGTGGAGAACTCTTTATTATTATTATTATTTGTCCACTGGCTGAAGAGAGGGCGCTACCAGCATTCCCCCTCTTCTCCACTAGGGGAAAATTCGGACTGGTTACTCTGTTCCTGTCTGCCGTCAGTGAAGCACGAGATCACCTTTCTTCCACTTCACTTTCATGATTTTTCACCTACGTGGACTTGCTAACTATAAAAATGCTTATTGTGCGAACTGTAATCAATGTGACTGTGCATCGGTGAACATGTGTTAAAATATATATCTTTTTCTAGAGTTAAATAAAAATGTTAAAAATCATCGAGCTAAGCTATCATCGTTTTATCTGCAGCAACCCAAAAAAATAGTATCCATAGACGAAAGCTATAAATGATGACCCATCAAGTTAGTGAACACGTGCCTACTGGAACCTGCTTGCATCGTCAATTTCTGTGCTCATAAAGTGCTGTGAAATGAAAATATCATCTGTTAATGCAAATGAATATCGTAATCCATCATTATTTGTGTGTTATCTTCAAAATAGTGTGAAAAACAATTGTCTACTTAACAACATGCTTGTGAATGTGCCTCGTGCAAAACATCAGAGTGCTTCGAAGTGATCGACGTATAAATCCTACAACGTGGTTACATATCACAAAATAAGTTCTTCGGAATATTTTTCCATAAGTGAATTGTGTTATGCTGAATCTGCCACTGACTAAGCAAATATTTCTTGTATAATTCGGAGGTAAGGTGCGCAAATTCTTAGTAGTACTTTAAAACTTATGCTTATATTCGGATAGCACACCTACAAAAAGTGTTTTTCTCATTTTAATGCTTGCATTAACTTTATTTATTTAGCACTAGTATCGTATGTGAACTTATTAGTGACTGATTTTTGTGTATTTATCTCGCATTTGGCAATATATATATTTTTTTGTGAATTGTGGCTCCACCACAAACCGTCGCAGATGATCTTAATATCTCACGTGTTTCTGTCAAACCTCTGCCATTTTGGAAGGTCAATTCCACTTTATGGTTTGCACAACTGCAGGCCCAGTTTGATATCACTGGAATCACTGCTGACTCCATGAAATTCAATCATGTGATATCTGCAATCGAATCCGATATTCTCAATAGCGTTTGTGATATCGTTTTGCACCCACCAGTAACTGGCAAATACGATGCGCTAAAAAGACGCTTAATTGAATTGCATTCTGAAAGTGACGAGTCAAAGATCTGTACACTTCTTTAGGGGCTCGAACTTGGTGATCAACGCCCTTCCCAATTACTTTGCTGTATGCGAAACCGTTGGAGAACCCTTGTTGAAATCTGTATGGATATCAAGTCTCTCATAAAATACACAGAATATTTTTGCTGCCTTAAGTGATGAGCTCCTAATACTCGCAGTTGTAGCTGATAAAATCACAGATCTTGCAACTCTCCCTAACATGAATAGTGCTGCTACGGCATCCACTTCTCCCATTGAACAGCAAGTTGCAGAGCTGACAAAGCAAGTAAATGAACTTTCGCTAGCCATCAAAAACAGCTGTAAGCATTTTTGTGAATGAGGAGACAATCGTTCCCAACGCAACAGAAGGCGCAATAGATCCAATGGACGCTATCGCCAGTATAAAGAACTGTGGAACAACATTTGTTTCTACCATACTAATTTTGATTCCAATGCACAGAAGTGTGTTTCTCCATACAATTTCTGGCAGTCGGAAAACTAGATCCGTGATTGCTTGTCGGTCAACGTTGCGACCACCACATTAATCGAATTCTTTTGGCGGATCCATCGTCAAAACACCTTTTTAATTGACACCGGAGCCGATTCATCTGTCATTCCTAAGAGTTACAGTCAGCACGCCAAAAACCCAACTGACTTAATACTCTTTGCTGCTAACGGCACCAAAATAGCAACATATGGCACCAAACTCTTGACCATCAATTTAAACTTACGTCGCTCATTTACTTGGCCTTTTGTCCTGGCAGACGTCAATCAACTCATCATAGGTGTTGACTTTCTCATGAAGTTCAACTTACTTATAGATGTTAAAAACAACCGTTTAATTGATGGACAAACAAAACTATATTCTTGTGGTAGACTTCCCAGTGTGAACCTGCTCAGTACTAGCTTTCATATTTTGATGGGTAACTCAAAATTTGACAAAATTCTTGCCGTTTACCCCAGCTTGACAAATCCTTTGCAAACTTTTGAGAGGGCACCAATGTTAACAATTTTCCATCACATTGAAACTAAAGGACCCCCTATTTTCTCAAAACCTAGAAGATTATCTCCAGAATTACTTCAAGCTGCACATCAAGAGTTTGACTTTCTCCTATCAAAAGGCATCATTCAGCCTTCAAAAAGTCCTTGGGCAAGCCCCCTGCATATGGTTCGTAAGGCAAATGGTGACTTGCGACCATATGGGGTTATCGTCGCTTAAACGTGGTTACCATCTCGGATAGTTATCCCGTACCCCATATTCAGGATTGCACTCAAATGTTTCCAGGAAAGAACATATTCTCAACTCTTGATTTAGCTCCATGCATATCATCAAATCCCTGTTAACCTTGCAGACGTTCTGAAAACGGCCGTCACTACCCATTTTGGTCTTTTTGAATACTTGGCAATGCCGTTTGGGTTACATAATTCAGACCAAACTTTCCAACGTTTTATACATAAAGTTTTATTTGGATTGGATTTTTGCATCCCTTATTTTGACGACATCCTTATTACATCGACTAGTGAAGAAGAGCACATCCGTCATCTTCGTCAAGTGTTTGATCGTTTGAAAAAACACGGTTTGACCTTAAACCCTAACAAATGTGTACTCGGAAAACCATCTGTTTCGTTTTTAGGTTGCCTCATTACTGCTTCAGGTGTAAAACCCCTGCCTGAAAAAACAAAAGCAATTGCCAACTTCCCAAAACCTACCACTATTGTCAAGCTGAGACGTTTCTTAACCATGATAAACTTCTATCTCCGCTTCTTACCAAAGGCAACTGAGACCCAAGCTTCACTGAATGAACTCTTAAAAGATTCACGTAAAAATGATAAACTCCCCGTTCCTTGGAACGACGAACTGAATCAGGCATTTGAAAAATGTAAACACGACCTTATTAATGCTGCAACTCTCTCCTACCACTCTCCTAACCAAAAGCTGAGTATTATAGTTGACGCTTCTAGCATATCCATCAGAGCTGTCTTAAACGTTCGGCTCTCTAATAACTACCAGCCGCTAGGATTTTTCTCACATAAGTTATTCCCCACCGAACAAAAATACAGCACATATGACAGAGTTATTAGCTATTTATGCAGCTATAAAATATTTCAGGCATAGTCTCGAAGGTCAACACTTCACTATATTTACTGATCACCGACCTCTAACTTACACATTCACTTCAAAATCAAATTCTGCTTCCCCGAGACAAATTCGTCATTTAAATTACATAGCTCAGTTCAGCACAGATATTTAGCATATATCAGGTTCCAGCAATGTGGTCGCAGATACTCTCTCGCATATTCAAGGCATCGATGCCAATGCACCGCTGGATTTCACACTTATAGCCCACTCGCAAGCCACCGATGAGGAGTTAAAACGTCTGAGTGAAGACTTAAACTGCTTGTTGAAATTCCAGTCATTAGTCATTACAACTTACTCAGGATCTCCATGTATTGTGCGATACCTCTAACAACAGACTTCGCCCTTATGTACCACTTGACTTCAGAAAAAAAAGTTTTTGACTGTTTCCACAACCTATTGCACCTAGGTATCCGAGCTTCCAAAAAGCTCATACAAGAAAGATTCGTTTGGCCATCCATGCTTAAAGGACATTGCCAATTGGACTCGTTCCTGCATCATGTGTCAACGTTCGAAAGTTACCCGGCACACACATAGCCCTTTGGAAAAAATCGTGATGCCCTCCGAACGATTCGACCATGTTCATATAGACATCGTCGGTCCTCTGCCACCATCTGATGGTTATCGATATCTACTCACCTGCGTTGATAGATTTACTCATTGGCCTGAGCCTTTTCCCATTCAGGACATCTCTGCTGACTCTGTGGCTCAACAATTCATCTCCGGTTGGATTGCACAATTTGGTGTACCATCCATTGTGACTACTGATCAAGGTCGACAATTCCAATCCCACCTTTTCGCTTCTCCGACATCTATGCTTAGAATACCATCCTTCCGCCAACAGCTTAGTGAAACGTTTCCACCATGACCTAAAAGCAGCTCAAGCAAGACCTCGCAGGTACATCCACTGAACTTGTCTACGGCACAGCCCTTCGATTACCATCTGAGTTCCTTCAGCCATCCTCTGCTCCAGTCGATCCAGCATCCTTTCTCCAGACTTTCCGAGAAGCGATGAAGAAGCTGTCTCCGACTCCTACATCATGCCACAAATCCACCCCATTCGTACACCATGCACTGAGCACTTGCACTCGAATGTTTGTGCGAAACGACGCGGTAAAACACCACTCCTCCATACAGTGGACCCTTCAAGGTCTGTGCACGTAACAATAAACATTTCACCATTCTCGTGCGCGACAAGGAAATCGTTCTGGAAATAGAAAGACTGAAGCCTGCCTTCTTCGAAGCTTCAAACACTCAGGTTCCTGTGACCAGCGATCCTCCTGCTTCCCCGGACCCAACTGTTTCTCCAGATACTCCTCCTTCAATTGACCTTATGCTTCCTCCCAGTGTTCCACCAGTTGTTACACGATTGGGAAGACGTGTGCACTTCAACACCAGATATTTGTGAAGTGATTTTTTCATCGTACCTTTGGTACTCGGGGGAATACTGTAAAGAACTCTATTATTATTTGTCCACTGGCCCAAGAGAGGGTGCTACCAGCTTTCTCCCTCTTCTCCACTAGGGGAAAATTCGGACTGGTTACTCTGTTCCTGGCTGCCATCAGTGAAGCACTCGATCACCTCTCTTCCGCTTCACTTTCATGACTTCACCTATGTGGACTTGCTAACTATAAAAATGCTTATCGTGCAAACTGTAATGTGACTGTGCATCAATGAATGTGTGTTAAAATATATATATCTTTTTCTAGTGTTAAATAAAAACGTTAAAAATCATCGAGCTAAGCTATCATCGTTTTATCTGCAGCAACCCCCAAAAAATGGTATCCATAGACGAAAGCCATAGTTACATACAGGGATCAGTTACAGTTATTCAATTGCAGTACCAGTTACAGGGGCCAGACCAAAATGTCACCAAATATGGCAGTAAAAATTAGTCACCAGAACCATTACCAGCTTTGTCATGTCTTTCCAATTTAGTGAGGTAGCTATTTATCTCGGTGGTAAATAGAGTGACCCCTATAATCTTATTCTCTTGCTTAAGCTTTGACTCTTTAGATTTTCACGTTACATTATGCAAAAGATACTACAATTTTAAGCATAACTGTACTCAAATTATTAACATATACATCCTTTGTCAGAAAAGTTCCAGGATTTTTTTTTTAATTTCTGAGTTTGCAGTACTAAAATGGAACAAATGTTGTTTTTATGTTACCTGGTATGTATTCTTACTCGACATGATCTTGGCCATGTTTCCACGAAAACTTACGAGGTGTCAGGGCTGTGCTTAGCAATATACTGTTCGGATTGTTTTCACATTCGTGAAGGTGTCACAATGGATGCTGATTGTGAACAAAGAGCGGACTTTAGTTCTGCATTAAGCCCGGGAAAACCCCTAGTAAAACATGGAGCATGATTAAACAAGCATACTTTGCAGGCGAGGCACTTTCAAGAAGTTGTGTTTTCGAGTGGTTCAAAAGTTTTCCTGAAGGCAGGGATTTAGTTCAAGATGATCCCAAAGCTGGCCACCTGCACATATCGATGCAAACATGGAATGTGTAAGGCAGTTATTGCAAGAAGACCGTCATGTAACTATGCATATGATATTAGAACTGAATTTGAATTGTGATGTGTATTATAAGCTTTTACGTGAAGATTTAAGGAAACAGAAATTTAATGTAAGAATCGTTCCTCACTCACTAACAGGTGAACAGAAAGAGGAAAGTCTAAGAATTTCTGCTGAACTATTGGATAGAGCCAGACGTGATATCACGTTTGTGTCTAAGATTATTGTGATTTTTTCTTGTTTCTGTGAATGCAAAGGTGACTAAAAGGAAAGCTTCATCAAGATTATTGCAGACATCGAATGAGCTGTGACCAAATGAGCTTGCAATCAGGGCCTGACTTAGCCTAACTGGGGACCGTGGCAAAAACGTTTTTGGGCTCCCCCCCTCTGCTTCACTACTTCAGTAATGAACAAGCAAACTTAATATATTTTATGTATTTTTATCTTAAAACATTATGCATTGTAGAGAAATTTAATCATCCTCCATTTTTTTGTAGCATTTCTTCTGAAAATGCTCGACGTCGAGGTTTATTATCAGGCTTTTAATTATGCAGCAGTTGATGTCTATACACATGAAGCCGTAGCCTTTTATGCCCTTCATCATGCACTCTTCCATTCTTCAATCTGTGTAAGATCGTTGCAACTTCTGCTAAGTCTTCAGTTTTTGGTTTCGACAGTATGCTATCTGTCATCATAAATCATTCATGCTACTTATGAAATGAGGATTTTGAAGGTGGAATTCGATTCTAAGTAGTCCACAATTTATGCTGTGCCTCTGTTGCAGATTTAAATTCAATAAACCATGCTACAGCTTGCACTTTTCTTGCAGTGAAGCCATTTGAAATGAGAATATTGCAAAGCAGGGACGTAGCACCATTTAGTTTACATCTTATTAAAATTAAACTTTAATCTTTTCTCTCTGGAACATGAAAAACCATAAGTGAAAATCTTTGTTTATTTTTAAATCATTTTTGAAAGTGTAGCCATATTTTTCGGACACTTGGTAATTTTTTTAGATATATTTTGTACTGTTATTTTGCTTCTTCCTGTGATATAAAAATACAGTGTGATAAATTTAGTTACAATTCTTTATACACTGCTTTTTTATATTCAAATATGTTTAATTTTAATAGGATAATTTAAGAGAAATAGAAGAGGAGGAACGAAGAATAAATCAGATGAAACAAGATGTCAAAAGATTTTGTAATGCTAATTGTTTATCAGAAGATGCATTCAAAGGTAAATTTTATGTAACAAATAATTTCTTTTATAATTTTTATATATATCTTTTCAATAATATATTTGTCAAGTACTTTTTTTTTTTTTTTTATCAATTTAAGATTTATTGGCATATATTCGTATGAAATGGTAATATTTAAATAAACGATAACCAACTTTTAAGTATTATATGCAATTATGTGTATTTTTCATATCTGACATCAAATTGATGGTCTACAACAGGGATGTCAAACTCATAGGTACACTTGGGTCAAACAAACAAGGTTTAACTTTAGGCGGGCCGCAAAAAAAATAATAATAATAATAATAATATTCATAGAAACATAGATTTATTTCGAATAATACAATAATAAACATATATATTTATATAGAAAAGAACAAGAAAAATTTAATGTTTACGTCCTGATATCTCTTCTCTGCTATTATCTTTCCTATTTTGGGAGAAATTTTGTTTGCAGTGATAACTTTCAACGCTGACCCAAGGTGAGCATCATTAATACGGTTTCTAATAGGAGACTTATTACCTTTCATGACTGAAAATAACTGCTCGCACCGATAAGTGCTACCAAACATGGAAATAATTTCATATGCGAATTTTCGAGTATTTTCAAACCTGGCTGGTAAATATTTGTAAAATTCAGGAATGCCCACTTCAATGAATTTTGCTTTCAAATTTGAGTTGCATTGAATCTCGATCTCCTCCATTTGCATATGGCTGGGTACTGAGTCAATACTTATTGAGAAAATCGAAGAAAACAAAAAAAAATTGTCTTCGAGGGAACTAAAATCATTAAACCTCGTTTCAAATTCAGTTGTTAAATTTGCAATTTTTTCTGCATATTTTTGATACAAACAAGTATCATCTAAACTTGATTTGTTCATGCTGCACGTCGGGAAGTGCGTCAAATCTTCATTTTTAAGTTGTTTTTCCCAAAGAACTAGTTGACATTTGAATGCTTTAATTATGTCAAACATGTTCGTAATGATATGATCTTTTCCTTGTAACGATAAATTTAAATCGGTTAAGTATTTGGTTATATCAACCAAGAAAGATAAATCTTGTATCCATATTGGATCGTAAAACAAACTTACGTCTTGATTTTTCGTTTTTAAAAACTGACATATTTCTTCTTTCAAATCCCAGAATTGTTTGAGAATCTTGGAGCAAGATAACCAACGTACCTCGGTATAGTAGGACAAACCTGAATATTCACTATCTAACTCACTTAAGAAAGCAGTGAATTGACGTTGATTTAAACCTCGAGATCTTATAAAATTTATAACTTTTTTTATATATGACAAAACATTCTCCTTATTTATTACTTTCGTGCATAGAACTTCTTGATGTATAATACAACGCATATGATGAATGTTTGAACCGTGAATTTCACTAAGTTTTTTTTTCTTAGTAATGCTACGAAGTCCTTGTTTTTCCCGGTCATTGATGGAGCGCCATCTGTAGCTACAGAATTTAATTTTGCCAAAGGTAGATTGTATTTCTGTAGAAGTCCAAAAACACAAGTAAATATATCTTCTGTGGTAGTACCAGGCATCGGTATTAGTTCCAGTAATTCCTCAAAAATGTTAACATTCTTGTCACAAGAACGAAGAAACACTGCTAATTGAGCTTTGCCACTATTGTCCGTGCTCTCGTCACAGGCAATGGAGAAACTTTCGAAACTAGATGATTTTGCTTTGATCTGATCACTTAAATTCATGGCGAAATCAGTAACTCTTTCCGCAACTGTATTTCGAGACAATGAAATTGATTGAAAAGCCTTCACATTTCCAGGACAAACAATTTCTCCAGCTTTCATTAGGCATTCCTTGATGAAATCACCATCAGTAAAAGGCGAATGTTTAGCTATCAACTCGGACAAGACGTAACTTGCATGTACCGCTGCTTCGCTTTCTTGCAATACCTTACTAAACATGGACTGTTGCTTTTTCACTCCTAACTTGAGCTCTTTCAACTTTTCTTCTCTCATTAATACTTCGTAATTGTTATATTTCGATTTGTGTTGTTCGCAATGACGTTTAATATTATATAACTTTGGTACATTAATAGTATTATTACATATCAAGCAGATTATTTTATCTTTTATTTCACAGCAAAAATATTCTAATTCCCATTTTACTTGGAATATTCTATGTTCGTCAGCGATTTTTCGTTTAATTTTACTACCACTTGGTTTTGATATAGACATACTGAATACAAAGGGCTGGAATAAACACGGTTAACGTTAAAAAGTTAACAAAAATTTATTCTTTCCACAAGAGATAAATCAAAATGCTGAAATATTTCTTCAAAAATATTCTAACAATATCACAAAATGTCAAACGTTTAGCAAAAATCAATTCAAAACAGAGAAACTAATTCTATCTCACAGCGAAATCGCTACAAATCAATCACAGCATTAAGTAAACAAACAGTTCGCTAGAACTACAGCTACTACTGAGATGAGTTGTTTGTTCTCTGCTTTTATAAGCTTTATAATTAATTTCTCGAATATACTGGAAACATCTATAAATATCTGGATTTTTGTGGATGGCAACAGCAATTACGAGATATTTATTTATTAGGTATTAAATGCACGCGTTGTTCTATTTTTAACCTTCCAACGCAGCTGTCTTTTCAAAAATCGTCTGCGTTGCTAAGGCAACATGAAGCAAATCTAATTACAATTCTAAATAAAAAAAAACTAAATAAATAAATAACTATGAAATCCGTAACAATATGAATTAAGTAATAATTAATAATAAAGTAAAGTGCATGCACCAATATATCGTACAAAACTATGATTGGAAAACTGAGACCATGAGTTCGGCCACATTCGGCTATCAGGGGATGCGTACAAGTTCTGAGTGCACGTGTCCCCCAAAAGCCGAAGGTAGCCGAACGCAAGCTACTCACACGCATTTGTAATTTAAGTAGTGTGTGTATCAGCTCGCTGTGAGTAATCTAACAACACTAAATAAATTATCTTTAATTACTTAGCAGTAAACATTTCATTTTTTTCTTCGTCGATATGTTATTTTATTATTATATATTATTATTTGCCGATATATTGGCCGGGCCGCAAAAATGTTTGTTGTGGGCCGCGAGTTTGACATCCTTGGTCTACAACACTTGTTATAATGAGTATAGTCAAATATGAGCAAGACATGGGTAGTTGTATGTGGAGTTTTGTATAATTTCTGTAGTATTTTTATATGCATGTGATAGCTGTAAATGAAATTAAAATATTATAGTTTTTAATTGCCATTTTAATTCAGTTTTAAGCCAGTGTTTTTTAAATTCAAATTGTAAAAAAGAAAGTTTGCGTAGCCCATACAAGTAGTTTTTGTATTTTTTAAATGAAATATGCCACTAATTTCATAAGATTCGATATTAAAACAAATATTATATTTATTTTTCTTTTGTTGTCATTTAACTTCTGTAATTTAACAAATAAATAAACGCAAACACACTTTTTGCTCAATAAAATTGAAGTAGTAAAACATCATCCTTAAAACTTTGAAATCTTATGGTTTACATAAATTTTTGTTCCAAGAAATATTAATTTTCTCCAGCAGCTTTGATTTCTTTTCCTAATTTATTTTTTAAATACCTACAAATATCAGTATTCATACAGGTATTATACAAGGTCCAGCTATTAATTTCCAGGACTCGTGGAATAACTCAGAAGAAAAAAAAGTTAAACACATAGCCATTTAATATGATTCAGAGTAATCCCCATCAACCATAATGCACGCCTGTGCTCAGCTGTAAAAATTTCAAAAAGGAGTTTTAAAGTCCTCTTTTGGAATGCTCTTTAATAGTGACGTTACAGTTTTCTTGATGGCTTTGACATCCTGAAATCTTGTTCCCTTCAGCAAATTTTTCAGCTTAGAAAACAGAAAAAAGTCTGCCGGTGATAGGTCTGGAGAGTATGGTGGATGCTGCATTTCTACGACACCCTGCTGGGCTAAGAATTGCCTCACAGGCAATGCAATGTGTGGGCGGGCATTGTCATGTAGCAGCAGCCAACTCCCATTTTGTTGAAAATGAGGCCTCACTCTACGAATTCGTTTTCGAAGTCGGTCAAGAACTTCTGTGTAGAACTGTCCATTGATAGTCATGTTAGGAGGAAGAAATTCATGATGAATGACTCCCATCACAATTGAAGAAAGCGATTAACATGACCTTGATTTTGGACTTTTCAAATCGAAATAACATTTCATAGGTTTCCACAGCTGTCTTGCCCAATTTGAAGCAACCATGTGATCTGAAGTTATTTTCCTTTTATCCTGATCTACCTGTTGCTGGAGTGAATGGACATTTCAAAGTCATTTCTCCATGCCTTCATCAGTATCACAGGTCCATTTCATCAATTCACTTGATGCAGTGCATTTTGCATCTTGAATTTTATTCACCATTTGTCTGGCGCATATTAACCCTCAAGGTTTTGTGCCATTAAAAAAATCAACCAACCAACCAACTTGAAGCAAAATTTAATCTTAATTCTTTGCTCCATTTTCACTTCAACAATAGGAATTTAAGAGCTATGTTTTAATGCACCTTTCCACGAGAACCACTTACTTCAGAATGGCATCGATTGCACTGCACGTGCACAAGAAAATGCTCTTCAATATGCAATCATTAGCACCATCTTCCGACTTTCCATTCTTCTACAGTTAGGTCAGTCCTGGAAATTAATAGCGAGACCTTGTATTTTTCAACTCTTTATAAAATGTAAATAAACTGTCTCAATTTTCAATAATTATTTTTAATCTTCTGCATTCTCTTTCAGAGGTTATGCCCAAAAAATTAATTCATTTTCTGTCTTTCAATATCCTTTGCCATACTGATGAAGATGTTTACATTCCAATTGAAGTTGGATTAGTGGAATACTCAATTGAGCATGGAATAATGACGGAATACCATAAATTGCTAAACCCTGGTTTGTATGCACTTTTAAAAAATATTGCCCAGTTTTTCTATAATATTTAATCCTTCAGCATATCATTGCCGTATTGATTCACTCAGGAAGATTTCACCTTTCGTACGTCTTACCTTATTTTGTCCTTTTATTTTCTTTAATGATCTGGAAACCATTTTTATAATTTGAAAGATATGAGGAAGACTTAAGGGCAGGAAGTTTACAAAGTGTAGGCAGAAAGTTTACAAAAATGACGGAGGTTTGGAAAACTACAGTTAATTTTAAGGGGAGATTGAGGTTACTGGTTTTTATAATATCCAGTATTTTGTGTTTTTTGTTAAAGTAAAGCTTAGTGGAATATGAATGAATATATTTTGTGCTTTTATTTATTTTTTATGAAAGAAAATGAAGGTGACATGTTATATAGTACATAGTGATGTTACAAAATTCATTGACAATAAAAAAAAAAAAAAAAAAAAAAAAAAAACTCTCATTACTGGCTGAGATGAAAGTCACTCCAATCTTAAAACGTGGCATTTGCTTTATTAAAGCTTTGATATCCAGTAGAATCTGTGTTGTTGCGATTTTAGAAAGTATACTCCAAATGTTGATCTCTCAGACATGATCTTGTGTTCATTTGACTAGACAACTTATAAGGTATTTCTCCCGTCGCCTTAGCATGCCTTCGTAGTTTAGTGGTCAGCACACTCGGTCCGTATGCGAGAGATCCGTGGTTCGAGTCCCAGGGAGGACATTGCTCATTTTTCATCTCTCATGCTCTAAAAAAATACCTAAAGTCTCTGCAAACTGCTTACATATGTAGGTATTTCAAAGCTAGAAGACATGAACAATCCATGATTACATGTTCCTGGATATTTATTTGGACACATAGTTCGAATAAAAGTCAGTTAATGTAGGAATTTCGAGAAACTTGCATTTTCATAGTCAATCTACAAAGCTTCAAATTCTAATTGAAGTTTGGGTAGAACGTTTTCAAACATTTACCAAGAATGGCAAAAATATTCTCATGAAACTTTCATTCCCACAGAAGTTATAACATCTGCTTTTGAATTTCCTCTCTCGGATTTGAAACACACTGTACATAATCGTCTGAGTTTCATGTTATTGCTTTATTTACCAACTCCATCAATTTTGGAAAGTGAATAGAATTCTTATTTAGCAATTGGCTTTCTTATAGGATTAATTTTATCTCAAAAGCTTTCACAGAGTCGTAAAGACTATGAACAAGTAAACTTTATCCACTATGCATAGTTCAAAACATTGAGGTAAGCCAGTAAATCGCCAATAAATATAAAGCCTAATATTAACTTCGCATCATGGAGCTCACAAATGGATTTTCCTTTAGATTTCATGAATTGTTGAACTTTGTCTTTCAAGAGAAACAGGAGCTAAAGCAACTTTCCTCTGCTCGACCAACATATTTCTACATAATGCACTGTATTCAGCTTTCAGATCACTCAGGAAGTGTTGAAATTGCCTGTGATTAAATTCTTTGGATTGAATGAAATTAACCAGTTAACAACAATAGTCGTCACTAGTTTGAAGTTTGAGAAGGGCACAAATTTTTTTGATGGGTGAAAACAGTTAAAAGCCATCATAATACTATTTCCACATGCCTTCACATTAGATTTGAGTAATGTTATTACACCTGGTTTTTGTCTAGCTATAAAAGGACATCATCTCTGGTTATGACAGTCTTAAATCACATTTAGCCAAGGTTTTGTCAGCCTCAACAAATTTGATCTCCTATTTAAAGCTACAATAACACAGGCTAATTTTCTATGATTGCTATTAACCTTAGTTCCTACTAAATTCCTGTCAATGCCACAAATAAAAATGGCTGCCTGTGCAGTATCTGTCGCATCTGCTGATTCATCCATCACAACAGAATAAGGTACAAAAATCTTGCATTTAAATTTTAACTTAATGAATATATCTGCTGTTAGATCTTTCATGCATCTCACTTCTGTCACACCAGATAAGCTAATGTCCAAAATAGCTTAATCTGAGATCTTCAAAGCACATCAACTGCACAATGAAGACATGCTTTTACAAACTCTCCATCAATGAAAGTTTCCACGTTTACCATTTTTTCTCTCCTATTTTGTAGCTAACATGAACATTTTTTTTCAGGTTCTTGATTTGCGCTGAAGAAAAAAGGCTGCTATGCTAACAATTCAATTCTGATTTCGAGTCTCTGACTTTATCGCTTTGGATATGCCTTTCCAATGCAGAATATTTCCCACTGTGTGTAGTATCGTAAAGCCCTTTGATGTTATTTACTTTCATCAGAGCCTCACTCTTGGTGCAAGTAAGCCAAACTACCTTACACTTGCATTCAACAAAAAAGGAGGCAACTTTTCTCGAAAAAATTGCATTTCCACTTCAACTTTTTTTTTTTTTTAATTATGGCTTACCATTGCACATTCAAAGACCAAAAACACTTCTGAATTTCAAAATCTGAAGCAAGGATGAGTAACCTTACTTAAATCGACTGTGTGAAACTCTGCTTATATCCAACCAATCACAACAATTCCAAAGTTATGAGAAAGACCCTGAGCGTGATTTTTGTGTGTGTGTGTGCGTTTTTTTATTTTACTCAAAAGTATCAACATGGTGGGGTGTTTAAAATATATTGACCCTCAACAAAAGCAGAGTTATTTGAAATAAATATCAAAGATCTCACAAACTTTTCTTTGGGACAAATTAAAGAAAAGCAAAGAATTTGGGACAGTTGTATTGAGAGTCATTTTTAATTTATCGAGAAGGCTTAGCGAGCCACTAAAATATCTTCGATGGACCCTAGGTTGAAGATCTCTAATTTACAGAAAGAAGGATAATAAAAGCCATATTCTTAAAGTATTATTAAGTCAGTGATGCAGAACTCCATAAAATTTAATTATTTAACTTTAAGCAATCAGGAAACCATTTATTGCCTTTTACAATGTGCGAAGTGCTGACAAGCAGTGACATAACATTTCATTTTTAGAATATTGTTTTTAACTACAGTGCGATGCTGCTAAATTATGCAAATTCGACATCTCACATGCAAACAAATATTAATACAGGAAAAAGATTAAAAGGCATTTCAGAGAAATAGTATAAAACAAAAGCTTAAAATAAATTAGAGTTCATAATATTAACACATATAACAACTTTTCTCAGGTAGATCATTAAAGCATTGCATGCTGAGGTTTGATGTATGAAAAATCATGTCAAAAGTTAGTTGAAATTGTTTAAACTTTTTCTGTTTTTTCCATTTCCATAGCTTAAACAAAATTAGAAAAGTATTTGAGTGAGACTATGATCACATTAAATTGTAATTTTCCCCCCTTATTGTTTTTTTATTAGTGAAGTTAATTTTTGGAATTGTTAAAGCTGTTAATGTGGGAACTTTTTGGAAAGTAAATTTATTATTTTGTTAGAGTAGGAATCTGGTATATTCTTTTGTTAAAACTGGAATGTAGTTGTCGCTACAATACTCAGAAAATTTTCCTATTTAATTTAGCAAAAATCCAATATTTATATGGATTTTCTCTTGGTATATTTGTATTGATCAAAGGCTAAGTAAAGAAGCAGTGCATAGAATTTTTAATAATGATGCATTTAAAGTATAATTCAGAATAAAGTTATATTCAAGACTTAAGTGCTAGACTGTAATTATTATTTTTAAATTTTAAGTTTCATGTTTTGCAGGTCTAAAAATTTTTTTTTTCAGGTGGCATTCCTCATGGCTATACTGGAATTGCTAAGCGACTCAGTAAGTTAAAAACTTTCATCTTTTTTATATAGTCTTGTAAATAGAGGAATAGCTGCAATTAGCTTGAAAATTTATTTTCTTTGGATGAATTTGCTCAGAGTTCGTAGTCCTTAAAAGTTTGAAAAAGTCCAAGTTTTATGGGAACAGTTTTTAGTTCTTTAAAGTCCTTAATTTTATTTTATTTAACTTTTCTGTCTGTTTTTTGCAACTGCTATTCTGAGTGTGAATTAACATTTTGGAGGATTTTTTTTTTTTTTTTTTTTTTTTTTTTTGGCAAATAATCGACAAATATGTATTTGAGTTATTGCTTGAATTCATTCCTGCTTCTAATATAAAGGGGAAGATAACTCCAGTTTCTTGTCAGAAGGCTGTACTTTGATCAAAACAGAGACATTTCAAAAAACATTCTTTTTTTTTTTGTGAGTGAAAAGTTCACAAAGTATTACATCAAAAACGTATTTTCTCTTTTCGGGATATGTATTCTTTTATTATGTTTTGCTAAATTTAGCGATTTATCGACATTTTGCTGGTTTTAAGATCAGTTTGTATGCTAAATTTTTAATTGGGAGATTTACAACTTTTTTTTGTTTATTTCAAACATAAAAACATTGATAAATATTAAAATGATAATATATAAAATTATATTTAAGAAATAACAATAGAAGAAAACAGTTTAATTTTTTTCTGTCATATTTTAGTGATATTATTTTTCCTCCTTGGTGACTTCATAATATTTTATTTTGAAAAATAAACAAGATAATAAATGTATCTTATTGAAAGCACAGTTTCTGAAACACTTCTTAGTAAAAGCAAAAAGGTAATATAATTATTTAAAAATTAATTTCATTTGTCTTTTATGTTTTTCTGAGAGTTTTTCCCTTGTTTCAGATTATTCCAATGTGTGTCAATTTTCTCCATAAAATTCTCTTTATACTTTTTCCTTACAAATATCTAGTTGACTAGTGACTGTGTGGCAAAGATGTCAGACATTGGCAGTTAGACCTGGGATCAAATCCTGGTAAACAGGCTGGGTGCATGGTTGGTTTTTGTGGTTTTCCTCATGTGTAATGGGACAGGGTTCGTAGCAGTCCTTATAAGTTCTTATAAGTCTTTATATTTGAAAATAAAATATAAAGGCCCTTATAGGTGCTTACTTTTTCTTTAAAGCCCTTCTTTTTTTTAGTGCTTATTTTTTGCTTTTAGTACTTTTTTTTTTTTTTTTTTTTTAAATGAACGCGGAATTTTTCCCCGTACCAAAGCCAAAACTAAATAAACAACTTTTCTTCCTAATATGGAATGTCAGATGGTGAATCATACTCCCGGAAATAGCTTTTCCCCTTTCTCTGCATTAACATAACCTTTGGTGTGCATGGAGAGTATAGACAGGTGGCCGTCGTTCTGTTGGCCAAAGAATTGCGAAAGCAGTAGAAAATTCCGCAACATTCGACATTCTTTCCTCCCACCAAATATTACACACATTTGAATTTCTATCAAGGTCTTAATAATTTTCATTTTCATTCTGCTTGGTCAGTTCATATTCGTGTTTATTATGATCATTATGCTTATATTATGAGTATATGTATGAATGTTTATAATAATATAGTTGCAGTAACTGCTGAAGTATAGTAAACTTCCAAAAATGGTTGTGTTTTAAAACAGATTAGCTTTCTAAGGAATAATATTCGGAATGGCTTAAATAAAGGGAAAGTAATCGAATAGTCAAAATAATTTCATTTTTTTGGCCAATACATTATACAGTACGAAGGTTGGGAGGTTTTCCACTTTCTCCGCAAAATCTCGAATATTGAAACTGTTACAGTTCGCTGCAAAACAAGCAACAGACCCCCTTTTTTCCCCCCACTTTTCAATCTGGATTGAATAGGACTAAAAGTTCTGCAGTCTACCAACCCAAGCGAAGAATGATTCTATTCCGGAAATTTAACGCAAAATTAGAATGAAAAACAGCCCAGATTGGTAAGTCTTCTTTCTTTTCCTTTATTTAGTTCTTTATTCTCCCAATACCGGCAGCTGTTGAATCCGATTGCGTAATATTATTTAGGGAAGAATTAGGTCGCACGTATTGCGCAATAACGTTTGGGATATTTTGCAGAGATAATTAATTTTGATGTTCGGTCCGAGATTTGTTTATGAAAACTTAAAAGAGTTTTACTGTGCTTGCAAAGCAGAATATTTTTCTGTTCCGTTGGTTTGTTTATATATTATGTTTGTTTATGCACATATCGAAATGTCAAAAGCATTTATTTAGCGGAAAAATCTAAAGAACGGCTACAGTCTATCCCCCCCCCCCTCCGCTCCTCTTTTTAAAGTTACGCTTGACTGTCCGAATATTCGCCAATTTTCAAGTATGCAGATAGTTAAGCTTTTACTGTTAAAGGATGACTGCATAAAGCAAATTTCTGTCTTCTGATTTCAGAAATGTTCCTCTTTTTTATTTAAATTACTTTGCTTGCATTATCTGTTAAGGGAAAACTGATATATACGATGAAAATTTAGAAGTGGAAAAATAAATTGTATTTATTATTAAGTTCCAAACGAATAGAATAAATATGCCTTATTATTATTTATTTCCTCTATTTTGAACTGAAATTTCATCATTAAATCTTGTAATATAGTTTAGTTTTGCATAGTTTTTTTTCTCTCATTGTAAACTAGTTTTGTAAATTGAACTGTTATTTAAAATTAAAAAAAAAAGTTATTTTCCGTGGTTGAGGTAATGCTTATTCTCTCTTAATAAGTACTTCATTTCTCATATTTTAAATTACGAATCTAATTTTTAAGGTTATGCAGTTGTGTATAATGTAATTAGACAGGTGCTTATTTTTTTTCTTAAAAAGTGCTTATAGGTGCTTATTTTTTTTCTTAAAAAGTGCTTATAGGTGCTTATTTTTTTAACTAAAATGTGGCTATGAACCCTGTGGAAAAATGAGCTACTTTCCCTTAAAAAGCCCTCCACAAAGGCATCGCTTTCGTAGGCTGATAGCCTTTGTGTTCCTTTCCCTTAACCCTTTCCAGCATACTACCTTTTAAAGTTGGAATTTCAACCAAAAATAAAGGTAGGCTGTATAATCAGGCCTAGAAGAGTACATAGGTAAAATTTTGCGAAGATGGCACTTATCGTTTTAATTCTGGGGGTGTGCACATTGAATGAATAGAGCTTTGAAAAGTGTGCTGAAACGAGCATTGCTGGGATATGCCAAAAAGAGTAAGAGATTTTGCCTACAATTATAAAACACTAGATTCTAAATACCATAGCAGATTTAGCATTACCCAGAGTGTGCCACGGGGAGGCCTGCTAAAAAAGCTTTTCTTGATTATATGATGATTACATGCATATAAATGGGAAAAAAAAGTAACTTGCATATATGATAGTTACATTATTTACATTTCATATTTATGTATTCGTCTTTTTTTTTTTTTTTTTTTTTTTTTTTCATGGTGGTACTTTTCAAAAAAAGTGACACCACTTTTGAAAAAGCACCATCCATCATTCCATATTTTGCACGTGTACCGGGATCCATATCAGATTCACTAAGGCAATTTATGTAGCACTTTCAGTGTTTCAGAAATGGTCACCCTCTCCGATCCATTTGCAAAATAATTAAAAGTAAAAAAAAAAGTATTATATCTACAATTAGAAATTATAAACTATAAAATAAAATTAAATAAACATCTACAATTCAAAACTAGGCGCTAACAAAACTTCTTTGAACGAAAGAGAAAAAGAGAACTGCTCTAGTGAAAAACCAAACAGCTAACTGATAAAATTACCCCTGACCTTCAGAAAATCACCTAACAATTTCTTAGTTGATAACCAAACCTCCCCTTCCCCCCTTCCCAAAAAAAAAGAGGAGAACAGGAAATGAAACAGATGTAGGCCCACCTTTTTCTATTATGAATGAGCAGACCGGAGAGCTGCAGAAAGACAAAGATACAGTTGTTGGTTTTGTCCTAGTCTTTGAGTGATTCCACTGTGGGCACACCTGATGTCCGCCATTCGATTTTAGGCAAGATTTCGAGGTAAAAATTTAAAACTAATATAGAATAAGGAGATTAGCATACAGCCAAGAAAATAACATAGAAATTTCTTTTCAAATCATTCCTTTTATATCCTAGAAAAAATCTGGAAGATTTCTTTGAAAAGTGATGGTCTTTAAAAACCAAACATGGCCAAAATATATGGACTGGTTTGTGTTGGGCTGTCATCTACTATAAATTAAGAAGGTTCAGAGTAACCTATGAATCCTTTTTCATTCAATTTTTCTGTGCATACAGAAGGAAATTTTTAGGTGCGGCAAAAGGTTAATTAACCTAACCGTTTAAAAAATCTGGCTTTTTGATCTTATACATCTGGTAGGGATAATTTTTATTTCAGATTTTAAACCTGCACTCTGAAGGATTTGAAGGCCAGATTTATACACGTATCACTCCAGAAAATGTGACAAAATGAATCTTTTGAGTATACACACTTGATGAATATGTTTTACTGCAAGTTTATTATGAATTTATTTATTGGAGAATTTTTTAAAAATGTGGAAATGAATTTTTTAAAATTTTCTGCTTTTTATCCTAGAAATGTTTCTTTTAATATATTTGTTTTCCCTTTTATTTTCTTCTCACTTGACACAAGCATGGAAAATTGCAGAAGTGGTTCAAACCTTATCGCATGAACAGGTATCTCTAAAAAGGAAGTTTTATATTAAGAAAGAAATTGAAAAGTGACAATTTAAAAGATTCATCTTACATGGTTCAGTGCATCATGTACGCTGAAAAGCCACTGAAAAGTAAGCAAATGCAAAGACATATAATGCATATCTTTCTAGTGAAAAGAAGCATTCAAAAATCAGTCAGCTCCAAAATTCAGTTTTCCATTCAGCTCCGAAACGACCTATTTCTACAGATTTGGGATTTCAAACTCTGACCTTTGCTTGTGTGGCGAGCAAGACACTCTTCAGCACTAATTGGCAAAGTGTCAGATAACAGAAGGGCTGCATATAAAGTTTCCAAACTACAGTCCACAAGCATTTAGCAGATATTTAATGAAGGAACATCACTGAATACAGAATATTTGAAACATAGTTGTTGCACTTTTTCAGGCTGGCAAAGAATTGTGTTGCGCAGAGTATAAACTTAATCAGGGTTCAATAGTTTACTACAGCATTTATTTTTTTAGCGTAACGGTATTTCATAAGCAAATAATATGCTAATGAATGTTTTTTACACAGTATCAGAACCAGTGTAGCACAAAAGATATATGAACTATTTTAATTTATGAACATACGAGCTGATGTTTAATGTCTTGAATATGAATTTTCTATTGCTGTTCAGTACTAATTTAGCACTTTACGCATAATTAAGAATTGAAGTTTTTAATTCACTCATGCATGTATGTATTAACTTTATATATCCTGTGTTGCTGTGTATAAACACTGAAGGGCTAAAATTTTATGACCACCTACTCAATAATACGTTGCATGACCTTTGGCCTGCAAAACAGCTATAATTTGCTTTGGCATGGATGCCGCAAGTTCTTGGTAAATCACTGGAAACAGATTGCACCAAATGTTTTAAACAGCAGTCAGGCAAAGTCAAGGTAATCTGATATGGTGGTGTTTGAGCTCTGAGCTGCTACTCCATGGCATCAGAAATGTGCTTTATCGGGTTAAGATCTAGTACGTTAGCTGGCTTGGGCATTAATTGAAATTCATCCTTATGCTTCTCAAACCACTCTAACACAATTCGAGCCTTGTGACATGGTGTGTTGCCTTACTGGAAGATTCCATTTCCAGTTGGGAAAACAGATACCTTTTAAAGGTACAACTGATCTACAGTTATGTTCAGATAGTCCACAGCTTTCATGGTCTGTTCTACCACAACTAAGGGTCTCCGAGCCAACCATGAGGACATTCCCAAAAGCATTATACTGTACAACCAGACTGTGGATGACCTTCTGTACAAGGGGGAGCAACTGTTTAACTGGAAGACAACATACCATGACATAACCTTGATGAATGATGAAGCGTGATTCATCCGACCACAATTGTGGAGCATGGATATAAGGAGACCAGACAGCTGTCGTCCACTTATCTATGGTCCAGTCTCGATGTTCCCGGGCCCACTGTAGGCATAGTTGGCAATGATGCTTGGTCAACATAGGCGCACAAGTAGGACGTCTGCTGCGTAGTCCCATATCTAACAGTATCCATGTTCTGATTAACTAATTTCACTCAAGCAGCAGCAGTGGCAAAAGCCAATCTTATGAGTCATGTTGATTATGATTTTACTTCTCCTTTTAACTTATGCTGCACAATATAAAATCATACAAACTATACTGGACTGAATAAGCACAGAACAAAAGGAGGTGTAAAAGAATCAACAAAATTTGTAAAACTTAAATAAAATGTCACTGATTTTCTTAAAAATATATCTATTATAAATGTAAAATATAAATATTTCAACAAATTTAGAAATTTAATGCTAATTACTTGATAAATTTTATGAAGTTGATTTTATTATCAGATTTGTTTAATAGTTACATCTAATATTAGATTATGAATAATAAATTCTTTGTATGTATCTGTTTTATTTTTAGAATGGTATTATAAAAGCAAAGTTCGAGCATGGATTACTTCAATTTATTTTATTCCAGTTTATTCATAGGTCCTTAACAGTACTTAATTTCCTTTTGCAGAAATAAGTACAAACCCTGTTTGCAAATTATTAGTTTTCATCTGCATACGACTTTATGAAATAACTCATCAATGTAATAATAAATATTAAATGTAGTGCTCTGTTATATAAATAATACTGCTCTTTAATAGAATTGTAATATCAGACTATCATGAAAGTCAAGGCTGTGAAGTTAAAGACGTAAAAATCTTACTTTAGAACTAAAAGAAAAATTATTTACAATCAGAATCATTAAAGGAACATTTTTAATACACTGTCATCTTGCACAGGTTATCAGGAACTTATTTCCATGAAATGAACAGTAATCTTCAGAAGTGAAACATCTTCAGTATCCTGTTGCATGCCCCGCTTTATACTTGCTGACAATGGAATGTACCTGTCTGACCTTGTGACATGTGGCTCGGCATCAAGGAACATTCCTAAATGTTCACCGCATGATTTTTCTGGAACCTAGGTGCCACATACATTTAGAACATATGAAAATTCATTGTCTTTAAGCACCTTCCCAGCAAGATAATTTTTTGAGGAAGGGAGGAAGTGTCTGTTAAATAGTTTGCTGGATCAAGTGAAGCATTTCTCACAATAGCACATGCACAGTAATATAATGATCCTCAGTCCTGCTTAACAACTTGAAGCAAGAATTTAAAAATACACATTTTTAACTCGGCTAACTAACAACTTTAACTGGTCCTGACTATTGTAGTACATTATTTTTTTATATAAATATTCCCATGAAAATTGCATGTCATATTTAGAATTATATAAAAAGATGCAAAGGTAATTTTTTTTTTTTTTTTTCCTCCAAAGGAGGTTGAATTTAGTGTTTGATTATTTCAGGTGAAGACAAGCATCAGATAGACATATTCAGCTCTAAAGACCGTGAAAGGAACATGAGAACTGTGTATAGGGATATAAAAAAATTCACTAGTTCCTCTGATTGTGATGATTTTATACCAGTATTTTGTTTAGACACTGATGTTGAAATGGTAATGGGATGCTTGGATTGGCTTTCAAGGTGTACAGGTAATTTAATTTTACCAGCTTATGTATATTTTTTAATATGTAACATCTATCAAAAATTGTAATTTTTATGAGCAATGGTTTTTCTGTTCTTGAAAAATGGTATTTGAAATTCTAAGAAATATTCAAACTTTTAAGGAAGTTGCAAATCTAAAATATAATTAAAACATTTCCCAAATACTTTATTCGTTTTTCAAGACCAAAATGCCGACTGGTGTATATTGTGTCTACTATAACCAGTGCACCTCGAAGCTTTTTTTTTTTTTTTTTTCCCCCGAAATTCGAATTTTTTTTTTTATTTTATGTTTTGTGATGAAATTGCGTCATTTTGAGACATAATGGGCTATAGGAAAGCGAGATTTTACTCTACACACTCCATTTTCACATCATCAGGAAACGTAGGCACTTAGCTATTTTACAAATTAAAATAAATTTTGTGTTTCAATAAATCGATTAAATACGAATTTATTTAACAAAGGGAGCTTAACACCTTTTCAGTGGGATATTTTCTAAAAAAGTTTATTATTAAAAATGTACACTTTATTTTTCTTTGATTTTTGGACACGTTAAACTTTCATTCTTACAACTGCTTTTACAAAAAGAATTTTGGAAAAATGGTAATATTATGTATTTTTTTTTTTTTTTTTTTTTTACTTTTAATGAAGCTTCCGAGTACACTTGTGATTTTGGCAACAATTTTCCTGTCTTATTGTTGTTAATAGATTTTTGATGAAATAGCATTATTTTGAATAGTTTCATTCTTTTAGAAATATGGGTTTGGCAACAATTTTTCATCGTATTTCTTAAGTCACTGTTTTTAAAAGATTTGCATATTTCATTCTCATTTATATATATATTTCTCATTTGTAAGATATTGAAAAGTTTTGCATGATTTGTTTTCTTCAACGGAAAGTTGGTTAATTTTTTCGTTAAATTAATTAATATTTGTATTAAGGGATATGGTAGCTTATTTCATTGTAATTTTTTTCTCTTGAAAGTATAAGATAAAATATCATTAATTATACTTTGCTTTTCAGAATTTTTTGTATTCTTTTATGTTATTTATTGCTCATTTCACTGTTTTTAAGATATTGGAAAGTTTTGAGTGATTTTTTTTTTTTTAGGAAACAAAGTTCTTAACCTCCTTTATACCATTTGAGTTCTTAAGATCTTGCAAAGGGAAGTTGGTTAATTTATTTACTAGGATAATTAATATTTGTATTAAGGGATATTGCTTATTTCATTGTAATTTTGTTATATGTAATAACTTTTTTTTTATGAAGTTCTTCTGCAGAGTAAAATTCTACGCAGTTTTTAAATTTAACGTTTGGTGTTCGTTCCCTTCAGCCATTTTTTCGGTACATTTAAAAGCCAGACGAAGGCTGGCAGCGAAGCTGCTAGTAAATGATAGAAAGACATTGAATGCTGTTATGAACTTAATGTGGTTATGAAATAACAGTGTACACATAGGCATTTAATACAGTATATACCCTCTCCCCAAGTCTTTATCCAGCCTTTATTTTTGCAACTGTTGATTGTAGACAAATACTTTCAATTGCAAAATTCTTTTAAATGATTCAGATATTCACATTTTGGCATTTTTAAATTTAAAAAAGTAAATTTTGTAAAAATTGGAAAATCTAATTTTCTGTGCATTTTCCCACTCCCTGTACTTATATATTTAGGAAAATTTTGACCCTGGCTCTTCGGCATGGCAGTCGGTAATGCTAACCACTCTACCTGTTGGAGCAGCAATTATCTTATTTACTGTTAACCAAAAAATATAATAAGAGTTCCATTGCCAAGTAGGATGATAACAGAATATATTTTTATTTTTTTAAAACTTCTTTCATACCTATTAAGTATTCTGAATTCATTTTTTCCTCTTTGACTGTGACTGTGTGTCTTTGTGACTGAATCTTTTAAAGCATTAGAACTAATCAGATATGCTTTCAGGTGAAGAAAATTTCTTTGTTGTTTGGAATGCTGCTTATTTGCTGATGGAGATGAGGGCTGGTGTTGGGCATCCTTTCCCTTCTTATACAAGTGCATGCGACTTGCTTCATAAAAATAGTTTTGATTTTCATCCTTGTGCAAGGTATGAAAGTATTTCTACATAAAATATTGTTTTACTTCTATTAAAAATACCGGTATTTGTGGAAATTTTCAAATTTTTGATAGTAAGATATTTTGAGCCATAAAATATTTTTGTATCAGACTTATTCCAGAAGTTCACTGCTAAAACTGTACCTAGTGAAACACACTTCCTCAGTTTTTGAGAAAGATTTATTGTTAGAATTTTTGACCATATCAGCTTTTATTATCATAATGTAATATTTTATTATGTATTAATGAATTTCGTGAAAGTGTTTTGAATAAGTTACTTATTTCACATATCTTTTTTATTTTGGGAACGAGAAATATGCTTTGTTATGATAATGTACTTCTTAGCATATTATGATAGTTAAGATATGCATTTCCCTTAATGCGTAATATAGCCTTAGTGAACCAGGAATGTTTGGTTAATAATTTGAATATTAGAGACCTGGAAAATTATATAAGTTATTGTACTTCTTATTGCACACACAACCTGTATATGCGGTGTTTGTATGGGTATGTCTACAGTGGTTCACTATTCTGATCTGATCAGAGGAAAAAAAGGATCATATCAGAAAATAAAGTAGAAATGGATTGCTCACACAAAAAAATATTAATAGTAACTTTATATAAAAAATACTTATTAAAAATTTAATTACAATTAAATTTGCATGCAAGTACTAAATTTCTTTATTTTTCAGTTTCATCATACTTTATAAATAAAAAAAAAAAAAATTCCACAAAACTCGTCATTTATACCAATCATGGCAGGTACTCATTTACAGTTATTACAGCCTTGAACAGAGTGCTGTCTAACAGCTCAGTCACAGAACTGAAATGGAATTAAAAGAACCAGTTCAAGCTTAAATGGTCAGGATCAGTACTTCAAAGTATAACAACAAAATGCGTATAGGATCTTCAAAGTTTATCATTTGTCTTAGTTTTCCAAGAACTAAGTGCTGCACTTGCCTTGTGTAGTTTTTTGTGTAGAATACAAAGTTGTGTGGGTGAAAGGTAAAAGAACAGTAATCTGAAGTTATTCTAGTCTCTTAAATAGAATAAATTTAAGATTTAATAATTTTTCAGTTTGAAAGCTGCAGAAATTCTGAAAAAAAGGCTTGAATAATTTTTTTTTTTTTAAGTAAAATAATGTGTGTAGGGGGGGATTGGGCAACCAAACTGTTCTTTTCTATACCAAGGAGATTGCTATGAGCTAGGCTGATTATAGTGTGGTTTGATTCCATATATTTCTGTTCCATATATACACAGTATCTGCAAAAGTACTGATCCTGACTTTATTTTCACAACCATTGGTCATACATGTTACTTACAAAAGTGTAAGTAACAAATATTCATGTTTTGCAATTCAAAAAAAAAGTTTTGGACAAATTACAAAATGTACTTTTTTGTGTGGCCCCTGTATAGAGAAAGAGAAACCTTTACACTCATTATAAAAATCAGAATACAAATTGTTTTAGTCATATATGAGAAAAATGGAATGAGGTATTTAATTTCAAAATTTGCAGTTTTTTAAATCATTTTTCACTTGCCTTGAGGGGTCAGTTAACCCTCGAAGCACCATGACCAGATTTCACTTGGTTATATATTACCTTATAATTTTGCTTTCTTACTTTCTTTAATAATATGAATGTTGTCATAATAAATCTAAGTTTATGGAAATAAAGACTAAAATAAGTAGATACACAAATCTCTACATATAATAAAAGAGTCTGTCTGTGTGTCTTTCGTTTGCGCTGCACGTAAGCTAATAGACCCACGGCTACGAAATTTGGTACATAGGTGCATCTAGACAAGAGCCAGTGCACGTCAAAGCGATTTTTTCGAAATTCGAATTTTTTTATTTTATGTTTTGTGATGAAATCGTGTCATTTTGAGACATAAAGGGCTATAGGAAAGCAAGATTTCACTCTACATACTCCATTTTCACATCGTCATGAAACGTAAGCACTTGGCTATTTTATGAACTTAAAATAAATTTTGTGTTTCAATAAATCGATTAAATATGAATTTATTTAACAAAGGGAGCTTAACACCTTTTCAACGAGATTTTAAAAAATAAATAAATAAATAAATAAAAATTTTTAATGTACAGTTTATTTTTCTTTGATTTTTGGACACGTTAAACTTTCATCCTTGCGACTGCTTTTACAAAAAGAATTTTGGAAAAATTATAATATTTTGAATTTAAAAAAAAAATTTTAAATGAAGCTTCTGAGTACACTTCTCACATCTTTAAAAATATGATTTTGGCAACATTTTTCCTGTCTTATTGTTGTTGATAGATTTTTGATGAAATTGCATCATTTTGAATAGTTTCATTCTTTTAGAAATATGGGTTTGGCAACAATTTTTCATCGTATTTCTTATGTCACTGTTTTTAAGAGATTGGCATATTTCATTGTCATTTATATATATATATATATATATATATATATATATATATATATATATATACACACTAACTACCAATAAGTATTTGGACATCTATGCAAGTGACGATATCTGCGGTCCTAAGGTACGTCACGGACTCCGCCGGTATATATCGTGTAGGAAACAGCATCGGCTTTAGTCGCATGCAAGATGCCTCGCAGTTCGGAGCTTTCTGATTTCGAGAAAGGTATAATTATCACGTATGTTAAATGTGGCCGATCCTTAAGGGACACATCTAGCGATCTGAAGTACCCTAAATCGACAGTGGCCTATGTGATTAAGAAGTGGAAGGTGAGCGGAGATGGTCAGAGTGTGCCCCGAGTCGGCAGACCAGCGAAACTGGGAGATAGAGACCGACGAGTGCTGTCCAGAGAAATTCGGAAGAACCGCACCCAACCGATGGCCCTCATCCGCGAGGAGTTTCAGTAGGCATCGGGGAGTATTGTTTCAATGAATACCATCCGTAAGGAAGCACATCTGCTTGGTTTTCATGGTCGTGCTGCTGCCCATAAGCCTTTGATCACAAAGTCCAACTGCACTGCTCGGTTAATGTGGTGCAAAGCACATCGAAATTGGACCGTAGATCAGTGGAAACGGGTTCTTTGGAGTGATGAATCAAGAATCACCCTTTACCGTTCGGATGGCAGGGTCTGGGTCTGGCGTCTACCTGGAGAACGTCTCCTGTTAGAATGCATTGTGCCAACAGTCAAGTTCGGCGGAGGTGGAATTATGGTCTGGGAGTGTTTCTCCTGGTATGGGCTGGGACCCTTGGTCCCCATTCATGGTAAGCTCAACTCCGATGCCTACTGCACTATTTTGGATGACAATGTGCTTCCTACGTTGTGGCAGTTTTACGGGTTGGACCCCTGTTACCTTCAGGACGACAATGCCAGTTGTCATGTTTCAACGTTAACCAAGGCTTGGTATGGTGCCAATGGAGTTCATCGAATGGACTGGCCTGCCCAGAGTCCAGACCTGAACCCTATCGAGAACCTCTGGGACAAGTTGCACCGCCGAATTCAGGGGTACACTACCTGTGCAAAATCGGTGAAAGAACTTCTATGTCTTCTCCAAGCCGAGTGAAAAAAAATACCACTGGCTGTCGTACAAAGACTTGTGGAAAGTATGCCCGGAGGGTCCACGCTGTAATTACCTCTCATGGAGGCTCTACCAACTATTGATTTTGAATAAAGTTAGTTTTTCTTTTCTATCACATGTGTCCAAATACTTATTGGTAGTCAGTGTATATATGTAATACATTGTTATATATATATATATAAAGTTGTTCCGCAGAGTAAAATTCTGTGCGGAATTTTATGTTTTTTGAGTTGTTTTCATGTTATTTTTTGCTTATTTCACTGTTTGTAAGATTTGCGTGATTTTTTTCCTTCAATGGAAAGTTGGTTAATTTTTTTATTAGAATAATTAATATTTGTATTAAGGAATATGGCTTATTTCATTGTAATTTTTTCTCTTGAAAATATAAGATAAAATATCATTAATTATACTTTGCTTTTTCAGAATTTTTTGTTTTTTTTGTATTCTTTTATGTTATTTATTGCTCATTTCACTGTTTTTAAGATGTTGAAAAGTTTTGAGTGATTTTTTTAGGAAACAAAGTTCTTAACCTCCTTTATACCATTTGAATTCTTAAGATTTTGCAAAGGGAAGTTGGCTAATTTATTTATTAGGATAATTAAAATTTGTATTAAGGGATATTGCTTATTTCATTGTAATTTTGTTATACGTAATAGCTTTTTTTATGAAGTTCTGCAGAGTAAAATTCTACGCAGTTTTTAAATTTAACGTTTGGACCCTTCAGTCATTTTTCTGGTACATTTAAAAGCCAGACGAAGGCTGGCAGCGAAGCTGCTAGTTTAGCTAATAAAAGGCTGTTTAAATAAAAGTCTTCATGGTGGATCCAAAAACTCGTACCCTCATTGTGTCAACAAATAAATTAGAATAACTCAAGATTGATTTTTCCCTGTTTAAATTCTATTCAGTGCTAGTCTTTTGAGATTTACTAGTGTGTAACAATCTGTAATTTATAATTTTGTTGCAATTTGTATACCAAAATAATTTTCGTGCACATAATTTACAAATTTTCAATTGTTAGAAGTATTGACATTCTCATGCAGTTTTACTTTAAAAACCTAATCTGAAACTCATACAAAAAATTCAAACTAGAAATATTTATGCAAATAATGTTACAAACAAATTATATTGATCAATAATTTTAATGATAATATGCATAGAAATACTTATCATTAAATCTCTCAACATCAGACATCTTTACCTAAACTAATACAGGGTTCGTACGGTCCTTAAATACTTAACTAATACAGGGTTCGTACGGTCCTTTAGATTTTTTGGAATCGATTTTTGGTCCTTAAGTTCATCCTTAAGTGGTCTTGTGCTGATTCTAACTAAATGAAAAAGATCCATCATCTAATTTGTTTGCACACTTATCAATGAAATATGAACCCAACATCTGGACATTAAACTGTCATGTGTTCTGAAATGGTATAAAAAGGTTAATTGTGTCGCAGCCTCTTGCTTCGTTTCACTGCTTTGCATTGCTTCTAGCCATGCAGTTTACTTTTTATAAATTTTGTCCATTCTGTAAAAAAATTAAGCTGTATAAAATTGTGGCGTTCATAATGCACCCATAGTGATGTTGTGCATTACCAAGGAATAAAACTGTGAAATTTATCATTATGTGTGTTCTTTGAGTGTCATCTTGCTATGGCTAACTACGCAGTCTCTAACTATGCAGTTCTCTACAACGCTAATCCGTTGCAATTCTCAACAAGTCATCTTATTACAATAATGGAGGAGTCATATTACAATAATGGTACAGTCTTATTACAATAATGACACAGTTTTTATTACATATATATGTAATATACTAAGTGCGTTGTCATGAATTTGGTACTTTTAACTTCTAGACATGGCTGGGTGGATAAGGCAGGAATAAGACAACAAAACTAATCACCATCTTTACTTTTAGGTACATCCAAAATTATTTCTTTGGCAGACATTATTTTTTTATCATAGTTGAATGCAAATAAATTTTATATACACAGCTAAAAAGCTACAACATCATTTCAGGCAGGGAAGCATAAGCGGCACAGAATTGTTTGCATGGCAGAAATCAGGAGAAAAGGGAAGTGTAGTTCTCACGACCGAAGCAGGTCGTTTCGACGCCGGAGCAGTTCGACGCGAGGGCAGTTCGATGCCATAATTTTTTCTTATTTTTATTTCTTTTTAGAATAAAGATGAAGTAATATAAATAAGTAATACGACTGATTTTTATTTATTGAATTAGAGATTGTTTGCATACATATTTGAAATAAATATATGTGTGTATATGTGTGAAAGTGTTGTAGATTTTTGTTTGTATCCCAGATTAGTGAGAAGCCCCCTCGCCAACGTCAAGGCCCCGGGGCAGGAGGGAGGGTTTTTTTTTCATTTATTTATTTCATAAATCAGCATCAAAAAGGCAAAATACAGAAATGGTAATTAAACATATGGTTTCAAAGAAGTTATATTGCAGCCAAATATAATTACAGATAAATAAGATTAGAGATAAATAAGATTACACATAAATAAGATTAGAGATAAATAAGATTACATCACAGAACTGTTATTATACTAATCCATTGCAAAATTATGCGCCACACCTTTCAGGTATTTCATTATTTCTCGATTTTTAAAATCTTCAACTCTTACTTTAATTCTCATATCAGCTCGCAGATACCTATTCCGCTTGTGTGGCGGTTCATCTCCACGTAAAAATTGTTCATAATATTGATCAATTGATTTTTGAACATGCCTGAGACCATCTATGAATTCTCATAACGAGGGGTGGGAAACACCAAATTCGGACTGTAGATGCCTGTGCGCTGCTTCCGCGAAATTATTGGTGCGTCTTTCGTTATTTAAGGTTTTAGCATAACGTGACAACATTTCTGGTTTAAAAGTAGGACGACGGCGACGATTATTTCTCTGAATCCTTCCATGTAATAATCTTCAAAGTAATCTAAAATTGAGGTTAACTCTTTATATCTCACTCAAATTTTCTAAAACATTTTCAAGTTCTTCGGAAGGCACAAAACGTAACGCAGAAATCATACGTGCATAGATAGCAAAATCAGCATCGGTATTATATCGTTGCATTAAATGGAATTCTGCTAATTTGCGCTTCATATTTTTCCTAAGGTGGAACAAGCACAATTAAATTTCTGCATTTGTAAACTTGCTAGAAAAGGTGTTAATTAAGGCAATTTCAAACTTTAAAGAAATTTTTTTCGGCTTAAAAAGTGGTCAATTGTCTTATATCATTTCAATCATGCGTGTGTATGTTTTTTCCACGTAGTCGGGTAAGAGGGCATAAATGATTGGCAGTACAAAACTTCACATTTGGCCGTAATAACAAAAACCTAGGAAAAAAGATTTGGTGCTAGACTAAAAGTTCCATCAACGTAAATTTTTGTTATGCGGTGAATCTAATCGCCTACACTGTCTTTTCCGAAAATTAAAATTCAGTCTTGATCACCCGATCCCGAATCGCCGATAACAAAATTTTTGTTATTTTTTCTGTAATATTTGTAATGTTCTGGCAGTTCAATGAAAGCCCTGTCAATTGGTTGCAACAGGGCTGCATTTATGTCTTTTCTACGTCGTTTAATAACTAATCTTACAGCTTGTCTACTTGGAAACTGTCCTAGTGCTCCAACAGACAGCTCTTGCATTTCTTCAATGCGAATTACTGGAGTTTCTTGTGTTTCAACGGCTTTTCGCTTTATTGATGTTGAATAGCGGACAACTTCCACGCGTGCTGCATTTCCTTCATGAACATGATTCGAACAAGTTTTAAAAATTCACTCGTAACTGCATCAATGTAAATTCTTCCTTTACATTTATTGTTTTTGGAAAATTCAACTTCACAACGCCAGGTTTTTTTGCTCCATTTTCTATATATTTATGGAAATAATATAAATATCCATCGTGCTCATACTTTTTTTTACCTCTCTTAGTCATATATTTTCCGCTTCCAGACATTTCTATGGCTGCAAGTGCTAACATTGAATTAAAAAATGTCGACTGACGTCCAAATAGATTACGGGCTCTTTAGAGGAGATACGAAATGCACATGCATTGATAATCGGCAATAGATAACTACAAATCTGAAGCGATTTCATAACATCCCACTAATCTGACACATACAGGTATCAGTACTCTGACACATACTAGTCGGTTCACGGGAAGGGGCAGTTAACAATAGCTTCATACTCAGAGTGAGGGATTATATATTTAAGATGACAAATGTTTACTTACAAGTTAGGCATGCAATATCGTCAAGCACATTTCCAGTTGAGTATGTTTTACAGGTTTCGTACTTATAAGTGCTTATAAGTCCTTATATTTGAAAATAAAATATAAAAGCCCTTATAGGTGCTTACTTTTTCTTTAAAGCCCTTATTTTTTTGTTTTTAGTGCTTATTTTTTGCTTTTAGTGTTTTTTTTTTTTTTTTTTTTTTTTTTTAATGAACGCGCTATTTTTCCCTGTACCAAAGCCGAAACTAAATAAACAAATTTTCTTCCTAATATGGAATGTCAGATGGTGAATCATACTCCCGGAAATAGCTTTTCCCCTTTCTCTGCATTAACATAACCTTTGGTGTGCGTGGAGAGTATAGACAGGTGGCCGTCGTTCTGTTGGCCAAAGAATTGCGAAAGCAGTAGAAAATTCCGCAACATTCGACATTCTTTTCCTCCCACTCAAATACCACACACATTTGAATTTCTATCAAGATCTTAATAATTTGCATTCTCGTTCTGCTTGGTCAGTTCATATTCGTGTTTATTATGATCATTATGCTTATATTATGAGTATATGTATGAATGTTTATAATAATATAGTTGCAGTAACTGCTGAAGTATAGTAAACTTCCAAAAATGGTTGTGTTTTAAAACAGATTAGCTTTCTAAGGAATAATATTCGGAATGGCTTAAATAAATGAAAAGTAATCGAATAGTCAAAATAATTTCATTTTTTTGGCCAATACATTATTCAGTACGAATGTTCGGAGGTCTCCCCTTTCTCCGCAAAATCTTGAATATTGAAACTGTTACAGTTCGCTGCGAAACAAGCAACGGACCTTTTTTTTTGGGGGGGGTCACTTTCCAATCTGGATTGAATAGGACTAAAAGTTCTGCGGTCTACCAACCCAAGCGAAGAATGATTCTATTCCGGAAATTTAACGCCATCTGTTGAAAATTAGAATGAAGATCTCTCCAGTTATTTAGTTCTTTTTTCTCCCAATACCCGCAGTTGTTGATTCCGATTGCGTAATATCACGTAGGGAAGAATTACGGCGCACGTATTTCGCAATAACGTTTGCGATATTTTGCAGAGATAATTAATTTTGATGTTCAATCCGAGATTTGTTTATGAGCACTTAAAAGAGTTTTACTGTGCTTGCTAAGCGGAATATTTTTTAGTTTGGTTGGTTTATTTTTATATGATGCACATATTGAAATGTCAAAAGCATTTATTTAGTGGAAAAATCTAAAGAGCGGCTACAGTCTACCCCCTCCGCTCCTTCAAGTTACGCTCGACTGTCCGAATATTCGCCAATTTCCAAGTATGCGGGTTAGTTAAGCTTTTACTGTTAAAGATGACTGCATGAAGCAAATTTCTGTCTTCTGATTTCAGAAATGTTCCTCTTTTTTACTTAAATTACTTTGCTTGCAATATCTGTTAAGAGAAAACTGATATACAATGAAAATTTAGAAAATGTTCAGAATTTAGATTTAAATATCAATATGAGTGGAAAAATAAATTGTATTTATTATTAGGTTCCAAGCGAATACAATAAATATGCCTTATTATTATTTATTTTCTCTATTTTGAACTGAAATTTCATCATTAAATCTTGTACTATAGTTTAGTTCTTCATAATTTTTTTCCTCTCATTGTAAACTAGTTCTGTAAATTGAACTATTATTTAAAATTAAAAACAAAAAACAAAAAAAAAAAAAAAAGTAATTATTTTCCATGGTTGAGGTAATGCTTATTCTCTCTTAATAAGTACTTCATTTCTCATATTTTAAACTACAAGTCTAATTTTTAAGGTTATGCAGTTGTGTATGATGTAATTAGGCAGGTGCTTATTTTTTTTCTTTAAATGTGCTTGAAAAGTGCTTATAGGTGCTTATTTTTTTAACTAAAATGTGGCTATGAACCCTGTTTTAGCAGGGAAAATGAATTCTGCGGCTTTCTCAAAAAAATCTATTGTAATATATATTATATCAGGCATAATGCATTTATTTGAATGATGATGAAAACTTATTCTAAAAATAAATAAAAATACGAAAAGTATGGCGTCAAACAAAAACAAAAAAAGTATGCGTCGTACTGACCCCGCGTCGAAACGACCTGTTGTCGAACTGACCACGTGTTGATACGCTGGCGTCCAACCGTTGCCGTCGAACTGACCTGTACCGCTCATGACTTAGTATTTATACTTTGTAGGCACAGAGAGTATTCTAAGCTATCATTGGTCAGTATTAGTTTGTTACCTTTTTTAAACAGTGTTATATAATTTGGAATGAGATCATATTTGGGAGGACTTATAAATTTAGGAGGGAGAGTACCAAATTTAGAATGTTAATTTTGAGGTCGCCAATTACTTTTTTAAGTGGCTATCGTATTTTGTTATATCTTACATATCCCTCCCCTTCAAAAGAGAAGTTAGGTGAGTAGGGTGGAAGAAAAAGCATTAGAGCAGCAAACTATGAAAGGTATAATTTTAAAAATACAAAACATAATATTAACTTTTAAACAAAAATTATCGCCGTAGAATTTTGACTGATATTTTGACTCAATTTGACATTTCACTGAAAGTCGTCGAATTTTGAATTCAAAGCACTGTATTCTTTTAAAACAATTGCACATTTTAGAGTCCTCAAGTTCTTAGAATGTCCAATGTAAATTTTGTAAAGTTCTTGACGAAAAGTGTAAAACACAAGGTAAATGTTCAAATTTTTCACAAATTAAATGTTAAAATAAAAGTTGCTCAAATTTTTTTGTTGATGAAAGTATTTCCATTATAATGTGGATTGAGTTGCCAACTTTCATGTGGAAATATAATACTGAATTTATGATTAATTGAATAAATTCTTGTTGTAGATATATATATTTAATACAAAAGAAACACTTAATATAAAGCATTACTGAATAAAACAATAATGCTTTGACAATTAACTTGGCATTTCCTCTCCAACAAAATTAGCATACCATCTTGCTGATGGTTTGGGGGATGCTTAAGTAAAAGAGATCAAAAAATCTCCATTCCTTAAAAAAAGGTAACTGGTTTTTGGCATATGTATGTAAGATAAAAAATATGTGAATCAAAATTATAATTTAAACTAACGGTAAAACATTAATTCTCCCTCTCTATTCTAAAAATCGCAGTAACTTATCAGGATTGCGTCATTTCTAGATCATTATGTGGCCTGCTCAGCTCTGATGATGTAATAATTGGGAACTGAAACTATCATTGTAAACCAAAACTTTTCTCTTTGCGTGCTTCCATCTTTCATAACTACACACTTCAGCTTCTGTTTGTGCTGCGCTTGGCCGAAATTTCGCTATGCTGCTTCCTATTGCAATAATATCATATAATGTAAATGTTCTTCAACAGGCACGATTAGGGTGCCAAGTGATCTGTGGCCACATAATGTCATTTGGAAATAAAAATGGAATTAAAATCGCCTCGACTGCCAGATTTTATTTATGAAGTCAACACATTAGCTTACGATGCATCAGAATACTTCCTCTTCAATATAGGATAACTACGCATCAACAGTGCTCCGTCTTTTCCTTTGCTTTTATTATAACAATTAATCCTGACAGGATAGTTTGCTGCAGCCTGAGACCTCAATGGAAAGTTTATTCAGCTCTCCGAATCATTGTTTTATAACAAATCCAAAGGTAATGCAAAAGAAGTGAATCATCAGTTTTTTTTTTTTTTCCAGTATTTAAAAAATAACCGATCTTTTGTTGTGGTGTTTTGCAAGTGCTTCAAAAAAATAATTGTATGATAAATCCAGAAGTTCGAATATCTAGCAAAAAGGCATATTGAATTTGCTTCGGCCATCTCTACAGTATTTAGGGGGGGGGAGTGCTTTCAATCATCAGTGAGTTAATGTTTAGGAGATTCAGCATAATAATAAGTTGGTTCAAGGTCGATCTGAGTTTGTGCTTTGCAAGTATGTGCGACAGAAAATTATTTGCGCTTCCGCTTTTTCAACAGCTCAAAAATTTTTACATTCATGTGAATCAAACTCAGGAACAAAATTATTTAATATGCTGCGGATTCTATAGTTTTCATTTCAGTTTTGGTTAACATTTCTGCAATTTCATTGTGCTGTTTTGAGAAAATGTGAAATTCTTGTTCATTGATTTTTTAAAATTTTTCATAAGTGTGTGTGACGAAAGTAATGAATAAGCTATTGAAACTATTTTTAGGGAAGGATATTAAGGTAAATAATTATATTTTTGAATTTATGGTGAACATTTTGAATTGTTGATTAGAATTTTTAAGTGCATGAAATAGTTTTGAAAAATTTTTGTAGAATATGAAAAAAAGTAGTGTTTTGAGTAGTATTATAGGAATCGTAAGTAGTGTAGAATTATGTTAACTGATTAAAAAATGTACGGATCATAATATGTTTAGATAAACTTTGAAGGCTCCACTTTTATTTTTTTTTCGAATATAAATAATTTATATATATATATATATATATATATATATATATATGTATACAGAGTTGCCAACTCTCCCGATTTAGGCGGGAGACTCCCGATTTTCGACCGATCTCCCGCCAACCCGATTTACAATATATTTCTCCCGACTTTTTCTTATTCTTAAAATTTCTCACGATTTTTATGGAACTTGGCTTAATACTTTGTTATATGAACAAAAGTGATTTTGGACGTCTGAAAGCAGTTGAATTTTCTCTAGATTATATCTAAACAAAACCTTACGAATCAGATAACTTATGCTTTGTGAATGAGAGCATTATACGTATCCCAGAAACGTCGTTCTCCAGTTCTCCAATGGGCATCGAACTCCACTGCGTGTCAGCTGGCGTATATTAGCCAATGAGGACGAGGCAAGCTGTTATTTGGATGTTCTTTAGTTATTTCGTTTAATTTGTGCTGAGTTGTGCGAGTGCGCGTGCCTTCGGGAAATAGTTTTAGAAATTATCATCTTTTGTTATGTCTGCGAGAATGAAATACTCGTGTACGTTTCAAAAATCGTACACAGTTGACTTTCCTTCCATTATTTCCTCAAGGAAATGTAATAAATTTGCGATGTGCACCGCCTGTCGTTGCGATTTTTCGAATTCGCAATATGGAAGGGCGGATGTTCTCAAACATGTGCGAACACAATTATTTACATTCAGTTATATTTCTCATAATTCGAAACTTTTATCATGTTATTCGATGAGGGGTAGGGCTATGGCGCCCAGGCACCCTGGTGGTTAAGCACCGCAGTTCAACATCTGTAAAAACACAAGGATAACATGAGTTGTTTTTTAAAAAAACGAAAAATTAAATTTTTCTTTGGAAATAAAGGACCAAAAAGTTATTAATGCAGAATGTCTGTTCTCTGCCTTTTTACTGGAGCACAACCTGCCACTGAATGCATCGGATCACGCTGCAGCTTTATTTAGAAAAATGTTTCCCGATAGTGAAATTGCTAAGAAATACTCAAGTGCAAGAACCAAAACAGGTGCAATTGTTAAAGAAATGAGTTTGAAAAATAAATCTTCAGTTATTGGTTGCACAAAACAGCTCCGTTCTGCCTCTCTACGGATAGAAGCAATAATACCGATTCAAAACTGTATCCAATTGTTGTTTCTTTTTTTAATCCAGATTCTTAAGAAATTGAGTGCAGTTTACTTTCTGTCCCCATTTTAGAAGGACATTTGACAGGCTTTAATATACCACAGCTAATTATTAAACTTTAAAAGAAAATGCAGGCCCTCTGGATAATTGCTTAGCACTTGGTGCCGATAATGCACCAGTATTGGTAGGCTTGAAGACTGGTGTTGCAGGCATCTTAAGAAGGGAAAATTCAGATTTTCAGATTATGAGGTGCACCTGTCACCTCTTAAATTTAGCAGCTGAAAAAGGGGCAGCTTCTTTACCAATAAATGTGGATGAACACATTGTTGATATTTATTATTATCTTGAAAGGAGTTCTAAAAGGAAGGAAAAATTGAAACAATTCCAACAGCTGCATAACAGCAGTTTACAATTAGAAAACTTGAATGAAGTTATAAAATCAGCTAGGATTGACACCCAGTGGAGTTTAATTGGAAAACTGAAAGGTGCTGATGGAATTTTAAAATATAGCCAACTGTCTAGAATTGTGTTGGCCATCTTGACAGTTCCCCATAGTAGTGCAGAGTGTGAGAGGATTTTCAATGTTGTTGCGTAAATGAGGACTAAATTTAGATCTAATATTAGTGATGACACATTAGAAAAACTTTTCTTAGCGAAAGCAGGCCTACGTGTCAATTGCAGTGAACAAAATTAGTTCTTTAACAAAGAAACTTCCTAATTTTCTAAACTAAAATTCCCTCTTTTTTTTTTTTTTTTTTTTTTTTTTTTTCCGTAAACGATGCAAGTAATAAAAATGTTTTTTTATGTGTAAGGTATTTTTGTGTTGCTTGCATTTAAGAATTAGTTACTATTAAAGTTAATTCATTATTAAAAACCATATTTTTATCATTTAAAAAGTCTTTTTAACATTGTGGAAAATCTCCTGGTTTCTTAAAAAAATCTCCTGATTTTTTAGTGTCATAGGTTGGCAAGTATGTGTATATTTTAATATAATGGAGTGTGGTTAATTTTTTTTAAATAAATGGTGGGTTGTAATGCAGTTCACAAAGGCCAGTTACCTTATAAAAGGAATGGAGGCCTTTCCAAGTAGCTATCCAAATAGCTGGAAGTGTGTACTAGGAAAAAGCTGTGGGGTCTTCCAGTTTGTACAAAATAAGTAAATTAAAAATTTCGATAATAATAGTATATTATTTCAGAATTACATAATAAAATTTTGAAATTTTTGTGATTTTGTAATGTTAATGGATGTATTTGAAAAAGTTTTAAAAGCCTTCCCTAAATAGATATGATTATGAAATTTATTTCCTTATTTTATATTCACGAAATTATATGGGTCATATTATTATTGTAGAGCAGTGTAGGATTTAATATATCTTTTGCATATTTGTATATTTTTTCCATTTGAATTAACTAGTTTGAAGACTTTTTATAGTTATAAACTATACTAGAGTTCAGTTACCTTTATTAAGGAATTGAGGTTTCTATGTGTAATTGTATTTAAACGTCCCACAGCCATCAGCAAGTTGTATCGCTGATTTGCATTGTAGAGGATTTGCCCATTTTTATCAAACTTTATTTTGTTATTGCACTGAATTTTTTACTATGTATTAAGTTCTAAATTCTATTTTGCATTGCCTTACAATTAAGAAAATGTGGATTATATCATAAATAATCAATTAAAATTTCATGTATTTGTAAAAGAAAATTTTGGTTTTATATTTACAGAACTGTGAACTTTCTTGAGAAAAATTAGGACATTCTTTACAATGAACTTGAAAACTTCTCACCGTTGTATTTACCTAGTTTTGTTAATTCTGTAATGCTTTCTTCTAAGAAGGCTTTTCTGTCACCACACCTTTTTCTGTTTGAAGGGGGGAATTATGTAAGATAAAAAAATATGTGATTCCAAATTATAATTTAAACTAACTGTAAAACATTAATTCTCCCTCTCTATTCTAAAAATCGTAGTAACTTCTCTGGATTACGTCATTTCTAGTTCATTCTATAGCTTGCGCAGCTCTGATGACATAATAATTGGAAACGCTGCTTCCTATTGCAATAATATCATTGATGTAAATGTTCTTTAACAGGCACGATTAGGGTGCCAAGTGATCTGTGGCCACATAATGTCAATTGGAAATAAAAATGGAATTAATATCGCCTCGACTGCCAAGTTTTATTTTCAAGTCAACACATTAGCTTACAATGCAATCAGAATACTTCCTCTTCAATATAGCATAACTATGCATCAACAGTACTCCGTCTTTTCCTTGCTTTTATTTATGTCATATATATCGGTGTTTCAGCAAATCAGTTACAAATTTTCAGGAGAGATATCACATAGCAATGCACGGACAAAAAGGGCTTTATGACGCAGTTTTTATTACATATATATAGGTGTTTCAGGAAATCGGTGACAGATTTCAGGAGAGTCTTTGATATGATTTGATATGATGTCTTTGATATGATTTAAATCATCTTTGATTTAAATCATATCAAAGACAGAGTACATCGAAATGAAATACTACATTTAGTAATGAATTATAAGCCGAATAAAAGGAAAACATCTGTCCTGAAGATAAGGATGGTGCTGACAGATCAACTTTCAGTTCATTGCGTGCCGCGACATTACCTTTCTCCAGAGAGCAGCATGAAATTGATAAACAGATTTCGGAATGGTTAGTGAAACAAAGGATATGCCTTTATCTATTTTTTGCAGCAATTCCACTTTTTGTTTGATGGATATTGAAATATGCTTTCACTTTGTAGATCCTTTGGCAGCTTCAGCAATTCGAAGATTAAGGAACAGAACAATCTGCAACATTAACTGAAAGAGCTTATACCACCCGTTATACATTAAACGCGCATGTATTATGCACATGCGCATGCGTTGACGTATGCGCAGAAAGTTTGTAGCTTTGAGGTCCGGATTAACGACTTTTGACTGTATTTAAAAACTGTACGTAATGGTAGAAAAATGAATTTATTTTCTGCTTCCTGTAAATAATTTTAATAGTAATTTCAGTTTGTTTTATTTCCTTCTTTTAGATGTTATTATCATGAGGACATAGACGTGAGTTACTGTGCTATGGCATACTCGAAGCGCTTGTGGTGAGTACAAATAAAAGTTTAATTCAATAACTATTATCTCTTTTTGTCATTGTTTTTTTCCCACTATGCCTTTTTTTAATAAATGTATTTAACCCCTTGACTATGAATTTTAATTACCCCATTTTCTATCCAAGTGAACAAAATATGTCATAAATAAGGTAAATTTAGCATTTGGGATTTTTTGACAAACTGTTTAGTATTTGCTGCAGTGATTCATGCCATCCATTTAGAACTGGTACCTTCCATGAATATGGAAGCGTTTTTGTTAGCTTTCAGACTATTCAGACTTTGTTCAACAATATGCAGTGATAATGCAAAATTATTCAAGCGTGCAGACACTAAACTTAAAAAACTGTGGAACTGTATTTCTGATCCTTCCATAAATAATTTCTTTTCTTACAATATTCATTGGGAGTTTATAGTTGAAAAGGAAGCATGGTGGGGAGGATTTTGTGAGAGAATGATTAGAAAGATCAAAACAAGTCTTAGAAAAATTGTTGTCCATTCATTTATCTCTCTCTCTCAATGACCTAGAAACAGTTTTCGTTGAGATTGAAACCATGATCAATTCCAGGCCCATTACTTATATAGTGAATCCTCAGAACCACTCTACTCACTCCTGCGCATTTTTTGATAGGTAGACGTTTGCTATCCCTTCCTCCAATAAAATATCTAAAGATGATTTATCAGGAATCGAGGTAGTCCATCGTGAAAAAATTCAAACATTAACAGAATGTATTAAATAATTTTGGGAAATGCTGGTGAAAAGGTTATTTATTAAATTTAAGATCTGCTAATACATGCCAGCAAAATTCAAAGGTGACTGAATTCAAACCAAATGACATAGTGTGAATCAATGAAGAATGCTACCCTAGAAATAGGTGGTCTCAAGGTAGAATTATAGAGATTCTCCCAGGAAGGGACAGCAAAGTTCGCTCATATTCTATCAAAACTGGCACTGGACTAATAAGAAGGCTAGTTCAATTAATTTATAATTTAGAGCTCAGTTATTGAGTCTAAAAATTTACAATATGTTATCCATGCGGTTGAAACTTTCTTTTTGTTTTTTCATTATTGTATTCTTTTAGTTATGAGCTTATGATATTTTTATTCTTCTATTCTTTATATTAATAGTTTAACCAAGAAACCTTTGTATGGAAAACTTGTTTAGAATATCATATTAAAAAAATATGGTAATTACTTGTGATTGATAGAAATTGGTAAGTATTTGTTATAAACTCTATATGTTAAGAGTTTAGGTGGAAAATGTTACGAAATACCTGTAGAGGGTGCTGTACCTTGCCTGTTTCTTCAAGGTAGAATTAGAATTTGAACTGTAATGAGATGTGCTTAACTGTGAGTTAGAATGTTTTGTAAGGGAGTCGCTGGCCCTAACAATTAGCAGCAAAAGAATATTATGTTCTAGTTCAGTAACTTGTAAATAAATTAGTTGTGTTTTAGACTGAGCCTTTTATCACCTGTTGCATACAAACATGAACCACCGAAAGAACGAAATTGACTTTGTTGATAGTTACAACTTTAATTGGATTAGTATTTCATATTCACAGGGGCCAGCGTCTTGTGTTAGTAGTTTATTTTTAAAAAGAAAAGAAGAGGAGGTAAAAGAGGGTGCTACAGTGCTTTGTTCATACTTCCTGAAATATGTTTCTGGTATTATTGATTTACATTTTGATACATGGAGGATATATAAGGAGCTTTTAAATGTAGCTTTTACAATATTATTTTGAGGTACAAATTATCAGTGGCACATTAACAGATGATGATGGTTACAGAGGTGTCAAGGATGGTACAGCTCGAGATATAGGTTTTGGAATATGTCCACGATGTCTTTAACATGGTGGTGGGTCTTGCGGTGTTTAGCCCTTTCGAGACGGCGTTTCTTTGTTTAAGATCTTCTTTGGGGATGGATGGGAGTAAAATGGAATCATCCCATTGGGGAACATAATCGAAAAAACATTTTAAATTATTTCTTAGGCTATCATATATGTTAAAATTAGCATTTAATAATCTTTTTCCTTTGTATGAAAAAATATAAAAAAAACTATTGCTTACGTTGAGAAGTAATTTTTGGAAGTGCTATTCAAATTATTTCAAAATTTTAATTGACAAAATACAGTAATAAAAATTAATAAAAAAATTCAAGGAAGAATATTTACAAGAAGTAAAATCTTTCCCGGGAAGCGGAAGACGGACACTCAGTGAGCTCAGTCTCTGACAAAATGTCACTCTCTATAACTGTAGAAAGTAAATCATTACTCTCATCCGTGTCACTGATTGGCTCATTTATCATGCGAGTACATCATTCCTTTGATAAATAATGCTTGCTCTCCATAATAAACTTAAGTCAAGGCCTTTCTGAAATAAAAATGGAATTATGCAAGATATAAGCAATGCAAAGCATAGTAGAACTTCACAGTTACCCTAAAAGACCCTACATAGTAGGGAAAAAGAAAGTTTAAAGGCTTCAAAAGAATATCAGAAATGTGAATGTTTATATCGTGGTGAGTTAAAGAACCCAAGCTTTGTTTATTTACATTAAGCTTTCCCTCCCTTCCCTGCAACAGCTGACACCAATGTTACACAGAAAGTGATCAGACTAAAGATCATGATCCTAAAACTATATTAAGTTAAAAAATAATGGACACAGAACACCATCTAGTGGTCCTTGGAAAATGTTTCAGCTTAAAATGCATATACGCATCGGTTGTCCTTTACGTGCGCTCTGTGATGATGCGTAAGTGGGACTTCGGCTGTGAGAGACATTCCTAGGGAATGCATATATGGGACACTGTATATTAATCAAAATTCATTGAATTCAGTGCCAGCGCCTGTAGGAAGGTTGCTGTCTCTAATATTTTTCATTAAATTCACATATGAAATTATGTTCTTATTGTGTTATTTTAATATTTCATTCTAATTTTTTGTTTCAGCTATTTGTTTTCAGACGCAGTATGTCATTTGTTTGACATTGAACTTACGCCTAAGCACATACCAGCTCGTTCTGTTGAAGACAAAGACTATGTGATTAGTTCTACTGCTGTAAGTTTTACAACATATTATTTCCAACTTTTTTTCTCCATTAAATTTTTATGGGTTACTTTTAGATGTGTTATGTATTAGATACAATAAAAATGGATTGTGTAGCTTAAGTAAATGTTATGTTGATTCCTTGCCATAAAATAAAAATGAACAAATTTTAAAACAAAAACAATTTGACCTCATACAGTGTATTCTGCAGAAGAATGCAGAGTCAGTTTTGAAATTGCTGTTATCAGAAATGCATTTCTGTCTTGTGTATGAAATTATATTGTGCCACAAAATAATAAAATTGTTGAGAAATAATCAGCTGCCTTATTTTATAAAAGGTAAATTTGTAATTTAATAATAATAATTTGTCCTGTAGAATTGTTTCAATGCAAAAAATAATTTAGTCTGGTAAGAAATTTTTAACATTACAGAATTGTTTTTTAACGCCCTTAGTTAAAGTGTTTTGGCTTTTACAGAGTGGTTTGGCTTTTTCAGAAAACGGCATAAAAAATAATCGTGTATACTCACCAGGTCTGTCGCAAAAATGACACTTATTTTGACTCGAATTACTTCAAGAGCGGGCCCCCCTTACCATATGGATATAAATAAGCTAATTCTCCCCTCGGTTGAATTTAGCAAATGAAATTAATTTTTCTCCCTATGGTATCTTCGTAACAGGACTGGTTGCTAAAATTGTATTTTATCTCCTATTTGGCTACTTTATAATTTGCATACTAACATATCGTATTTGATGGCATATAAGACGCGCTGGCGTATAAGACGCACCCTTATTTAGAAGGCCACACACATGTAGATGTAGAAAAATTTATGTGTGTCTGGACCTTTATCCGGGCTAAAAATAGCATTCAGTATTGAAAGTTACCCTGTGTCCTTCACGTATAAAACGCAGGTAACTTTTTTGAGACCAAATTTAGGAAAAAAAGTGCGTCTTGTATGCCGTCAAATATGGTATAGGCTGTATATTACTTGTACCTTAATCAAGATATGTGCCGAATACATATATCTTGTCAATAGTCAATAAACAATAAAGTCAATATACATCAGTAAGAGAAACTACGTAAAATGCTTTAAATTTCCAGTTTCTTTAAGGAATGGCTTCGATAATGGTGAAAAATTAGCCTTGCATTTTAAATCGTTATTTTCTGAGAAAATATTTTTAATATACAGAGGGAATTTGTGAGAATTTTTTTTCTCTCGTGTTCAAATTTTTCGAATACAAATTATTCACAACTTTTTTTAATATTATGTTTATATTTAATTTTCCAATATTTTAAGTTTATTCCACTTTAAAGTTATTAGATTTATAACATTTAAATAATTCTTTAGATTGCATCATAAATTTATTAGTAGTTAGTTACTTAATGACACCATTTTGACTTGTGAGAAATAAAGTATTGTATTGTATTCGCGAAAAATTTCGATTTTCATATTCCAAAGGAAATTTCCATTTTGATTAGTCCCATCATGACGTTTACACATACGCATGTCGCATAACTTCACCATAAAATATTGAAATTTTATATTTGGGACTTATCACTAGTTTTAGCACGATGTATGTATGCATGTATATCGCATAACTCAAAAACAGTTAACCGTAGAATGTTGAAAGTTTCTGTATGGGATTAGTATAACATCTAATTGTGCACCTCCCTTTTTTATTGCAATCGGCAGTGCCAAAGGGGCATTTTGAAATGGAAGATCATATCTCATTTTCAAACGAAATAGGTATAAATGAAGTTAAGCAAAAATTGCTTTTAATTTATTTGGCGTACAAGGAAGTCGTGGTGTGTGCATCATATTTTTTAAGATGTTTCAAAATAAATAATATATGATTTGAATATCAAATGATCTCAAATATATGAGCTTTATTTGTTTGTTAATATTTTACAAAGCTAAGAAGTAATCTAAATAGTATACCTTGAAGAAAACACATTAAATATACTTTTTTAAAAGCAAAATTTAAAGAATAAGTCATTAAATTTTCTTTAAATTCCTTTTGTAAAATATTACATATGAAACCAGATATTATTTTCAGAAAGACAATTTGTAGAGTGATTAGGTTTTTTTTTTTTTATGCTGAGGACGGGAAAAATGAGCAATGCCCTGTCTGGGATTTGAACCTGGACCTCTTGAATACGTGCTGAGGGTGCTACACCACGAAAAATGCAGTAGGAGACCCAATTGTTAAATCCTGGTGGTGAAGAATCATCATCCATTTCTTTTTTTTTTTAAGTTCAGACGCCATTAGGTTATTTGAGGAGGAGATGCATAAAAAATGAGCAAAGCACTAGCCGGGACTCGAACCTTGGACCTCTTGAATATGCGCCGAATGCACTACATTACACCACGAAGGCATGTACCTTATAACTTTAAGGAGGAAAGTATTGTTTTAAAATGAATACCGCACAATAATTTCAGCTTTAAATTGTCTTTCTGAAAAATATTTTTGGTAATATTCATTCTAAAATTCATCTAAAGCTATTTCTATACATAAATTTGATATTCTTAAAGTTATGTTATCTAAATGTATTTATAAGCAGTCAGTTAAAACACAATATAACAACTGCACAAGATCTACGTAAAGATCCATTTCTATCATCTGTTTCCATCTATTCTATTATCTGTTTTTATCTATTTTATGATCAGCCAAAATAGTTATAATTATCCTCTTGAATATTTGAACAGGTAAAATATGTGCGAACAAGTAAAATTATCTCATTACTGTTAATGTTGAATGTGAAACTTTCTTTAAAAAGGCGGCAAAACATATGACAGTTTTATGTTTAGTTTATTTGATTACGGAAAAGCAAGAAAGTGTTATCTTACTAATGAAAGTATGTCTTCGTGAAGAACTTCCCAAGGGAAATTGGCTGGTATTGACATTACACAGAAGGAAAACCACCGAAGCGTCCATGCAGTCAACCTGTTCGCCAGAACTGGAGTCCGGTTCGAACTACCAGTGTTCAATGATATTACCGCTCAACTATTGGCTATCCCATATATATTTAGAAAAATGTGACTTCACGTGCTATGTTAGAATTTTTAAATCTATGTGACATGCAAATTATTTAGCCGATGCAATGTAATAGCAAATTCTTTAATGACTCGATTCTTGTAGTTTTCTACAAAATCTGGGTCTTCTGATGGCCGACTGGATAAGACCGCAAAATCTGATCCTTCGATATGTATTTGAATCATGGCGTACAGTATGGCTACATAGGAACTTTTTAAGATTTCTCTGTGTGAAATACAATTATGAGCCAAGTTTCCTTCCAGAAAAGCATTCCACTTCTTAGTCGAAGGATTCAAGAATGTTTCATCATTTTCAATTAAAACAAACAAGCTTCTTAAAAAGTACGAAGTATAAGTATACTTTAATCAAATATTTTTCCCAAAATATTCTTATTAAAAATCTATTTAACTATGATTATATTGTTTATATATCCTAGTAAATTATGAATAATTTTGTAGTTTCTTGTTATCTCTGTTTCTGTGTATTATAAAAATTCAAGCATTCAGAATTTTACGCAAAAATAAATTCTTTCCATAGTAACAAATATAACATTTGCAGTCGAAATTATAAGAAGTATACAATATTTTTTTTACGGCAGCAGTATGCTTTGACTTATTTGACTAATATAAAGCATACTAGAGATATCTGCCTAAAAGGAGGGATGCCTTCGTTGGAGGACTTTTTAAGAATTCAGGATTAGTATTCCATTATTTCATTGCCAAGACGCCTCCTGAAATCTTTGTCATAAACATTAAAATTTTAAAGCCCTAAATCATTGTAAATACAGTTTCTGAAACTTATTATATTTATACAACTGTTTTGCAGTCGCAGAACACTCTGTTTTGAACTTTTTTTGCTGTAGGACTAATGTAAAAGTTAAATTTCTTAACTTAGTATATGTAGATAAAATGATTTATATAGCATCTAGATATAATACGAAATTTTTTTGGATTGAAAAGGCGACGATCAGTTTAGAATCAACAAGTTAAAAAACAATCGAACATAATATCCATTTGGAAACACATTCCATATAATTTTCGAAGTTAAGATGTCCAACAAATCATATAATGCTGCAGTGCAGGTACATTTAGAAAGATTTACCCGTTTTTCCCTTGCGTCCTCTGGTGGTGCAAGTAGTAGCAGATCCAACTTGTAAACTGAAAGATCTATGATTCGAATTTCAGTCTTTAAGAGAGGAGAATATATGGAATTAACAGCACGTCCAGCTGAATAAGTTTGAAGATTCATGATTGTGTTCAAGGCCTCGTCAATGGCCAAACAGTTAAGACCTTTGAATACTGGCAGTTCGGCCTGGTTTGAGTTCGATCTCAGGTGAACGGAATGACTGCATGGTTGGTTTTCATGGTTTTCCACATGTGTAATATGCTAGCTTTCTTCAGAATATCCTTAACGAAGGCATCCTGCCTGTTAGGTAGATAGTCTTCATAGCTTTCCCGTATTTAAAAAACCAAACCGACCATGACTGTGATCCTGCCGAGTGCATTGTTAAGTTTACTATCATGGCTTTTAGCACCTAATAGATTCTATATATTGTTATTATCAAAGAATTCCTCTCAGGAAGTTATCCAAAAATGTATTAACAGCACAGATTTTTTGAGGATTATTTTTCTTTTTGAAAAAAGTACTCGGTAAAAAGATTTCGAATTCGAAATTTTTATCATATTCGGTTAGTAAATTGTTATAATGTTATTTAGTTATTTATGCTTTCATTGGAAACCCTTTAAGGACATACAAGGTGTGGCTATTAATTTCCAGGACTGCTCTAATAACACCAGAACGGATGATGTGAAAAACGTAACCTTTTAATATGTTTCGAAGTAATCCCCATCTGCCTTAACACACTTCTGTGCTCGGCTGTATAAGTTGTGGAAACAATTTTTAAAGTCCTCTTTCAAAAGACTGTTCAATGTCGACGTCATGTTCTTCTTGATGTCTTCAACATCCAAAAAGCGTGTTTCTTTGATCAGTCTTTTTGTCTATTGTTTTGACAGTCTATTTGATATGTTAATCAAGTTAAAATATCATTGCAACTGTCTAGAGAACATTCAGTTTAAGACTGATACTATTTTAGAGGAAATTTATATGCATTTTAAATAATTTGATCACAGTTTTGAGTTTGGGAAACAAAAAGAAGTCTGCGGGGACCAAGTCAAGAGAGTATGATCGATTATTCCCAAACTCAAAACTGTGATCAAAGGAACATGCTTTGTGGATGTTGAAGACATCAAGAAGAATGCGACATCGACACGTTCAAGAAGACTTTAAAGAAGAAGAAGTCGTTTTTTAAAGACTTTAAAAGTTGTTTCCACAACTTATACAGCCGAGCACATAAGTGTGTTACGGCAGATGAGGATTACTTCGAAACATATTAAAAGGTTACATTTTTCACATCATCTGTTCTGGTTTTATCAGAGCAGTCCTGAAAATTAATAGCCGCACCTTGTATTATAACTGTGAAAATTATTTTTGTTCTTTTTTTAAGTTCCTCTATGCATTATAATATTAACAAATAAAGCAATATTTGCGTTATTGTTGCCTTAGTACTTATATCATACAATAAAATAAGCACTGTAACACAGCAACGATTAAATGCCTTCTTACATAACAACCCCAATGAAAACTACTGACTAAAAACAACAAATGAATTTCCTAAAAATGTAGACTTTTCTAGTATGTTGTAAAGTAAGCTTTAAAATATTTTGGAAGAGCTAGTCAAAAATTATGTCAAATTAAGTGAATCCAGTTTTCATTTTTACAAACTCATATAATGTATCAATTTATTTTAAGCCACTTTAACCAGTAATTACAACTTAATATTGTTTCAAATTAAAAATAATGAATGGAAGTTATTTTAAACAGTACAAGACTTTGTTAGGAGGAAGCTACTGATTGAAAGCATGTGTTCAAATTATCACATCTGCCATTTTTGTTGTGAGAAAAGGTACGTATTGTGTATGCGTATGTTTAAAAACTTGTTTTTCTGTTCCATAAGTAAAGCAGCTCCCCAGGGGTGTAATTACTCTTTTGCGACAAATCTGAACTACTGCAGTTCTTCAAAACCGTGAACTGAATGTACCTGTGATGACTTTACTGAATGATCCTTTAGAAATATAGGCCCACCAGCGGCCAAGCGGTAATGTCGCTGAACACTGGTAGTTCGGTCCAAGGTTCAAATCTCATGAATGGGCTGGCTGCATGGCCATTTTCGTGGTTTTCCCCATGTGTAACGTGTACATGAGCCAGTTTCTCTTAGAAAGTCCTCCACGAAGGCATCCCTCCCTTAAGGCAGATAGCCCTCGAGTACTTTGCCGTAATCTAATAAACCAAGCCTTTAGAAATACAGAAAGTTACAAGTACAGGTTTTTTACACGTTTACAGCTATTATTTTTTAATCACTGTCATTTAACATAAATGTAAAATTGATCAATATTTAGTCATTCCTTCACATAGCATGTCAAAACAAATTTCTCTTAAATCATATGTTCGTGGTTGAAGTTGCTATGTGTATTTCTTTAATTTATGCTATGGAAGTTAAAAACGCAGCGATCATCTGCATATGTGAAAATAGAATTATGGTAAAATACTTGGTCTCTAATATAAAAGATTAAATTTAAAAAGTCGTGTTTTGTCTAAAATAATGATATCTTGCGAAATCTTTTCCATAATATGTGATGATTTTCTCTAGAGGGACAAGCTTTTCTTACTGCTTAGACCTATGAATCTTGGTCATAAAGCTCAGATTTTATGTTCTGTTCTTGCTAACTAAAGAATGTAGTACTTTGATAAAGAAATTAAAATAAGGTTAGCTTTTATTATTTTGGTAATTCTAAATATTTTAAAAATTGGACTAATCCAAGTTTTATTCAAAATCATCTAATGATTCGAAAAGGTTCTTCAGATTGCTGATGAAGTTATTTAAAGGGAAACTGTATTTGATATGTTAATCAATTTAAAATATCATTGCAACTGTCTAGAGAACATTCAGTCTAAGACTGATACTATCTTAAAGGAAATTTATATGCATTTTAAATAATAAATAATATATAGATCATTCTTCTTTATTACGTGTCATTTACCAACAATAACTTCACCATTTGCCAACAATATATATCCAAAAGCAATCAAATAAACTAAAGAAACATAAAGAAAGCTTTTGTGCTTCTTTTCTTATTAGTATTTTGTTTTTATTATTTAATTACTGCTTCCCCCCACCCCAAATTTGTAACTTCTAATAAATTGCGGATTACATTTCGGAAACTCAGATGTTACGCTGTAGGTTATTTTAATAATTTATGTAACAAAATGTGGAAATTTTAACTCAACTCTTCGTTGCTGCTTGTAGTTACATTGCATTGAGCAAAATAATATATATTATGTAAAGCATGAGCACACAAGAAAATCAAACTTTTTTTTTTCTAATGAAAATCACATTCATATCAATGTACATTAAAAGCATCGGCTTATTTAAAATGCATTAAAACAAAACTTCAGGATATCAGTATGAGCAACGAGTATTGTTCCAAAAAGAATAATTAATTCGCCATTATTATGTTTACTATTAAATTAGTTTGTTTTATAAACCCGTATCAAGAATACGCTTATTATAACGTATTAAAATAGACTATTGATTTTCTAGTTTTTATCTGACTTATTAAGCAATGTTATTTTTTTTATATGCAATTGCGTGTAATTCAGGTTAATTGAATGCAGTACTATTCGGTTTGCGTGAATCAATTGAAAGTTTTTTAACTTGCTGGTTTTATGCATATACATAATCATGAGTAAGTTTATTTAAATAATGCAAATATTTTGAAATGCTATTTTTTAATTGAATTCACAAGCATTTTGCATATTTCTGAAAATTTAGTTTGAAATCCTTCTTAAGACTCCTACTGAGAGTTGTCATATAGAGATCTCCAGAGTTCCAGAAATAAGGGGGCCACTGAGGCATCTACATGGCCGCTTAAGGCGCTCGTAACGCTTTTGATATCATCGCCACTGACCACCTAAAACCGTCAATAACGGTTTTGAACACATTTCCCTTGACCGAATAGAAGAGTCCGAACTGATTTTGACGTAGGTCTCCTTGAACGCCTAAACCCAGTTATACCGCTCAGAGGGTTAATACAAAATTTCAGTTTGAAAATTTGGACTGTAATAGTCATCCAAAACATTTGATGATCTCGGTCAAATTAGGGGACAGTTTTCTGAGAAATATCCTGATCATTAAAGTGTTATTTGTTTATGATTTGGGGAAGTTTATTTTTTTAAGGTGTTCATCTTGGAGAAATACAGTACAAAGTCCGAGATCCGAATCGTCAGAACTTTGTTGATTCCGGATTTGGGATTTTTCTGGATATTAGATAACGAGTTGAAATCTAGTTAGACGGCATGCAGAAATTATACAGTTAAAAATACAAAATCGTAATTTATAAAATAAAGAGCATTTGTGATCTAAAGGGTATCAAAATTTACAAAAAAAAAGGCGTAATATTTATTTGTTTACATTATTAAACATTTTTTTCAATGTAAGTTGTGTAAGTTGCTTTGTTTTTTATACTAATATATTCTCTTTAATTCTATAAACAGACATAATTTCTTGTTCAGTTACAAAAATCCACTGTTCAAGTCCTGTAATTGCTGTGTCAAGAATACCAATTAACTTTTCCATCAAAATTTTTTCATTTTCAATAACCTCTCCGTCACTTTCTTCACTATCAGTAGCGGTATTTTCTGGATCTGGACCCATACTACAGATTTCGCTGTCCATTAATTGTTTGATGATTGGGGCATTGTCATTGCAATGAAAAACTTCTGTAATATCATCTTCATTTATTACCGCTTCTCCACATTTCTTTACAAAATCCATTAACTGGAAAATTTCACCTTTAGTTTGCGATATCCGAAAACATTCAAATTCGCGGCTATCATCTTTATTGTTCTCGCCATAAAATATGGTAGCTGGCCATAAATTATGCCATGCATTTTTTAACATATCTTGAGACACATCCTCCCACAATCTTGTGATGCTTCACACAATAGATGTTATGCTAAAATACTTCAAAAATTCTTGAATAGTCTTGCTATTGTTCAAGAAATTTAACATGGATTTTAAAAATGCTACTTTATGTTTGCATTTCAGCACACACATTTTTCTAATATCCATAGGCTGAATGACGGACGTACGATTTGGAGGGAAGAATAATACAGATACATTAACTTTCATTAAAACTTCAAGCGAAGTATGAGTCGAACAGTTGTCTACAAACATGACTACTTTTGAGTCATCAGGTAAACCATCTGAATTCAAATGTTGCCAAGCCTCGAGTATAAAATGATTTCCGAACTAGTCATTCATTAACGCTTGTGTCATAAATGCTCTTTTATTTGCACATTATATAACAGGGAAAGTATCTACTCCTTTAAATGCTCAAGGTCAAGCATGTTTTCCAATTTACGAAAAGTTTGCACTTGTGCGTTCCTGCAGCATTTGCACATGCTAAAATTAATTGTTGGTCTTGCTTTGGAATTTTTGAATCCTTTTCTGTAGAGGTTGCCAATGTATTTCGTGGTACATATTGCCCAAAAAAGACTAGTTTCATCAGCATTGTAAATTTGTTCTGGAGATAACTTTTCGCTATTAATGAATTCATCTGCAAATGGTTCAGAAGCTCTTTTTCACCTGAATTTTTTAATTGGCGGTTTTTGAATTTGGTTTCCATACCTGTCGAATATATGCACTCAGTTTTATTTCTTCATGAAAGTTTATTTCTTCCTGAAATAAAGAGCTTGAGCCAATAGCATTGGACCTGTCAATGGCACACCCTCACTGCAATGCTGTCTGACCCATTCATTCATCACTTTTAGCATACCGAACAATTTTTCTGTTATTCATTGCAAGTGGAGTATCGGAATCCACAAAAAGTTTTTTTTTTTTTTTTTTTTTTTTCTTATGTTATATACAGTTGACTTTCAAATGCCATACTCCTCGCATAATTTTGAGACATATATGACTTTATCCATTTTTTGCAGCAATTCCACTTTTTGTTTAATAAACTCTGAAACATGCTTTCGCTTTGTAGATCCTTTGGCAGCTCCAGATTTTAAAAACTCTTTTCAACAGAATTGAAAGTTGAGGCTTAATTTTTATAAAATTGCTGTAATAGTAACAGTCTGCAAAAGATAATAATCTGGATCAAATTAGAAGATTAAGGAGCAGCGAAAGTCTGCTACATTAATTGAAATGCCTTAGAATCAGTACAAATAATTTTAGCCTTGCTTAATAGCAGCATCCACTATACATTATTGGCTATGTATCATAAGATTGGTGACAAAAGACAAGTTCTTCTGCTAAATTTTTTCTTGCTCCTACTGAGTACTGAATTGCAGCATTTTAGTTAATTACTGTACCTTCGTCTATTTCTTGCACATGCTTAAAACTAATTTGAGTCTGAATAAATAAACTCCCACATATACTTAAGGCTTTATCTAGGGCCGACGCTAGATACCGCCTGGGACAGTCTCTGCAGGTCCTAAATTCTGCCACAAAACACCTTCCTAATTTCTAAACACCCTTAAACTTTGGATCCCAGTGCTTTCCTTAAATTATAAAAAATTACTCATACCTTAATTTTGCCACTCGGTGCTTTCCTAGATTCCAAAAATTTTGTCTTACAAAATTTCTGTCATCGCTTCTGGGTTTATATAAATAACATATCAGTCTTTTTTAAAATTAAAATAGCACTAAATATAATCTTTTGGCCTATGATTTTCATTAACAAAATCTATTTTTAGCATATGAAAAGAAATTTTTGTTAAGTTTTTCCACATCAACATTTCTTGGAGCATTTAAAAATCTATAATCATCGCCAAGCAAAATGTTACATTAAAGGATACCATACTCTTGTTATTCAATTACCAATATATTTTTAAATGTTTCGACATTGCAGCATGAGTCATTACTGAAACTGTCATGTATTGATAAACATGCAGTGATGAAAGCAAAATATAATAAATAATGACTCGCCAGGTCAATGTCAGGGATAATAAAATACTAGTAGGTGAATGTTTCAGTTTGAGATGTATGCCAAGCAGACACTCAGCTACTGAGCCAAATTATTAATATCGCAATTTTATGCTTACATGATTGTTTCTTCATAACAAGGTATTTTATTTAGTGCCTAAGTGAAATTAAGAATCAGAATTTTTAAGTGAAAATCTCTACATGTTTTATTGTAGAAGGAAAAATTAAATGTGCATGCATAAAGCATTAAAAAAAAAAAAAAAAGGTTATGGCTTTGAAGTCCGGATTTTAGATCATTCCGGATATTGGACTTCTGGATCTCGGACTTTGTATATAAGAATAAAATGCATTGAGATTATTATAGTTTACTACAGGCCATGCTTTTCGGCTCTGACAAATTTTGGGGAATTGCTAAATTTGTTTTGATGGAATCAGTGGAAGAAAATTCAAAACATGACATGGGGAAAAAGTTCATCACACTGTTTTGAGTTAACATGAAAAACAGCTTATTTTCTCCTTTTGAGTGAATTTTATGTCCTCAAGGGGGGGAAAAAAGCCATAAAAGGACTTCCTCTTTGTCTGCCTCTCAGCTGACAAATTAAGCTAAAGATACAAGTGAAAACTTATTTTTAAATTTTTGGGTCCTTTTTCTGTGTTAAAACTTCAAATTTAATTTATTGCAAGCGTTCTTAATTCAGTTCATTTTATTATATATTTATACGTATATATGTTATTTAGTATTATTTTTCTAGGGAAATTAGTAATAAAATATCCTGAAATTGTCTTTCATTTGATTATATGAATTTTTTTTATTTTAGGATTCTGACCGCTTTTCACGATCTCGTTCCAGTATCACGTATAATGAACATTTGGATCAACGTAATGGTAAGCTAATTTCTAAATTTTATTATATATATATATATATATAAGAATAAAATGCATTAAGATTATTATAGTTTACTACAGGCCATGCTTTTCGGCCACTGTGAAAAAGAAGGCGAAACCCAACAATAGCACTAATCTGGGGACTGCGTACATGTGTTTGTGCCTATGTAAACAAGAATAATTAAACATAAAAATATTATTACAATACTACTGTCAAAATGTGTGGCAGGTGCATAACAAAAAAGTATAAAAACTTCTTAGTGAGGAGTGCAGATTTTTCAATGCTTATCATAAAGTGTCTTCTATCTTCATTTTAAAATCAGGTAGTTCCTGTACCTTTTTTAACATTTTGTAAGTTAAAGATCCTTTCTTAATCTTTTTTACTGTTATTGCTTTCATTGTTAGCTATTGTAAGATCATCCAGTTCTTCCTTCATCATTTCTAAATTAATTCTTTAACTTTCCTTCTTCCATATCTGAAAATCCTTCGCAGGCTGTTAATATTTTTTCTATCTTTTCTTGTAGAATTTTGCTTGAAATTTGAGCAACCTGTGGCGAAGTATCGCCTAACACTTTTGAGGCCCAAAACGTTTCTTCATTCTTCTGTATTCTTATGCTTGATTCATTTATAGCTAGTTCCCTAGCCATGCACAATTTTTCAACTTTTCTATGATGCAAGTTTTCTGAGATAATGTCAAATCATTGCATCCTTTTGCTATGTATCTTCATTTTTCCTCTTAAATGTTACATTGAATTTTTGAAATTGGAAGAATTGCAAATGGAAAAGAATTGAAGGATAAATATGTGATTGCAGCTCTGCTAACTTAAATGAAATGATTACAACTCAGCTAGCAGGCAGTGCCAAATAGGGTTGCTAGTTGCATGTCTGGTTGATTTTTGTAAAGGGTATATTGCTATGACACTGCTACACACCACATATGAATAAAATTTAATACTGGACAAATTAAATGGAAACAAAATAACATATATGTGTAATATTGTTTTCTACAAAATGCGTTCATCAGTTTATCAGCATAATTTTTAACTTCCTTTAAATATGTGTGCATTTATATTACTCTTCAATTCAAAGGAAAGCTTTTGCTTAAGTATGGTAATTTTTAATTGCGTATAAAAAATAATTTTAACAAAATTCAGAGATCTTTCTACCACCAACGAAGAAGTGGTAAGTAACTGAACACTGGTACTTCGGTCTGGTCTGGGGTTTAAATACCAGCAAATGGGCTAGCTGCATGGTGGTTTATGTACTTTTCTCCATTTTTAATATGTATAGAGCCAGTTTCCATTAGAATATTAGAAATTATATTAGAAAATCCTCCACAAATGCATGCCTTCCCTTAGGCAGATAGCTCTCGAATGCTTTTCCATAACTAAATAAAGCAAACCAATCGGAGGTCTTTCTCCAGGCTGTTTAGGTCAATGTTATTGATAACTGAATACATAAAATATTACAGCAAATTATTTAATGTGTTTTTTACATATAATTTTAAAGAACCTATAGAAATGAATGATTTTTATTTGTCAAAAATATCTGCCAAGAGCTCTGTATTTGTTAAATTATTTTAAATTATTTTGGCTTTTTTCCTTTTTTTAGAATTTAAATTTTCTTTTTTACTTTTTTACTTTTATACGTATTTGTTAAGAATTTAAATTTGTTTAAATGTATGCAAGTGCAAGATGTTCTGGGAGATTATTACCTCAGATATTGGACATCCGGATTTCAGACTTTGTACTGTAGCATACTTTTGCATGATGTTGACAGAATCTATAGTTCACAGCTTTAAAGGATGCTATAATATGGCAAAAGTAACAATTTTTATGATGTGATGTGAGCACGGAAAAACAAAGTACGAAGAATATGGAAATTAAAATGTTTTTTTTAAAATTGCATCAATTTTGTTACACTATATATTTTCTCATAAAATTGTTTTTGAATATCAAATATTATCAAAATTATTTTCAATTTTTCCCCTTTACATAAAAGGCATTGCTGTGTTTTCCAAATCATCTCTTCTACCCGAATAAAGTGTCCCTATCATTTATCTCTACTGAAATTGTGTTCTTTATGTATAATTGAATTTAAAAAATACAAATACATTTTGGTTATAAAATATTTATATATTATTTGTTTTAATATATTCACTAATTTTTTAAGATATATTTTGGTTATCATACGAAAACAACCTCAATTTTAATTTAAACGTTAAAAAGAAAAAATTGTAAACAAACTTGGAGATATTACCGATAATCTGCAAAATTTGCTTGGCCACACAGTCCTTAACTTAGTCAGAAGTTGCATGGACTATCAGTTTCTATTGTATTATACATAAATTATTTTAATGCTACTGTAACGTTGATTGCTATTTAAATAAGTGTATAAAATAATTTTATGTTCAGTGCTGTATGCTGTTTCCTACTTTTAGCATATTATGAAAATGATGAAGGTGAAGATGAGGAAGAGGAGCAAAACATTGTATCTTTAATTCCACCTCTAAGACCTGTGGAACCTGTGCAGAATACTTTTGCTGCTGCTCCGAGACAGCCTGCTTCTAGTTGTCTAGCTGAAGAAATGGCCCGCTTAGGTTTAAAAAATACAATTGCCACAGGTATTGATTTCTTAATTTACTATTATTTATGTATTATCTAGCAGATATTATGTAGTTAATGTTATTTAATATTAATAACCAGGATTTATTTTAATACTAATTTGAGCTTTTTAATTTATTTCCGACTGTAGTATATATATATAATATGAGAAATTTGAAAACTGGGCTTTACATTTCTCTTGATTGTAATTGTTATTATTCAAGTATTCAGTAAGACAATTTAAAGAACAGCTTCAGTATAGCCCACTTCAAAGTTTGGCAAATTTTTTTCGGGGGGTGCCAAAGCGTGTGAAACGTTGTTTTGAAAAACTGTTACCTTCGAGATTTTCGGCGAAACTTCGTGTTTCAAAAATGGCGGCCATCTTATTTCACCAGAAATTGTGGATAACAGAAATAAATTTATGACTATTATTATACACGATTTTAAAAGAATAAATATCAAGAAATGATTAATGAAAATGGTTAAGTTTAAAAGGATGAAATTTTAAAAACAATACCGGAAAATCTCACCTTTGCTTGGCAGTCCCAAATGTAAGATACCTTTACATGGTATCTTACAGTTTTCACAACAAACTTTATCCTTCAATAATCCGCAATCCATCAAAAATCCTCTAAAAAGTTCATACTCTCTTGTTAACTCATACATAAAATATCTGTTTGGAATTCCTGGCTTTCATAAACTTTTATGCTTGCTTGAAAACTCCCATGATAAATTCTCCTTTAAAATCTCCTGATACTTAATTACAACATCACTAACAGCATTGGTTGAACTAACTGCTAATACCAGGTTTAGAGCAATCCATAACTAAATGCAAAAATCTTATCTCCAAAACAGTATTCTCCACAATATCTGAGCGTTAAACAATTGCTGAAAATAATGTTACAAATTTTGTGTTTAGACAGTTAATTTTAGTAGAAATTTGCAAAACAAGACATCTTTGTCTATCTTTACGGTTGTTTACATTGCGTTTGCCAAATAGTATGAATTACCACATGCTCTTAAGCCGCTGTGGATTGCCACATCATATGATTTATCACCATTCTTGGCGATATTTTTTGGTTTTGGTGGGTGGACTATACTAAAGCTGTTCCCAATTTTGTAAGATATAAAGCACATCAAAGGATAAAGCACACATTAGTTTTCCATATTGATACGAACTGCTTTGATTGGATCATAATGCTGTCAGTCAGGTGAGATATAAGTGAAATTTACAACTTTCAGCATCAGATTAAAATTGCTTTCAGAATGTAAATTTTTGTTTACCTGTCTGAAAGGAATCTCATCTTCCTATTTACAGGTGTAGAATCAGTGTCTTGTAGCTATAATAACTTTTTAAAGAATTTTTTCAGTCTTCAGGGTCGTGATATTTATACCTATATGGATATTTTGATGCCTCTGAATTATCCTGTCAACTTGCATGTTGACCACCATCGAACCATAAAAATTGATAGACATCCCACCAAAGTTGTAGCAGTCCTTCCTGTGGAATTCTGAAAGAACTGACACCTCTTTATTTAACAACAGTTTGTATTCAACACACTTATTGAGAAAGGCTTTGTTGATACCAAAAACTTAGTTTAAAATACTATGAGTACAAATTTTCCGCAGATAATTGTTCCAGTGTATTACCATTTTGTCAGCCATATTCATCTGACCATATTGTGCCCATTAATACACATATATTTTTTATGGTGGGCTCCCATAACTTTGAAAATAATCCTTTGCTTTCTGTTCTCTAGAAAGCCAGTCACAAATTATAATAAATGTTTTCAAAATACAATGAAAAATATAGCACTAGCAGTTAATTTATATCTTTGTTTAAAAAAATTAAAGGTGGCTTATGGAGAATCCGAGTTACATGAAACAAAATCGTAGGTTATATTTATATTTTTTATGGTGGGCTCCCATAACTTTGAAAATAATCCTTTGCTTTGTGTTCTCTAGAAAGCCAGTCACAAATTATAATAAATGTTTTCAAAATACAATGAAAAATATAGCACTAGCAGTTAATATTATCCACAATTATATTTATCCACAATTGGCTGTAAATTTTACCACTTTGTAATAGTCGATGGAATAATGCAGAAGAACTGATATTTTTCCTGTCCTCAGTTTAGTCTGCAGAAATGAAGTAAAAAAGTTAGCAAATAAATGTACTGGTTAATTATGAATTCTCTTTTAATGTTTATACTTGATAGTATATGTAGTTTTAGAAGCTTGATTTAAAATCGAGTTTTAACAAACTTGGTTTAGATCATCACTTAAAGCTAGAGCTGTAAACAATTAATGTATAATTTCTGTGCTCTGTAGGCTTAAAAGTGACAGTTTGTTTTAAAGGGGGAGGGAAGACATTGAAATATATTAATACAGTGCAGTAAAGATACATTTCTAGCAAGTGAAATTATAAATACTTTTTCATCTTTAAATTCAAACAGTTAAACATGTCACATAAATTTCAAGGGGTGGAAATTGTTATTTAAAATACTTTACTTGCTAATTATTAGCTTTGATTTTCAGTTTCATTTCAAGTGTTACTCATATTTATGATAAAATAATGATCTAACAATTTTTGTGTGTGAAACTTGAGAAAATATAAATATTTAGAAAATTTGAACTATACATTTTAGTTGTTTCAATAAAATCAAAACTGTATGAATGTTGAGAGGAAAATTTTAGAATATTTCAGATTCGCAAGGTAGCACTTTGTCCTTTAGGTTCTCTAGATTTTTTATTTCATGGTTTGTATATTGTTAAACACATCCATCAGAGTTATTCCGTATCAGATGAAAAAAGTCCATAAATAGGTCAAGGCTTTACTTGCCCAGTACTGAAAGTTTCGTTCTTAATTTTTACAATCAGAGACTGAGTTCTCAAATGTGTGGAAGAGGAACCATCAAAGATTAATCTGAAACTTAGAAGCAGCCCTTTTAATAATTCTTTCATCAAAATTAAATTTAATAAGGTTAAAGCTTGGAATAAGTAATTGAAATGGCATTTCCAATTATGACACAAATGAGAAGGCAAATGTCCTTTTCTGCTGCCAGTATTTGTCAAAATTAAAACTTACCCACAACACAAAGCTCGCCATGTCAGTATTGGAGAGTTTTTCTAACAGATCCTTTGTAATGATGAATCACAGGAGCATATGAGATTAATAAATATTTTGCAGACATACATGATAGATATCCAAAACAAGCATAATAACATAATGGAAGAAAGTGGCATTATGTGATTATGAGGTACTAAACAATGATGAGTACTAAATATCAGTGTGTTATTAAATCAGTGTTTCAACTAAACAAGTATACATTTTTATCAGCAATTTCTAAATCTTGTGTGATAAATTTTTTGATCCACTCTCCATTGAATTCAGTAAAAAGATGATAAAAAAAAAGAAGCAAGTTTATAAAATTATTCTATTCTATGAATTTTGAAAACATCTACAGTTCAGAAAGTGAAATTCACTTTAAAGGGGGAATAATTGTTAAAAGATTTAAATCTTTTGATATACAGTCTTAGACAGACAAAAAAAAAAAAAAAAATGCACCTAGAAGGATTTATCCAAATGGGACGAAAATCAGTAGAAGTGACGTACATGTACAGAAAAACAAATGATTACAGTTTGATAAAAATTGGATGATTTATTGAAGTGATAGAGCTTCACAAAGTAAAAAAGTCAGTAATGCGTTTGTCCACCTCTGGCCCTTATGCAAGCAGTTATTCGGCTTGGCATCGATTGATAGAGGTTGCAGATGTCCTCCTGAGGGATATTGTGCCAAATTCTGTCCAACTGGTGCATCAACATCCCGACCTGGTTGGAGGGCCCTGCCCATAATGCTCCAAACGTGCTCAATAGGAGAGAGATCAAGCGACCTTGCTGGCCAAAATAATGTTCGGCAAGCAGTAGAAACATGTGCAGTGTGGGGCGAGCATTATCTTGCTGAAATGTAAGCCCAGGGTGGCATGACATGAAGGGCAACAGAATGGGCCTTAGAACTTCGTCGACGTACCCCTGTGCTGTAAGTTTGTGACGGATGGTAACCAAAGGGGTCCTACTATGAAATTAAATGGCACCCCAGACCATCACTCCTGGTTGTTGGCCTGTCTGCCGGAAGACAGTCGGGTTGGTATCACGCCGCTGTCTGGGGTGTCTCCAGACTCGCCTTCACTGGTCATCAGGGCTCAGTTCAAAGTGGGACTCATCACTGAAGACTATTCTACTCCAGTCAGTGACATTCCAGTGTGAATGAGCACAACACCACTGCAAATGGGCTTGACATTGTACTGAGGACAATGGTAGTCGGCACAAGGGGCGCCGTGACCTCAGCCCCCTTTCTGTCAGCCGTCTATGAATGGTCCTTGCGGTCACTGAAGCTTTAGTTGCACGTACAATCGATGATAATGATGCATATGGGGGTGTGAGTGCCGCTCTGATGATTGCTCGGTCTTCACATTCTGTCGTTTCTCTAGGCCTATCGCTTCCTTCTTGAAGCTGTGTGCGGCCGTGGTTCACGCATTCCTGCCAACATCGTCTAATAGTGGCATCGCTCCTGCTCAAATGTTGAGCTATTCACCGAATAGACCAACCGGCGTCTTTGAGACCAACTACACGACCTTTCTCTAAAATTCGGACATCTGCACATGTCGTTCGCGCACCTGTATGCGAGGCATAGTTACTGTCTACCAGAGTACACAGATTAAAATTCGTGAAGAATTTATGACCTGGAATCTTAATGTCTCCTCTTAAATATCCTGCCATGCACAGATCAGATGCGTTGTAGCGACAACCGTTCATTCATTGGCAGCCAAAATGTAAAATTTTGCGTTTTCTGTCAAAACCTGTATGCATATCAATTTATGTCCATCTTCTTGATGCATCTTTTTTTTTTTCAGGGGGGGGTCTAAGAGCATAGTTTCACTGCTAACTGGGCAAATCTATATATCATTCATTTTGTATTCTGTGTTAATTATAGCTCTTTTTTCTTCTTATAGATATGCTTTGTTTCTAGTTTTTTATTATTGTTATTATGGCTATTTTATTATTTATCATTTTCAATTATATTTATATCAAACCATTTTAAAATATTACCGACTTTTCTGTATATAAGGAGAAGCATAAATGAAGTTAGAGATTAAAACAGCATTATCGAAAAGGTTATATTTCAACTATATATATCATTTGGTTTGTATATCTATTATTTCTCATGTTAAATCATTGTGTTTTGTATATATATATATATATATTATTTTATAAAGAACTATTAGAAAACATGTAGATATTAGCAGTACAGTTAAAGAAAGATCTGTAAATATGCAAGAAAGTGTGAGACTCAAATTACAGTCTGATATACTAATATTGCAAGTTAAAATCTTTGATCATAGGTAGTGTCATGCTTTTAAGCTTTCTCTAGTAAAGAGCATTATCATGCGAAATATTATCAACTGTATTTTAAATGCATATGACATTATGTAGTCTTTTAAAAAATAATTTTCTCCCATTTTTATATTGCATCTGCTTTTTGAAAAATATTCATGATCATATCCTTGTAAATAGTATAACTTAGTTCCATTCTTAATAGCATCTAAACTTTAGAATATGCACTTCAGGGTTATTTTCCATGCTGTGTGTGTCTCATAAACATGGTAACAACAGTTGCAGTAGACAGCTGAAGCCCTTTACTGTTTTACTTAACATTCTTCACTTTTTGCAAAAGTGCATGAGTGAAAAGCGACTTCAAACAGCTGTTAAAAACATATGCCCAAACCTCTAAATTATTTTGAAAAGGACCTTTTTATCACAAAATAGTATATTTTAAATACTGTGGAAGTAAATTTTCTATTATTATTCATAAATTGTTATAATAAAGTATTAATTAAAAGTTATACAGAGGCTATTCGCACAGTTTTTAGATGATTTTCCTTGAGTTTAAAGAAATATTTTACCTAAAATATTTATATTTTAAATGCTGTATTTGATAACCCTTATTCTTCACTATCTTTCTACACTGTAATTTCCAAGACAATAAATAAAATTTTTTGTAGTATCGGAAAAGGTATTTTATCAAATTCTTCTTGAACAGCTTTCCAATGTCCAAGGAGGGTTGTAGGTCGGCATTTTAACAGCCCAGAAATGTAACAATCCATGGAGAATTAGTAGGGATGTGAATGAACGTTATGGCTTTGATACCCGTTTCTTGTTCCATTTTTCCCTTACCAGCATATTAACAGTAGATTTTGATGTGTGGCTGCTTGCTTTCTATTGATGCTGCTGTACTGATTGATGGCACTGTGGGTAAAAATAAGTTATTTCCTGCTTGAAAATTGGGTATCATCTTGATAATGTGGGGAGTTGATCTTAACATTTTCTCCACTTTCTTTATTTTCAGTTTGCAGTTATATGAAAAGCTAGCAACAATCATAAATCCCTTTGAAAACTTTCTTTAGATTCTTTGAACCATGTTTTAAGATTTTTTCCTCCTCTTTAATGATAATAAATGGATCTCTTTTTATTGCAGTTATTTAAATACACCCAAGATTCGTTTATTGGGACAACAATTTGTCATTTTTGTCGGGATAAATATTTCTCACTAAGAATTCTGCGGCACATTAGGCATTCATTGATGTGTCGTAGAGAAAGATGATGCACATTCTGTTTTTTCGCCTTTTTAAGATCAGCATTAATCACTTCATTTACAGTTGACACTGAGCATTTTAATGATTTTGCAACTTTGGCTTGGTGGATTTTCCTTTAACATTAAAGATCTTACCTTTGCAACATTTGAAACATTTTGTTTTTCTTTGGATGAACAAATTTTCTACCTGAAGCCATTTTTCCTTCCTTGTTGACAATATTACCTATCGTAGCTATAGATATAAAGACCTATTGCAGCTATAAGTATAAAAAAAAATGGCTTTCACAACATTTTTTAATAACTAAATATGAATAATTTCCTTTTGAAAGCACATAACTTTTCTTTGCTTCTTTAAAAGTGCCATTTTACGTGAAAGCATAATTATAAAGATGATTTATACTTTCAAAAATATAGTTGCAGTTAAAACAAAAATTTTCAGGCAGGTGACTTTTTTATAGAAAAGCAAAATCATCTAAAAAGTGTGCGAACAGCCTCTGTATACAGTATTCATTTATGATGTTTTTTGTGTAAAGCATAAAATTTCTTTATCTTTTAGTACCTGGCCATGGCATTGGAAGAGGCCAAAGAAGATAATTTTGAGTCAGAATGTTCTTTTCAGACAATTATATTGTTTATCCTATACAAATGATCTTTATTAAAAGATCCCATGTATCAAATATGATGTCACATTATATTTGTAAATTGCCATTTTTGTTTGTTTTTGTGCATAAATACTTATTTTAGGTGAGACTTTTTCCTTGTATATACTCATTTCTATAATTTTTAACATTTCAAACCTAGAATCTCCAAATGAATAATTAATTTCCTTTTGCATACAAATACAGTATGTCAGAAATAGATTTTCTTCATTTCTACAGAATGAGTAAATATATTTCTTTGTGTTGTTGTTAAATGTACAATAAATATGAACTTAATAATTTTATTTGCAGAATTTAGTAAAAACACTGCACAAATTTTTTTGTGTTAACAAAACTTTAATTTATTAATGTAGATATAAAGTCTTGCATCTTTTAAAAATTGCTTTTTGTAACTGTGCATAAATATGAAACATTTCTTTTAAAACTGTATTTGAACAGATTTATAATGTAATATTTTTATTTTCCAAGGAAAAGAGCTTGTATTTTAAATTTGTTTTAATAAAAAGTCATTTTAAAATATCTTGTTTCTGAAGCTTTTAAACTGTAAATACATTTTGAAACTGTGAATACATTTGCATATTTACAAAGATTTGTTATACATGTATCACATGAACTGTGTGATAGACCTAGATTTACAAAATATGCACAGAATTATGTAGAAATGTTGTTTGTGAACACCAGCTCTCAAAATTAAAATTTTTTATGTTCATCAATTTTTCATGTATCCCTGCTTAAAGATCAAACTAATAAGCGTAGAATTATACTGTTAGACTGAGCAATAAAATTTTTTTTAATTATTTACTAAAAATTATTCTAAATATCTAATATAATAAGTTTTTCATTATGAACTTATTTTTTAATTTTCACATTAAGAAAATTTCCATGTTTCATGCTGTTTTCAAATTTTTAAATGATACTGTTATCCTTTGCTCTTGTAAACAGAACAAGACAATATATTTATCATGCAGTTTTCTTTGATTATGTGGCATTAGGATTAAGAAAACATCCTAATCAGTACAATGGTTAGTTACGGTGGCTGCCATATTATTAGACCTGCATTTGAATTTCAGAGGCGGCTTGAATATTTGTGTATCGTGTATTTGTAGCTTGGAAGCACCTAAATTACACGGCAAGCCAAAAGTTCTTTTGAAGGTTTGGAGGTAAGGAAGAAGAGTAAGAGACCCTTGGATCCGTCACTCAGGGATTCTACTTCAAAAGTGGGACAGAACTGAGCAAAGTCATACTGTCACTAATAACAGTGGTCTCAAGTTGGCGGCCCCTGAACCAAGTTTATGCAGGCCATGAAGACTTATTGAATCAGTCAGTTTTGTATTTGTTGCAAATACAGTGTTCCAAAGATTTAAAGGATATTAGTTATTTAAAGTTCAATTTTATATTATTTTATTTCCATTACAAATTAACATGAATAGTGCTAAAAAAATTATATATATATATATGGAGACATTCAATATGTTATAAATCTTATTTAAAAATGTAAAGATACAGATTTGATCAACTTTTATTCGAACTTCTCAAAAGATATATAAGCTTAGTTATGAATTTTTGCACTAAGAGTAATCCCTTCATTTGGAAACACATTTATATGCAGGGTTCGTACAGTCCTTAAATTTTTTGGAATCTGGTTTTGGTCCTTAAAAGTCCTTAATTTTGGCCAAAATCAGTAGATGGTCCTTAATTTTAATCATCTGAAATTTCTGTCTGTTTTTATGACTGCCATTTTGAGTGTGAATTTGCATTTTGGAGGAATATTTTTAGCGATTCACTGACGTATATGGTTATCTATGCAGGGTTGCCACGCTACCTGGAGAACCGGGAAAAGTCAGGGAATTCGAAAATTGACCAAAATATTCAGGGAAAAGTCAGGGAATTTAAGTATTTTTGTCAAAATCTGGAAAAGTCAGGGAAGTTCATACAACGATCCCGCCAAAAAAAGCGATTTTTGCGCCGACGTCGGAAGAGGTAACTTTTTTGGCGAATTATGTATCACGTGAGTGTCATTCGGGTAGCTGGCATAGAGCCAATTTTCGCAGCTCCAATTTGATTGTCTTTTAGAAAGGCAAAGCAACTTTCCCGCAACTTTTGGTTTCCAATATTCTTGAGAATCGCATGTGCAGTGCATGAACTAAAGAAAGTACCTGTTCTCGTATAAAACAAAATGGGTTTAATCCTAGTATACGGTATCATGGAGGTTAGAATCAAAGAATATATATTGGTAAAGAAGGAAAACCTCTCTGCAACAGACGTGGCTGTGGCTCCATTCCATCATAGAGGGAAAACAGCTGTGCATGTCTGATATATCTGTCACCAAAGCTCGAAACCGGCGTCGAAGTTCGAAGGTCACGTTATCAAGAGTTCATAAAATGAATATCGTTTAAAATTTCTTTAACCACTTGCGCTAAAAAGACGTGCCACGCACGTCAAGATGCTTTTGTCTCAAACCGCGAGCGACGTGAACACCACGTCGATAAGCATTTATCGCAAAAATGAAAATAACGTGGTGCAAACGTCGCCTAACAACGAGATTGTTTATTTCTCGAGTTACAGCTCTGGATTGCACTCGCAGATGCGGAGCGGCGTAAATGACACACTTTACGACTTGTTATATTGTAGCGCACGGCACCACAACTGTGAAGTTTAGTCTTAGCGCAAGTGGTTAAACTCTAAAGGAAAAGACAATATTTTTTGGCGCAAGTAAATTAATTCATAGATTAGTTATTTTCAGGGAAAAAAAAAAAAAAATATGAAAATCCGTTTTTAAAATTATTGCGAAAAATCCAAGAAGAAACGTCCTTTGATAAAACGTTTCTTCTTGGATTTTTCGCAATAATTTAGAAACGGATTTTCGTAGTTTTCTTTTTGTTAAAGAGCGTTTCTTCTTAACACGTGTTTCTCAATTTCCTGTACACATCGCGGAGAGGGAAATTCTGGCCGCCAGGTTCCGTCGCCAAATCCCTTGGCAAATTTTCCCTCCGCATTCTAGCGGCGTAATAGCATTTTACTTGTATGGAAACTTTTCTTCTTTACATAGACGTTCTTTGGTTAGAATAATAATGGGATTTGGCGACATCTTGATGCGCAGTAAACGGGTCATTTTGGTCTTGGCGACAATTTTTAAAATCGTGCCAAAGCCTTACCGTATACTAGAATTTTACCGCAAAATCTTTTTAAACCTTTTTTTTCTTTTTAATAAAGACCTTGCCATTTTGCAGTAAAATAAAAAAATAGTAATCAGTCATCTAGGCTAGCCATGTAATATAACTATATTCGCTAAAATATCGTTGATTATTCTAATTCAATTTTTAAGTAATTATTTTTATGTTATTCATATAATTTAATGTTGCTTCTTCCCTCTAAATTTATTTATTATTAGTAAATAATATTTCCAAATTTCAGGAAATTTTCTCTGGCATAATCCTGAAATTAATTATAGCAGTATGATGACATACCATCACGAAATTTAATGCACATATTTTTTCCTTATGTATGCTGCAAAATAAATATAAAATACCTCAATTTATTAAAATAGATTTCTTTCTTTCGTTTAGCTGCAGAATGTCTGAAAAAGCCTTATTTTATTCCAGATTGGGAAGATTCTAATCTCAATCTTCAGTAGAGAAAACAACAACTATTATAATTATATTTGTGTTTTCAAGTGTTAAGGTGCCTTTTAAGAACATACCTCACGCAAATTAAATTTACCTAAAATCTAACCTAACTATTTAACATTGCGTTGTGATTTATAAGGACCGGATTAGCCTCATGTTGAACTGGTGATGATCATGAGTAATAATTAAATAAAACATACATTTGTTATCCAATATATATATCTTAAATTTTATCAAGTTTCTTAAGTGGAAAACTAAACAAAATTATCAAACAAAGTATACCAAGAATAATTAAGAATAAATGTCCTCTGGGACTTATTGAATAATTAAGTGAATTTGCTACACAATACAAGTAATACCATAATTAATTTACCTCTTAGCACAGCCAATGCACATGCGGATAGACTGGAATTTTCTTGAAACACACCTGGAAAACCTGGAAAAGTCAGGGAATTTCATTCTCCTGTTTGAGTGGCAACCCTGTCTATGGGTTCATGGATTATATTTGTTTCTATTTCTAATATAAATGATGGGATACTCAAGTTTCTAAGCAAGAAGTAAAACATAAGCACTTTGAAATTTACTTTTTGTAATAGAGTGCTCTTAAACAATTTTCGCTCTTGGGGATGTGAATTCTTTTATTAAACGGTTCTAAATTTGGCGACTTGTCAACATTTTGGCGATTTTAAGATCAATTTCTATAGAAAATTTTTAATTCCAAAATCAGAGAATTTTTTGACGATTTTTTTAAACATCATAACATTGATAAATTTCATTAAAATAATGGTAATATATTGGAATTATATTTTAAAAACATTAAAATAAAACATTTTTATTTTTCGCTGTCATATTAAAGTTTCATTTTGGCAACTTATTATACAATATTTCGAATCTGAAAAATAAACAAGGTATAATACTATAAAGCATAATTTAAGAAACAGCTCTTAGCAAAATTAAAAATGTCTTCTTTTTAATTTTTTCATAGTAAGCATTTTTCCCATGCAATTGTCTCAGAATATGCATCAGTTTTCTCTATAAAATTAATTTTACACTTTGTCCATCTTTTTTTTTTTTTCCAAAATATTTCTGGCTTTTTGCTGTTACAGTATTGGTTGGGATAATTTTTCTTTAGTATTATTGACATTGCACCTTGAAGGATTTGAAGGCAAGATTTATAGACCCACGATTATAGAAGATTTGAGAAATATGTGACAAAATGAAAAATGTCTCCATGGTATCAACGCATAAGGGATGTATTTTACGGAAAGTTTGCGATGAATTTCTTTCTTTTTGGAGAACGTCTGGAAGAAGAATGAAGAACAATATTTGAATATTTTACTCCTGATACTGGAATCTTTTTCGTAACATGTTTATCTTTCCTTTATTTTCACTAGACACAAGCATGGAAAATATCAAAAATGCTTCTAATCTTATCACTTGGGCAGGCATTATAGAAAAGGATTTTTTTATTAATAAAAGAATTGAAAACTGAGAATTTAAAAGATCCATCTAATATGTCTTAATGTATCATACACAGAGCTGGCACTAGGCATTTTCCCATCTGATGCAGTGTCTGTGGATTCTAAATTCGACTGCATTAGTGTATTCAACTCTACTTGTAAGGATCCTCCTCTCCTAAATTCGACTGCACTTGTAAGGATTATGTAAATTTTATTAATAGTTAAATTTTGAGTTACACTTCCTTGCCTATTGTTTGTTAATTTCAACTCACCACATCTGTCCAGAATGTAGTTTTAGAATCACGTCTGAATACTAATGAGGAAGAGCGGTATTTAACCGCAAAGTTCTACTGTCTTAGTGAGAAAGATACCAGGTATTCTGGCTAGCACGTGTCCGACTTTTTAGGCTACTCTCTCGTAAACTATTATTACGCACGGCCATACTTTAGGCCCTTTATAGCTTAGCAGTCAATTAGCGTTAAGGAGTCATCTCTGTTAGAATTTTGAAAGCTTCGGCTATATCTCTTTACTTAAGACTAGTTTAGTTTAATTCTTAGTCTCTTAAGTTCAAGCCCGAGTGTCGGCTTTATTGTACAATTCCAAGACGGAGTTCTGTTAAATTTTATATGAATAATAAAGGGTCTTTTAACCCTTTCCAAGTTTATGCACTGTTACACGAACTCAAGCAATTATTCACTTGCTAGTTCTTAAGATTCTTCACTTTTCATTGTAACTTAGAATTACACAGTGAAAAATCCTACAGCCTTCAATGCCTGCTTTAAATTCTAAAAGTTTTCCCCATTTCTTGATTTTGTTGTTTGGTGTGTCTCTAAATTTTAAAAATTTTGCCACACCAGCTCTGGAACCGGCCTTTATCATATATATTTCAGATTTCATCTGAATTTCATATTACTAAAGAAATAAATCAGTCACTTTTTCTATATATTCTAAATGCATTTAGTGTAGTTATATGAAATGTTAATCAATACTTATAATCTTACGGATTAAACACTTATTCACCATTTGATCACGTGTATGGCAAACAGATATTCGTCATTCATAAAGAAAGGAAAGGTGAATCAAAATGAGTTATATTCTTGTTTTTCCAACTGCAAAAACATCTTAAGATACTATCGGATTTCATCTTTAAATTATTCCAGTAATAATCAGAACAATGGGGGCCATTATTCTTAACTATAATTTACTAATGCAAATCCTATTTTGGTTTCAAATGGCTTTAATTAATTACGGTAATGATATGGATATTTAGCAATCTATTACACTGATACGTTTATGTACTATTTTATTAAAAAAGCGTATTTATTAATTACCTCAGTTTTTGTACTGATAAGCAATAAACTATTATAATATGAAAGAACAAAAGAAATAAAAACAATTGTTTCCTGATATTTGGGAAAATTTCACCAGGTAATATATATAAGAAGTATCTGTATTTGTTTTTAAACGAAATGAAAAACAATGCGTTGTATAGTTTGAAAGATAAATTAAACAGCTTATACTCAAAGAACGCAACTCGTAATTTGCGATATAGATGAATACTTCATGATATAGTACTTTAACACAGTATAATGTGAAACGAAACAGCAAGTGTTTTGCACATCTCTAAAAGTCAAAATTGATATAATAGTACTTTAACACAGTATAATGTGAAACGAAACAGCAAGTGTTTTGCACATCTCTAAAAGTCAAAATTGATTTTCACAATTGAATAATTAGAAAAATATAAATCCTTAATTAAATCCAAAAATTCTAAAATGAAAAAGAAACATGCTGAAGAAAGAAACTGAATACATAAAGAAAATTATTCTTCAAAGATATGTGCAGTTATTATTATGTAAATTACCCAATTGTTTATGATTTCAGCCTTTATTATAATTTTCCATTCCTATTTTGTCATATGATAGAGTTACTGAGCCAGATTAAATTAAAATTAAATTGTATAATCTTTTACCACTAGTCCACATTTTTAGTTTGAATTTGACTGTTCTTGTTTAATTGCGTCACTGTGAGATGTAACTGACTTTGTTAGCATCAGAACACGCCTTTATGTTTGTTTTAAGTTCTTTTTAAATAAGAGGCTTATTTAAACCTTTGTCTGATATTGTAGTTACTTTAAGATATAGTGATAATTTGCTTCATGTTTTTGAACTATTTAACTTTTACAAGATCAAGTAAACCTTCATAGGTACATTGTGGAGAAGTCGACAAGTTAAGAGATAAAGCACGCAGAAACTAGCGAGAGCATCGGCTTGCATATTGAGACAAATCTCTAATAATTGTTAGAAAAGATGCTTAAAGAGAAGGAAATCGATATAAACTAGCCAAAATGTTTGGGAAAGCTTCAAATCAAAATGACGGATAAATATTTTGCTGAGTGTTGTTACAAAACATAAATGTTTTGTAGCTTTTAATGTGTAATTATTCTAATATCCTTTAAGAATCAGTGTCATAAATTACATGTATTTTAAACTGTGAAATTTGATTAGATTTTGATTTTAATAGGGCTTTTTTTTTTAATAAATATTGTTAAAAAATAAAATTTAATTGTGGCCATGTAAATCCATAATGACTAAGGTTATGTAATTACCTAATTTAATTATTTATAACTAACTGCTTACCCTTAAAAACTATCTCTACATATTAAAGCGAGTTATTGCTTTTCATTAATACTCACTGTGGTCACAAGATAACACAAAAAATGTAGAAATTCAAGTAAAACTTATTCTTTGCATCAAGTGAGACTTAAAAAAATACAAAACAACTTATCACCTCTGGTGCTTTAATGGTTTATTGGAACCTGAAAGTATATTAACTGAATTAACTGGAACTCTATACAAACCTATGACACTAACTACATCGAACAGAGCCTGACTAACTTTCAACACTTCCCAACTGTGCCTACATCAGGCCTTTCAGGTTTGTTCTAATCAGCAGATCTCTCTCTAGACAAGCAGCAGCGATGACAACATTCGGTCTTTTGTTATGAATCATGCTGATTATGATCTTACTTCTATCACCAACTGAGAACCTCTGCTGTAGACTGACCAAGTATGTGACAAAATGAGACATAAAAAAAAATCAACATTAAGCTAACTATTAGTAAAACGTAAATGTCACTTCTTTCAAATATGTTCAACCTATTATAAGTGTAAAATATTTAATGCTACTTGATAAACTGCATGAAGTTTATTTTATTCTCAAACTTATTGATAATTATGTTAATTAATTCATGTTTAGTAATACAGTCAAAAGTCTTTAATCCGGACTCGTCGGGACTTCGGCGATTCCGGATTATCGATTTTTCCGGATTATAGATCATCAGTTTAAATCTGGTAAGATGGCATGCAGAAATTATAAAATTAAAAATATGAAACCGTAATTTATAAAATAATGAGCAATTATGATCTAAAGATCAAAATTTACCAAAAAAGAAGCCTAATATTTATTTGTTTACTTTATTAAACATTTCTTTCAACGCGCGGATGCGTAAAGCATACCTTACGCACAGCCGAAATTAGAAAATTGCAACCAGAAAACTATTTGATTTGTATTCGTGATATTTATAATGACGAGGAATTTGATTTAAATCATATCAAAGACGGAGTACACCGAAATTAAATACTACATTTAGTAAGGAATTATAAGCCGAATAAAATAAAAACATCTGCCCTGAAGGTAACGATAGTGTTGACAAATCAACTTCCAGTTCATTGCGCGCCGCGACGTCCCCCCCTTCCCCGCGCAGAGCAGCGTGAAATTGATAAACAGATTTCGGAACGGTTAGATACACAAAGAATATGCCTTTATCCATTTTTTGTAGCAATTCGTTTTTTGTTTGATGGACATCGAAACATACTTTCGTTTTCTAGATCCTTTGGGAGCTCCAGCATCGGAAATTCTATTTGACATAATCGAAAGTTCAAGCTTACTTTTAGAAAATTGCTCTTACAGTCTGCAAAAAATAATAAGCCGGATCCAATTCGAAGATTAAAGAACAACGCAATCATCAACATTAACTGAAATAGATAATTTTAGCTTATACCGTCCGTTATATATTAAACGCGCACGCGAAAACGTATTCTGCACTTGCGCAGACGCATATGCGCAGTGGTAAATGTCTTGCGCGCACGAGTAAAACGCCTATGCGCATGCTTCAATGCGGCGCATGCGCAGAAAGATTTTAGCTTTGAGGTCCGGATTATAGATCATTCCGGATTATGGGTGTCCGAATTAACGACTTTTGACTGTAATGCATACTACTTGGGGATCTATTTTATTTTTAGGACAGTATTACAAAAGTGAAATTCAGGCATAGAATTATATTTTTAATTGAATTTATTCAGTTCCCATTTGCTGACAGATCCTTAATTTTTTTCATTAGTGGTCCTTAAAAGTACTTCATTTTCGTTTGCAGAAATGTGTACGAACCCTGTATATGGGAACAGCTTATTTTCACGGTAAAAAATGAATAAGAAAAGTTCCTGTTTCATAGATGAGCATGTGCAATTCATATTGAAGATATTTCTTTCCAAGGCTAAACTTCATCGGAATCAAAATGCTATCAAGTCGGGAAATAAATAAGTTAAATAAAAATCACATATCTTTGTATCTATAATTATTATGCATCAAAGAAAAATTTTTATGAGAATGAAACTAGGTTGTTATTTATTCTCGAGTTTGTCGTACTCGGGAAAGATTCTAGGTTATACTCAATTTAATAATCAATCCCGCTGAAAAATAAACAAAATAAACAATAATTTACTGATTAATTAAACATGTTAGAATTTTTTGATAGAAATGCTAGTCTAGCAATTTAATATTTAGCTGTCAGTATACTTGAATTGCAAAGTGTAAGCAACAAAAATGTTTTACAGCTTGATTTGCAGATTGAAAATTCCTTTATGCTATTATTATTCATTATGTTTTGGTAAATGTTTAGTGAGCAAACTTTAATATTTTAATTTTTTCATTTAAAAAGAAAAAAATGAAAGGGGAAAAAATAGTCTCTTCAGTTGTTTACATACTGTGCATGTGGCCCACATAAAATTTGAGACCACTGACCTATAAAATACCTGGAGCCTATGCTAATGACAGACATAATTCTGTGCTCATTACAATAAAATTTGTCAACTGTTTAAGACAAGTGAGATAAGTCACAACAAACAATTATTTTTCTTCATGGCCTTGTTTGTAAACAATTTCTAAAATGTTACATTTTTTTAAACTTAATATATAGCTAAATACAGAGAATATGCAGTGGCCAAAACTGTGGACACTTTTGGAAATTTTTGTTTTTGAACTCTGTATGCATATAGAAAACGTTATGTTTCACAAAATGCAAACTTGTATATATGATTTTAAAGAGAATTTATTACTGAATTCAATTATTTGCAATAAAAAAAGTTAAACAATAATAGTTATCGATATACATTAGATAATGATGATTGCAGTGAGTTATCAGTACTTAGTAGGGTACCCTTTATTTTTTATTACAGCTTCACATCGACGTTTCATTGAGCTGACAAAGCTCAATGAAACGTTTTAAGCTCTTCTTTCATTATTACATGATGCCAGGAAACAATTATAGCCTCAATTAGTTCCCTTTTATTTGATGGGCGCCTCATTCGGACAAGAGTTTTCAAACGGTGCCACAAATTTTCGATAGGATTGAGGCCAGGACTGTTTCCTGGCCATGACAACAATTTAATGCTCTTCGTACAAAACCACTCTTTCGATATTTTGGCAGTGTGGCAAGGAGCAGAATCCCGCTGAAAAATAAACAAAGCATTGTTGGGAAAGAGATCTCTGGAAGGTAGAAGTTTTAGTTCTAGAATAGTGTCAATGTATTTTCTGGCGTTCAGTGTCCCATCGATGACATGAAGGCGACCAATACCATCTGCTGACATGCATGACCAAGTCATAACACTAAGTGGGTTCTTCACAGTTGCTTGAATACAGTCAGGATGTAGCTCTTCTCCTATTCTAAGTCTTACATATTTTCGCCCATCACTACCGAATAACGATATCTTAGTTTCATCACTCCATATAACTTGTGACCACTGATCATCTGTCCAGTTAATGTGTTCCTTTGCCCACTGTAGTCTTTTTTTTTTTTTTTTTTTTTTCGTTGCTGAAAATTAAGATAAGGCTTTTTTCGTGGAATTCTACCTCTCAGTCCAACATCTGTTAATCTTCTCTTGATTGTTCTTGAACTGACAGAAACACCAGCATCATTCAGATCACTTCTGATGACATTTTTCTATCTTGGAGACAGTCTTTTTATTCTTCTGTCATCAATAGATGTGGTGCACATTTTTCGGCCTTTTCCTTCTTTGTTTTTTATTGAACTTGTCTCCTGATATCGTAAACAAAACTTTCGGACTCCAGATGTAGTCACTGAACCACCCAACCCGTCTTGCAATTTCAGCATAGGAAAGACCACTTTCTCGTAACACAATAATATTACATCTCTTTCTAGGTGTCCAATCTATTCTTTTACTTGATGTCATTGCTTCTTGACTAAATATTAAAATTTTTTACAAAACTTCCTACTTGTAATTGCAGTGTATAAGAAACAGGCCCTCCTTCTACAGAACAAAGCAAAATAATGAATTGTTTCAAGTGTAAACATGATGTCAGCTTCTTACTGGCAGTTACTAACATTTGATTGGTTCTCAGAACAAGAACAGTGATTGGCCAGGAAAGCTAGACATTATAAACCACTTCATAACTGTGTTTTTTATCTATATTAAAGTATATATAACTTTTTTGTATTGCAAATAATTGAATTTTGTGTTTTGTATTCAATTCGGTAATAAATTCTCTTTAAAATGATATATACAAGTTTCCATTTTGCGAAACGTAACATTTTCTATAAGCATACAAAGTTCAAAAACGTAAAAATTTCCAAAAGTGTCCACAATTTTGACCACCACTGTATGTGCTCTAAACTATGCAGGAAAAAAAATACATGCATGGGTCATCGCCACAATCACTTTCCTCATTTATTTTCATTGCAACATAGTAAATAGCCATCTGTTGAAAATTCGTTATTCCTGATAGGAACCAGCAAGTGTGCATTCATTTTTTTTACTGCATAAAATTTCAGGAATCTTCAGATATTTCAAGCCATAAAACAATTTTATATTTTGATGCTTTTTATAGCTCCCCAACTGTCAGCGACAAACTTAAATTGCTTGCAAAATGCAAATTTTTAGACTGATCAATGGATTCCATTATGTAATTAACCAGTTTTCCTTCGTACAACATCTTCAAATTTTTTATTACCTCTGTGCCCTTTTGCTGCATATTGTTTTATTAGGAGGAAGAAATTCTAGATTTATATTTTTTAGATTATCTAAATCAGGGATGTTTAGACCAGATATGATCCCGGGCCAATACAAATTACTAAATAGATTGGAGGGCAGCACAAATTAAAAAAAACACATTTTTTTAAGAAAAGGTTTAATAACATAATAAAGTTATTTGTAATACCATATAAAATCATTTCTACCAACAAAATTTGAAAAAATTTAAAAATTTATTCTTCCATTGTAATATTAAAAACACACCGTGGGTCGTGCTTTGGACAGGCCTGATCTAAATTATCTATAGTACAATTATTGAGAAGAAGTAAAATGCTTATGTTGTAATCCTGTCTCAACTTGTAAGTCATTTAGAAAAATTTCAGAAGTCACTCGCGCATTACTATTGGCATGATACTGCACTGGTAAACTGTACATTTAACCCTTTACAGCAGTATTTATCAATCTTTTTTCAAGTGGGGACCACTTTTATCAATTAGAATAGTCTGTTGCTGTATTTATGATAAAGTTTATTCAAATAGTGGCATGGGCAGAAATTGTAACTTCTTGTGTAGTTTGTTGAATTTAATTACTTCTGTACTTTAAAAGAAGACTCAACTAATGAGTATAACTCAAGAATTCAAAACTTTTATTATTACATTTTTAAACAGTTCACATGACATTCAGTTAGCACAGTAATACGTGCATCACAACAACGAAATGCTAAGTTAAAGTTATTTTTAGTTACAGTTACAGTTGTAGTTAATTTAAATATACATCACAGAAATGACGCCCTGGGAATCTGCAAAATATCACATAGAGGTCTGGTCTCTTAAATAATACCCCAATTTTTAGCAATTCAGCAAGGATGGCTGGGCATGTGTGCAGTTGTCAGTTCTATGTCTAGCAGTTATGAAAGTTCCTGTAGTTTTCCCTACCCTCTTTGTCAATTTTCAATCCTCTGTGATGGCCAGTTAAGTCTGACAATAGTTTTATTAAAATGTTATATGAACCTCTATACTGTTATTCCCTTCAAAAGCAATTTTGTTACCATACGTTACTTACCAGTATACTTGTTATGATTTAGGCTGTGGAAATGAAGAAACATTTTCTATGCAGAGATATCAGTTGTTTTGCAATTAACCGGGTGAAGATGGATAATTACTCATTGCAATTATGCTACATTATAGATGACTGCACTTTTGAAGAATCATAAAAAAAATTTTGCCGCAGCATAAATTTATTTTCGGAAGAATGATTTAGTACATATCTGCTGAAACTCCATTTTTTGTTCTGTTATGAATAAGTACTTTACAATAACAGTACAACATCTTTCCAAACAATTGACAAAGTCAACACACAATTATTACATGTAGTGAAGCAGGAGCTAGAAGCAGAAAAAGGAATGACGAAGTAACAGCAGGCTATTTATATGAATGCAAAGTCGTTGCCTAGATTCTAAGGAGAGATTGGTTAGAATTTTCGGCAGTGTGGAACACTGAAGAGCTTGGATTTTAAGAGGGTATGCAATTGAATTTAAAGGGCTATTTCTAATTAAGTTAGTGATTTATTTTTTCTTGTACTTTACTTAATTATATTTTTAAAAAATTAATGAAAATTTTTATTTGTTTTTAATAATTCAAAGTTATTTGAAGAATCTTTACTGTATAAACTAAATAAATAATTGTAGGTACTCCTATTAATAATATGGATGAGCCTGCCAATTCTTGCATAGCCATTCTATGTCTGGATATATGCTAGTAAGCACTACTACAGTTGGTGCTTTAAATCCCTCTTTTGTTGCTAAAATTGGAGTGGGAAGTCCATATGTAATCGGTTATCAATTTCGGAAAATGTTTTAGTCTTAGGAGAAAAAGGTGATATAAATTTTCCATGTGTAGTTTCCAAACTGAATTTTTTTATTTTTTTGGAAAACTAGGAGGATCCTAAGAACAAGTTTCAAGGATCACTCATTGAAAAACATTACCTTAAAGCATCAAGGCTTAGCAATTTTTTCTTACGATTAGTAATTTTTCTTTAGCAGTACCCACATAAATTGCATAGTAATACTTTCCGTATTCTTTTACATCCTGGCAGTGTAATGTGCTTATGATAAAGAGCAATCTGTTGTAGCATGATAACAGAAGCCAGTTTTATCAGTATTGGAAACATCATCTGAATAGAAATTCTCTAAAACAGTATGGCTTTTAGTTTTTACCACTGTTTGGTACTCACACTATGTTCACTATCCTTTTTTTAAATTAGATATTGTGTCTTGGTGGAAAGCAAGACAACCAACCATCGGTTGCTTCAAAATTGTTATGGCCCTGCTTTTTAGCAGTCTCCTCAGACTTTTCCAGTTCGAACCCAGAAAACAGGTCAGTTTTCCCCACGTGCAGTTACCCTTAGAAAAGCATAAAACGCATCTTTCCTCTTAGGCAGACAGCCCTTGTACTTTGCCATAATCAAGTCACCTAACCTCGGACTCTGCCTTCAGCACTGGGCTACTATTCACATCATGTCTCTTCCTCAGCGTGATGGAATTTTTTTCTCTAATACCTACTCATGCAGGTTTTTTTTTTTTTTTTTTTTTTTTTTTTTTTATGGTGGTGGTTGTAGATGTGCTGTGGTAGATTCTGGAGCATCAGTTTACATCAACATGTCTACGATGGCTTATATTCCAGTACTTGACTTTTAATTTTATCTAACAAAGCATTTTTGTTTGAGGGCATAAAACCATTGCTTGGCATCTTTGCTAAGATTAAAAAATTTAGTTATATTCAACATTGTAAATGGATATTGCTAAGTACTATGCAGTACAATAGTACATTGCTATGTACTATATACAGAATATTGGTTAAGTAGATACATTGTACCAGTGTTACCAAATATTGACATAATATGAAACATTTGACAAATGTTGACATAATTTTGAAAAATCCTGAAAATACAGATAAAAAAATTACTAAATTCCATCTCTTTCTTTTGTCCCAATCAATGAGTATTTAAATTGTGTACTACTTTGGGTTTTGTTCTTTGAGATCTGGCCCGAAAAAGCAGCTGATATTATTAACTAGTGTTTCATTTACATAGAATTGACTGTATTTCTCATCTCAATTTTTCTTTTTATTAATTAATGAATAATTTGGAATGAAATTACACTTGCATTTTCAAAATACAGTCTTTCTTGTACCATTTCATTTTCTTAATTTTCGTCATTATAATTTACTTGATGTAAGAATTTGAATTATGCATGTTAAGCTGCAGAGTGTCATCCACATTCAGGTAGTCAGTCCTCTAACAACTGGTTCGAAAATTCAGTCATTAAAGAAGACAAGCATGACTTAGAAGAGCAAAATCTAACCTTTAAAGTAATGCTCCAGGACATAGTACTGAAGGAATCACAACATTGCATCCAGATGTAGAGGTTTTATTCCTTCCACGAAACATCATTTCCTTAATCCACCAATGGATCAAGAAATAAAAAAAAAAAATAAATAAATAAATAAATAAATAAATAAAAAAAGAACCTTTTATGTTGGGTATGTTTACATCTCTGCAAAATAAAGCACTAGACAAAGAAAAGCATGCCATACTAATGGCATTTTGAAAGCAATTTAAAGTACGACACTATATAAAAATGATTAAACTCGTGTGGGAATGTGAATTCATCAACAATGAATGCTTGCTGACATCAAAACTGACCAAATGTTATCAACAGTTTTAAAGGATTATCATGAACTGAAAATTAATTCAAGGAAATTGTACAAATTACATAAGTAATAGGCGGTGAAGAATTCTAAGATACAGAAGAAAGAGAAATCAAAGAATTATTTGAGAGTGATGATCGTAAAATAACAAATTGGATGATCTTATAACACCAACTAATGGTGAAAGCAATGATAGTGAAGACGATAACAGCTTATACGATATTAGCTTTAATGTATAAGAAGTTAAATGAATTGCTAGAAAAGGTACAAGAACTATCTAATTTTGTTATGAAGAAAGAATAAAACACTTTAGAAGGGCAGTGAAAAACTTAACAAGCCTTACTGTAAAATGTTTAACAAATTATGTCAAGACACTGTCTCAAGCAAAAATCATCAGCTATTTAAAAATAATAGTATTATACACCTGCTTTTTAGACAGTAATATAAGTTTACTTCAGTTACCCGTTTGTTTCATTTTTTTTTAATTAAATAATATTTACGTTTGCATAAATTACACATACTTTCTTAATCTGGACTATACATATATTTTATTCATAGAAAGTTAACTTTGTGGAATGTGATTTTGCTATATGTGCGTTAATGACATAAACCACATATTCGACAAGGGTTTACTGTGATTTATTCTTCAGAGGATGGATTTCCCATATAATGTCTATTTTTTAATTTAATTTTTTGCTTTCCGTTTAACTTACAATAGCAGTAAAATCTTAAAAACAGAAATAAAAGTTTGCCACATTAGTACAAGGTGTCATAAAAATAAGGTTGGGAAATAAATAACTATAGAAGTACTTATTTAGTTTGAATAACATTAAAATTTTCATTTTACTTGTATATTAATATCAAAATAAGAATTTTCCACAGTTTTTATAAGTTTCATTTTTACTTAACAAGAAAGCTGAAATGCATTTCGAAAACAATCAATCTGAAATATGGCACAGCACATATATTGTTGTGCGAGTAGTTTTTTCCTAGTATACTTATTTCCCTGGCACTTTCATCAGTTTCCCTAACTTGCATGTTTAGTGGAAATAGTAGCCTCCTCATGCAAAGAATGAATATATTGCCATTTTCAAACTAAAATTTAATATTAATTATTCCATATATTTACTACACAAAATGAAAGAAAAAAATTAGAAACTGTTTGTCCTATTAAAAATTAATAATATAATTTTCAGTATTCAGCTATAAAATTACATATACAAGTTTTAAATGATTTACAGATTTTAATTTATATAAAATATTTTAATCTTTTAAAATATTTCATTAGATTACACACAGACTGTATTTAGCTTTGATGCCTCTATGTACATAATTGTTAACATTTAGTATCACGAAATGCTTATCATAAATATATTATTTATTACTTTGCAATATGTTAAAAAAATTAATAGAGGTATATAAAATACTGAGCTGGTTGTCAGAATAAAGTCTTTCGCACTTCTGATGCTTTTGGAAACCTACAGGAAAGTTTAGGAGCAGCAAGACTTAACGGAGTTACAGCTTTGCTCGTCTGTTTTAACAATGTAGCTCTGAAAAGAATAGAATAACTACGTTAGTAATACATATGAAAATAAAAGTTGCATTTCAAAAGAAAAATTTATCTATTTTTATGTTCAAATTAACACCGATTTTACAGTTCACCAAATTTGACTTGGCATAGTTCATTAACATCAGCTATTACAGTTAATGCACTTTTATCTGAGGAAAATGCAGAGTGCTATATAACACTGCATTCATATATGGTATAAAATATTTAGTTTGTTGTATAAATTTTGCACTGTGAAATGCAACACTCAGTAAAGTATTATGGGCCGCACAGATGGTATAGTGGTTAAAGGAGCCTGAGTGCGATACCGAAAAGCCCGGGTTCAAATTCTGGAGAAGGTATGTATTGTCTGTCCCTTCATAGGAAGCAACAGTGGCCCACCTATTAGGTGCCTCCACAATAAAGAGACCAGCACATCTGGGCTTAGGAATGGCCAATGTCCACCATTGGGGGGGGAAGGTATCATTATGATAATGTAGAACTATGTAAAAGAGCAAGATGGATATCTACGACATTTTGCCGTTGGTCAAAATGCGGCTGTGATAGAGTTGTTAGTACTTGTGAGAAATAACTTTAAACTCTTACATGCAACATGTATGTCAAAAATGTGTCATTACTGATTTTGATAACACTTTGAATATTTGTTTCATTGTCTACACTCAAAATTTATCAAAAGTTACCTTCTCCATGAAATCCATATCCTAATTAGTGTAATGCAATATGTTTCTTGTAATATCTAAGTTGAAGATCTTGCCCATCAGAACTTATGACACAATTTTTGCAGCAACTTAACATATGTCCTCAACCAAAAGTTGCTCTCAACCAAAGGCAACAGCCAAACTATTTGAAAATTCCTTTTATTTAATATTAGTTAACAAATCATGCTGATTAAAATTAGGCAAAAAAGCAACCTTAGATTGCATAGATTATGAATAAAATTCTATCAGTTTGTAAAGTGATCAGACACAGGTGTCTCTTTGGGAGCAAACAATGTTTTTGCTCTTTCCAATAATGTTGCTACACTATTATTTCAAAGAGAATTTAACTTGGCAATATGGGTCTACTGTGGCCTTACATTGTCCCCAGCATACTTGTATCATTACATCAGTCTAGCATAGCGATAAATGAAATTGATCTGACAAAATGAACTGTTGTCATGCTACAGAGGTTAAATTTTGAATTCTTAGTATCCACAGCACCAACTGTTCAAAACATGTTTAATCATGTGCAATCTTTTTGAAAAAATCAGTTCCTGTTTACATTTTGATGGATTTGTGATCTTACAGAAATCTTCAATCTCTATGTAATTCATCAATTCCATCTTATATGACTGCTATTTTAACAATACTAAGTAAAATGGTTAAAACAGAAATTTGTGATGGAACATTTTTCCATATATTTTATATATGAATGATAATATACTGGAATTATAGCAATAAAGTTATAATACTCTCATCCAGCAATTTTTCAAACTGATTCAATATCATAAATGCGTTTTCTTATTTTTTCACCTTTAAATCATGTTTTTCACCTTCAAATCCCAGTCAAAAAAAAAAAAAAAAAAAATTACTGAAATTCTTAATGTTACCCCTCAGTGATCATTTGAGCTGCCTCAGAATATTAAGTAAGAAATAAGAGAAACCTCTTGAATGACAAGTTAGGCCAAATAGCAAACTGTTGACAACTGGCAATTTCCCACACTCTATGTACACAGTACTTGCCAAACTGCATGCAATTCATGTCTGTACTAATAATTAGATTAGGCTACCATGAATGCTGATTGTTTCATGCTTATTTCTATAATTTCTGAAGCATTAATCAAAGAATAAGACATTTTTATGCAATACAATTAATATCTGTCTGGAACCAATGAAAATGAAAATACCTTTCTAACATTATGACTTTTATCAGGTTTTCATGTGTAGATAAAGAAGAAAACGGGATATTATTACAAAAAGAAAAGTATATAATTATATATTTGTATTATAAGGCCTAATTTGAGTAAGGTATTCTTTTTCTATAATGTCTTCTCAAAAGATTGTAGATGCTTAATTTCATGAACAAAATATTACACTTAACATCCTTTCTTAAAAAAAAAAACAGGAATATAAGAGATAACATATTTTATACATTTTGAATACTTATGGATTTATTAAGAAACCTAACAACAGACAAAGATATATTGAATACATTGGTCTTTTGAGAAGAATTATTTCAATATATATAAAAGTCAAAGTCTGAAATCCAAACATCCAATATCCAAAATGATTTAATATCTGGTTTACCAGCCAATAAAATAATGAAAAAAAATCCTCCCCCAATAAAAGCCTAAAAATAAAGAATACACTCAACAAGAAGCAGGTGTACCGAAAATTCTTCTTCCATCTAACTGAGATTCTTGTATGTTGCTTTCAAACACCTGATAATTAGGTAGAAGCACCATAGCTAGTCACAATGTATTGATGTTGGCCAGGATTATGTTTTGGGTATTTGAGTGGGTTTGGAAGGCCCAGGGTCAGAATTATGCCTTTTGCTATCTGGTGCAAACGCTGTGAGCCCTACTGGTGCCATTTTACTGCTTAGTATCTCCTTATATTATTTTTAAAATATGGGTTTTAATTTCTGTTGTCCACTGGCACTGTTAACCATCTGGGTTAACACTTTTCTACCTGATCTAAACAACACACCAAGCCCCAGTGTTGCTATGTGTACATGTCATCTTACTATATTTAAACTAATGATCTAAAGTCTGGAATTGCTGAAGTTCTGATTCCAGACTTCACACTGTACTTGTGGAAATTTTAATACTATCAATGTGAATGAAATGATTATAACAGTATTATTGCTATGAATAGCATGAATGAAATCAATAAGAACATGGTTACACTTTCACCACAAAATACTGAAATTCTGCTGGCATACAATCCTTTTGAGATTGTTAGTTCTTTATCAAATAACAAAAGTTTCTTACACACACACACACACACACAAAAAAAAAAAGCTATGATGTATTCATGGAAATTCAAATGAATATAATTTATGTTATGTGACTCAGGACAAGAAAATGGACAGAGAATGTTTAAATAAAATCTTCGTACTCAATGGTTTTAATTCTGTAATCCACAAATATTGGAAAGTAAATGCCAAAAGCAAGCATTTGTAAATAAACAAATATTTTTATAAGCATGTGTTTTTTATCATGTTTATAAACTGATTAATTTTATGCTGTTTTTAAAATACCATTTTCTTATCATAATTAAAACAGAGCATTAATTCTTTTTAAATTGGAAACGCATATTATTTTTAAAAGGCAAACATATGAGAAAAATTTAGTAAATAAATATGGCATACCGGACAAATTTTCTCCATTTGTAAACACATGGATATCTCTGAGGGTCAACATCACAGTTTTTTAAGGCTACGCACATATCGATATCATGCTTGGACACAGGAGACCTAATATTTTAATCAGCAGAAAAAAATGTGAAAGCAATTGCATATTTTTGAGTTTTCTCTAAAATATTCAAACTGATAAAATAATATATGTTCAAATAAAAGCAATATTTATCATCACTTAATATGAAAAAGGCAAATTACAAAATTATACAAAACAACACATTACAGAAAAATGTACATAGTCATATACTTAATTTTTAATCAAATTGCAAGAAAATGCAATTCTTAAAATTGTTCATTATTCAAACATACTTTGCACTGATAATTCATACATGCTGATTAATAACAATAATATTTATTTCAAAACAAAAGTATATAGAATTTAATAGAAAATATCTGGTTTTGGGGCATCTTCAATTATTTTGTTTGAAATTAAAGTAAATAACTAAATTTTAAAAAATGCTATAAATTACCAAAGAACTTATACATTGCAAATTTATTTATTTTCACCATGATGATACTGGATATCAAGGACATTTTATTTGCCCTGATATAATCTTTATTTCTTCCTTACATTCTTTAAAATGAGAATAATAGCCAGATCCTATTGAACCTCATCTCCCCTTAATTTTTTACTACCTTTCTTATCATTCTCTTTCATGTCTGTAAAGGTGCATTGACGACAGGTTGGCAACATAAAGTGATATGAACACATTTTTGATATATACTTTATACATTAATAAGATAATAACAGGAGAAAAACAATTATCTATTCATCATCTATCATTTTTAATCCAACATGTATACAGTACTTCTCTGTGAAAGTGTTGTTCATAACTCTGTATGTAATATACTGATAAAAATGTTGATCATATACATTGTGTAGACATTAGGTTATTTCAAAACAGGAGACATGAAAAATGCACTGGGACTCGAACCACAGACCTGTCAAATACACACCAAACATGCTGACCACACCACGAAGGCATACTAAAAAGGCGGAAGAAATACCTTATATACTCCCCTTTTTTAAAGGGCAACTGGGGTTTTTAGGGGGGCCAATTGCCAAATCTTGGATGTGGAGAGTCATCATCCACCACCCTTTTAATTCGGGTGCCACTGTAGAGACATTGGGTATTTTTTTAAAGCAGAAGTGATGAAAAATGAACAACGCCTTCGCTGGGAATCGAACCACAGACCTCTCAAATACTCATCGAGTGTGCTGACCACTACCCTACATGCTAAGAAGGCGGGAGAAATACCTTAACATGAAAAACATGTTACAGCAAATCTACGTGCAGAAGTTATACATGAAAAGGGGAAACATACAGACTATTCAATCATCTGATTCTGAATAAGCACATCAAGCTTGAGATTTCTTAGTCAGCCTATATAGTTATTTATTATAATCAGACAGCATGGCAACTTCTAATTATGTTATTTACTTTGCAAAAAAAAAATCAGATTTATAATGGTCAGATAATGTATTCCATGTTTCTTTAAATTTATTCTTATTATTTGCTTGTTTTAAATCTGCATCTCATATACAGTCAAAAGTCGTTAATCCGGACTCGTTGGGACTTCGGCGATTTTGGATTATCGATTTTTCCGGATTATAGATCATCAGTTTAAATCTGTAAGATGGCGTGCAGAAATTATAAAATTAAAAATATGAAACCGTAATTTATGAAATAAAGAACAATTATGATCTAAAGGGTATCAAAATTTACAAAAAAAAAAAGCTTAATATTTATTTGTTTACTTTATTAAACATTTCTTTCAATGTAAGTTGTTTAAGTTGCTTCGTTTTTTATGTGATAATACATTCTCTTTAATTCTATAAACAGACATAATTTCTTGTTCAGTTACAAAGTTCCGCTGTTCAAGTCCTATAATTGCTGTGTCTACCGACTAATTTGTCAATCGAAATTTTTTCGTTTTCAATAACCTCTGTTACTTTTTTCGCTATCGGAAGCGAATTATAATGATGAGGAATTTGATTTAAATCATATCAAAGACGGAGTACATTGAGATGAAATACTACATTTAGTAAGGAATTATAAGCCAAATAAAATAAAAACATCTGCCCTGAAGATAAGAATAGTGCTGACAGATCAACTTTCAATTCATTGCGCACCGCGGTGTTAAAGATAAACAAACGTTAAAGTTTAGATAAACAAAGGATATGCCTTTATCCATTTTTTAGAGCAATTCCACTTTTTGTTTAATGAACTTTGAAACATACTTTCGCTTTATAGATCCTTTACATATATCAGAATGTAAATATATATCAGAAATTCTATTTGACATAATCGAAAGTTCAAGCTTACTTTTATAAAATTCCTCTAACAGTCTGCAAAAAATAATAAGCTGGATCCAATTCGAAGATTAAGGAACAACACAATCTGCAACATTAACTGAAATAGATAATTAGATAATTTTAGCTTAGCTTATACCGTCCGTTATACATTAAACACGCACTCGTAAACCTATTTTGCGCACGCGCACAAGCATATTCGCAGCCGTAAAGGTCTTACGCGCGACGCATGCGCAGAAAGTTTGTAGCTTTGAGGTCCGAATTATGGATGTCCGAATTAACGACTTTTGACTGTAACAGCATTTTTTAGGTATTTTATTTTCCTCTGAATTTCTTCCTAACCAATTACTGTATCACAGCTGTGAAGTTTTCAGAATCATATCATCTATTTATCAGCTACACCATTAAGTGTGTCCTTCTACTGTTGCTGCTACATCATAAAACTCTATGCACAATTCTCAACTAAATTATCTAAAAGCAAGTTTTTAATAATTAATGCATTTTCAATGGATGCAATTCCTTATATAAAAAGAGAGGTGATAACATGCTTCTAAAAAACAGTAAATAAGAATTCACTAAAATAGATGGGGTGTAGAGCTAGGAGTTACTATACTGATTATGAATTGGATTTTTCTACAAGAAAAAAGTTAAAGTAACTCATGTACTTTTTTCATTATTCATTAGTATTTATAATTTTTTGTCATTGATTAGTACAATTTGTAATTATAGATTAACATTTGAAACATGATATGTGCTTAATTTCATACATATATTATTTCCCCATCTTTATGAAAATAATAAAGAATAATTATATGATGATATAATTATTCCTTTTCCTGCAGGGAAATAATGTATATATTAAAATATATATATATATATATATATATATATTATTTTCCTGCCTTTATGATTCCCTGCCTTCAATTTTCTTTTACTTTCATTAATCATTTTTAATTTCTCTGATTTTCAAAATATATGGGAATCTGACAAAATTAAATTCCAAATCTTAATGGCTGTCAATGAAAATATGCTCATGATGTTCTAAATAGTTTACATAACTTAAAATCATTTAAAATTTGATAAATAAAAAGTTCAATCGACAACTTTTTTCTTAAATGCACAAAATAAAAGAGAAAAATAAAATGTTTACCAATATTCAGTCACATCTTCAAAATTATCCACACATCGGGATGGAGTTTTGAAGTGAGGTGTTTCTGGAGGTGTAGAAAACACTTCCTCAGCATCCATGAACTCAGTGGAATAACCCATCAGTTCATCCAAATATGCCGAGTCTAATGCTTCTATGACACTTTTAAAGGCTTCATTGAAATCCCCACTGCTGCACTCTTTCTTTTCTTCTGCCTGATAAAACCTTATATGACCAGAAATTATATTATTAAATATGGCTCCCAGATGGGGGTTTGCACAGAATTCTTTTTTCCATAAACATTTACAATTTGATTGATTGGGAGAAGATTCCTCATCACAAAAATAATTAAGAACACAAAGAAGGTGCTGCAAAGGAATAACTACATCTGGCCTTTCAAGCTTTTCAACAGTTTGCCCAATAGAAGGGCACAAGCATAATTTGATGTGATTTTTAACATCCGTAATGGAAGGCGCATCCATTGATGAGCTCAAGGAAGCATTAAGTAAGGTAGCTAAATTACTATGAATTAAACGAAGTTCATGATTCATCTTTTCAGTCTTCAAAATGCAATACATTTCTTCAAAAGAATGAAGAAGATTATCAAAAACACACAGATGTTTATCCACAATATCTTCTGCGAGAGAATCATTGGAGACGAGTTCAGTTGCCAGTTCTTGAAAATGGTCAGAAACAGAATTAACTAATGCATTAAGTTCTTTCTGTTCCCTTATGCTGCGGTCCTATTAAAAAATGAAATTATATTTTATGAATGGAACAATTAATTTTACAATAAAGCTGTTTTAAATTTTTAATTCTTTTACTACAAAATATAGTAATTTCAAAATGTGATCTGAGATGCTGTATCCAATGTCTCTAGAATACTTTTAAAAAAAAGAATGACTGATCCTATATCCTTTTTCATTCAATCTTCTCCAGATAAGGTTATCTCTATTACATAGCTATGCTAAAAATTTTAATCCCTGCTAAAAAGCTTAAAATATCAAAAAATTGTCTTCATAAATTAATTAAAAATTCAGTTATCAGAACTCTAGTTATTTCTAGAAGTCTATTTTCTTTTTCTAGGTTAAATAAAGTTATACCTTTTTTTTTTTTTTTTTTTGTTGTTGTTATTGTTGGAAAGGGGCTTATTTAAATCACAGAAAAAAAATTATACACTACAATATGTATTTTTTTAAAGAAGTAATTAAGATGAATGTGCACAGTCTATAAAATTTGACAAACATGTAATTTACATTATTAAAAATCATTTGCACATTATATTTGATTTACAGCTCTTTGTTTATTCTGCGAGTCACTGCTCAGACATAGTCAGTTAAAAAAAAGAGCGGAAGGTTGATGTTTTATTAATGTCCATTCCCTGCTAAGAATATTTATTTGGGTAGCATGGAATGTAACTTATGTTAGTTACATTTAATGTATGCTGCATCATTTTTTAAGCAATTTTTATTTGGAAGAATAAGTCTTTTTAAATCTAAAATGATCTTTTAACTGCATTGCCTTTGCTGAAATAGTATGATACACAATTAATAAAGAAACAAAATCATCTTACTTGCATTATAAGTAAATGTATATTTGGTCAACAGGAAAAAAAAAAAAAAAAAAAGACAACCTAGTTTATACAGACTTTTGTAATACAGCATACTTACATTTTTACACATCATCACCTAAGTTTCAATCCAATTTATGGACCTTTTTTCGTGGTCTATATGAGTTTGTTAAGTCAAGAACCTAATATCTGAAGATAAGTTATGGTCCCAATTAGTTCGAATATTTGGAGTTCTATTATAATTGCAGCTCTTTTAGAGTGAATCAATCACATTAGGAACTTTAAAAAAAAATATTTATTTATTTTCTTTTAATACAGATTATATATGAGATTAGTTTACACTTTAAAACTTTTGTTACATAACTCAGGACAAATTTCAGGATCTAAATGATCCACACACAAAATACAATTAATTTTAAAGCATTTATTAAATTTCCCTCTAAGCATTTAATAAAAAGTATTCATAGGTAAATTTTCAATAATTGTATAAACATTAGCAACTATTGTACTTAAATTATCAATTTTATTTTACTTTAAAATTAACAATTTGTATCACACTGTAATGAGCTTCCATCACTAAATTATCACATTTATTACACCAGGGTTTCTCAAACTATGGTACATGTACCAATAATGGTATATTATTTTATATGGTACAATTTTTACATGAAATATTTACATGACAGTTCAAAATGAATGTAAAATGCTACATAATGGCCTTGTTTGGTACATAATTTTTTTTTTTCTTATTTATCTGGTGCAAAATTTAAAAAGTTTGAGACCCCTGCATTTTATGTAAAACCTGCAGAACAGGGGAACCTTTAACCCTCTCACTACGTATCCCATGATTTCCATGGGCAACATAAAAGTAGCGATATTTGCGCAACCTACTATTTTTGAGAGGATACATTTTTTCCATCTGTTTAAGCCAAAATGAAACCATGAATTGGAAATAAGCAGTGCAACCTGCTTATTTCCAATTCATGGTTTCATTTTGTTTTTTCTGTGATGTTTAGTTGTTTTTTCAGATCTGGGTTAATAGATGGTGTTAGTTGTCCACATTTCTGCGAAATATACAAGCATGTTTCACACTATTTTGCACACTCTTTTCAAAGCTCAAAGATGACTGCAGTTCAACTCTCAATCCCATGAGACTAAATGCTCAACATTTTGCTAGTTATATACTTCCCACCAAGAAACAACCTCATAGTGTACTGTTTGTTTCCAAAAAAAGGCAAAAAAAAATTCACGAAAAAACACGAATTTGGTGCAAAGATTGCAAGGTAGGACTTTCCTTTGAGCCTTGTTTCGAAGTTTATCATACTAAACTTCATTTTTAATAAATGTTTTGTAAGTATTTTGCATATTTTCATTATTGCACACATTTTTTACCTTTGTATTTCATAAAATAAATCATAATTTAACCAAGATTTATTTTCAAAACTTTTCTTTTATACGATTATTCTTCAATTTCAATTTTCTAGCAACCTTTTTTATGATCTGATTCTATACCTTTTTTTTAAAAAAAAAAACTCTTTTACAAAAGATTTTTGTATATTTTAACTCTATTAATACCATTATAATTATTAATACCATAATATATATTTAATTAATTAATACCATAATATAATTCATATATTGAAAATTCATATATCTATTAATACCATAATATAATTCATATATTGAAATATGTAATAAAAAATATGCAATTTTTGAACCTATTTTGATAAAAAAAAATTTACATAACACAAGGGTTAATAAATGTACTACATTAACCGTTTCTGGATGGGCATCCTATATGCACATTCCCTAAGAATGTCTCTTACAGCTGGGTGCCCCATCTACGCATCACTGGAGATTGAATTCAGGGGACGGGCGATGCGGTTTGGTTTATTTAATTATGGCAAAGCACACTAGGGCTACTGCCTAAGTGGAAGGATGCCTTCATGGAGGACTTTTTAAGGAAACTGCCTCGCATACACGTTACAAATGGGGAAAAAACACGAAAACGGCCATGCAGCCAGCTGTTTGCGGGATTCGAACCTCGGACCGAACTACCAGTGTTCAGCGACTTTACCACTTGGCCGCTGGTGGGGCGACGACACATTATCAGCTGGAACTATTTTTTGAAGACCACTAGATGGCACCCTACGTCCATTACTTTTGAAATGAACACAGTTTTACATTCCTGACCTTGAGTTTGTATGTATTCTGCCTGTCTTTGGTATTTTACACATCAACTGTTGCGAGGGTTGGGGGGAAAGCGTAAACAGAGGTGGGCTTTTTAAATCACCACGTGCTAATATAAACATTCGCATGTCTGGTTTATATCCAATTCCTTTTTTATTATATTTTTTCCTCTACTGTGTACGGTGTTTAAGGGTTACTATGTGGAGCCTTCAGATATAATTTCGGTTCCTTCCCTTTTTATTTCGGAAAGCCTCACCTCCAGTCTATTATAGCCCAAAGGTACTATTTATCAGAAGAAGAATACACTCGTATAGTTAATGAACAATTTACTAACACAGATGAGAGTGATGATTCATTTCCTAAAGAGTTAGGAAGTGCCGCACTTCGAGATTTACCACATTCAATCTTCATTTTAAATTTTGTTACTTCTTAATGTAAATAGTCTTTATTAATTTTAAACTTTATTGATGAATTTTATCGATTAAAACTTTGAAATAATTTGAATAGGGCTTCCAAAAATTATTTTACAAGATAAACAATTTTTTTTTAATATATTTTCATGTAAAATAAAGAAAAAAGGTTATTAAACGCTAGTTTTAACATATATAAGAGCTCAAGTAATAATCTAAAATGGTACCTAAAATTACAATGCTAGAAGTAAAATTTTTTTTTTTTTTTTTTTTTTTTTTTTTTTCCCCCTGATTTTTCTTATAAAATTAGGCTAAGAATACAAAACCCCTATCCTGTGCGATGGCTGCCTTTGATTCCCTTCCGCCCCTCATAAGCATCTTAAACAAAGGTGTGCCATCGCAAAAGGGTTAAAAAAATATTTTTAAACTTTTACTGTTAATTATCTAACTGTAATACTGGAAAATCAAATACATGCAATTTTCTTTCCTTTGGGCTATAATCTGTAAATTTTCTTACTGGAATAGAATGAAAATCAAATACCTGCAATTTTCTTTCCAAGTATGATTCAAATCTGTCTAATCCTTCAGGTGATGCTAAATTTAACCAAGCATCAAGGACTGGCCAATATTCTGTCCACTGTGTTCCAAAGTCTTCAGCCAGAGCTCGGCCAAGTCTTTCGAGACCTTTCTCTAAATCTGACAAACGAATTTCATTTACTGTTTTTTGATCTCCAGCAGAATATGATACAGGTTGTGGTGATCCTGGATTTTTCCATATTGAATAAAAGGCATCAGCCTAAAAAAAAAAAAAATAATGTTACATAAATTTAAAAATAAATTTTACATGAAATAATTAACCCTTAGCATATTCTTTCTGATGTAGCCTACAAAATATGCAAATTTTTATACTCACTACTAATCACTAATAAATTTATTTAACTTCTAAAGGTAATACTAAATAATAATACAAGTTGATTTATAATACACATGACTATAATTAAATAGAAACACTTCAACAAAAAAGATTTGAAACATGCTAAATATTGTCATAGAATACAATATTCAGATGAGCCACTCTTTAAATTTCTTGAGCTAAATATAATGTTGTGAACTGAAAGAGGATTAGAAACAATGATTTTGCACCCTCTGAAATAAGGATTAAGTTAAAATTAAAACTTTTAAAAATCAGAAATTGTAATTTTTCAAAATTACATCAGAAGATTAAAATATCCTCCACAACTCAGCCAAGGTTTCACTAAGAAAGAAAAAATGAAAAACTTGGTGGGACAAAGCTCTGAAGGCCATATGCGCCAAACACAGGATTCGTTCTTCAGCATACAAAACTACAATACAAATTGAAACAATGTCCGAAAGTTGCTGCCATTTATTTCTGATCTTCTCTTTGATGACACAAGAGATATCTCTAAAAGGGATGAGACGGCTGGACATTTCAACAGCAGATTTTGCTGTGATGTCTGCCAACTCATTGCCTTTTATTCCTGTATGTCCGGGATCCCAGCTATAGAATTTCATATCCACGACTTGTTAAGTTTATACTCAACTTGAGTACATCCACTAACACAGGATTCTCAGTGCTGGAAAAATATTCTAAAGCTTTTAATGCACTGTAGGAGTCTGTATATATAATGAATTTTCCTGTATATATAATGGTGCTCCCTCTCAAATTGGAGGTGGAGCTGAGCTAAGTCTGGTTGTCACCTATATGGTGCTCAATATTCTTACCAACGATATGCGTATAAGATGCCTTGCCATGATGAATGCCCCACCTTGGGCTGACCTTTGTAAGACAAAGAAGATTGGTACAGTACAAAGTCTTTAATCTGGACCTCCATAATCCGGAATGATCTATAATCCAGACCTCAAAGCTACAAACTTTCTGCGCATGTGTTATGCTTGCACGTTTAATGTATAACGGACGGTATAAGCTAGGCTAAAATCATCTAATTATCTATTTCAGTTAATGTTGCAGATTGCATTGTTCTTTAATCTTCTAATTGGATCCGGTTTATTATTTTTTGCAGACTGTTAGAGCAATTTTATAAAAAGTAAGCTTGAACTTTCAATTATGTCAAAAAGAGCTTCCGATTCTGGAGCTGCCAAAGGATCTACAAAGCGAAAGCATGTTTCGATGTACTGCTTCCGATAGTGAAGAAAGTAACAGAGAGGTTATTGAAAACGAAAAAATTTCAATTGACAAGTTAGTCGGTATTCTCGACACAGCAATTACAGGACTTGAACAGTGGAACTGAACAAGAAATTATGTCTGTTTATAGAATTAAAGAGAAAGTATTAGCACAAAAAATGAAGCAACATAAACAACTTACATTGAAAGTAAACAAATAAATATTAAGCTTTCTTTTTGTAAATTTTGACACCCTTTAGATCATAATTGCTCTTTATTTCATAAATTACGGTTTCATATTTTTAATTTTATAATTTCTGCATGCCATCTTACCAGATTTAAATTGATGATTTATAATCCGGAAAAACCCCTAATCCGGAATCGCCGAAGTCCCGATGAGTCCAGATTAAAGACTTTGCACTGTAATAACTTTGCTAATAATACACTGTTATAAGTAGCAATACACTACATACAAGTTGTATGTTGAATGTAATGCTACACCACAACGTTATGAACAAGACATGAAGTTTTTGAATGTAATCTATATATTAGGACATTATTTTAAAAGCAAAGTATTTTTAGTTATTTAAACCTCCGAGTGGCACAGCTTTTTTTTTTTTTTTTTTCTTTTTCTTTTTTAAATAAAGACCTGTACTTAAAACAGCATCTATTATCTGAATTTGCATAACTGCTAACCTCTTTTTTTATGTACTTACATTCATTAAGATGATATTTGCATCATTTAAGAAAGCACAGTTTTTTTAAATTATACGCCAATATATACAAAATGACAAAAAAGGCTCATGATCGAATAAAGGCACTCATGCCACTCAGGGGACTAAAACAATGTATTACAAAACATAAGGCAGTAATACTGAAATGTTAAGTTTGAAATACAGGGTGCTTCTAAATGAATAACCAGGGTTTTAATGTTTTGTAGTATATATTACATAAAACTTAAAATTATAATTAATACATGATATAAAAGAGCAACTCAAACAGTTATACCTACAAGCTTACAAGTGTTCAATGTGAGCACCTTTCGTCACATATCAAGTCGATAGCCCAGTTCTTCCCAAATGTTGATTAGTGTTTGTGGTGTAACTGTTCTCTACCAATTGGGTCTTCTACCAACTGGGGAACTAGACATAGTTGTGAAGCATCAAGATAGGAAATACTAGTTACAGTTGCTTTTTCAAAGAAAAAAAGGCCCATAAACCTTCCGTCCAGATATGGCACCAAAAATAAAGTTCCATTTGGGGGAGTCTCGTTGTAATTGTACCATCTCGTAAGGATTTTCTGAGCCCCAGATGCACACATTATGAGTGTTCACATGTCCACTGAGGTGAAATGTCGATTCATCACTGAAAACAAAATGATCTAGAAAATCGTCGTGTAACAACTTTTCATGTGCAAAGTTGGCACGTAAATCATGGTCTGTACGCTTTAGAGTCTATACTGTACCAACAAACAGAAATGTTAGTGTTGCTCTTTCATTTCATGTATTAATTATGATTTTAAGTTTTACGTAATAAATACTACAAAGAGTTAAAACCCCGATATTCATTTAGAAACACCCTGTATTTAAGAAAAATAATGTTTTGAAAGGTTAAAATTAAATCTGCTTTGATTAAATTTCTATAGAAAAATGAGAAAAGATTACTCAATGTTTACTTAGAAATTTCATAAAGACAGTATATTTAAAATACAAAACTGCTTGAAATTTATATTATGAATAGTAATTTATATGACTATCCACGTATGCAAAAGAAAAGAATCTGTCCGTAAATCATAATGAAAAACTTACGACTTTGCGAGGCATAGGTCCAGCATATGCCTTTACAGAAAGAGAGTTATGATGGACATCGGATGGCTGTGCGTTAGAGGCAGTACATGAAGATGATTTTATTACGTGTGCTAAACAGGGTTTCCCTACAATTGCAGGCATTAGATTGCAATCTTGACGTAAAACAGGAACATAATACAGAGCTGAAAATACAAATGTACCATTATTCAGTCATAAAACCTAGATTGGACAGATATAAGAGAAAAAATTCATTTAGTTTTATTTAAATCTAGTCCCATTCAAGTACATAAATTTAATCCAATGCAAACAATACTCACAAAGCAGCTAAGTAAATACAGATAGTCAGTTTCTGAAAACTGAACAAGGTAGTTACCCACCCCAACACTTTTCTATCATGCATCATGTGAATATGAGCACATTTTTCTTCAGAAGGCCACATAAAAGCATTCTTTCTAAAGAGGATACCCTCAAGTGCTTGATTTCAATTAATTAGTTACTAACACTAGGAAAATAAATATGTCAGAGGTATTGTTGCTATTATTAGTCCTGAAAGCAAAATCTGCCATGTCATTCTACAACATATTCAAAACTATATCGATATGAACAGCAATGACAGATTTGATTGTGTAATCTTCTACAGTACAGTACAAACTAAGGATGAATTGTCTCATGCACTTTATATGACTTAAATCAAGAGGCTAAGCAAAAGCACAATGACATACACATACTTACTTTAAATAACATTACTATTTAAAGTAAACACAATTAAAATCTGGATTTCGGCAATTATATTTAAATTAGAATCACTCTAGCATAGAACCAAGAAAGTTATTCTAGCAGTATTATAGTAGCAACAGTATTATAGTCTAGCAATATTATAGTAAATTAAGATAAAAATATGCTTTCAGCATCTACAATACAGTTGAAATAAAATTTGTTAATTTGTTAAAATTTGTTATCTGCAGTTAATAGCATGATAAATAATTAACATGTTAATACATATACTAGAGATAATTAGCATTTATCCCACAGATTAAATATACTATACTTTAATACACTTTAACACAATACACATATTACCTGATACTATACATGCATTAACTGCCAGATAACATTAAACATAATTCTTAACTAAAAAGCAATAATAATCATAAACAAATGATTTCTTTCAAACAGGAAATTAAGGCAAGTAATAATAACTTAAGGTTTACATGAATTAGAATATATATGAATATACAATTGTCAGCAATATGATATAATAATAATCATACTATGTTTAAAGGTCAAACAATTTTGCTGCCACCATGTGTGTGTGAAGCCTCGAGGGCTATCTGCCTAAGGGGAGGGATGCCTTCGTGGAGGACTTTCTAAGGGAAACTGGCTCGTATACACATTACACATGGGGAAAACCATGAAAACGGCCATGCAGCCAGCCCGTTCGCAGGATTCGAACCTCGGACCGAACTACCAGTGTCCAGCGACTTTACCGCTCGGCTGCTGTTGGGCTGCTGCCACCATGAGGGAACATAAAATAAATTACCTTATTTGCCGGCGAATAAGACAAACCTCCTTTTTATACACATTTTTGAAGGATAAAACTTTATTACTGATCATTATAATTTCCCAGAGTTCATATTATTTTCTCAGTTGGGGACAGCCCGAAATGCCTCTCTGAAGCCCAGTTTCACATTTAGCTTATATGCCCAGCAATCACATGTAGCTTATATGCTATGTTATAGCAGTGCTGACTTTGCTTTTGAGCCATAATTTGTCAACAAATTTAAGAAAACTAAAGAGTAGAAATTTCATTCACTTAAAAGTTGTTCACAAGAACTGGGAAGTTTAAACGAACTCAGCTGTGATCGTCGATGACAGCGCATGCGCATTCATGAAGCTCTACGTAACTGTAATATTCCCATACTCAAGGAAACAAGGGGGAAAAAATGCATAACTCTGAATAGGAGAAACTTCTAGAAATGAATGTAATCAAAAACTGAGTATCGGCATATAAGATGAACTCCATTTTTCGATCCAAGAAAAAAAAAATGCGTCTTGTATGCCGGCAAATATGGTATTTATTTTATACTCCTCAATGATTCACATCCTACACAAGCATCCTTAAGTTTCAAACCACTGCCTTGTTTTTATTTTTACATGTACATTTAATCTGTCACCATGTCATCAGTTTTTCTATATTCTTATTAGAAGAACATTTTCTTGCACAGTATTTTTTATTTTTCAAAACCAGAATTACATTTTATACGATCAATTTCTTAAATTAAAAATTACCAGAAAAAGGACACGTATTTGAAATGTTTAATACTTTCAAAACAGGCAAGGCCTTTTTTTAACCAAAGTATTTAAATGTTTTTAATCCTATAAATCATGATACGAATAAATTATTTAAATAGTTTTCTTCCCATAAATTTTCTCTCTAAGTAGATTGTTTTATATTTATGTATAACAAAATATACATTACATAACCCCATGAGAGTTACTGATCAAATTTAGAAAAGCTTAATGAATGAAAAATTTTAATAAAAATAATAATAATAAATACTTTCAAAGGCTTCGGAAATTTCTTGTTTCAGATCATCTGAACAAGAAGGACACCTCTCACAGATCATCTGTAAGAAATTAATAAATATTGTTTTTGTACTGTTCTTCTTTCATAATAGGATAAAACACTGTGAAACAGCAACAAATATATATCGTAAAGTTTCTATCTGATACAAAATATAACAATTTTAAGTTTAGAAGATAAAAAGATCCTGGTAAATAATATATTGTTCAAAATTCAACACAATATCTACACATACATTATATTTAATTTCATATTTAATATTTTATACACAGTTACATTAAATACCTGTATATAAAGATACCAGATCTAAATTTTGCAACAGAAGAAAACTTATTTAAATTCTAAATGCATTTACCTGTTCTGCAGTTAGTCCATATTTGTTTGTTTTAGTTTTATCACATAAAGGGTGGGATAAGAGAGTTTTAATCATCTGCAAACATCCAAATTTAGCAGCAAAATGCAGTGGTGTTTCACACAGCTAGAAATTAAACATATACTTTGTATAATATTTTAATTTCATCAAAATATGACAAGAAAATAATTATGAACTCTTTAAATTGTTTAAAAAAATAATGAATTACAGCTTTGTCTGGAGTGTTGATATACAAATCAGTTACATGTCGAATGCGCTCCATTCGAGCTTCATTAGTGTCATCCTCATATATCAGTTTAAAAAATGCAGGATCCTGGATAGTATTCAAAATAAGTTCACAGAAGATTTCTCGTTTATATCTTGCAGCTACATGCAGAGCATTGTAATGAGATCCTTCCTGAAAAATACAATGTCAAAACTAATATAGAAAATGCTTATTTTTATAGCTTAGGGCTTATCATGTAAATTTTGCTTCAATCTGAACCATTTTTCAAGAAATACAGACAGACCTGAATAGATATCTATCTAAGTGTAAATTAGAATACATATCTAAATGTTTTGATAAAGTATTTAATTTATTATTATTATTTTCTTTTCATCAACTAACATTAATGAGGATAAAATTTGATTACTCATCACAGTTCAAGAGAATTATAAATTTCAAAATTCTTGATTACATTCATCTAAAGAACAAAAGCAGTAATATAGTTTTGTAAGTTAAAAGAATACTACTGTATTACATATAAATTACAGATGAATCATATTAAAAAAGTTTCATGAGACCATTGATAAAGTGCATTAAAACTGGAGATACTAAACCAGACAAACGGAAAATTTATGATGGAAAAAATTTCTTATTGAAGTATGAAGTGGGTGATGAGTATTGAATGGTCTGCAAAGATTTACAAAAAATTTGCTTAATGGAACTTTGAATTTAATGTAGACTGTAATATTAGATTTCTTTTTTAAATAATAATTTACAATACAATATCTGTATTATAACACTGAAAAAAAAAAAAAGAAAAAAAAAAAAAAAAGGATTTCTTGCAAAAGCGTTTTATTAGCAATGTTTCTTGCTTTTAAAATTTTATTGATTGACTGCTTTTGTATGGAATTATCAGTACACCAGAATTTGAAAATGGCTGAATATTTAAAAGAAAACACTTTTGACGAAAACATGAAATCATACAGCCAAGTTTATGCATGATTGATTACATAACTTTTAGTCTGAAATAAAGTCACACAACTTCCAATCTGGAGAGAAAAAATTTTCCCCAACTCACACTGAATACTATTTAATAATGCATTTAAAAGCTGGGGAATCTTAATGCACAATAAACAGTGCCATGAACTCCATGAATATTTCTGTTCGCAGTTATGTGCATATTTAATATGAAAAATGACTTACTATTTTTAGCCATCTTACAAAACGTATTTTAAAAAATGCTAAAGGGATTTCATTTTATGAATTCATAAATGATTTAGCCCAATAATGGAATTTTAGCACAATCAAATTCCATTAACTAAAAATTAAAATTACAAACGGCATTAATTTCTTTTCATATCCAGAATATTCTTATTAAAGCTCTTTTTTACTGATTTCAACTCATTTAATATTATTTTGTTAACACAAATTAAGAAAATGGAAATTTTTTCCAGGTGTTGAAATAGTAAATTCCAACAACATCAAAAATATTTTCAAGAAGTTTCAAAATACATCTTCCTATTAGTACTACACATAAAAATAAATTTAGAACTCAAGCTTTTTTTTTTAATTTTAAAAGATTACTAGTTTTTTACCTGCATGGTGGTTGGAAAGTCACCACCAGTAATAAGATATCTTGGATTTTCCCATACTGTTCGTCTGAAATTATATATATCACCCTTTTCAATTGCTTTCCGGAGCTTCACAATTTGCTGACTTGTGACAGATTTTAAATTAGATGATTCTTTTGACAAATCTACAGAAATAATCATTTTATATACTGCATATATATAGTCAAATTAAACTATTTATTTACTTTTGAAATTGTTTAGAAAAGAACTTAATAATTTATTCTTCAACTGTGTTTCACAATAAGCTAGCTTATTTATAATATTTCATTCAAAATTTGTTACAGTAAAATATCAACCTCAATTTTATATTGAATAGTTAAAAGAATACACCAAGGCAAAATTATGCAGTGAGTGATATTTTAGAACATTAAACTGCAGAGAAAAATTTGAAATTCATTGTTTATGTACTTATATGTTTAAAACAGCTGTATCTAATAACTTTTTTATTAAAATAAAATTATATTAATAAAATACTCTTGTGAAGGAACATGCTAAGAAATATGTGCTAAGGAAATTATGAAATTGATAATGTTTTAAAAGAAATATCAAGATACATTTTAAAGAATTAAAAAGGAACAGAATATAGAGTGAAAAAAGTGTATTAGTTTGCATTCTACAAATGCAAACAATTCTTAAATTAAATTAAATACAAATTTTATCATTCAAATTGTAAAATTCTTCCACCTCCCCACCCCCAAAAAAAATTCACTTAATATCTTAAAGAACTGATAAAGCAAATACTGAAAATGCAGTTTTAGTAAATTTTCAGTATAAATAACAAATAATAATAAACTATAAACAAATACCACATAATAAATAAAATAGTTTAGTTTTTGTACAGCATATTTAATTATCAGCTTCATCGGATATAAAAACTGATTTTGGAATGGCATTTTGGAACATACTGTACAATGTATACGCATGAATATTTGCATATAAAATATACATATATAATAAATAAGAAGCTAAATACAACCACCTAACCTGATTCCTTAGCTGCAGAAGTAAAGTGAGCTGAATCAGGTGCAGGAGATGGACAAGTTACAGCTTCAGAAGCAAATTTAATAGCATCAGTTTTATTTGTAAATTCCTTAAACCTTGCACCTTTGTACTGTTTTATAATACGCAGAGCATCAGCCTTATTTTCCAATACCAAAGGTTTTCCTGAAAAAAAATTTTGAAGTATTAGAAGATTTACATACAATTGATTATTTGTTAGTACTTGATTTTTGCTTAAAGCAGACATTCTGTAGCAAACATTAATCATAATAATTGCAATCTAAAAAAAAATGCATCTCATTCATAACATATACTTCATATTTGGTACATATTTGATTATTTGCATTAAAATTTAAATCAAACTTTGAAAGGACAAAAAATTGATTGTAGTATTCATTTTCTCTTTCCTCTTGTCATTTGAGGGCTATAAATCTTGACAGATGACATTCTGTGAAAACAAAAAACAAAAAAAAAAAAAAAACAAAAAAAAAAAATGACATTCTGTTGAAGACTTTAAACTGGAAATTGGTTCATATTAGCTTATATTATGAAGAAACTAAAAGTATTATCCATTGATCTTATGTAACTGCATTTTATCAATGATTTTATTAAAACATGGAAATAAAAGATAAATGAAACAGTTGCATAATTCTTCAAGGCAATAAATGCACACACAAAATATATACTTAAATACGCACTCAAAATTTGTATAAAAATATGTTCACCTTTTAAGTAAAAGAAAATTCCCAAATTTGCTTTACCAACAATTCCTATAGCAAATAAAGCAAACTAACAAAATATTCATAATCTTCTCATGTTTTCATTTATTATAATAGTTGAAGAAAAAATCATTAAAACTGACCAAAATCCAACAAAGTTATTAATGAACATATTACATCAACAATATGAATGTAAACTTGACTAACAGCATTCAAAAGCATGTATAAACAATACCTAACATTTTGAATAATACTGTTTTCACGTAATTATTAACAGTTGCAGTACTTTTTAGCATATCCATACAAATAGAATTTTCCTTAACATGCAAAATTTAATTAATCTCTCTTTCTTTTTTTTTAAATTTCATTCCTTTAAACATCCAATAGGAACATTGAAAGTTTACATTGTTAATAAATGTCAAATCAAAACATCAATTCCATTTTAGTACTTATTATCTCCTAAATAAACATACTAGCAGATTTATAGCTACATCTATTTTTAGTTCATACGAATGCAAAATATAGAAAAAAGGCGAGCACAACAGCCTAAAATGTACAACGGCCTTCCTTACAATTATTTTCCATTCTGTTCCCTTTCGGTCTAGAGTTTCTCAGAAAGTAGTTTTGACAATGTTAAAGTTCTTAATGATGCAGTCCAACCATCAAAACATAGGCCTTTTTCTGGCTTGTTTTTACATTGGTTTAAATTGACTCTCATTCTTACATTGGTTTCATTGTTAAAAATGTTAAATACTAAGGAGGAATTAAGTTGGCGAATGCGACAAGCAAATTTTGTGCAGTAAATTTTAATCCATCTGATAATACCACTTTCTTTATGCAATTTATATAATTTGTTGGAATATCTAAGTCATCACAAGCCACATAAACACTAAGGACTTTTCTTTATTTTCAGACTGTCGGCATCCACATCGAAAAGTCACAACTGCCAATTTTGAAGAGTATTCACAAACATGTCACTGACTAATTTTACACCAAGCTAATGTGCAAAAGACAAGACACATTTTCAAAATAGCATCGCAACTAAAAATTCCATATATATATATATATGCAATAATTTTTAAAAATTTAAATTAACACATTTTAAAAACACATTTTTAGACTAAGCCACCTTTTTGTGCTTTTGTTCTCTCCACATACACAGCGATCACTTAATCAGAGAATTGCACAAGCTTGGCATTTATACACTGTCCAAATTATGCACCAGCCAAAAGTAGTTATTTGAATCCAATCTTTGTAAAAAAAAGTGGAGATTTTTTACAGAACCAGGATAACAGTTGTCCATTTCTCGGAAAATCCCAAATCATAAAATCCATTAATTTTCACAAAAAAGAAAACTGATTAGGTGAAAAACAGTGCTGTATGAGCTATAGTTATAAAGACATTTATTGTTAGGAAATACGAAAACCAAACTGGAGACAACTGACACTGAGTAAATACGCAAAGAAAAAAGCATCAAGTGGTTCAGCTTTAGAAGAATAGTGCAAAATAAATAATCACTTCTACTTTATTTAAATCTTCAAAATTAATTTTTCTCTCTCTCTCTTCTGCTGTAGGTATCTGAGATCATCCACAGGTTCTTCTAGTTGCAGAGCATCTTCTTGTTGCAGAGCTTAAATTGTGATGGAGCTCAGCTTCAGGACTTCTTCGCTTTTGGGATAAATTATAATTCTAGATGGAGCGTACAAGTGCCCTAAATATGAAGGCTCCAGCAATTCTTTTATCTAGCCACACAACAATTCCAACAGAAATTTGATTTCGAAAATTTTATTTTTTACAATAAAATTACATTAAAAATCGGTTATTAAATTTTAGTTCATTTCTTTACATTTTATTTAATTTTAATTCTTTAATTATTTAAATAATAATTTATAAGTATTAATTAATTATGAATTTGACAATTATTAATCATTTAATTTTTAAATTATTGATGATTTTAATAGTCATTTTATTTATTTACTTTTGTTCCTCTTTGATGACGGTCTCCGGCACTTCTAATTTTAGAAATTAAGCCCTGATTTCCTGTATAAAAACTCCAAATCGTGAAGTACACTCTTTATTTCATAAAGTTTTTGAATACACGATTTTTCAAGATTTTTCTTCCTACTTTAAAATTAAATATTCATTTGCTGTGACACATATGTACATGCAGCTGTAGCCCAAAAAAAAAAAAAAAAAAAAAAAAAAAAAAAAAAAAAAAAAAAAGGTCATCTTGTTATCTGCTATCACATTCCATTCTATATATGAGGGATGAAGTGAGAAGAGGGAGATTCTTGAATGAAAAAGCATTTATCCAGACTATTGTCATAAATTCTCCAACCTATCCTGCTTTACAAACTAGTTTAATAATAAACAATAGCCACACATTACATTTACGTTTGCTTTTTGTGGTTTTATACTGCAAATCCTTTCTTAAGCTAGCTGTATACCCAATAATAAAAATGTCAAAATGAAACTGTCCAACATTTAAACAGTGTTCATTCTCAGTGAAGTGGATTAATGTATAAAGAGGAAAGACATTATCATAAAATTCAGTATTTTGCAAACTAGTTTATCAATATTCCTGGAAAATTGGAATGAAATTTCTTCAAGCTTTGATTCCACCCAACCAAGTGCCAAATGTAAGAAAATATGCATTTATGAAGGCATTGATGAAGCAACATTAAGACAACTGTGTACAGTGAGAGAAAAAAATGTACAGATACCATGGCCACTGATACTCGAAAAAGCTGTGGAGTCTGCCAAAGCTTTATGAGAATGGAGTAGTTGCAAAAATCATACCTGGCAAAACCAAACATGTTAATAAAGATGACTGTGTCATATGGATAGAAAACTAAAAGGTATCATAGTAATGTTCAAGTCAAAAGATCTTTTCAATAGTTATAAAACCAGCTTACTTTATAAAATGTTAACAGCAAAGAACACTTACATTCAAAAAATATTGTTTTAGAGGCAAGCACAACTAAGAGTCATTGTACCGATATGTGCAAATACAGAAGGAAATTAAGAACTGAAGCCTTTGTTTATATTAAAGAATAAAAATCCAAGATGTTTCAGATATTATATCATTGGAAGTAGATTATGGTTTCAACAAGAACTCATGGATGATCTCAGCCATTTCTGAAAAGTGTCTAAACAATCTAGATAAAAGCATGGCTGTACATAAATGAAAAATTGCTCTAATGATAGACAACTGCAGTGCTTACCTTCAAGATATCAAAAAATAAGCACAAAAATATTAAGGTTTTTTATTTTTTCCTTTCTAAATACCACTGCAAAACTGCAGCCTATGGAACAAGGGATGATAAAAAGGTGTCATGAGACATTATCACAAAAGAATTTTGTAAAAAGCCCTAATGGTAGAATTAGGTAGCATTAAATTTGAAAGTAATCATCCTTTATGTATAATAAGTTTATATGACTGTGTATAGTTCAACTGTCTCAAGCGTAATCCTGGTTGGCATTCTGCCAAAACACACAGACTCGTCCAAAAGGGACAGTATTACTTGCTGCGACGTGAAAGGTCTTCTCTTCTCCGGAAAGAGCTATGCTGGAGGGAAGGAAAGTTCCCATCCTTCCACTCGATTTTGAGAATAATTCAGTCCGAATGACGCATGCGTGTTTACGCTCATGGTCGGAGATGAGGCAGTCGAACTATATCTGAATTTGCTAAAGTATAGTTATGTCACTGAAAAAATGTCCACAGTTGTTTAATAGCTTGACTATCTGGCATTCAATTAACTAGAAATTAAAAAATTAGGATACTTTTAACGTTCAAAACTTATAAACCAGCATAGATATGATTATGATTCAAATGAAATAAAAACTACCTCCAAACAATATGATTTAGTGCCAACAATGGATAAGCATGAGGCATTGCTCTGGTTTTATGTAAACCTGATTAACTCTTGAGCAGTCAGTTTAATTTTTGTAAAAATGAAATAAGTCAATTGCTGTTTATCAATTGCATTTTGGGGGAAAATAATTACTATTTGGAGCCTGTCTTCAATCAAACAGCATGCAGTACAGTATTTTTAAATTTATGGAAGGATTAAACATAGTATGATTTTTGAAAAATAGATAAACATTAGCTTTTCAAGATAAAAAATTATGGCAGGTGATTTAACTTTTTATATGTTATGACAATTGATGGAATTGTGCAATCACATATATGCTTTACTTTGTTGTTCATGTCTGTTTTCATTTGATAATCTTACATAATTTTAATGTAAGCATTTAATATTCAAGTTGACAACAAATAAAATGACTCTTTTTGCAAATTAAGACTAGACATTTTTTCTTTCATTCATTTGCTTTTCTACCATGAGCTGCATTTTTTATACACTCAAATATCCAGAATTTGGTATTTCCCGAGCTTTTACAGTAATGCCAATGATGGTGATGAGCACGATAAGGAACTGTATGAAAATGCAGGTACAATTAAAGAAAAAATTTTATTATTATTTATTTATGGGTAATGGTGCTATGACTGCAGGGATTCCAAATTAAAAGGGTATACTGGAGAACATAAAAAATAACAGCTAGAAAGTAATTGATGATAATGAACATAAAAACATTAACAAAAATGAATGTATAAAATTCTCATCAAAAGATATGTTAAATGTCTTTGATATTTTGCAAACACGTTTACAGTTTGAAGAAAATGTACAACGCATATTTGTGATTGTAAAGATACGAGATTTAATACGACATGAAATATTGTTCAAGACGTACAAACAAACAAAATTAACTGATAATTTATGTAATTTTCATATGTAACTTTGATGGAATGGAATATTAACAAATGTAATTTTGCATTTACATTTAACTTTTATTGCTATTTTGCATTTAACTTTATTTAAAAGACTATTTTTTTTTTTTTTTCATTTTGAACAAATTTTTACTTTGCATATTCCGGTAAAATCCTAAAAGCACTCACACCCTTGGGGACAAACTGGGAAAGTGCGCACTGCTTTGTACGTTTCTCAAAATCGCCAACTTGAAAAGAACAAATCGAAGAATTGCACAAAATAGGTAACACATTGACCTATTTTCACTTAAAAAAGCATCAGAGAATTGCACAAACTTGCCATTGCATACTCCCTTGACTTTGTCCATGTACACATCGATACGCATTATAACCAAAATCATTCGCACTAAGGGAGTGGGCTCTACTAGAATCCAACCCATATTCCAACATCTTTTTAAAGTAATTTTGAGTTTTATGGTGCTGCTGTCTTTAAAATTTATTTAGTATAATCAACTGAATAAAGTCCATTATTTCAGTTTTATATTTCATATGTTTGTTGTTCAATGTTAATAAGTGCAGCACATGTTACTTCTGATTTAATGATCAAAATAATAATAAAAAGAAGCCACATATTTTTAGTGTTTCATAACTTCTTTAAAATTAAAATCTGTAAACATTCATATAAATTCCTTATTTCCATGAATCAAATTATGGAAAACTTTAATTTTAGCTATCATTAGCAGCTAATTACATATAATTAATAATAAACAAACAAAAATAATATAAAACTTAAGAACATGATTGAGAAAGCATTCTTAAATTTAACTTACCCACAGGAACCCCTTCACAAGTTGTTCCAGAGGGAAAAGAAATAGCATAATATTTATGTTCCAAGTCATCGCTCTCTGGAAACGTCTCTTCTGTTTTTGCTGACAGCTCTTCTTCTACAGTTGACTCTATTATAGAAATTAGATCAAAATTGAATAAATTTTTTATTAAAACAAATTTACAAATTTTTTATTCTGAATTTTAATACTATTACGACTATTTTAAAAATGAAAATCTCTTAAGTTTACACGCAATAATTAAGTACACAAATATCATTCAGTTAATACACTATACCAAAGTTACAGATCAATCACATATTATAATTTAATAAACAGTAATAGTTTTCTTTTAAAGCATACCTTTCATGAGGCTGTTGTTATGCAAAGTTCAAAAACTTTCAACTTCATGGACATAAGTTACATGTTTTTCAGCCCACTTTAAAGCTAAAATTGCAAGTGTTAGAAGTGAATTATAGAATAAGTTACTATACTTTTTCAAGCAAAAATTTTCATAATGTTACATATTTAAGTTTTCTAATTCTAATTCAATTCTAATTCTAATTATTGTGTCTTAATTATTGTGTCTTAATTAAGTTTTCTATTCAAAAAGAATTAATAGTAATAATAACAACTTCAAAATAAAACTCATCCGGTAAAAGTATAGTTTAGGATATTCCTTGGCGAAACTTGGCGATTTTTGGCAGTACAGTCAAAAGTCGTTAATTCGGACACCCATAATCTGGAATGATCTATAATCCGGACCTCAAAGCTAAAAACTTTCTGCGCATGCGCCGCGTTGACACATGCGCATAGGCGTTTACGCGTGCGCGTAAGACCTCTTACGACTGCGCATTTGCATGTGCGCAAGCGCAGAATACGTTTTCGCGTGCGCGTTTTATGCATAACGAACGGTATAAGCTAAAATTATCTAATTATCTATTTCAGTTAATGTTGATGATCGTGTTGTTCCTTAATTTTCGAATTGGATCCGGCTTATTATTTTTTGCAGACTGTAAGAGCAATACTATAAAAGTAAACTTGAACTTTCGATTATGTCAAATAGAATTTCCGAATCTGGAGCTCCCAAAGGATCGTACAAAACGAAAGTATGTTTCGATGTCCATCAAACAAAAAGTGGAATTGCTGCAAGACATGAAGAATGTGACAGAGAGGTTAGTGAAAACGAAAAAATTTCGATTGACAAGTTAGTCAGTATTCTCGGCACAGCAATTAACGGGACTTGAACAGCGGAACTTTGTAACTGAACAAAAAATTATGTCTGTTTATAGAATTAAAGAGAAAGTATTATCACATAAAACGAAGCAACTTAAACAACTTACATTGAAAGAAATGTTTAATAAAGTAAACAAATAAATATTAAGCTTTTTTTTTTTTTTTTTTTTTTTTTTTTTGTAAATTTTGATACCTTTTAGATCATAATTGTTCTTTATTTCATAAATTACAGTTTCATATTTTTAATTTTAGAATTTCTGCATGCCATCTAACACGATTTAAACTGATGATCTATAATCCGAAAAAATCGATAATCTGGAATCGCCGAAGTCCCGACGAGTCCGGATTAACGACTTTTGACTGTTCATGGATGTCGATTTTGTGCAATTCTTTGACTCGTTACTTTGGCTTGCGAAGCGGCGATTTTTAAGACAAACAAATGCACAAACTCGGTATCCATGTACACATTGACTTATTTTCACTTTAAAAAAAATCCCTGAATTGCACAAAAATGGCATTGCACACCCCTTTCACTTTATCCGTGTACCTGTCGACCTGTTTTCACTTAAAAACAAATCCCCGAATTGCACAAAAATGGCATTGCGCAGCCTTTTAACTTTATCCATGTACACGTCAACCTATTTTCACTTTAAAAAAATCCCAGAATTGCACAAACTTGCATTGCACACTCCCTTTACTTTGTTCCTGTACACATCGATATATTTTCACTTAAAAAGTAAAACGAGCACCAAATTCTACAATATAGGCAAACAAAAAATACATAATCTCTATAAAATACATTTTAAACTAAACAATAAAATAACATAAAAAAGGAAAAACATGTTATACATTTAAGCACTACCAAAAGCAAATATTCACTTACCATGATTTTCGAGTTCGCTTCATACACTCAGAGCCACGTAAAAATCAAAATATCAATTATACTCAAATGACTTTTTTCAAACCAGGTACTCTTTCTGATTGAACGCTTCACATAGTGACCATCTGAACCTTTCTTCCTACAAACCCATTCAAATCCACCTAAACGGTTTTTACGTTCGACTAGACGCACATCCTTCCTACATAAAGGACACTTATAATGGCTACTAAGTAAACCTTCATTTACACACTAGTCAATTAAAGCTCTTTTCAGGTAGAGTAGACTTTAAGGTACCTTTTGTATTATGGGAAAGTTGTTGTTTCATTTATCGCCAAGTTGTTTCATTTATGGTAGCCCGAGTAGTTGAATGTTATGGAAACCCTATTGTGATGTAATAGGGTGCATGATTATAGGAAATTTTGAAGCATGGGATGTTTTGTAAGCGTTTTTGTGGTGTGTGTTGGCTTGATTCTTCAGACGGTAGAATGGACGAATATAGTAAGATTAATTTGTAATTTGAAATTTCTGTATGATTTGGAGCAAAAGGGGAAAAGAGATTTAATGGACTGGTGTGTAAATGAAGGTTTACTTAGTAGCCATAATAAGTGCCCTGTACGTAGGAAGGATTTGCATCTAGTCAAGCGTAAAAACCATTTAGATGGATTTGAATGGGTTTGTAGGAAGAAAGGTTCAGATGGTCACTACGTGAAGCGTTCAATCAGAAAAAGTACCTGGTTTGAAAAACATCATTTGAGTATGATTGATATTTTGATTTTTACGTGGCTCTGGGTGTACGAAGCGATCTCAAAAATCATGGTGAGTGAATATTTCTTTTCGGTAGTGCTTAAATGTATAAAATGTTTTTCCGTTTTTATGCTATTTTATTGTCTGGTTTAAAATGTATTCACAACCATCTAGCTACAATAGATTAGCAAATCTATATGCTTTCCCAAAATTTCATAAATCACCACTCAAATTTAGATTTATTGCTAATGTTACAAATAATTATAAAAAGAATATAGATTACGTTTTTGCAATTATACTTAAAAAAATCTGTAATTTAATACAACAACTAGTTAACAAACAACACAATTATAGCTGGATTATTTATAATAATGCTCCAGTTCTCAGCAGTTTTAAAAATTTAACAATCAAGAACATTAACTGCTATGACTTTGAAAACCTTTATACTTCTCTACCATTAGAAGAAATTTTTACTAGTTTAATGCAACTCCCACAACTTTTCCCTGACATACTTAACATCCTTTGTATTGCAAGATGGAATACTTATCTGAATTGTGCATTATTTAATAACTACATTAAATTCAATAATAAGATCTTTCAGCAAGTTAGAGGAATTCCTATGGGAGCAAACAGTTCTACACAAATTTGTAACCTATTTCTTTTTACTTTTGAATATAAATTCCAACTAAGTTTAAATAAAAATGAATTAAAGCTATTTGCTCATACTTTTAGATACATAGATGATATTATAACTTTCAATAATAATTCTACTTTTGAGCAATTCAAAATTTACCCAAATAGTTTAACACTTAATAAAACGAATACGAATCAAGATACTATTGAATACCTAGACCTGCAAATTATTAAACACAGCAAAATTAAATTATTTGATAAAAGAAGGAATTTCCATTTTCATACTATTAAACTAATTAATTGGAACTCTAATATCTCTAGAAAAAAATAGAAAACACGTTTCATAGCCAAATAATCAGAATAAAAAATATATGTACTGAAATATATGATTTAAAGGAAGAAATAATAAAGCTAATTAATGTTCAAGTTGATAACCAAGTACCAATAAAATTTATTAATTTATATATTAAAAAGGCAGGCATTGACTTTACTTTATAATTTTTTGGCTCTTTTTGATATGATAACATTACCTTAAACCTTAACTGGAGGGTAATGAAGGATATAGAAGAGTAAAGAAATTATCTTGTAAATTTTTATTGTAAATAAATTTGTAAATATGTATATTTAATCAATACTGGAATCTTTCCTTTTACTAATAATGGGCCAACTCTTTTCAAAAGTCTCAATTATAGCCCGAATTGAGTGAAGATTTTAATCTTCTTCTTCTTCTAATTTTCCATACTTTAGCCAATATTTAGCTAAGTTTTGATATACCAATTGAAATCAAGTTCATTAAACTTTAAAATTTTTTCTTTCATTAAATATAACTTTTAATTAAATTCCTTAAGGAATTTTTTAGAGGTTTTTTTGGACTTCGTTTCATAAAATTTTGGGAAATTTTTTGAAATTTTTAATTTTACTTTAAAATTTTAATTTTAAAACATTTCAGTTTTAACTTAATTACTTTAATTATTTGCAATTTTCACAAAAAAAAAATCACTTAACATTATTTACAATTTTTCAACAAACACACATTTCACATTACAAACAGTTTAATTTTTCATTCACAATACCACTTAACTTTATTTTACTTCAAGCAAACTTACATCTCTTGATTGGCTCAGCTACTTAACTCCCTAAATAATTGATAATTACTACCTTTAGGATTTTTAATTTTTAATTAATTTTAATAATGTTTGCAAAAAATTTTTAATATAACAAAGATAGCAGCTTGGCACTCAACTTTACCTACATAAGCACCATCTATATAATTTGAAAAACACACTTACTTCTCTTTCAAAACACTTTTGCAGACCCCAACACTCATATAGTAGGTAAGTTAGAATTAAAACTTACTATTTACTTGCTTTAAGTATATTTAAAAATTTTTAAAAATTGTGTATTAGTTCTTTTTGTTTCTCATTGGTTTATATGGATTATGTCTAGTTCTTTTTTAGTTTCTTTTTATTAATATGCATATTCGTGTTGGGGAGGTTTCTGTAGACAAGGGTTTCTAAAATACACTGATTTTTTATAAAAAATTAATTTTTTTAAAAATTTAATTTTTTTTAAAAAAAAGTTTAATACTTTATTTTACTTGCTTGTCTCTTATAAGACTTCATTAGCATTTTCCTTTTAGAACTTTAATTCTTAAATGCTAATTTCTATGGGTACCACTTTATTGGTATTTCTTTTTACTTTTGTTTTTGACTTTTACCCTTGCCTGCATGAATGACGAAACACAAATTGAATGATTGGAGAGTTAGGTTTGGAGGCAACTTCCCCTTGATAAGTCTGTCTCCTGCCTACTCAACAGTCATTCACTTATGCATTTTTAAAAAATTGTTTGGTTTAATTTTAATTTGCTAAATTAGTGAATTTATTTTCATAGATTGGTTTTGCACTTGATTTGCTTATGCTTCTGAATTTAAATGATATTGTAGATTAGTTCGAGAATTAAATCTTTTATATGTTTGCACATTTTATTAAAATTTTTTTTTAAATTACTTTGGCTTTCTTTTTTTTTTTTTTTTTTTCTTTATTTTGGCTTTAAATTTGCTTTTTTACTTTATACATGTTTGTTAAAATTTAAATTTCTTTAAATTTAAATTTCATTCCTTGCAGCAATGGTGCAAAGAATATTTAATTAAATTCAATTTATTCTTATGAAGCAATTTTATTGAGATTATGTATTTTTTGTTTGCCTATATTGTAGAATTTGGTGCTCCTTTTACTTTTTAAGTGAAAATATATTGATGTGTACATGGAGAAAGTAAAGGGAGTGCACAATGCAAGTTTGTGCAGTTTTGGGATTTTTTTAAAGTGAAATTAGATAGATGTGTACATGGATAAAGTTAAAAGAGTGTGCAATGCCATTTTTGTGCAATTTGGGGATTTTTTTTTTTTAAGTGAAAATAGGTCGACATGTACATGGAGAAAGTCAAAGGAGTGCACAATGCCATTTTTGTGCAATTCGGAGATTTTTTTTAATAGAAAATAAGTCGACGTGTGCATGGATACCGACTTTGTGCAATTGTTCGTTTTGTTATTTTGGCTTTGCGTAGTGGCGGATTTTTGCCAAAAAAATCACCGCTTCGCAAGCCAGAATCATGCACCCGATTACGTCATAATAGGGTTTCCATAACATTCAACTACTCAGGCTACCATAAATCAAACAACAACTTGGTGATAAATCAAACAACAACTTTGCCATAATACAAGGGGGACCTTAAAGTCTACTCTACCCAACTCATCCAATTTCCACAGTTATCAAATGCAGAAAAAATTTAAATGAAACATATAATATTAAAAAGGCTCTAGTGTAGAATTGGGTGCCCCTTCGATTAGCGACAATTTTTTGTAAAATTTTGGCGATGAAATCCTATTTCTGGTTACACCATGATAGTGTAACTTTGCTTTAGCCTCCTGATATTTTTAAAATAAAAATAGATTGATGTGTACATGGACAAATTTAAACAGTGCACAATGCCTAGTTTGTGCAATTCTGGGATTTTTTTTAATGGAAAACAGATCGATGTGTACATGGACACAGAGTTTATGCAATTCTTTGACTTTTTATTTTGGTTTTGTGTAGCGGCTATCTTGAAATTGTGTCTTCCTGCCGCTGATCTTGACATCAAAAAAGAATCGCCAAAAAACAAGGGCCACCCAATTGTAAACTTTTACCATTAAAAAGACTACATAAAAAGTATAACATCTGATTTTAATTCTAAATCTCATAATGCACAATACATAAGTAAAAGTGGTAAGAATTTTATGAATAAACAGAGTTACCAGCATTTAATACTGATATAATTTTTAGAAATTTTAATTAATATGTATCCACACGCATAACAGACAATTTTTAATTAAAAATAACTGACTAAATTTTTTTGTTTTAAGGCTCATTTACAAAATTATTATTCTTTAAACTTGCATATCTTTTCTCATTTAATACGGTACATGAATCAAAAAATTATGCAACACGGAGCCTAACGTAATTAAACAAAGAAGAAAGAGATACACAATAATTTGAAAATTATTTTCATTTTTATGTTCTGCTTATTTAGCTGGGCATTTGGAGTTTTTATCTGACGCAATAACGATGTGCACATTTACAAATTTCTTGTGTGACTCTTCTTTTACTATCAATTCTAAACATCAACTTTTATGACATATATATTCATTTCAACTTACGTATAACAGAAACTAACGTAGCTGGATTTCCAACAAACTTTGACAAAACTACAGCGCCCCCGCTTTCCACTTCAAGTTATCAACAAAATAAACCAATGAGCAATTGCTGTTTGGTGCACACATGAGGTTCGTCTTTGAGCAGGGCAATAATCAATCTTGTAACACGTATGGACAGACAAAAAAAAATTATACAAATGAGAAAACGTTTTCCTTCATTCAACACAAAACTTGAATTTCTTCCGCTGATTGATATGAAATCTCTTATAAGGTAAAAATGTCGCAAAGTTAAGACGCAGTGAGAAATATTTTTTACCATTTCAAACGCGAAACGTAATGCACCGAAATTATACTAAATAAAGCATAAAATGAATTATATGAGGAAGACAAAGTTTATATGGAATAAATAACGTCTAAAGAGAACATATTTACAATCTGAAAGTCTGAATACTTTATTACAGCATTCTTTCAAGGAACATCAAGCTCAATTTTCATCTTTTCATACGAGATAAGTGTCATGCAAAAGATATAGAATGATTTCGAAAGCTCCTAATTTAAAGTCTGCGGCCGGTAATAAAAGGCAGCTGTAGTCCAGGCTGCTGTAAAATCTCTAAAATATATATTCTTTATTTTTAGTCCAAAGGGGCTTTGCCCCTGAAGGATTATTGTTTTCATTTTGCGTTGAATCACTATAAATGTCCGTTTCACTTTTCAAACTGTTGCCACCAAATGTTAGAGTTCTGCATTATATTTGAAGAAATTAAATAATGAAAAATCTGCATAAATGTATGTATTTTTCTGGCATTGTGATAAAACAACGGTACATAGAGCCATCGAATTTTGAATGGCGTAATCCTCCTACGAATATGGGCATGTGGAAGATCAAATTTGAAATTTGGAGGTTGTTTTATTATTGATTTCATATTTTGTAAAACTTTAAGGAATTTTTGATGAACAAACTCAACGATTTAAAATCGAGCAATGGCAACATTGTACGGGAGGGGAAAAAAACTTTTTGATCTCCAGCTGGCGGAACTGTGTATGGGAAATTCTAAAGATATGATCATTTTAAAGCTATTTTACGACATTGCTGTTGAACTGAATTTTATGGTTTAAGTGCAAAGAGCATGATAATAAATAAGTAAAGGTAACACCCAAAACGTTAAAAAAACGTTTTGGACGTAATTTAAAATCTGAAACCTTTCAAATTTTTTTTTTTTTTTTTTTTTTTTTTTTTTTTATATTTTTTTGGTGTTTTAGATGATTATTAAACACAAGTTTGCAAAGAATATATTCTTTTTACAAATCAAAATATATGTTCTTCAATTTGGAATTATATATTAGGAAATCGTACAGTCTTTAACCTGCAATTTTAATTTCATTTGCTTATGATTTCAGATGTTATTCCTAGCACAAATTGCGTATAAGGTTTTTTGAAATACCTTGCATTTTCTTTTTCTATTCCAACAATAACAATAATTTAAATATTCCAACAACAGCTTTTACCATTGGATACCTCTAATTTTTATTTTGTAAGGAGCAACAAATTGTGTACTGCAGCCTACACATTTGCTGCCTCTGTTCCTATAATTTGCTATCATTTTTGATTGTCGAATTGTGGTGAGTTTTCATAATTCTGTATTTTTTCAGTAGAAATGTGAATATAAAAAACTTAATTTGTTGTTTTTTGATAAGTAAATTTTTTGTAGTCTTAAACCAGAGCACGCATAAAAATATTTCAGTTGATAAGAGATCGTATAAGTTTTTTTTTACTTTATTTATTTATTTATTTATTTGAGTTCTGCATCAATGGCAGTAAATGAGAATGTTTTCTTATTTGCTTAATTCATTATTGCAAAGCATGAAAACAGTATCTTCTGAGGGTAGAAGACTTTCATGAAGTATATTTAAAAGAATATGGCTTCTGTTCATGCGACACATGAGAAATATACCATGCAGCTAGCCTGTCCACCAGCGTTCAAACTATCAGTGTTCCTTAGTCTTATCCATTCGATTGCTGATGAATACTAATTATGGAAGGTGGTAGTAATTCTTCTCAGTGTAAAAATTTTGTGATTATTTTATACAAGGTTTCTCACTTTAGTCTGCTCCAGAATCTTCGGATGAAGTTATCATTACATGATGTATCATCGTTTTTTCTCATATGAAAACTGCATTTTTTTTTCATTTGGAATAATTGTTCCTAGTAGCAGGATAACTGTACAAAAAGGATCTTTATAATTGTTATTCTCCAAGCAGATTTAATAAATTAACATCATTCAGTTTATTATACTATTGTTATGTAAAAGTCAAATATGGCTTTAAGACAAATGGGTGGTATCTGAGTATAAGTGTGCATTTAATTACATAAATTAACATTCATTTATTGTTTTGCAATAGTTAACACTAATGTTGTTTTCTCAATATCTAACATGTTAAGCAACAAGTCTATTTTGCTTGGTTTAAGGTTGGTTTCTAGGGACCAATGTTATATTTAATGTGTTAAGAAATTACTGATGAAATGTTAAACTGATGAAAACCACTTATTTGTATATAGAAAACAAACAACTGAAATTTTCAACTTCAGGTTATATTTTGTCACATGCATGCATATGATCCATGTGCGAAAAATATTTTAAAATATAGTATTAAAAACTTAAAATTTACTGAGTTGAAGAATTTATAAAAAAAATATTCATATTATGCAACATAATCTGATCTTTTGGACAATATATATTAAATTGTAATTTATCAACCTAAATAAAATTTTCATTAAAATATCTAGTGGTGAACTATTAAAATATTAACAAAGGGCACACACTTTATTTTATAAAATCAGAATACCAAATTATAATTAAATGTTTTAATTTTTACACAAACAGAAAACAAATAACTGTGTATGAAAAAAATGAAATAAGAAATATCATGGAAATTACAATAGCAAATAAATTTCATGAGATGCACAATTTGTGCCGGAACACTCACTATTTTCTTTTCTCACCTCACTTGATCATTTGAAAGGTTCTAAGAACCAAGCAGAGTTTTTTCAAAAAGTTTTTACATTCTGCTAAAAGTTTCCCCATTTAACATTGTCTTTAAATCTAAAATTTATTGTGAGTCAAAAAAGATCTTATTGTGGAAATACTTTTTATCGATCTTAAAGCCTGTTTAGCTTCACCTCTGTTAATACTGTTACGTTTTTCTTTTCTTCTGCTGACACCAGTTGTTACGTTATTTTCTTCCTTCACGTTCGTACGGGGTTCGTAGATTTGGAGTGAATAACAACGACACTTGACGAAGTATCGAAATACACTTTATTAGCCAGTATTGTCAGGACAGCTTCAAAACACGTTTTACACTCGTCGATGAACTACTCTAAACACACTGACACGATCAGCGACACAGCCTTCAGGTTATCAGGCTATCACGGTGGAGACAGCTTCCTGCAAAGCACCCGACTCTGCTTTCCGGAGTACAGCTCCCGACTCTGCTTGGTCGTTCTTGGAACTCCACTTTCTCTCGAGACTCTCCACGCTACAACTCGCGATGCACTCGACGACACACGAGCACAGCTCCCGACTCTTCGATTCAGTCGTTCGCGGAACTCAACACGCTCTCTCGACGATGCACTAATCGCGATACACTAACAGACTCCTTCGGTGCACTCGACGACCCACTCGGCACTCGCTGCCCGGCTGTCAACTCGATCGACTCCGCAGGGATTGACTCTATAGATGAGACACCAACTCGATACTGACTCTCTCGCACTCTATGCGAGGCACATACACTGACTCGCCCTCTCGACGAGGCGCACACTAACTGACTGCGGACCAGCAGGGTTTATATAGCTTTCGGCTTGTGTGCGAGAACATTCTGGGCTAAACCAGTAAGACTTCGTTCCAAAAGGTTCTCCAACCGTCCATGGTATATCGCCAATTTTGTCGCCAAATGGGCGATTTCTCGCCAAATGTGGCAACCCTGCCTTTGTTTGCCATTTTTATGGCAGCCCTAAAACTGCTTTGCGGGGAAGCCATCTTACCGCACCTGTACATTTCGTAACAATACCAATAGTCTCCATAATAACTCTACTTTCCTTTACACTATTAGTAATTTCATTATGCAGTTTTTATGTTAAAAACCCTCTCGATGAAAATCCCAAAGTAATTTATTTATATTTCATGTTTTAATGTAAAATTTAATATTTGTTAAAGTACGGTTATAACATGCAAAACATGTGATTTTTCTGGAATAAATGATAAACAAATAAAAAGAATATCGGTTTCTCAATTGCAAGACAAATTGAACAAAGGACTCGTGCAAACTTTGTACATTTCATCACTGGAGATATCATAATAGACTTTTCGTACTTCATTTAATGTTGAAAATTCCTAATATTACTAATACTAAGAATAGGCTAAATAGATTTTACTTGTATATACATATATCAATAAAGCCTGACTAAGGCAGGGGCATACGGGGCAGTTGCCCTGGGCCCCTCCATCAGAGGGAGCCCTAAATCGAATAGAAAGTTTATTTTACATTTCTTTTTTTAATCAACATTTTTTAAACAAAATATCTTTAATAAAATCATTTTTAATCAAAATAATACAATAATAAAATAATACAAAATAATGCGTCAGTTTTTGCTATCTTCTTCATTAGTCTATAATATGAACACAAAAAAATCTATATTTCGTAAATCCATGGCTTTCCAGAGCGGAATTCAGCTAAAATTTCACAATTACGATGGACAAATTTGGCCAATCAAAATCCTGTATCTTTACATATCGCAAAATGCGATGTGTTTACAAAAATACGGGCTTCTGATTGGCTTAATTGAGCCGTTGTAACTGCGAAATTGTGAAGCGGAAAATGCGAAAGAAAAAGAAAACTAAGTAACGGTAAATAAGCCCAGGAACAAACTTGTGACAGCGAGGGAAAATCTGACTAGAGAAGCTGAAAATTATGTTTGGAAAGGGGCCGATAAAGGAATCAATTCATTGGCGAAAATGCTAGAAGAAATGCCCAACTCGCGAACCAGAGAAATACCAACTCGCGCCGATAATTTTGCATATATGCAAATAAGTTTAGTGAAATTACATGTGAAATTTATAGTACCTTTTGTATAATGTAATATGAAAAGTCTGCAGAAACGAAGCTCTGCCGGAAAAATAAGATTATAGAGGTACATATGTCTATTTAACATTGAGATAAATGGCTATCTCGGTAAATTGCCGAGACAAGGCCAAACTGACGGTGGTTTTGGGCGAATAATTTTGTCGCCAGTATTTGCGATAAATCGCTAAATTTGGCTACGACTTGGCGACATATATTTTTTTGTTCTTTGTATAATTGTAATTTAGGCTCTAACTGATTAAATGTTATTGATCCTTATATGTAACTGTAACCGTATGTGGTGCTTATATGTAACTTAAATCGTATATGTCTTCTAGTAATTTCAAAAAATGGAAGGTAATAGAGATCTCTTGGTGCCCAGGAAAACTATATAAGACGGGAGAGAGCATTAATTCTCAATTTTTAGTTCAGACCTGACTACTTGAGAGATCTCCGTGTGAGTTTCACTCTTTGGATGCGCTTTGTATAGCGTTGGGTTTAACATTGTTAGTTGTTTGAAGTGGTAACTAGTGATTGTGCTCTATTATACTGAGAAGAGATGTACGACTACTTTTGTGGAAAGTTCCAGAACTGTAAAGTGTTTCTTTTGGGAAAATAAATTCTATCATCCTATCATCGGTTCGGAGCGCATTCAATCCATTACGAACCCGTACGCACGCAACAATATTTTAACATCTCGAAGGAAAGCATTTACATGATGCTATTTTTGTTTCGATAAATCATGTTTGCAATAGACGTTGTTGCCAATCGATGGTAGACAAGATCTTTTTGTTATTTAAAATTCTGTAAAAGTGCATTGCTAATTAGCTATAGCATAAGTTAATTACTTAAAAATTCGGTTCATTTGAACCTGTTAACAACATTTTGCAAGAAATATTGTTGTATACTAAATATCGTAAATAAAATATATTTTTTACCCACCTATAAAAGAACGACTGCAAAATATCCAATTTATGGCCACTATCATTTATATCCAAAATAAAATCTATTCGTCATAATGAGCTTCTGTAGCAACCAACAGATTGCAAGCCTCCATACATATTTCAATTTTTAATTTTCTTCAAAACGTAATATATTTTTTTAATATTTAAAATATTTAGTCTTGTTACTTGACAACACTGGGTACTATTTTCATTTAAGAAGAGAAGATAGTTATGTGAATTTTCCACAGATTAATATATCAGTGGAATTTTCCTATTTTCAAATTTTTAATACCGTTTAAACATTTAAATTTTTTGATGAACTCTTTCTTGGCATGTTACATTTTAAACTGAAATTTTCAAGTAATCGAAATTTAATTCAGTATTTTAATGAAGCAATGTATGGAACTTAATTTTAATCTTGTTTTATTTTTGTAATATTTTAATCTTGCTCTATTTTGTAATATTTTTATGTGGAATAAACATAACTTTGAAAAATATTATAATTATGTTCATTATTATCGAAGATGTCTTAGTCATTTAGGGTAAAAATTGATGCAATAAGAAAAATTAATTTAATAACTGAAGCTTGCTTTTTCTCCCTTTTCTTCCTCCCCCTTCCCACTGATGGAAAACGCCTTCTATAAAAAAAGTTAATCAGATTTTATTTCGGTACTTTAAAATGTACCATTGCAAAGAATTTTATTTTGACCTCATTATTATGATTCACTCACTGGCAACACTTTTGTAATTGTAAATGCTATTTACTATAATGCACCTGTGGCAAAGATAACTTGATAATCATATAATACGAGTTACAAAAAGAGTTTATTCTTGTATGCAACAAAACTCTGCGTTTATAATAAATAGTACATAACATTTAAAAAAAAACATACGAAGCATTGCATTTTCTTTAGAAGCGCAGCTAGTAAAATGTTGTTCAAAATGGTTTACGTGATGCAGGCTATAATGCAGTTTTATATGTTTTTCAGCATCGTTTCATCGAAACAACATACTGAGTATTTTATCGAACTTAATGTTTGTACGAAATAATATTACTGCTTTGTCCAGAAAACCTTCACAAATAAATTGCTTACACTGAATTTTGTTATTTTCTTTCGTGTATACAACCCATCATTTTAAAATTTTGCTGAAGTTTTATATTTCTGAATTTTACTTTTGTTGAAAAGAAATATATTTTGGACGATAAAACATATCCGATTAAAATATATCCATTCTCTCCAGTGCTTGCGTGAAATTAATGCTTGCAAAAGTTATAGTTTTTCATTATGTGTAATTTCAAATCCGTCTCCCACTATTCCTAGTAGGAATTATTTTTGTAGAATATGCAGTCAGTTTTTTTTTAATTATTATTATTATTTACGACGTTTGAAAAGCAATTATAAAGTTCGTGTCTGAGATTTTGAGAATGAACTTAGTCTGCTACTCATTTTCTATTTATATCTCTGTTACTAAACCAGTTACTAAAAACAGTTATTGTGAAAAAGAAAATACATATATAAGGATTTACTGAGTAAAGTTGTATTTAATGATGTTAGTTGTAAGGATCTTCAGTTATAAATAAAAGAAAAGTTGTGTTTTTACAGAATGGCAACATTAGGAAAAAGAACGATTGTAATTTAAAAATAGAGACTAGGCAGATGCTACCAGCGAACGGGAGTAGAAGTGAGCGCTGCTCACCGTAATTGTAATTAATTTCCTATCGCTTAAATTCTTTTGCATATATTAATAAAATATGTTGTTTGTTCGTAAGAAAGTCTAAATTAATGGCTTCTGTCATTTGGAGTATCTCTACGTTCTCTTCGGCGGGCCATCATAAATAAGAATAAAAAATACAACAAAGAAGAAAGTTCTACTTCTAGCTAGTATAATTTTAGCGTTCCAACTAATAACCATTAACAATAGTTGTGAAGAAGGACATCTATTGGTTTTAAATTTCTTACTTTGTTAATCAATAACAGAAAGATTAAATTTAAAAGAAAAATGACGTGTCTTTCTTTCGCTTTGCCGAATGGCAACAAATTGGAATGGGGAAAATAATATTATTTTATTTTGGGCAGTGGCAACAGACTGTTCTTAGATAGCAGAGTTTTTGATTAAATTTAAAAGAAATGTTTTGGCGAGCGGTAATACATTTCATTTATATCGCCGAGTACATCACCCAAAATCTTGTTCAGTTCGCTCAAATCATAAAATAAATAGGTACTCCTTCATTTTCACGATAAACCATTAAATTACACTGCTCGACATTGAAAATGCAACACCAAGAAGGAGTGGTCAGAAAGGGATGAAATTTGGAAAAAAGACAGAGACAGCCATCAGCAATAAGTGATCTTTATTTCAAAATGATAGTCATAATACAAAGCGAGAACGGCGTCGGGTCAGTAGGATGTAGGACTACCGCGAACAGCGATGCACGAAGAAACACATCTAGGCATAGAGTCAATAAGAGTGTGGATGGTGTCCTGAGGGATGGCTCTCCATTCCCTTTCGATCATTTGCCATAGTTCGTCTTCTGAACGAGGCAGGGGCAGAGTCTGCAAACGGCGTGCAATCACATCCCACACATATTCGATTGGTGGCAGGTCAGGAGAGTACGGTGGCCAGGGAAGCATCTGTATACCTTGCAGAGCATGTTGGCACATGCGAGCACTATGTGGTCGGACGTTATCCTGCTGAAAACGTGCATTAGGCAGCCCCTAAATGTAGGGGATTGCCACCGGCCGCAGTACATTATCCAGGTATCATTGGGCCGTCATAGTGCCCTGAATACGAACTAGAGGTGACCTGGAATCGTAGGCAATAGCGCCCCAAACCATTATGCCACGTGGTCGCGCGGTGGCGCGTTCCACAGTTACTGCGGGATTAGATCTGTCTCCACGTCGACGCCACACACGTATGCGGCGACTGTCACTGGATAAACAGAAGCGTGACTCATCTGAGAACACGACGTTTCGCCATTCTGTCATCCACATTGCTCCAGTCCGGCACCATTCTAAACGTTGGCGTCTAAGTTTTGGGGTCAATGGCAGTCAATGGACGCCGTGAGTGCAGGGAACGTTCAACCAAACCACAGGAAATGGTTCTGGTCGACACGGGAACATCCAGGGTATCTTGCACATGCTGCAGAATGGCTGTACAAGTGACTTTCGGGACCGCCACAGCTTGTCGGCGGATACGCCATCCACGCGTGCTGACGTCACTCTGGCTACACCTGCACCCCTCCTTCTTCCCACATTTCCTTGTTCCAACCATGTTCGCCATAGCCGATGCACTGTACTCGCATCCATGTGGTTATCAGCTGCCATTTGACGTAAGGACCAACCCGCCCTTCTCAGTCCGTCGTAAAATCGTCTATCTGCTGGAAATGCCTTCGTTGAGGGCGGCCTGGCATTCTCTCCTATTACACGTATCCTCCGTGACAAAAACCAACTTTCTTGGATAATTCGTCTGGCAGAAATAACGACACAAATATTGCCCATTTTGCACGTTCCTTCCCTTATATCTTACTTCACGTGGGTCGGAGAGCTGCTCATTTCACATCATTCACATAACTCAGTGACGTGCGCCTACTCTAAAATTTGCATAAATTTCTGACCACTCCTTCTTGGTGCTGCATTTTCAATGTCGAGCAGTGTATGTAAAAAATAATGCTTTCACGAATGTGATAACATGACATCGTAATAGTCTTTTTTCAATTTAAACATTGTAAAAAAATGTTGCTAAATTATGTAAACAAACGGTACTTTTACTTTCCATTTTGACTTCTATTTGCTGAACTTGACAAATCGCGTGATATCGTCTAATAGTTTTTTTTTTCCAGTATAAATATTGTAAAAAAAAGGTTGACAATTTTTAATTTATCGAGAAGTGAGGAAAATACCACATCGCTTTTCTATGAAAACGATATATATGTTGCGAAATGCCCAGCTAACGGCGAGAAGCTTCCCGGCAAAGCACGATTAGGATTGCCAGAAAGTGACGGGAAAGACAGAGTTGCTATAGTTTTCGCGCAATCATCGATTTGACGATATTTGTCGACAAAATTGGCGATATGCCCTAGACGGAGTGAGAATATTCTAGAACGCATTCTTAGCGGTTTTCTCGGGAACAATCTCGAAGGTAGGTTAAAGCTGTATATACAAACAAGATATATACTGGTAGAAAGCGTAACTGCAACCTCCAACCGGTTCCAGCATTAGTGTCACGGGACTGCTGGTCGAATTCCAAAAGTCCGGAAATACTTTATATTGATTTCTATGGGTCGAAAGACTGCTGCTCTACTTGGTCACATAAAATTTAATAAAAAAAAAAAATGGTTATCGGCTGCAGCGCCTATGGATGTAAAGAAAATTTTGTAAAAGGAGGACTTGTAACCTTTCATAGGTAAGTTAAAACTGCATGATTTTATTATTTTATTTCCAGTATTTTTGTCATTGTACTATCTCTGTTGAATTAGTTGGAAAGTTTCAGTCGTATTGTATAAGAAAATTGCCGCTGTGTATGACATTTGCAGAATGTATTATTAGCATCAAAATGTATTAAATACTGTGAATCACCCTTTACAAATAATTGAATTTTATATTCTTTTTCCGTGTACTCCGTTGAAATAGAAAGCTACGCCAATTGGCGCTAACCTTTTTTCGCTAAGTCGTACGCGTTTTGATTTCGTAAACAAGTACTGCCTGCGATAAAAAAAAAAGAAAAATGCTATTATTATTATGATTAAATTAATTGAGAAAAGATTGTGCGATATGTTTACTTTGTTAAAAAAAAAGCTGAAAATCTTGATTCATGCAATATCGAACATAAACATTTAAACAGCATTATTTTAAAAATCAGATTACATTTATGAAGCTCAGTGCTTTATCATTATTTTCTATAAAATCAATTAAAATAAAAATAATCTGGATTATAATTCTGTCTCATCTACGATGCTGTTAAAAATTTATCGTAATTGAAAAAATATAATGTGAAAAATTTACCATATTTTAAATAGTATTAAAAAAAAGGAGAGAGAGAGAGAATTTTTAACTATAATATCGTTTTGTTTCGTAATATCTATAAAGATTTCCATGGTTTTACAAGCTATTTTTTTTTTTTTAAATTTAAACCATCTCCAAAAAAAAAAAAAAAAAATTTTTTTGATAAGTCAAATTCCCATATCAGAGCCATATATAGGGTATTATATTTCATAAAGCTATTCATGGTAGTATATAATAATACCTAGTTTCTATATTTCGGCCAAATTGTGTGTTTTTGTTTTAAAAAGCTCATTAGTTATTCACAAATCAAGAATAAGAAATGGAATATACTTGACTAGATGATTTTTGGTACTTGCTCCTAATATAGAAAAAATAATTTAAATAAATATATAAAAACACACACACACACATTAATCCACTTAAAAATATACTACTTTGTATGAACACCAAACTTTTAAATATGAGCAGGACATGCTTTTCAAACAAAAAGCTTTATTTCTTCATCAGATGCAAGTTGGAACCTTTGCAACTGGTGAAGAACGAAAGCTTTTTGTTCAAAATGTGCGTCCTGCTCGCGTTTAAAAGATTTGGTGTTCATACAAAGTAGTATAGTTTTGTTTTACTTAATTTTTGAGTGTTTATTTGTAATTATTCCACTTACTTTATAGTAAATACTATATTTAAATGCACATTTTCATAATGTGTTTATTTAATTGGCCTACAGAAATAAAATAGAATATGTATTGTCTTGTTTGAATTTATAATTCAGAAAGAAAATTTTATTTTGGAAATGTACATTTTACAGCTGATCTGCAAAATATCAAATCTTACTAAATTTAATACACAATAAGCAGCATACAGTTAAGGCAGTAGCTTCCAAGTTTGCATGAAATTATTTTTTGGACATTGCTGCTGAGTTTATAAGCACTTTAATATGGAAGTAACTGAATAAAATGGGCATTTACAATCAGTGAAAGATCTTTTTAAAAATAAAAAATTCTTTACTATCGTACATTTCCAGAATACAAGTACTATTGGTAACACCGAAAGGTCAAAGATAAATGAAATTCTTCCAAAAACTATTTCTGGCTTTAAATTAAGTAAAATTATGTTTACTTAAATATAAGAAAGTAAAATAGGTACTTTTCCGTTTTGCCGGCGCAAGCGATAAAGTCGCCAATAATGGTACAACAGATGCCAAACGGAATATTCTCGCTGGTAACCTTTTACGCCTCATTTTCAAAACAAGTCGCAGCTTTTTCTTATCAGATTGATTGTTTCTTTCAATACTGGCATATAATTACATAGAATTTTTATCAGATAGTTCAGTTTTATGTCTAAGGCCATTTTCGGTAATTAAGTCAATTAGGATGCAATCACAGCGCTTACCTGAAGCCGAAAATATAGAAAAGGTAAAATCAAGTGTTAAATTCATCCATTCTAATGAGAATGCATTAGCGAAGTAAAGCACTACAGTTTTACATGATTTCTGAGTAAGCTATTCGTACGAATTGAAATATTTCTGGCATTTAAACTTGTGTTCCAAATTAAGATTTAACTTGAAATTAATGTAGATAATTATTGAGAGCATTAGATTTTTGTAGAGTAATTTACGTGAGATGAGATCGCTTGGGGTCACGTGATATGAACCGGCGAATCAGGATGTTAAACCATGAAAGCATAGTAAATTCTTAGATTAATGTCTTTTTACAAATTTATTGTCTTTATTTATTGGCTTTTTATAAAATTTTAAGCGATAGTAAAATGTTTATGCCTTCTTTTTTTAAAAGAATTCTTAGAACTGACATTTTTTATGTGTATACTGTATGTTGTCGCCAATAAAGTTTGCTTGGCGAGATTTGCGCCGGCGAAACGGAAAAGTACCGGAAAATATTTTTCTTTAATAAGATTTCAGTATAATTTATCTTTTTGTATCATAAACTGTATTATAAGTTTGGATAGTAATAGTTTATAGTTTCAGCTGAAAGTCAACAGTCTGTAAGTATATCTTTCAGCAATTGCATAAATGCATATACAGTGGTACCTCGATATACGAGTGGCCTAATATACGAGTGTTTTGAGATACGAGCCGCCGAGCGAGCGATATTTTGCTTTGAGATGAGAGCAAGATTTGAGATACGAGGAATCACACACTACACCGCTGCAACACACGACGTAACATGCGCGCGCATGTTGGTGTCGTGTGCAGCGTCTAACAGTTTCTTCCACCTCAGACTAAACTTGTTTCTCTGGGAAAATCCATGAGTCTGGAGGTGGAGGAGAGAGATGTGAACGAACTCGTAGAGGAACAGTCTCAGGAGCTGACAACCGAGGAGTTACACGATCTGCATTTGCAGCAGCATACGGTGGTTCAACGAAAAATTAGTTTTGAAGAGGAGCCAGAGATGGAGGAGGTTATCCCTACAAGAGATATAAAACAGATCTTGAGAATGTGGGATAAAGTTGTAGAGTTCGTGGATAAAAATCACCGCGAAAAAGTTGCAACTAGTCCTAAATCGGAGTTGTTCAACGAAACTTGCCTAACTCGATTCCGCAATACCTTGACAGGTAGGAAGAAACAAACCTCCTTGGACAGTTTTTTTAAACGATCTGCGGGTGAAAATGAGCAGATCATGACAAAAAGAGCGAAGACCAGTGACAAAAATTAAGCGCTTCAGTAGGCACTTCACTTTTTCTTTTAATTATGTTTTTATAGAATATGTATTTGTTATTTATAAATAAATGTTTCTTCTTGTAAATACATTTTTTTATTCAAAAACACTTAACAAAAACAACTGAGGTGGTGTTTTGGGAGCTGGAACGGATTAATGGCATTTCAGTTAATTTCAATGGGGAAAATTGCTTTGAGATACGCGCAGTTTGACTTACCAGCAAACGTTACAGAACGAATTAAACTCGTATGTCGAGGTGCCACTGTATTACAATGTGATTTTCTTTTTCTCTTTAGGATGCAATGCATTAAAAATAAACGAGATTTTTTTACCTTCTCAAATATTATAACAATAGTGCAATTAATTTTTAAATGTTATTCAAAATTAATGTTTCCATCTCAATTTTTTATTATTTATTTTAGATTTTCTTACTAAAATTATTTAACCTAAACATCTTAAACAACGGTGCAAATAATTTAAAGCGATGTTTTAAAAATATAGATAAAATATTCAGGAAAAAAGGGGTTAAGTTATATCTAGAAATATTTGTAAAAAATCGAATAACCTAATTCGAGGTCGTTGTCTGCCGAATGCCAGCAGACGCAAATAAAAACACTACCTGCCATATCAAAAGCGCACCAAACTGGCGATGAACAGCCTAAGCTATCACTCCCCAAGAGCGCCAAGACCATAAGTCACGTGGTATATGTTGGAGACGGCCTAGCGGACAAATTCCCTGTGGGTGAGCCGTCTACCTATTATATGAAGACGTTGTTATATACTCTGCCTGTACGCAGAGAAAATAGTGTGTCTTGAGTTCAGAGGTTAGCTTGAGAGCGATTAAGAGCTGTACTTGAGAGCTGTAACTTGAGAGCTGTACTTTAGTGCGTTGCCGTGAAGCTATCTTTACCGTTATAGCCTGAAGGCTATGTTGCTAATTGTTTCAGCGTATTTAAAAGTAGTTTTTCGACGACTGTAAACCTGATTTTGGAGCTGTCCTGTGTGATGCTGACAAATACATTTTGTTTTGATTCTTCATCAAGTGTCGTCATCAATTACTCCAAATCCACGAACTCGTAGAACGCAACAATATATTACCTCGTAATCGAATGTAGTAATATATTGGCAAATGGCCACGAAATGAAACTATACGTAAACGAACGTATGTGGAAGTGCAACGTGAAAAGCTGTAAGCAAAAAAATGAGCATTCGAAATCCGACAAGTGGTTTAGTGGTTTCAGAATACCATTCCTTAACAGTACAGCCTGCCCTCTTCTGTTGGGCAGAGGAACTAACGTCGCTTAGATGGTGGATAAACAGCTCAACATTTGTCAAGATATCACGATGGACTGGAACAATTTCAGGAGAGAGGTTTGTTCGCTATATTTACTTCTACAACCTAAAGGACGAATAAGTGAGTCTGGAAATATAATTGAAAATTGACGGGAGTTTGTTCGTGCGGCGACAACGCTGGCAGGGTACTAGCCTAACCAGTTGGATATTCGGTAGGTTGTGCCGTGTGGTTTCTGGTTAATGTTCCAAATCAGAAGGCAAGTGGTGGAAGGATCGACAATATATTTAGATTGCTGGGGGGGTCTATAAAACAGTCGAGCTTGAGAAGGTTGTTACAGCCATTTAACTGTGAATGACACATTTGATTTTGTTGATCCAACAGCAGGTTCTCACACCCAAATGTAGAAATATTGTGGGGCTCTGTTTAAATGACGAAAGAACAAGCAAAGGGTTACAGCTCGACATCAGCTAGAGTCGTATCTTTCCAAATTCATGTGGCGAAAATCCTTTGGGAAAGATAAGCCTTTTGATGCCACATTAAAAGCAATCGCGGAGATATGGCAGCCACAAACTACGCACGAGTAGTTTAAACTTGGTGATAATTTTGGCGCCGTTTTGAGAACGTGGGCCGTGAAAATTAAATATTAGCAATAAATAAACAGACAAATTCGAAATTAAAAAGTTGAGCTTCGAAGTGCTCATGTTCGGGTGGAGCACTATATGTATTCAAAGGGAAACTGGCTCTAGGTAGCGACGTCTCTTAACAATGTGAGGAATATACATACATACATGCATGCATATTTTCTTAATTTAATAACAGATATAATAAAGATATTGTACGTATGTTCCTCGCACTGCGGAAAACAGGTGTCACTTATAGTCACCAAATTTTGAGCATACGTACCCCGAGCATGAGCACTTTGAATTTCGAATTTCTTTTTCATTTATTTCAATTTAGGATTAATTAAATGACATTTTGATTTAAAAAAAACCCGACGATTTAAAGGCAATGTGTTATACATTTATGTTTCAAATTTATTCAGAAATCTCGGCGCTTTGGAAGTATCACTCTGAAAATTGTAATATATTTGTCTTTCAAACTTAATCACCAAACTAGGTAATTTAGAAACGAAACCGCCTAGACGGTATAGTGGTTAGAAGAGCCTACTGCAGTACAGGGGGGCCAAGGTCCGAATTCTGGAGAAAGCATGGATGTTTGTAAATGTGTAGTGTCCGTATGGCATGTGGGCACTCCATATATGCAGCGAGCCGAAAGTCCTCTCGAGAGGTTGTTGTAGAAGAAGAGGGGTGGGAGACCTAAGTCCCGTCCCCCTCGGTTCTCTCCATCAAAACTGCGAGCCTAACTGAGCTAAATAGCACTGTCATCTCTAAAGTGATCAAGGCTGTTGCCAACGCCAGGGTTATGTTGCGATCCTTGCCACGAGGAATTTCGTGGGTTTGGGCTGATGTTACTGTCAAACAAGTGAGCATAAGTAACAACATCACTGGTAGTTCGTTCCGAGGTTCGAATTTCGGTGAAAGGCTGGCTGCATGGGCGTTTTCGTTGTTTTCTCTATGTGTAATGTGTATACGAGCCAGTTTCCCTTAGAAAGCTTTTCATGAATGCATCCCTCCCCTTGAGGCAGTTAGCCCTCGAGGGCTTTGCCATAACTAACTAAACCAAACCCAAGCCATTTGACTTGTATAGAAGGTTAAATGACATTACATTCACTGGATCATTTTAAATGCTTAATTTCTTGAATCCAGTTGACTCATCTATTGTTTAAATCTGAAACATCAATCAAACAAAATAAACGCTTAAAATAATGTTTCTAACTAAGCGTTGTTATGTTAACGGACCAAAACTATTAAATAAAGTTTATTCAGCAATTATGCTTACCTCGGGCGCTTTTATATATCTGTTTGACAAAGCTTCCATGATGGTGTGATTTTTGAGTCTAAAATATTTCAGCTTATAGTATTTAAACATAATAATCTATCATGCGAAATACACTTTACAAATTCAATTCGAAACTCGAGAAATAGGCTTGCGTTTTTATACTAAAAGAACCTTCCATCTTTGCGCAGACTGATTTTTAATATGTTTAAGACGATATGAAATTATTACAGTATTGAACACAGTGTTTATACATGTAATAACAGATATAATAATAAACATGTAAATATAATGATCAGAAATTTCTCTGCCACAGAAACAGCAAAGTTAAAAATAAATGGTAATAAAAGGGGGAAAATGTTTCAATTTCATATTTGAGTTTCGCCAACTGCAGATTGAATATTGGTATTGCAATTATATTATACGCTGTTGAATAAACAATGACTAAAAGAAACTATTACACAGTTCTAAGCACACCAGTTGATTATTTTTGAATCAATATTAAATAAACGATATTAAATCTTTGTTCTTAATTTGTATTTATAATTTTTTTCTTTTTATGTTTGCTTAAGTTTGTATATCTGCCGTTTAACTTCAGAGTTAGTCGCAAAAAAAAAAAAAAAAAAAAGGGAAGTTATTGAACGAAATTTGTGGCATCTGATAATGAGAGTTTTATTCGAAATAAATATATTTTAAACGAAACCTAAGATATGTTGTTCATAATCAAAGTTCTAATCATGCTATTTCTGATTTATCATCACTGCTGAATTCTTCAGAATACATTTTTAAAGCATTAAAGGTATTTTAAATGAGTAAAATTTATGACGTTAAGATGAGGCTTCAAATCATTTTTACTTCCTTGCACGATGTAAAGAAAGTATTGTAAATATGAAAAATTTCAGCATCATATTTCAACGAAAATATCCATTTTGACTGTTCCTGAATCCATTTGAACATCTGGGCGTACGAACAAAATAAATGACTTTTTTCCCCCAAAATGAATTGTAAGATAGATTCAGAAGTGTTTTTTTTTTTTTTTTTTTTTTTTTTTTTCGTGACGTCTGTGAGTACGTACGTACGTGTGTGTATATCTCGCATAACTCAAAACGAGTAGCTGTACAAAGTAGAAAATCTGCATATCGGGATTGCTATAACATAGAGTTGTGCACCTCCCTTTTTTGTTGTAATCGGCCGCAACAAAATTATATAGCACACTCTGTTACTCGGCTTGGTGAGCTCAGTTTTTTATTCTTATATGTTAGTAAATTACGCCATTTTTTGTTTTACAAGTGATTGAATTATATTCTTCTTATGTTCTGGTTAAGGTTTTTATGCTTTCAGTTAAATCTGCATGCAATAGTTGTAGAATTATCAACGGTTTAAAAGTGTATGTTTAGCTAGGCCTAAAGAGAAGGCTATTTGTTTACGTTTGAAACTCCTAGTAGTATAGTGAATCAAGTCAGCTAGTGAGCCAGAGTTTTTTTGCCCAGTGTGACCAGATGTTAACTTTCAGCTGCATATTAGCAAAATTTTCGATGCATAAAGCAAAATTTTACGCACCGAAAATTTCTGCTGGCTGGCCGAATTGCTTGTTTTGGCGTAGAAACTCAAATTTTAATTGTAAAAGTTGTTATTTTAGCTTTTTAACTGAATTTGACATTTTAGGTTTTTCTGTATTTTACAACTTATAACGAAGATTGAGTTTTTATGCATTTTTGCCTTGCCGCGAAGAAAGAACTGAATTGATTGAATGAGAAATTCGAGGGAATAAGTTTATTAAGAGACATAATACAAAGGAGGGAATAAGTACAAAGTAAAATGTATATAATTAAATAGCACATGAAGTCATGTGGTGTCCACATCAGATATTTACTTTCTAATGTGCGATAATTTCTAACTTTGGAATTATATGCAGAATATATTCGAAAAAAATTTACCTACGGAACTATCCGAAAGTCAATAAAAATTTGGAAAATTTGTTAATTCTTTTTTGTTTTGTTTTGTTAATTTTTTTATCAGTATTTTTTGCCTTTTGAAAATTTGTTTCACTCAATTTTCTACCTACGATAGCATAAGTAACCAAAAAGCTAAGATATAATAACGCAAAATATTTAGTTGCAATGGTCTCCACTAGATGGCGCTGCATCCATCATAGAGTAAATTATGATGATAGCTCCAAATGATTTTTATACCGGGTAGAAAACATATATGGGTTCATAGTAATAATTATCGGAGGAGTTCTATATTATGAATTATATGTATCTGAAATTACGTTATTTAGGCAGATTATGAAAGCAAAATTAAAATCCATTATAGTTTAATGGGAATAACAGATTTCATCTACAATTTTACATCACGAATAATTAAAGTATGATGCGCCTCATTAACGACATCAATTAATTTAATTGCACTGTCAAATATATAAGCCAATATCTTTTAAAATTTTCTTTTAATTTAATTGCATTGTCAAATGTATATGCCATCATCATTTGTAATTTATTATCGGAGCCCCACGCATTTATTATTCGCGATATAAAATTGTAGATGAATTCTGCAAATAGAAGTATTTAATCCATTATTCTTTTTTCTCTTTTGTTGAATTAACTTTAATATCTATTATAAATAAAAGCTGGCCTTTTTTTTTTAAATTGTATTTTATTTTTTGCTTTTTAACCTCAATTACAAGTTACGAATAAAAAGAAAATGAAAAACGAATATTGCCAATTAATTCATCGTTAAGTGCATCAAAATAGCAAACGCAATGTTTACAACAATACTCTGATAGTAAATATTGTTAGGCTAACTACATAAAAAAACTGCTATTATGTAGGCAGTTAGATTTTCATTATTTGTCGAAAATTAATTTCTTTTTTCAATTTGGCATTACCAAACCATGAATGTTTACGTCATTTAGAACATTTTCGTTTTGGGAAATATATGACTACGACCAAACGAATGCGAAAATAAAGGTGGGTAAGGTCAGGTTCGAGGCCCGGCGTGGGCATAGCACATTTCTAACTCGGGTGCAGTCGCACATACAATATTTCAACATTCTACGTATAATCATTCTTGAGTTATGCGAGATACATACATACGTACGTATAGAAGTCACAAAAAATTCCTTTTAAATCCATATTAAATTCATTTGGGAAAAAAAAAAGAGTCCTTTATTTTCCCCGTACTTACAAAAGTCACGCCAAAAAATCGTCCAAACGGATTTCGTTTCTCCCGTCTTCTCAGCATGTCTTCCTGGGTGTAATGGCGAGCACATTCGGCGCGTATCGAGAGGTCCGAGGTTCGAGTCCTGGCGATGGCATAGCACATTTTTCACATCTCCTGCTTCAAAAAATCCTAATGACTCTACAGTGGCTCCCGGACTGAAACGGTGGTTTCTGATGATTGTCCACCACCAGGATTTAGCGATTGAGTCCCCTAATCCCCAGTCGCCCATTAAAAAGGAGGAGTATATAAGGTATTTCTCCCGCCTTCTTAGCAAGCCTTCGTTGTGTAGTGGTCAGCACACTCGACGCGTATTCGAGAGATTCTTGGTTCGAGTCAGGGTGAGGGCATTGCTCATTTTTTCAAAATAACCTGATGACTCTACAAGGTCAAAATAGTTATTTCTGTTGAAATATGATACCCACAAATTTTCGAGATTATAATACTTCCTTTATTTCGTATATAGAAAAAAGGAAAAATATAAGGAAAAATATTGAACATCGTTCACTTAATATTTGCTTATCATTCTTACTTTAAAAAAGAGCAAAAAGTTAGTTTTATAATCTGTCAAAATTTTGATAGTTTATATACGATACGTCAGTCATAATTGCCAAACAGTCCCCCCCCCCGAAAAAGAGGAAAAAAATCGAACGATTTTCAAAATCTCGTTAAAATTTCAGAATTTAAGTTACAAGTTCCGTGCAAGTTTCAATGAAAAGATTCCCTCCCCCCCCTGTATTCGAGGGTGAAACAGTAAAATTCTGACGTGCTTAATTTGTTCTTTAAACAAAGATATACGCGAAAAATCGATTAAGCATTAAATAAAAAATTCGAAGTCGAGTTAAAAAAAATTATGTATCACATTACATGTCGTTTTGTCTGCGACCAATGGTGTGTATACGACATTTGAAGTTGATAGGAAATACGGTAAAAAACGATAACAAAATCCCACTCATGGTGAAACACTATGAATAATCAAATAAAAACTTAAATAATCTTACGTGGACAGCACGACTTTCTTGTGCAGCTTATTAAATTACACACATATTTTGCTGCATTTCATTTAAAATTATTTTCTCGAATTTAAATTAGAGATATAACGGGTGGCCATAATTAAACTGACAGTGCTCACAATTTTCTGTAGTGCGATCTATTTGCGAGAATGACGTCACATTTTGCAGGAAGATTAAACAAGACGGGGGACGAAAGATTCCGCAAAAAAATTAGTTCCAAAAGTCAACCCTAGGGGAATATTTGGCGCTGTGTAATAGAAAATAAACTCTTAACAAATGCAAATCAATACGGAAATTACCTTTTATTTTGCATTCAAATGAGTTTCAATGTGGCTGCCGTTGTTGTGGACCACATATTGCATTCTGTGCACAGTATGCACAACAGCAGAAAGTAACATGTTTGCAGGAATCTCCCGTACAGTCCGTGATATGTTATCCTTCAACGTAGCCAAGTCCTGGACCACTCCTTGATAGACCTTGGACTTAAGGTAACCCCATAGCCAGAAGTCGCATGGGGTAAGATCAGGCGACCGAGGTGGCCATGCAGTTGGAAAGTAGCGGCTAATGACTCTTTCTGTTGTGAATTTCTGTCGTAGCATCTATTGCACCCGTACAGCAACGTGTGGAGGGGCTCCATCTTACATGAAAATGATTTTTCCCACGCATTGTCTTTGCTGAAGTGCCGGAATAACAAAGCTGTTCAACATGTGGCGATATTTCTCTCCGGTAACAGAACAGGTTTCCGGTCCTGTCGGGGTAATGTTCTCATAGAAGAATGGATCTACGATAAATTCCGCTGTGAACCCACACCAAACAGTTACCTTTGGTGAATGTAAGGGAATTGCTGTTACTGCATGTGGTGATTTGTCATCCCAAGTTCGGCAGTTCTGGGTATTCACAGTTCCATTCAGGTAAAAGTGGGCCTCGTCTCCCCATAAGATCATCCATCACGGCCAAGCATCATCCACCTCCATTCTGGCAAAAGTCAATCGCTTATCAGGGTCGGGGTACAGTACTCCTATACACGGCTGATTTTGAACGGATAAAAGTTGATAATCTTTCGTAAGATTTTCCATACCGTACTGTAACTCATATCCATATTCCATAAGGCATATCCATAATAAAAAGTAATTTTATTCCGCATTAATTTGCATTTGTTAACACTCTTTTTTCTATTACACAGCGCCAATTATTCCCCTAGCGGTGACTTTTGGAACTAATTTTTTTTCGCGGAATCCTTCGTCCCCCGTCTTGTTTAATCTTCTCACAAAATGTGGCGTCATTCTCGCAAATAGATCGCGCTACAGAACACTGTGAACACTGTCAGTTTAATTATGGCCACCCGGTATTTCTCACTGCTTTCACTTCGCGGCAAAGCAAAAATACATAAAAATTCAAACCATCTTCATTAGAAATTGTAAAATACGGAAAAATTTAGACACATAATCCAGTTAAAAACAGTTAATAAAATAATTTTTATAATTAAAATTAGAGTTTATACGCAAAAACAAGCAATAAAGCCAGCGGGCAGGAAGACATATTTTTCATTGCACAAAACCGAAGGTTTACTTTTGGTCCCGTTCGGCAAAAATACACTGAAGCTGGTGCACAAACTGACTTTATTCTACTAAGCTTCAAATGTAAACAAATGGCGCCTTCGTTAGGCTTCATACCACTTAAATAACTGTTAAATTAGACTAGAAGAGAAACACGCTAATGTGACAATCAAAATCGTAAAAAACAACCTTATATTTAGCGTAGGTATAATGAAACACTCAATCGATTTCGAGGGCAGCTAAAGGTCCCTCCTCATCAGGAGAAAGAAATACATAGAAAAAAGAAAATGTAACTCTGATTAAAAATCTAGTTATAACCACGTGCAGTGCTGATAAGCACTACGTGTTTCTGTGACTCCTTCTCCTATTTTCTTTTTTCTATGTATTTCTTTCTCCTGATGAGGAGGGACCTTTAGCTGCCCTCGAAATCGATTGAGTGTTTCATTATACCTACGCTAAATATAAGGTTGTTTTTTACGAACTGTTAAATTGTTGATAATATTACAACTATTGCATGCAGATTAACTAAAGACATAAAAGCTTTAACGGGAACATAAAAACAATATAATTTAATTATTTTTAAAGCAAAAAAAAAAAAAAAAAAAAAGGGTACAATTTACCAACATTTAAGAATAAAAGAAACTGACCTCACGGAACCGAGTAGCAGAGTGTGTATGTATACATATATGCGAAATAAGAAGCTAAAAAGCAATTTTTTTATACCCGTCTTGCGCTGGAGCTGCAGGATTTGAGTAAAATAAACTTAAAGCATCTAAAGTTAGAAGTAAATTGGAGTCAAATCAAAGCAATTCCTCAACAATATTAATTATTACAATCATGTATAAGAGGTTTAACACAATATCAAAAATAAATCAAAGTTAAAATAAAAAATCATCTGTTTTTGATCTCAAATCAACCAGGTGAACGAAACGCGTTTTCGGAACGTAATCCACTTTTCTGCAGCTTTAATTCATTAAAAAGGAGCGGCACAATTACACATTATAGCAGTCCCGTACACAAAACTTCAACGTTCTGAGGCTACTCGTTTTCGAGTTATAAAGATACAGCGGCGCCCAAAAGTGTTCGTACACTTTAAGAATTTGTAGAAGAAGCGCTGTAGCACGGAAGTAAATTGAATAGAAAGTTCAATAGTTTTTCATATCATATCCATGCGATTTTAACAAAAATTTATTTTCTTTAATACTGACTTATTTTCTTTTTCTAAAACTGAAAAATTTCAGGAGGCATAGATAAAGCACGCTATAAAAGTAATCGTATACCGAAATATTTTCGTAAAATTTCATAAATAAAATTATCGTATTTCACTTTGTTTTTTTTTATTTTTGCATTTTGATAACGTTTACAAATTAGCTTGACTTTATTCTTTGCTTGCTTACTTTGTTATATTTATAACTAGTGCCAGTCTTTAAAAAAAAAAAAAAAAAAAAGTCTGAAAGGTTTCCGATTTTAAATTACGTCCAAAAGGGCGTTTTTTTTAACATTTTATTTATTATTATTATTGTTATTGTTACCTTTATTTATTATTATTTATTAAGCATTACGTTCTTCGCACTTAAATTTATAAATTTATAAAATTCATTTCAAAAGCAATATTGCAAAATAGTTTTAAATTGAGCATATCTTTAGAATTTCTGATACACAGTCTCGTTTGCCGGAGATAAAAACGTTTTTTCTGTACGACGTTGCCATTGCTCGCTCTGAAATCCTTGAGTTTGTTAAACATTCGCAGTAGGAAGACGTCATTCAAAATTCGATGGCTCTATGTACCATTGTTTTATCACAATGCGAGAAATAGACATACATTTATGCAGATTTTTCATTATTTAATTTCTTCAAATATAATACAGGACTCTAATATTTAGTGGCAACAGTTTCAAAAGTGAAAGGGACATTTATAGTGAACCAACGAATGATCGCAAAACGAAAACAATAGTCCTTCAGAGACAAAGCCCGTTTGGACTAAAAACAAACTTCGTTATGTTTTATTTAATATTTAAAAATTACTCGAATTCATAAGGAAATCATTCGAAAATTGATCATTTTTCACGAAGAGTGTGGAAAATCCACCTGGAATATCGCTAAATTAGTAAATCTATCTCATTCTACGGTGCAGTATGTCATAAAGCGTTTTAAAAAAGAAATTCAGGTCTCTAAAGAAGAGGTCGTCCGGCAAAGTTAATTCAACGTAATCAGAAATTTACAGTTAGAAAATTTGTGAAAAATCCACGTTTGAGTGTTGTAAAGATTTCTACAGAATTTACTGAAAAATTTTCTACTTCAGTTTCCTCTGAAACTGTTCGACGAGTAGTCAGATCAGCTAGATTACGTTGGTGCTCTGCTCGACGAAAATGTTTTTGAAGTGCAAAAACAGAAAGCTTAATCTTTCCTTAGCAAAATCAATAGTAAATAAGCTCGAAGCGTACTGGAATATCTCCTTTTTTACAGATGAAAGCAAATTTAACAGTTTGGGTTCCGATGGGATTATAAATTGCACGGAGAAGAAAAAATTAGGAATTTAATCTCAAGGATTTGGTTGGAACAGTAAAGCATGGCAGTGGAGGTGTCCTTGTATGGGGGGTAAATGTCAGCATCAGGATTCTATTGATGGCGTAAAGAACAGTGCTCTTGATTTAAATATCTTAAAAGATAATTTAAAATTATCCGCCTAAAATTTGGATATTGAAAACAGCTTTATTTTTCATCAGGATAACGAAACTAAGTACACAACTCTAAATGTTTGGTGTGTCTATACTTGACCAAGTTCTGAAAACACCGCCTCAATTACTAGATTAAACCCAGATAGAACGCATATGGATAGAATTAGATGTTAGTATGAAGACTCGATAGAAACGAAAACAAACTAAAAGCAGGAATGATAAAAGAATAGAGGAACATTGATGCAGATATTACCCCCTTTCTCCCAAAAAAGTGGTGAACTTGTAGAGTCATTAGGTTTTTTCGAAAGAGTAGAAATGAAAATTGAGCAATTCCCTCGCCCCGGAACTTGAACGACGGACCCCTCGAATACGCGCCGAGCGTGCTGACCACTACACCACGAAGGCATACTAAGAAGGCGGGATTAATACCTTATAGTATACTCTCCCTTTCAAAGAGCGACTGGGGATTAGGGACCTAGTCGCCAAATCCTGGTGGTGGAGAATCATCATCCAACATCATTTATAGTTCGGACGCCACTGTAGAGACATTAGGCCAATTTGAAGCAGGAAGAAGTGAAGAATGAGCAGTGTCTTCGCCGGGACTGGAAACACGGATCTCTCGAAAACGCGCCGAGTGTGCTGACCACTATACCATGAAGGTATACTAAGATAGAGGGAGAAATAACATATAAACTCGATGCTCAGACGTTTAAAAGCCGTCATAAATGCTGCAAGGTATCTTACTAACTACAGATATACTACCATATTTACCAATATGCAGATTTCTTTAAAGTGTACGACGACTTTTGTGAGGTTACCTTATAAGGTATTTCTCCCGTCCTTCTTCCCATGCCTTCGTGGTGTGGAGGTCTGCACACTGGGGGCGTATTCCAGAGGTCCATGGTTCGATTCCCGGCGAAGGCGTTGCTAATTTTTCATCTTTCTTGCTTCCGAAATAAACCTAATGTCTCTACAATCTTTCTGTTACTGTTTCATTATTGATTCAAAAAAAAAAACTTTTAATATGTTCATAAACGAATGTATTTTTGCTTTGAAAAATTTATAGATACTCTTAAAAATTATGATTCTCAAATATTAATTTTTATTAATGAATAAAGCAATATTTCCCTGAAACCATAAGTGTAAGAACACTTTTGAGAACCTCTGTATATACGTACGTACAGATCCGTACAGTCCGTACGTACAGATGTCACTCAAAAGTATCGTTCAAATGGATTCGAGAGACGTTAGTCGAATTTTTTCTCGATTTCAATACGTCCTTTACTTCGTACAAGGAAGTATAAAAGATTAAATGATTCAATACAGAAGTTGTAAAGTACAGTGTTAGAAATAGCTTTCATTAATTAGAATAATGCTGCAAATGTTTATAAAAGCTATCACTTGAATATTTTATAACGTAATTTTTAAATTATATCAACTAGATAGATTTTTAAACACAAAATAAAGATTTAATGTATCAAGAAGTGCGTCTGTTGCCATTAAAAATCACTCAATTTATTTAGTTGATTAATTAATTTTTAATTAAAAGCTGATTAAATTTGAGAGAAAATTAAAGAATTTAATGAACGGTAACACTTTGAGAGTTGGCTTTGTGAAAGCAGATGGAAAGTAATTTTTACTTCCAGGAAGTAAAAGAAGTATTGCAATGAAGAAAACCTCCGAGTTTCATATTTCAACGAAAATATTCAATTTAACCGCTATCGAATACAATTTAACGATGTTTCTGCTTGACATGTGTACGTAAGGAAAGAATAAAGAACTGTTTTTCCTCAACCGGGATTATAAAAACTGATTTAAAATGGATTCAGAAGAGATTTTTTTCGTGGCGTCTATACCTACGTATGTACACTGCTCAAAAAAAAAAAAAAAAAAAAAAAAATGGAACAGTGCTATATCGCCCGTTCTACTGGGGCGATTGACAAAATTCAAACTACGTTTTTCATGTCTCGAAAGCGCGACTTAGGATACATATTAGATTTATATATAGTACTATTCTAACATAGGTATTTTGACACAAAATCGGACTTTTTCTGAAATAACATACCAATTTTTTTACATATTTCGATTCTACGACTCAAATTATGCCAGAATACCAAGTTTTGTAAAAATCGTACGATTAGGTTTTAAAATATTAGCTCTCAAAATTTTAGCTCCTCATTGTTAATTGAATTTGGCAAATATTTACTAATATCTCTTTTTTTATTAAACTTTTTTGATTTTTTCTCTCACATTTCGAAATTTTGGTTCATTCCAAATAAAATTTACCCATTTTTTGCGTTTTATTTTTTAAATTTTTATTTTTAAATAATTTCTATAGACTTTTCGAAAAACATTTTGAATTATAACCTATAAAAGTTTTACCATCATCTTAAAGTAGGTGTATTTTTAAGCTTATCTGCAAAAAATTAGACTTTTTTACTCAAAATTTTCTAAGATATACACGAATTTACATAATTTCGCGTTTTGAAATTTGGCACCTTTTTTTTGAGCGATAATAACGCCAAATGTGGCCTATGGATTTTTGTTACACTGAATTGCCACAGCTATTTTTAACCTTAAACTTCAAGTAAAATTTTACGGAGAATTAATTATATGACATTTTTCCCTCAATGATGCGTAATAAATATTTATTAATACTATATGAAAGGCTATTTTTTTAAATTATAGATGATATTATTCAAATTTTTAACTATTTTTTTTTTTTTTTAATTTCTCTCGTATCTTTTCTTTTTTTAAAAAATTTAAGAGTAAGTTTTTGTAAGAGTAAATTTTTACCTTCGGCGTTTTATAGTCTGCTACTTTACTTCGTTTAAATCGAATTGTCTAAAACTGAGAATTTTCGTTTGATATTTATTTGAATTTTATGACATTAACTGCATAATTTATTTCTAAACAAATAAAAAAACAAATAAACAAATAGACTGTTGCTTTTGAAGTGGCTGAAAGAGCGGCTGATACTATTATCCATATTTTTAAAGCACAATATATTTTTATAGAAACATAATATTTAGAATAATCATTTTTTATAAAAGTCAAATTATGATATAAACATACAACCCTCTAGAGACTGAATTAATGGAAGTTCAATGGTTATGTAGAAATGATCTGCAGCTACTTAATGGCTGGATAAGTCAGCAGATTCTGTGGACAAGTAAGAATAATTATATAAACGACACCAACATTCTGGATTCAATAAACAACGAGGATACGATGTTTACTAAATGAATTAAGAAGTTTTAAAACATAAAAAATCAACTTATTTTTTTCCTAAAATATATTTTTGTGCGTAGCGTATTTTCATTATATCCTTAAAATTCTAATTTAGAATGTAATTGTCAAGAACTGAATCCTAATCATCAGTAATATAATAAGTAATTATTGCTGTTATTAATAAATCCTTCTTATAAAGTAATTGCAAATATTTCAAAAAACTTTGTCTGAATGCAAACATTTTTCTATGCAAATATTTTTAATTTTTTATTAATCAAGATTGCACACCATATTACTTATTTCCACTTCAATTCTTACCGTCAGTTCTAGTAGAATTTACAAATCAATTATATTTAATTAAGGGTTGAATTGGATTATTTAATTATGGCAAAGCACACGAGGGCTATCTGCCTAAAGGGAGGGATGCCTTCGTGGAGGACTTTCTAAGGGAAACTGGCTCGTATACACGTTACACATGGGGAAAACCACGAAACTGCCCATGCGGCCAGCCCGTTCGCGGGATTCGAAACTCGAACCGAACTACCAGTGTTCAGCGTCTTTACCGCTCGGCTGTTGGTGGGCTATTTAATTAAGGAATGACCATCTAAGTTAAGAAACAGCGTACCGTAACAACATTTCAATTATTGGTTCCGTATCTTTCATGTTACTCCCGATTGGCTAGCTACGGGATTTTTAATGAGTATTCGGATTTTACTAGTAACTTCACTTGGAAATCGCGCTTAAACTAGGTTAGTTGGTTATTTGAACATAGAAAGAACATGGGAGCTATTTGATTAAGATGCTTTCATAGAGAATCTTTGTAAAGAGAACCTAAAAAACTACGAAAACCAACCATGCAGCCTGGGTTAGACTGAGCAGCAAACAATTAGTATTTAACAATATTTTCTTTTTCAAATGCTAGGCAAATGTTGAGGCTCCAATTAAATCTCCAATTTAATATTTTATTTGTAAATATTTAAAATATTGTTGTATTCTTTGACACAAAAAGCAGAATTTACGTTTTGTTAACTCGTTAGTAAACTACCAAGCCGTAGTGCAAATGAATATTCAATTTCTTTGGCAATAATTGTATTCACTTAATATTCTTGGAATATGAGCTAAAGAAGGAACGTTCTCGGAAGATTAAAGAAGTGTTTAAATCCAGTGATATTAGGTTTGTCTTACAAGCTCAGGATCAAAACGATTCTGCAATTGCCCGAGTAGTTGACTTGTAAATGGATGTGAATTAAGCAGATGACTTTTAATCTTACGTTATTCAGCCAGAAAACGTATTCCAAATGTTTTGTATTGCATGACAATGCATCTTTTCATTATTCAATAACCAGTCGGAGAACCGCTTGTGTTCGGAAAATAAGTATGTATATTCAATCGTCCTGCATGTTCTTCAAATTTGTCTTCTTGTGATTTTTTTTCTTTCTCAAAAACTAAAGTTGCCTCTCAAAGGAAAGTTTTTTGACATTGAAGAGACAAAATTAATATCACATCTACTTTTAGAGGCATGTGAAAAACAGATCTCTACAAACAAACCTTCTCTTCCATTACATGTTGTGCAGTCAGACAAAAAGTTACATCAGCGTAAATTCTATAATCTATTTTTATTACACTCTGATTACTTTATTAACATACAGTGAATATATACTAAATCTTTAACTTTAGCTTAAGTAATTCGGAATTTTGACGGAATTGTTGTCGGAACTAGGACTTAGAAGATAAGTTAAATTAAATATTTCGATAACCCAGTAAATTCAAGTTCGAAATTTCAATATTTTATTTTCGGAGGGAGGGGAAATGTTTTCAGTTTTGGTCCATTATACTAAGTATATTTGCTTCGATTTTTTATTTTTCCATAAAAGCGAAAATTTTACGCATGGTATACATATAACGCATAGCTTCAAATTAAAATTTAATAATATACAGAGTGGTTAAAATTTAATAATATACAGAGTGGTTATAATTAAAGTTCCACATTGAAACGGTCATAAAAGGAAAACTACTGGATCAAATGTTATCAAACTTGGAAATCGTGTAAAGGAGGTCATGGGAATTTATTTTCCGCGAAAAAAAGGAAGTTCGAAACCTCACCACCAGGGAGGGAAATTGTATGCAATATTGTTAAACGAAATATGGATCATGGGCTGCATGGGCGTTTTCGTGGTTTTCCCCATGTGTAACGTGTATGCGAGCCAGTTTCCCTTAGAAAGTCCTCCAGGAAGGCATCCCTCCCCTTAGGCAGATAGCCGTAGTGTGCTTTGTCATAATAAAATAAACCAAAACCTTTTGATGAAACCAGTCTTTCCTTTCATCTCATAGCTTCAAAATGTTTAGCCTCTAAAGACTGATAAAGGCTCTGACGAAATACTTCGTGAAGAACTTTCTAAGGGAAACCAGCTGTCATACGCGGTACACATGAGAAAATCCACGAAAACGCCCATGCAACCAGCCCGTTTACCGGGGTTCGAACCCCGGAGTGAACTACCAGTGTTCAGCAACTTTACCGCTCGGCCGTTTGTGGGCCTTTATGAAGTGGAAGGCGATAACTTTATTTAAAATGATTGTCAGAAATACCAAAATGTTTCGAAAAGTTGGATACTTTTCAATATACTTTCAGAATGCTTAAAGAAACAGAGAAGAAAAATAAATTTTTTCGTAAAATTTAGTATTCGTATTTTTTTAAATTTAAAACTTTTCAATCTTATGATATTTGATTCTTGCGATTTCAAAAATAAAATATTTGACTAAAATATGAATAACATTTTAAGAAACTAAATGTAGGATAAAATTGTGTAAAGCAATGGGCACAATGATAAAACTGTTTAAAGCAGTGTATGCAAGTCATCCTAAGTTAAAATATCGGTTATACATCTCTCTTATTTATATATATTTTTTCTGAAAGGCGTGTAAAACTGTGCTTTACTGTATTTTCTCTTTTAATATAGTATGCAGTTTTCAAACGCATCGTAGTCTGGGTTACAAAGTATTCTTCCGAAAAAAATGCAGTTCAAATATATAAAATCAAGTTCTGGAAAATTGATATTAATAAATATATTTAAAATGCTCAGTTCGAAGGAATAAATAGAAAATTTTAAAACAATTATCTGAAGAGACAATGCAACACAAACAATTAAAATAAAAGTATAAAAATTTAAAAAAGACCTAAAATAATAGCTATGACGAAAAATATATATAAAGAAAACTATTTGAAAAAAAAAAAAATAAATAAATAAACGCTGCACCTTTATTTACGCAGTTCGAATAGGTAAATAGAAATTTTTAAAACAGTTATTCGGGAAAAAAAAAAAAAAAAAAACGTGCAACTTAAACAATTAAAATGAAATTCGAAAAGAAAAAATTACTTAAAATAATAAGTTATAATTAAAAATATAATATAAAGAATATTATTTAGAAAAAAGGAACGATGGTGACTTTTTTTCCTAAGGAAACTAGGTTGCCATATATTAAGAAGTTCGCCAAGTAAAGTATTCTTGGCGCAAACTGACAAAAAAGTGCCAACATAAATTTGTGAATTTCTCCGTAAATTTCGCTCCAAATTTTACAAAATTTCATATTTAGGCGTAATTTGAGTCGTAGAATCGAAATATGTAAAAAAAATTGGTATGTTATTTCAGAAAAAGTCCAATTTTGTGTCAAAATACCTATGTTAGAATAGTGCTAGATATAAATCTAATATATATCCTAAGTCGCGCTTTCGAGACATGAAGAACGCAATTTGAATTTTGTCAATCGGCCCAGTAGATCGGGAGATATAGGACTGTCCTTTTTTTTTTTTTTTTTTTTTTTTTTTTTTTTTTTTTTTTTGAGCAGTGTACATATCTCGCATAACTCAAAAACGAGTAGACTCAGTATTTGGAAATTTTGTATATATATCATTGCTATAACATGTAGTTGTGCACTTTCCGTTTTGGTTGCAATCGACAGCACCAAAAGTACGTATATATACAGTGATCCCTCGTTTTTCGCGGTTAATGGGGACAAGACCCTTCCGCGAAAGCTGAAAAACGGTGAAGTAGGATTTGCCTAAGGGAATTTTTGTGTATGCGGGTACAAGAATGTTTTAAATATGTAAACAGTATTCATACTTTACACATTTAAGACAAAAATTACAACTGTATACGTATTTACTTAAACATGTCAACGATAATTAATAAGGTTAATTAGAAATATTAATTAATAAGGTTAATTAGAAAACCTTATACAGTAATAAGCATTAATCAACATTGCTTTCTGAGAGAGGCGGTTGGTGGCGGAGGAGAGGCTCTCACTTGACTCGTAGAAGCTTTAGGCTCACTTGGAGACTCTTCTGCTGGAGGCGCTGATGGTAGAGCCGGAGACTTTACCTTGGAGAGAAACATAGGTGATGGGTAGCTATTATCTTTGCTGTTTCTTTTCCTTCAAAATTCCCCTGTACAAGGACATAAACCCGTCAACGCGACTGCTGAACTCGACAGCTCGAACCATATTGTCATCAATGTCTCGTGCAAATTGTTGCATCGCTCTTGCCCTGTTGCACAATTGTTGCAGATTCTCCAGGGTAAGGAAACACTTTTCAGTTTCTTCTTCGTCTTCCTCTTCGTTTTCTTCCTCGCTTGCAGACATTGTCATCTCACGGACTTCTTCACCGGTCAGTGGGTCCGAGTGGCAATGGATAAGGGCGCTGATGTCTTCTTTTGTCATGTCGACAAATCCGTCATTCCTTATGATGGGAGCCAACCCCACCGCCTTCTCCACCGTTGAGTGACAAACGTTTTCAGAAGTGAAGCCTGAATAGTCGTGCACCACGTTCGTCGTGCACCACGATAGTCGTGCACCACATAATTTCTTCCAGCTAGAATTTATGGTCTCACTCTTCATGTCCTTCAATGCTTGCTGAATATTAGACAAACATGAGGCAATATCGTAACTTCGCCAGTATGCTTTGAAGGTGAATTCGTCATTGGCATCGTCAAGTGCCAAGATGAGGCCCTCCAAAGTGAAGCGAGTGTAGAGTGCCTTAAAGGCACGAGTGACACCTTGATCCATCGGCTGAATTGAAGATGTAGTGTTCGGGAGTAGAAACTCTATCTGCACACCGCCATATTGCATGTCCGTTGCATGGCCTCCTGCACAGTCCATTAGGAGAAGGACCTTAAAAGGCAGGCCCTTTTCAGCCAGATACAGCTTCACCTGGGAAATGAAACAATGGAGGAGCCATTCAAGCGTCAGAGTTTTCGTTATCCAGGCTTTGGAGTTATGCATACAGAACACGGGCAACAGAACCGTATTTTTGATTTTTTAATGCCCGTGGATTTTTGGCTTTATAAATGAGGCCTGGCCTAAGCATAAAACCTGCAGTATTTCCAGCCATGATGACAGTCACACGGGCTTGGTGAGCCTTGAAGCCTGGCCTCTTCACTTCATCCTTGAAGAGGAATGTACACGAAGGCATCCTCTTCCAAAAAAGGCGTGTTTCATCCATGTTGAAAACTTGTTCAGGGAGGTAGCCTCCCTTACTGATGAGGTTAGGAAACTCTTCCTTCACGTAACGACAAGCAGCATCGTTGTCAGAAGAGGAAGCCTCACCATACAGAAGCACGTTTCTGAGGCCGTATCTTTTTTGAAATACTATTTCGAACCAGCCTTTGCTGGCTGAAAAGCCTCGTCCTGTAGGAGACGAATCACTCCTGGCAACGCTATTACTGTCTTGAGGTTCGTCAGCACCTTCTTCAGCATCTTCATTGTCGTCATCGGGGAAGATTTGGTCGTAGAGGGCTTTGGCCTTTGTCCTGATCATATTAGTGTCCAAACTCACTGTCTTTTTCCTGCAATGAAGCAATCCACAATGCCAGTGCAGCTTCCATTTTCACAATTCTGTTATTACGCGGAGTTACCACACGTTTCGCTTCTTTATTGAAGGTTACTGAAGCAGTTTTGCGGATGTTTGCTTCCTCTTTCTTGATGTACCGCACTGTAGATTCATTCACCCCGTAATGGCGTACCACAGATGCATAACTTCAGCTCTCTTTGATCATATCTAAAGTTTCACTCTTTCGCTGATGGTCATCATCTTCTTCCTCTTGGGCGACCCCCGAGGAAGCTTTCGCAGGGTCACAGCGCTTAGGCGGCATTATAATATCTTAATTAATAAAAAAATATGGCTTAAACAAAAAAAGTTATCGCCAAGACAACACTAAAATACAGTATGTGAGACAGTCAACATCATGGACAAGACTGGCGAGATACAACAAGAGACTATGCTAGGTGAGGCTGCGATGATGCGCGGACAATCAACTCACAGGGATAAATCCACTCGTACTCTCATTGGTCGATGTCGCACCAGAAACCAATCACGCGCCGTTATGAGAGCCTGTGGTATGTACTCTGAGTCAACTCATCTCTTTGTTTGGTTGTATTTTTTCATTTTTGTTTTTTGATGAATATTTTAGAAACACCCGCGAAGCACTAAAGCCGCAAAACATGAAGCATGAAGTGGCGAGGGAACACTGTACATATATATACATGCCCACTGTATTACTCGGCTTAGTAAGCTTAGTTTTTTTTATTCTTATATGTTGGCAAATTGCGCATTTCTTGCTTTAAAAATGATTGAATTATGTTGTTCTTATCTTCCGGCTAAGAATTTTATGCCTTTATATCTGCATGCAATAGTTGTAGAATTATCAACAATTTAAGATTTAAGAGTTGTTTAAGCGCGGCTAAGGTTTTTTTTTTTTTTTTTTTACCATAGCAGCCGTATTTGTTTACATTTGAAACTTAGAATAGTGAATTAAGTCTTTCTGAACCTTCAGTGCCTTTTTGCCAAGCGGGACCAAAAGAAAACTTTTAGTTTTGTGCACCTAAATATCTGCTTTTTTGCCTGCTGGCCTGTTTTTGCGTAGAAACTCCAATTTTAATTTCAAAAATTGATTTTTTAAAATTGTTTTAACTGTATTTGGTGTTTTTTATTTTTCAATTTTTGATAAAGATATTTTGCGGTTTTATGTATTTTTGCCATGCCGCGAAGTGAGAACTGAATTAATTGAATAAGAACTGTACCTCTAATAAAATTCGAGGAAATAAGATTAAATGAAATGCAGCAGAAAATGCGTATAATTTAATACTCCCGGCAAGGAAGTCATGCAGTGTACACATCAGATATTTTTTTATTTCACGCAACGGCAAAGGTTGATAGGTAGCGTAGAATATAAAGATTACCCAAGCTTTTAATGTACTGCTACTAATATAAGGTAACAATTAATACCTTTTGAAAGGACTTTACTAAAAGCGTTTCTAACGTTCAAAGCATTATAATTTTAATAAAACTATTATTGTTAACAAATAATTGCATAATTACAAAGCGCATTAACATTTACTTAAAAGGAAGGTTTAAATTGCCATTACTGTGGGGAAAAAACACTTATTCCCGTTGCGCCATTTTCAAGCAAAAGAACAATTCAGTTTTATTTAAGGAGAAAATGTAGAGCATATTTGAAATTTGTTTTCTCGTAACTAACGGAATAAATTTATTTGCAGTCATTAAGGAGGAATGCAGTTTGTAAGGAACTCAAAAATACTTGAAACACTATTTAAGTTGATAAGTTTCATTTACACAATGTGTTAAGGGGAAAAATATCTGGATTCATTTAGTATTCACTATCTTGAATAAAATGGGGAAGATGCTTTCGCATAATGAAATGTAGTACGTAGAACATATTACACTAGGAAAAGAAATAATTCCTGTAGTTTATTTATTCATGTGGCAAAAAGAGGCAATAAAATTCTTCCAAGAAGTAATTTAATTTATTCGAATGTATTGCCCGCAATTGTAGCAAACGATTAGCAACAAAAAATAGATATTATTTCCGTTTACGTTTGGCAATTCTTATTAGTTTCTAAGCAAGCAGGAAATCGTTTGCTTTTTATTGAGAAGAAATAAGAAACAATTATTTTTGCGGCTTATTTTCGGTGTTTTAACATCTTTAAATGAATATTCTCGGTTAGCTGAACCATTACTAAAAGACACGTCAGTAATTGTGGAATTCTAATGTTTTCTAATAATTAGCTTAAAATGTAAAATTCTTATTTGTCGAAGAACATGAATAATTTACAGTAACTATAACTAAAATAATCATTTGTGGAATAAATGCATTGCTAACACTTGTAATATTTTTTACAAAGATGGTAAATGTTTTGGATCAATAATCCAGTTATCACTCGTTGTTAACGATAATACAACGATAACGATAACGATCCTGCTATTAACATGTGAGATGTTAATAGCAGGATGCTTGAGAAACAAAATGTGGTTGGAATCCATAATTACAGTTGTTGTGCAAAGAGGGCATACAAAAATTATTCAAAACATTCATTTGATTCATAATTTCCATAAAAAATTTATGGTATGTGATTGTCTTGAAAGCAATAATGGTCTTTGCTATCGGGCTATCAGGCAAATGGCGTCTGACAACAAAAGGTTTAAATTATATACTGTGTCTTTTTTCTAAAGTGAATCTTCGACCTCGTTACAAGTGAGATATTAATGGTAGGAAAGAACTCACTGATGGACCATTTAAATTTCAAGCATGAAGATAACTAACCCAGAAGCGATACGCAATCTTGAACACCCTGGCATCTAACAGACCTAGCTTGATTAATCTTTATAACAAGATGTTGATGGAATTCGGTATTATTATAGAACGAATGAATTATTGGTAGAATTATCACAATTATTCAAGTTGTAAGGTACGATGCAAGAAATCGTAACTGATTTAACGATAAACATATGTTGGATTAATAAATAATAATGAATTCTAAAATAAATAAAAAATTAATTAAAAACAATAATTAAATAATAAAAAAATTCAAGGTAATATAAATAATAATTAGTAATTAAAATTATAATAAGTAATAAATTAAATAAAAATAAATGAATAATAATCGATTAAATAAATAATAATAATTAATAATTAATTAATTAAACGTAAATGATAATCATTAAAATTAAATTGGATTAATATAAATTATTCAATTAATATAAATTAGTAAGTGGAAATTGTTTAGTAATATAAATTACTAATATTTTTGGAAATTTTGTAATTAATATTATGTTTTTGTAAATTTTGAATGTTAATTGTCAGGAATACTTTTCTACAGATTATAAGGTATTTCTCCCGCCTTCTTGGCATGCCTTCGTGGTGTGGTGGTCTGCACGCTCAGCGCGTAATTGAGAGGTCCGCGGCTCGATTCCCGGCGAAGACGGTGCTAATTTTTCATCTTTCCTGTTTCCAATTAACCTAATGTCTCTACAAGACAAATATGAAAAAAATTAAAAAATTAATGAATTGGTAGTTATATACGTTTCCAAAGTAAATTTTTATTTATTTATTTATTTTTTTTTTACGCTGAAATTTAAAACTGTTATAGAACTGTTGTAGAGTTCCCCATAGGCTAAATGATGAAGTGATCATTAAATTAGCGCATATCTCGGGGGACGGAGAATTATTAGAAAATAGCGATATAAATAAAAAATAGGAACATTTTGTATCTCGAACTTCCTTCTAACCAAATTATCCCTCACCTCAGAAAAAAACATAATTTTACGCATTTCTCAGTTAATAGCGTTGTTATTGTAAATCTTTAACATATTTAACATGTAAAAAATTAAATATTTGCATAAAATAGTTCATGTGTCAGCTCAAGGTTCTTGATGATTAAAAATTCTTTTGTTCGATATAAGAATAGGTGATGTCACATTTATTATCACATTTACGCATTCTAATCAGCACTGATTAATCATTGTTATTCGTTTGTTTATGTTAAATGATCAGCTACAAGAGCCGAAGTCTTTTATACCTAAGCCAAGGTATTATTAGACAATCAATTGATAATGTTGCGATAGTCTCTATTTTCAACTTTTAATTCATTTACTACTAACGTTTTTTTGTATTTAACCCCCCCCCCCCACACACACACAAGCAAATAAAATAATGCCTTCTCTTTATCAGTAAGGATAACGTTTGGAGCATATTATGTAACCTTTTAGCAACATCGTACTTCGGATTTTATGTTTATATTATACAGATTATGTCATCAGTCTCATTGCAAAAAAAGGAATTAAGCACATCCGAATAATAAAACAACTACAAAAAGAAAAAAAAAAAGAAGAATTTAAAAAACTATCTGAAGGCTTTCATATTTTATATTACGCCAAAAGGGGCGTTTTTTTAACGTTTTGTATGTTACCTTTATTTATTAAATATCATATCATATTCTTCGCACTTAAACCATAAAATTCGATTTAACAGCAACATTGCAAAATATTTAAAAGCGGCATAACGTGAGAATTTCCGACACACAGTCTCGCGAGTTGAAATTTTTTTTTTTTTTTTTTTGGGGGGGGGACAGTATGAAATCGTTGAATTTGTTAATCGAAAATTCGTTAAAGTTTACAAAATATGAAACAGATAATAAAACAAATTTCAAGTTTTGGCTTCCAGATGCCCATATTCGATTGGAGGACTACTTATTCAAAATTTGATGGCTCTATGTACCGTCGTTTTATTACATTGATAAAACGACGGTGCGAGAAACATACATTACATTTATGCAAATTCTCAATTATTTAATTTCTTTAAATATAACACAGGGATCTAATATACCGTGGCAACCATTTAAAAAGTGATTCGCCGTTTATATTGAATCAAAGTAAAATGCCAAAATGAAATTAATAGCCGTTCTGAGCAAATTGCCCCTTCGGGCTAAAAAGAAAGGTAAAAAATCTGAAAGATATTATGACAAAAGATATTATGACATATTTTAACGTTTGTGTGTTACCTTTATTTATTAAATATCATGTTCTTCGCACTTAAAACAAAAAAAAATCGATTCAACGGCAACATCACAAAATATTTAAAAACACCATAACTTTAGAATCTTCGATAGACAGTCTCGCATGCTGGAGATAATTTTTTTAAAAAAAATTCCAAATTTGGGCTTCCATGGGCTTATATTTGAGTGGAGGACTAGGTTATTCAAAATTGGATGTCTCTAGCTACCTTTGTTTTTTTCACAGTGCGAGAAACATACATACATTCATGGTAAAATCGCTGAACACTGGTAGTTCGGTCCGAGGTTCGAATCCCGCGAACGGGCTGGCTGCATGGGCGTTTTCGTGGTTTCCCATGTGTAACGTGTATACGAGCCAGTTCCCCTTAGAAAGTCCTCCACGAAGGCATCCCTCCCCTTAGGCAGATAGCCCTAGTGTTCTTTGTCGTATTCTCAATACACCACCACCACCATTCATGCAGAATCTTTATTATTTAGTTTCTTTGAATATAATGCATGCTTCTAATAGTTCGTGGCAACAATCTGAAAAATGAAACGCTGTTTTATAGTGGTCGACGCAAAATGGCAAAACATAATTAATAGCCCTTCTGGGCAAATTGCCTATTTCGGTTAAAAAAGAAATGTTATAGCACAGTAATTGGCTGGTATTCTTTGACTGTACATATATATGTGATTGTGTGACTAAGTATGTCACTAAGTTGAATAAGTGTCTGTATTGTATATTCTCGTTCCTCCAACCCAATAAGAGTTAATTTAGTTTTTTCATTCTTTAATGTTATTGTGCTGTTTCAGTTGTTATTGTTGTCATTGCGAAATGTAAAATTCATTATTCTAATTGTTTTAGTCATTTCTTCCTTTGTCTCTAATGAAATGTGGTACGCTGCACATTAATACTATGCTCAGGAACCTGTTATAGTATATCGCTTGCATCAAACCTGCAGTTCCGCTTTCTATTGTGAACTTTTTATTACTACTTTTCTTCTACACAATTTTTAAATTTTAATTCTTCATACTCCGGGTCATAATAAATACGCTCATTATTATAACAATGTATGTACGTAAATAATATATGTGTTGATTTTAATGAATCTTTTTAAATGCAAAGCTCGTTATATTTGAACAAAATATAAAATAAATAATGGAAAATACGTCTCTAAGACCAATATTTGAAATGTTTAAAAATCGTTGCGTTGTTAATCGAAAATTCGTGAAAGTGTTGCAAAACATGAAATCGAAAATAAAACAAATTACAAATTCCAAAGAAGTGTTCCAGATGCCCATTCTAAAGATATACTGTTTTCAAAGATTTTGAGATTTGCTGTTGAATCGAATTTCATGCGACGTCAGTGCCAAAAAACGTGATTTTTAATAAATGATGTAAACATACAAAACGTTAATAATAATATAAAAAAAAGTTTTGTAAAGCCATCTTAGCCCCAACCTACCAAAAAAAAATCTGAAAGGTTTCAGATTTTAAATTACGTCCAAAGGGGCGTTTTTTCAACAATTTGTGTGTTACCTTTATTTATTAAATATCATGTTATTATTACTTAAGCCATAAAATTCAGTTCAATATAATGTCGCAAAACAATTTTAAAATGAGTATATCTTTAGAATTTCCAATACACAGTTCCGCGCGCTGAAGATAAAAAGGGTTTTTTTTCCCCCGTAGAGTGTTGCCATTGCTCGCTTTGAAATCCTTGAATTGTTAATCGAAAATCGCTTTGAAATCCTTGAATTGTTAATAGTCAATATGGTTACTACTTTCAGTCTTCTGTCTTTGCTGTTAAATCAAGAAGAATCTGAGTTAGTCGAATCTTTAGAAGAAAGTTACATCTATTAATTTCGTTTTGGCATTTTGCGTTGATTCACTTTTCAAACTGTTGCCATCAAATGTTACAGCCCTGTATTATATTTGAAAAAATTAAATAATGAAGAATCTTCATAAATGTATGTATGTTTCTCGCATTGTGATAAAACAGCGGTGCCTAGAGCTATCCAATTTTGAATGACGTAATCCTACTGCGAATATGGGCATCTGCAAGACTTATTTGGAATTTGGAATTTGTTTAATTATCGATTTCATGTTTTGAAACACTTTAACGATATTTAAAGTGTTTCAAAACATGAAATCGATAATTAAACAAATTCCAAATTCCAAATAAGTCTTGCAGATGCCCATATTCGCAGTAGGATTACGTCATTCAAAATTGGATAGCTCTAGGCACCGCTGTTTTATCACAATGCGAGAAACATACATACATTTATGAAGATTCTTCATTATTTAATTTTTTCAAATATAATACAGGGCTGTAACATTTGATGGCAACAGTTTGAAAAGTGAATCAACGCAAAATGCCAAAACGAAATTAATAGATGTAACTTTCTTCTAAAGATTCGACTAACTCAGATTCTTCTTGATTTAACAGCAAAGACAGAAGACTGAAAGTAGTAACCATATTGACTATTTGGAATGAAAAATCTAGAAAAGTTTCCTTTATTACAATTAGCTGAAGGAATATCAATCACATCTGTAAGAAAAGTGCGCGTAAGAAACGTAAGAAAGAAGAAAGTTGAACCACGTGCGCATGTGCCCTTTGCTTACGCACTTTACATAATATTTAATAAAAAGAAAATAAAGTAAGATACATACATGCGATTGGTTTATGTTTTATTATTTTACTATTATCATTAGATTTTATTTTTGAGCCAACGATCATAAATTAATAGATGTAACTTTCTATAAAAACAGAGTTAGTGAAAAGTTTTATAGTTCGAAGTACATAATACGAAGTGTTTGAAATGCGTTTTTGCATTATTATTATTTTTTAAACTAATAGTAAACATTATTACTTCTTATATTAATTATTAGCCCAAAATCTATCATTATGGGCTAGTAGTTTCAAAATGACATTTTGAGTTTAATCACTATAAACGGCTTATCGATTTTCAGATTGCTGCCACCAAATATTATCGCCCTGTAATATATTGAAAAAAATTAAACAATGAAGACTCTGCACGAATGTACGCATACTTATTGTGAAAAAACAACAGTACTTAGAGCCATCAAATTTTGAATAATAATCCTTCACCCAAGCAGGGCAATCTTCTTTCAAAATTCATCTGTTGAATTTTGAACTTCAAATTTGTTTTTTTATCTATTTCATATTTTGTAAAACTATAACGACTTTTTGATTTCAGATGTGATTTCAAATGTGCTCAATGATTTCAGAGTGAGCTGTGGCAACACTATACAGAATAAAGCCTTTTTATTTCACGCGGACGTGATTGTCTGTTAGAGATTCGAAAGATATGCTGTTCATAAGTATTTTGTGATTTTGCGATATTGCTATTGAACTGAATTTTATGGTTGACGTGCGATGAATATGATATTTAATAAATAAAGTGTAATGTTGCGCGGCCCCAACCTGCACGCAACAATAGTGGTGACTGCTATGAACTGGAAAGTACACAAAATCTTGAGAAGGGTTTAAATCCCTTTTTATTCCACTTTAAAAATTACAGATGCGTGCTCTTGACGCTCACAAACTACGCCGACCCGGCGGTAAAATAAAAATAAGAAACTAAAAAATGAATAATAACAAGTGACTACCTACGAGGCTCTCTAAACGTAACTAACCTAACCGCGTTCTAAAATACCGCTGATAATTCAGCAAACTTCTGAATATTAAGTTTAAAGATTTAACTATCTGCCGAGGCAAGCACACAGGCCGAAACGCGTGATTCTTCAATTTGTACTTAGCCACCTCCACGCTCGTGAAGCAAGAAAGCACACTTTCGAACTCGTTTCCCTTCTATTTAACTCAGAATACTTCCGCTGACTATTTTGAATACTTTGCGCGTTCTACTAAAATTTACATACTCTGCAATTGGCAATTCCAGGGGAAAGTAAGGCTTGACAGGAAAGATAGTTTAAACTTAAAATAAATATTAGTTAAAATAAATATAAACCCTACAAAGGTAACAAACAAAACGTTAAATGAACACCCTTTTGGGAGTAATGTAAAATCTGAAAGCCTTCAGATTTTTCTTTTCGATGTTAAAATTGTTTTTAAAATTCTTTTGTAACAAATAATAAATATTGTTTCTTATGACTGCTTATCAGCCTTTGATTTACATATCAACAGTTGTTAACAGAAGTGTTACTTATATTTCCTTTATTACAATTGACATGATTTTATTACTGTTAAAATAAGTTTTGGATAATTTCGTTAACACAGAAAAGAATAAAAATATTGATAAAATATTTTTATTGTCATTAATACCTTACTTCTACCCTTATGAATAAAATCATTAACAGAATGTTTCTTGCTTAAGTGAAGTGACACATAAGCGAACAATAACCTGATCTTAATCTTGTTGCCACTGAAAGGTATCAAACCATTATTAAAACGCTTGTAATGTTTTCCGAATAACTTCCTTCAATACGTTTGTAAATAATGATCTTCATTAAGTTTGTAAATATTGATAGTACGTAATTTGGAACTTAAATGAAAACATGGATAATAACAAAACGGCAGCATATTTGATTTTCGAACATTATATATTAGTTTAATTTCTAAGACTGTTGTCTGTGTAGTAAATCTTCATCGAAACTGAAGTTATGTTTTTTTTCTTCCTTGTACGAAGTAAAAGAAGTATTGTAATCGCGAAAAATTTCAGGTGTCACATTTCAACGAAAATTTCCATTTCGATTGCTCTCGAATCCAAACGAACGATTTTTTTTCTTTCATCTGGTCATATGGACAGAACAAACAGCTCATTTTTCCAAAACCGACTGTAAAATGAATTTAAAATGGATTCTGAAGAAATGTTTTCCTGATGTCTGTACATACGTGGGTATGTTTCTCGTAAAACTCAAAGACGAATAGTCGTAGAACTTTGAAATTTTGTATATGGGACTGCTTATAACACGTAGTTATGCACATCCCTTTTTCGTTGAATGGGTCGCACCAAATGTATATATATATATATAAACCAAACATTCATAATAATTTATAATAAGAAACCTCTACATATACTATCTCCAAGGAACAGAAATTTAGTTTAAAACCATTAATGAAAAACACTTTTTTGTCAGTATTTTAATAGGACATTAAATAAGCATTTTCTAGACGTCCTATGCTTTAAAATCATAAAATTCTGCTAAGAAAATCCTTAATCGCAAAAATACTAAAATCAAAAGTAAAGATGTTGTTATGTATTGAAAGAGTAGTTATTGTCATTGATTACAGACTTATGAAGGGGATAAACCTACCTACCGTCAATTAACAACAACTCAATTAAGAGAAAGTGTTTCATCTTACTTCCAAGAAAGCATCAACTTTTTTCCTACAACTTTTTTCCAAATCATATGCCACAATTTATACTCAATCAAAATAAAGACATTAATCCATTAAGCCAAACGAATGCCGCTAAACAAAATAAATAGCAAATAATAGTTAAAACTAAAGTTGCTAACTAAGAACGCAACTAAACGGGATGCTTACTTTAGAAGATATATCCCCTAGACTCTCATTCTCAAACTCAAATACACAAGTAAAAACAAAAGTATATATTGTAAGACTCAAAATCATAATTCATATATATATATATATATGTAATAGATTCTGCAGTAGAACGCAGGCGGTTGTATCCGTAATGAACAGCTAGAATTTTGATGCCGTAGAATGCCAACAAGGAATAAGAAATTTGGCAGTCAAGGTATATTTAATTTAATTTTTATTTCAGTAAACATGCTGTGGCCACAATCAAGTTGGTACATTAATTGTCCCTATTACAAGAGGTTTACATTTTTGATATTTTTGCAGCAAGGAAGCAGCAGACAAAGTGTTGGAAGCAAGTGAGTTGTGTTCGGGTTGAAATCTTAATTCAGACTGAGTTAGTTTTGGTTCTCAATGCATTTTGATTGGAGAGTTAATACTTCTGTAAAATTATTATTGGCTGCTTGAGTTTTAGTTCCATTTACATCATCAGAATTAGGTAAGAGTCATATGACATAGATTTTTCCCGAAATGACGCAGTGCAAATAAAGGTTACTATTTTTAGAATGCAGAATTAATTTTCGAAATGCAGAATAGAATACAGAATTAATTAATTTTTGCTGCTAATTTAATCTTTTACATATTCTTTATTTTTCTTACATGCGAAAGGAAATAGAATAAAAGAAGAATATGTAAAAGATTAAATTAGCAGAAAGAATGTGTAAAAGAAGTAAGAATATAAGAAAAAGGATATGTAAAAGATTAAATTAGCAGAAAGAATATGTAAAAGAAGAAAGAATATAAGAAAAAGAATATGTAAAAGATTAAATTAGCAGTGTAAATTAATTTCCCTTTTCTATTCTAAAAATAGCAACATCTATTTGTACTCATTTCGAGAAAAATCTATGTCAGATGACTCTTACGTAATTCTGGTGATATAACCTGAACTAAAACTCAAGCAGCCAATAATAATTTTAAAGCAATATTAACTGTCCAATCAGAATGTATTGAGAACCAAAATTAACTCAGTCTGAATAAGATTTCATCCTGAAAATAACGCACTTTCTTTCTGCGCTTTTCCTTAGCTAGACTGCAGTCTGTCTGCTTCTTCGTTTCTTATTGCAAATTTATCTAAAATGTAAAATCTCTTGGAATAGGCACAATTTGTGCCAACTTGTGTGTAGCCGCAACATGTTGCTCAAAGTAGAAAATGAAGATTTAATCTGCATTCGCCTTCAATTTCCTAGTAATTATGGATCAACACATCTACGCCATCTGAATTCCTGAGTTTGAATATATTACAGATATATATATATATATACTGTGAATATTTTATTCTTATAATTGGTTAATTTTGCGTTTTTTTTTAATGATTCAGTTATGCTGTTCTTACGTTCCGGTTAAGGATTTTATGCCTTTAGTTAATTTGCGTGCAAGAGATGTAGAATTATTTATTTGTTTGTTCTAAATATTTGAGTGACGCTAAGCCTAACGAAGCCGCCGTTTGTTTACTTTTGAAACTCATAGCAGAATGGTGAAATATGTCTGTTGGTGCACCAACGTAAATATCTTTTTGAAGGTTGGGACTAAAAATTAATTTCCAGTTTTGTACGCAGAAAATTTTGTCTTCCTGCCCGCTGGCCGAATTGCTCGTTTTTAGCTAGAAACTCGAATTTTAAATTTTTATGTTTTTCTGTATTCTACAATTTTTAGTGAAGGTGTTTTGTGTTTTTAAGTATTTTTACTTTGACGCAAAGTGAGAATTGAATTGAATTAGAAATATATCTCTAATGAAATGATAGGAAATAAATTTAAATGAAGTGCAGCAAAAAATTTTATAATTTAATAGACCATACAAGGAAATCATCTGGTGCTCACATCAGTCAGATAGTTTATTTTATCTAGAAAACTCAGTGTTGAAGGAGGAAAAAATGACATGAAGATAAGGAAAAATAAAATATTCGAGTAGGACTGCTAACCAGTCGTCTGTTACTCTTTGAAAACATGATACCATTTTATTATTTAAATGTAAATAAACTAATTTCGAAAGCGAGATGATGTTTTAATATAAAAAATAGCATACTTAAAGTTTTTGTAAGCTGAATATTCATAACTATATGTGAAAGTACTTAATTCATGCACTGAAAAATATTTTAATTCAAAAGAAGAATTCTAAAAGTGCAGTCATATTTACTGTAGGCAGCTGCACCTCCTGATTAAATCCAGCTGAATCCAGTAACTTTGAATTATTTTATTTATAAATGTTCAGTCATAGTCACATCACATAACTCAAAGGTTTTCCTATTTCTTTACACGTATTATCATTGGAATAGTCAGAAAACAATATTATGGATCTATCTTTCTTTCTATTTACGATAATTTGCTTAAGGAATAGCATAATTTTATTCTCGAATATTGAACACGAGGTCTTTCTAATAAAGGAGTTGGTAATTTTAGTAGTACCTCACTTTCGTACATTTCTTATTTCGAATTTAAATTTTACAAAGTGCATGTGATGTAGTCAATCTGCTATTACGCGACAAAATGTTTCAGTCGAATTTTAATTCTGACATAGCAAAAGTTAAAAGTTCTAGTCTCTTTCTAGTCGGACGTACAAAAGTTAAAAGTCTAAAGTAACCTTGTATTCATAAGCCAATTATTTACTTTTAGATGTTTTGAATCAAGACATAGCGATTTGCCTTGATTACAGGGAATCCTCGTCGAGTGTTTCTGTTTACTTTCATTTCATATTAGTGATTTCTATCTGATTATATGCTTTTGACAGGTTTCAAGCTAGGCATGACACAAACACATTTCGAAAAACAAAATCACAGGTTTAAAGAAGGGGAACGCAGGAAAAAAATCAAAGGTCATCAGGTGAACTTAATACTGTCAATGACTTAGTGTTTCGTAAATTTCAAAATGGCGGCAACCTCTTACATTTTACTCAAAAGAACTGTCTCTAGCACAATATAGTGCATATGACGGGACGGGGGTTCCTTGCGTCATATATCGCCACAAGGTATTTTCGACGCGTGGTGGAAGATCCTAATTTTATTTTATTCACGAACCGCAAGCCGTTTACATTTACATTTCGGCAAAAAGAAGTTGTCATGCTTCCCATGACAACTACAACAACTAAATTCCATCAGTCAATTCACGATTAATATTCGTTACTTAAACGGTTCAGATAACGTCATAATGGATACACTGTCGTGGATTCATATAGCCACTATTAGCACAGTAAATCATCTCTTATTGACTACTACCAGCTTGCCGAGGAGTAAACAAATTATGCCGAACTGCAAAGTATTTTGTCTAGTGTCGCATCCTGTCTCAATTGGTCAGCCCCCAGATATTAACCCAGATGCACTGTGATATCTCCACAGGTAGCATTCGCCCTTTCGTTCCACAGTTGTAGAGAAGTGTTAAACCACCTTCAATCCTTCTCCCATCCTGGAATTAGAGCCAAGCTGACTGAGGAAAATATGTTTGGCCTTCAACGAAAGCCCATGGGGCATCTTGCGCTCGAGAGTGCTTACAGTGCCAGAAATCTAAAGTAACTCCCCCATACCAAAAGGAAATTTGATGAATTTATGCCTCCTAATGCTAGATTTGCTTACTCGCATATTGACCTCTCCCTCCATCCGAATATTGTCTTCGATCGGCATTGTCGATTGTTTTTCTAAGTCGCCAGAGGCATTCCCGCTAGCGGACATATCGACTGTCGCAGCAAACTTCAAGGGAGGTTGGATCTCCAGGTTCGGATCCCCAAGGAAGGAAATTTGACTCAATCATTCCTCTTCGACGCACTAACCAAGTTCCTGGCTATGGCTCCATACCTTATATCCCCATACCATCCGTCTGTAAATGGCCAAGTTGAAAGATTTTATTGGCAGCTGAAATCCGCAATCGCGGCACATAGAAGTAGTCATTCTGTAAAGACCTTACTTCGTACTAATCAGTTATTTTTATTTTAAGAAACTTTCCTTTCCCTTCTGATTTTAATTTCCTGCTAGAATGCAAATATAAATAACGTATATGCAAAATATCAATGAGTTCGGAAATAGTATTTAAGCAGCGGAATCGAAGAGTTTAGAATTAGAAAGAAAAGTTAGTTACGACTAGAGCGGGTTGACGTCGAGAACAAGTGTATGCCGGGAGCGAGATTTATACCGCTTGTTTGCAAGTAGCTCTGAAGCTGAATATTTTTGCTAGCCACTTTCGTTTAGATTATATTGATACTGTAGACTCGGCTTTGCTGTGTGCAACCGATAAATCTGATTTAGATTGAAGTAAGCCAGTCGCGCAGTTGTAGGAGCCAGTCTTGTAGTTGAAATTGATTCCTATTTTGTATTAAGTCACTTAGCCGCAAGTGGTGGTTAGTTTGGGAGCACCAAATGTGTGCATATTCTGGTCAACTTAGTTAAAATAAAGTGCTTGTTGTAACCATCATCGGCAGTTTTTTTTTTAAGACATAGCGAGAATTTGCTATCTCGCCTTCAAAAGGGTCTAAATTTTATGCTCCCTAAAGGGACACGAGTGTACAAGCGGACTGTTGTATTGCATGCAATTCTGTTAGATTTCAGAGCGTCTTGGAAGAACGATCAGCAACCAATAACAGCAGAAAGGGAGTAAGGGGCTACAATTTGCCTTCTAGAAGAATTTGCATGCCCTACTGCTGTTAATCGAGCTCCGGCCACTTTTATAGCAAAGGTTTGGAAATCTACGCTGCATCTCCTTCAGCCTGCGAATTCACTTCAGGACCAACTAGCGATATTGATCAGCAAGGAGTGAGCAACGTGCAGTCATGTTTTTCTTCGGGTGGGTGCAGTAAAGAAAAAACTTCATGCCGCCGTATGAAGGCCCTTTTAAAGTGGCCAATGGAGACGACAATATTGTCACAATTTCGATATGTGGTAAATCTAAGACAATAACATCGACTGGCTTAAACCGGTTTTGGTTATAAGGAAAGATGCCGAAAGTTCAGCACTCGTAGTCTCTAAAAGTCCAATTTCCGTATCTGCAACGAAGAAACGGACGACAAAATTGAAGATTCCCGAGTCGCCAGCAGCTGTACCAACTGCGAACTGTGAACCACCGGCAATGGTAACTCGCCCGGACCAGCGGGTATGCTTCAATGCCCAGCATAGCTATAGTTAGACCGTCTGAAACAGAACCTTGGCTGGCATTTTGCCAAAACATATAGATTCGCTCAAAAGGGGTGTTATTATTTGCTGCCATGTGGAAGTTCACGTGAAGACCTTCGGAAAGACGGAACTTATATGTTCCAGAGAAAGAAAGTACCCAACCTTCCACCCTATTTTGAGAGTAATTCAGTCCAAATGGCGCATGCGTGTTTGCGCTAATGGTTGCAGATGATGAGGCAGTCCAACTACACAATCAGGGTGTCGCTGGTGGGGTCTACCTGTAGTGAAACCGGATTACATTTTGTACAGGCAGGCCGGCCTCGGATGAAGAGAAGAAAAATGGTGACGCAGTTTGAACGGGAGAAAAGTGGACAGGAGTGGAAGTTAACATGCCCCCTTGGTGTTTCGAGACCAAGGTTCTTGGTGTTACGTTACTCAGAGCTCTTGTTATTTTTGCTTCAAGATATGATGTTTTAAGGTATTTCTTCCGCCTTCTTAGTTGTCAGGAAATGGTGGTGTAGTGGTCATGCCTTCGTGGTGTAGTGATCAGCTCACTCTGTGGGTATTCGAGAGGTCAGTGGTTCGAGTCCCGGCGAGGACATTGCTCCTTTTTCATGTCTCCTGCTTCGAAATAACCTAATGACTCTACAATGTAATATTTTCTCGCCTTCATAATCAACTCGTGTAAATAAATCCTGATGTTAATATAGATTATCTTGCATTTCACTTTATGAAATTTTAGTAATTATTCTAATACGGACGTTGTGCAAAAATATTAAAGATGGTTTCGTGATTTTCTCCTTGTGTAACGTAAACGCGTTCCAATATTTTCGAGAATGTTCTTCAAGAAAACTACCACTGCCGTCAGAGAGATATTAAAGGGAAAACGATTTGATAAGCTGCGTAAAACCCTAAAATGAATGGTAATTCTCTGACTTATGTAAGATGTAATTTTTAGTTACAAATTACTGAAAGCTTACTAATTTAAGAATTATTCCTCAGAAATCTAAGATAGGGAAAATAAAATTTTGCATTTAAAATGAACTGCTCAAACTAACAAAGAAACAACTGGTAAAGAGACTTGCTGTGACATTAAATAATCATAATCTAATAAATAATGAAATAATTAAGTAATCATAATAAAAACTAATAATAATAACAATAAATAATCATAATAATAAATATCACATCATAATAATATATAATAATCATAATAATAAATAAGTAAATAACCATCATCATAATCTATCATAAAATAATATTACACGGTGAATTTTGTACTAAGTGTAAAGGAAAATCATAATTATTCAAACCACATATATGTTTTTTTTTTCGCTAAATCTTTTGCACACGAGATTGCAACAAATATTTCTAGTAAATAAAGAAGCAATAATTTATACAGGGTGGCGCAAAAGTACCTTCACGGGTTTTAATTAGAATAATTCTTTCTGTAATTGGTATTTATTGAATTTCTCTCTTTTTTTTTTTTTTTTTTTTTTTTTTTTTTTTCCGTTAAAATAAATACTTGAGAGTTTCGGAAGAAGGATTTTTTTCTACTAAGAGAAACTTTCGATAATATTTTAATGCCAGAAATTCTCCTTTTAATCATTCGACTTGTAGCCACACTTGAAAAGGGATCAGCAGGAGACGCAAGGAGGGCAAGGGAGACCGTGAAAATGGAAGATGTGCTAAAAAGAGTTCATAATCTGTCACAGAGAAAGGGGATATAATTCGTTAGACATCATTTTAAATAAATGAAAACTTCAAGAAAGGCATTCTGTGTTACGAGTTTCAAATATAAATTTACTTAACGTTTTAGCCCAAAGGGGCAATTTCTCCAGAAGGGCTATAAATACTGTTTTGGCATTTTGCGTTGTCCACTATAGAAGGCTTTTCACTTTTCAAATTGTTGCCACCAGACATTAGAGTCCTGCATTATATTTAAAGAAATTAAATAATGAAGAATCTGCATGAATGTATATACGTTTCTCGCATGTTAACGGTACCTTGAGACATAAAATTTTGAATAACGTAGTCCATCACTGGAATATGGGCATCTGGAAGTCCAAATTTGCAATTAGTTTTATTATCTATTTCATATTTTGTAAAACTTTAACGAATTTTTGATTAACAAACTCAACGATTTCAAAGCGAGCAGTGGCAACACTGTACGGGGGGGGGAAACATTTTAATCTCCAGCGCGCGAGACTGTCTGTCGGAAATTCTAGAGATATGCTCTTTTTAAATATTCTGTGATATTGCTTTTGAATTGAATTTTGTGGTTTAAGTCCGAAGGACATCATATTTAATAAATAAAGGTAATGCACTAAACGTTAAAAAAACGCCAGTTTGTGCATAATATAAAGTCTGAAAACGTTTAGACTTTTTTTTTTCAGATAAAAAATAGTTTAATAAAAAGTATAGGTTACTGAGCATTGCAGATTCTTGATATTTTGACTGATTTCGAAAAACTGACGTTTAAAACGTTATTTTAAAGTTTCATGCAATTATTTTAATTAATGTGTACAATTCGTTCACAGCGTCAATCAAATATAATTATATTTCAAAATTTCGAACAATTTTATTCAAAAACTGTTGGGAAAATGTATATCTGCGGCGAGAAATTCACCTTGAAGATTGTTAAGAAATAAGAAAACGTTGTACAGCATACAATAATAAACGTTTCCTTACTTGTAGTAATTATTTTTGCTAGCCAATTCCTTCAAGTTGCACACCAATATTTTCCCTTGATTTCATGTTTTCCTTGAAAATCTTATTCTTTGAAGTCCGTGCAATTAGAGAAATAATTTTACTGCGAAATAACAGGCAGAATCTGCAGAATAGTCGCGAGGATAATTGTGAAATTTTACAAAATATTTGCGGTTTAGGACTTACTAATAATTTCGTTGCAGAGATGCTATAGTCCATTCTCCCCGGGGAAAAATCTAACAAATGCAAATAATAATATAAATAATTAGTAAAGTAGTCTCCAAATTGAACAAGAAATATAAATGGATTACTTTGCAATACGTTTCGGTATATATTTTAAAATATGAAAACTTACCTAATAATTACAGGGGAAATTAGAAACTAAAAAGAAAAAAAAGGAAAAAAAAAAAAAAAGATGAAATTTGCATATATCTTTGTTGTTTGTGGAAAATTATCATATTTTCAAAATCTCAGAAAGTTCCTTAAATTGAGGAAAAAGAATCGTGAAAATTCTAGCCTCAATGAACTTTATCTCATGTCATCAAATGGCGATCAATGAGCTATTAAAAGGTACCGAAAGAACATGGCTGCAAAGATCATTTTCACAGACGTTAATAAGATTGTTGAACATTTTTTCAAATGGCTGTGCTCACTAGTTCAGCACGAGTATATACACTGCGCCCTCCCCCCCAAACTTTTTTAAAAAATGGGACAGTTCTATATCTCCCGTTCTACTGGGCCGATTGCCAAAATTCAACTTGCGTTTTTCATGTCTCAAAAGCGCAACTTAGGATATGTATTAGACTTATATATAGCGTTGTTCTAATATAGCTATTTTGACACAAAATTAGACTTTTTCTGGAATGGCATGCCAATTTTTTTTCCATATTTCGAGTCTACGACTCAAGTTATGATAAACTGCCATGTTTCGTAAAAATCGCAGGAGTAGTTTTTAAAAAATTAGCTCGAAAATTATAGCTCTTCTATGTTAATTGAATTTGGTATATATTTATTATTTTCTCTTTTTTATTAAACTTAACTGATTCTTCCTTTCACATTCCTGGCCCACCAGCGGCCGAGCGGTAAAGTCGCTGAACACTGGTAGTTCGGTCCGAGGTTCGAATCCCGCGAAAGGGCTGGCTGCATGGGCGTTTTCGTGGTTTTCCCCATGTTTAACGTGTATACGAGCCAGTTTACCTTAGAAAGTCCTCCACGAAGGCATCCCTCCTCTTAGGCAGATAGCCCTCGAGGCTTTGCCATAATTACACACACACACCCTTTCACATTCCAAAATTTAGGTTCATTCCAAATAAAATTCGCCCAATTTTTATGATTTATTTTAAAAATTTGTATTTAAAAATAATTTTTATAAATTTTTATTTTTGTATTTATAACCTGTAAAATTTTTACCATAATCTTAAAGTAGGTATATTTCTAGACACACCTGCAAAATCTGCAAATTATCTATTTCATATTTTGTAAAACTTTAGCAAGTTTTGGCTTAACAAACTCAACGATTTCAAAGCCAGGAATGGCAACACTGTAGAAAAAAAAAGCGAGACCAGAAACTCTAAAGATATGCTAATTTTAAAATTATTTTGTGATATGAATTTTATGGTTTAAGTGCCAAGAATATGATATTTAATAAATAACGGTAACATACGAAAAGTTAAAAAAATGCCCCTTTGGACGTAATGTAAAATCTAAACGCTTTCCTAATTTTTTTTAATTTTTTTTTTTTTTATTATTATTTTTATATTTTTAAATTAACTAATAAATTTTTGCTAAAAAAGCAAGAAGCAGTAAAAAATGAAAATGCGTGGAAAATTAATGCTCCTTATAAGTAGAACTTTATTACTTAACAGAAATTTAATCAGTTAAACAATTTCAATAGAAACAACCACATGTAATTAATTATTCCTCTCTTTTTTTCCTAATCCTTTTTACACTATACGTTTCATGAAAAATTTTCCAATAAAATACGAAAGAGATTATTTAGTTAGTGACCTATATAAGCTAACTATATAAATTTAAAATCTATTTAGATCTATTAACTGTTGTACCTATTAACTGTTGTACCTACCATCATAAATCTATTAACTGTTGTACCTACCATCATTTTTCTACTCATATTCAGTTTTTGAATGCTTAAATTACTGCATTTTTATTTTTTCATAATAAATTTATTAGTTAATTAAAAATAAGAAATATAAATGTAAAAATATTCCTAATTACTTCTTGTGCTCACAAATTGTTACACTAACATGCGAATTTTTAAAACCTATAAACGCACATCTGCGGTGTTATCGTCATGCAATTATTTGTAAGTGCTTTATTTTTTACCATCATATTTTCGATGACGATGTTTTAAAGCTGCCAAAGAGTTTGGACAGCTTTTTTTTTTTTTTTTTTTTTTTTTTTTTTAAATGACGATATTTTGTAACCACGATGTTTTAGAACTGCAATGCTTTTGTTTTGCTTTCTGTTTCTCCATGATGTTTTCTCCTTACGTTGTTTTTTCCGCACCATTTGCCTCTGCGATCGTAGGTACAGACACCACAAGTGAATAAAACGCTGTAATAAAAAGTGCATCTTCTTTTTAGACGTTTTTTAGATAATCTTATTATTTGAAGTTCTGAATAACAAATTGGCAGAATGCAAAAAATTAGTAATAATTTGCAACAAAATCGATAGTCTTTGCTGCTGATTTTAGCTTTAGTAAGTAAACAATCACTATTTATCTGATAAAACATCGTTTTCAAGTTAAAAAATATTTGCTAAGCTATATGAAAATGATTAACATGAGAAATAATATGTGTATTCACGCCAAAATGTGGATCAAATAATCGCAAAAATATACAGAAAACAAACGTAACAAAACAGCTTTGAAAATTAATTTCTGTGTAACTGACGAGCGAAAAGCCACAGATATTTAATACTTGAAGAACATTTTTTTTTTTAATTGCAGTATTGTATCACTAACTGATTTTATTTTTCATAGGGACGAATAAACATGATTTCATTTATAAAGACTTTTAAAGATATTGCCAACCGCTTTTCATAAATAATCTATAATGTTAAATTCTCTGCGTGTCTGTTTGTTTGTTTTGTTTCTACCATCATCCCCTCCGGAACGGCGGAGAGTTCAGTTTCGAGAGAGGTACCCGCGGCTTCCAAAAATTCGTGAGAATCCATTTCTATCATTCTCATCTTCGTACGACTTTAATCGGCCGAGAAGTTAATTAAAAAATCTGAAAATGCTAATTGTCGCTCTCATTTTTCCGAGTGGCAACAGTTCCGGGTGCTCAAGATACTGGAGATAAAAGTGATTTACTTTGAAAAATGTTGCCACTGCTCGCTATCAAATTGTAGAGTTTGTAAATCAAAACATTTTAAGTTCTACGAAATGTGAAATAAAAATAACAATGCCAACACATTAAACATATTATTATTATTATATAAGTTCATATTCTGACCTTAAAGAAACCACGCGACTGCGTGTGATGTCATTCGATGCCAAAAATATTTCGTTAATGTCACAATTTAAAATAAATAGCTGCTGTTGCAACCTTTTGCTCCAGGTTAGGGTAATTGACACGATATGTTATTGCCACGTTAATTCTTTTATTGGTATTAAGAAAAAGTCGTTATATTACATTAAATTTAATTCATGACGTCACATAAGAGTTACTTGTTAACAAGAAGTATCAAATGTTTTTTGTGTCCTGGTATGGCAACAAAAAAATTATTTATGATTTGGTTATTCCTTGGAAAGAATGAAATGATTTCATTCATATTGAAATATTCATGTATTTTATTTTCATGTGTGCATGGAACTGATAAAATTTGCTTTGGTGCATTAAATTGGTTCATTACATTAACCTATTAATTTAAGGTATACTGTACATTAAATCAATAGTTTATTTTAATTTCAGTTTTATTTTCAGTACATAGAACTTATAAATATTGCTTTGGTCGTAGCTAGCTAGTTTATCTTATTATGCGTTTGAATTACAGGAATGAAAATCGCATAAATTTATAATAATTTTTTGAACCTTTTAACTTTTATTGGACAATCTAATATCCAAATTATATAAGTACTTGTAGCACACTAATAAACAGAAGTAAATGAAACATGACATTATAAATCAGTTTGCAACATTCTATACGCTAAATGATGCTTAAAACAATTTTATTTGGTATCTACATTATTCTTTTGGCTCGTATCAATCTGTATCGCATGTCAGATCACGTGTCATTTACGCTCTTGAGATTTTAGATACTGCCACAAATGAATTTACCTCACGTACTTGGAAGCGGTGACAGAGCCAACGATTGAGATTGATATTCTAATGTATATTTAATCGTATTCGTTGGCAGCACGTTACATGAAACCAGCTTTTAGATAAGACAGCGGAATGTTGTGAATCGAAGATTAATGGTTAGGTTTCCGATGTAGGGGAAAAGGTGGGGAATGCTGGAACCACAAGGTACAATGATCTTAATTTTATTCACGCTCTGTTACCGTCCAACGGACGCGAAACAAATTAACGGGTCGTGAAAAGTTATCATTTTTGGTTGAATGAGAGAATGACATAACGTTGCCTATAAAAGGAAATCTGATTATTTCCATGATTTTTTTTTTTTTTTTTTAAGTACAAAGAACACTAATTAATTTTCTTTTTCAGACATCTTAACAGCGTATTGGAGACACATTTTATTTTTTCGATTTCAAATTTTTAAATCCTTTACGCGCATGTGACTTTTACAACCTGCTAACACAAATCCAGATATCTTTCAATATTTAAAATTTGTTTCAATACAAATACTTGTTTATGCACACTCTTGCTTTCGTGAAGAAGTTAGCATTTTGTTCCAATATGCTTGCGCATGTGTGTATATATGTAGTATGTCACTTTTAAATATTGTTGCGTGCGTACGGGTTCGTAATAGAATGAATGCACACAGGTCCGATGATAGGTTTATAAAATTTATTTTATCAAAAGAAACACTTCAGAATTCTGGAACTTTCCAGAGAAATACTCGAACAGGTATTCACAGTATCACAAAGTAAAATCAGTAATAACACTTCACACTACTAAGAATGTTAAACACAATGCGATGCAAAGTGACTTTAGAGAAGATATTTTAGTACTCAACTCACGATGAACCAACACCTAACAACAATCTCTCAGGTCTTATATAGCTTTCACCAGGCGCCGAGATTTTTCTAATACTTTCTGCTTCTCGAAATTACTGGAAGGCATATGAGGACAAGATACGGGTACAGCTAATATAGTGACCAATAACATTTATTCAATTGTAACACCAATTACGGAGATACCGAACCAAAATGTCGCCAAATGGTAGCCAAGTTTGGAGACTTCTGGCAGTTTGTCACCAAATTTGGCGACAAAAATTAGTCAGCTTGGCGATATCTCGCCAATTTAACGAGATAGCCACTTAATATTATTAAATAGGCTTGCCCATGTTTTTAAATTTTTCGGCAGATCATCTTACCTCTAGATTTTCATGTTTTATTATAAAGAAAAATATAACAATACGACTTCTAATTTCATTAAAAATATTCGTATAGTATAAAATTCGTAACAATATGTTTTCATGTTATAAATTCATTTGAAGTTTGAAAATGGCAATTTAGGGTTCATTCGAAATGGAAAACTTAGATTTTTCTCAGCAATAAATTATCTTGCATATGAACAGATCTAATCAGATCTAAATTATTGAAAAATTTACTGTATACATTTTCGAGACTTAATATTTTAAAAAATGTGTTAGACCTCGTTGAAATCACCTTAGAATTCAATATCCTATTTAATGTGCTTCTTCATTTAAGACGTAGTTGTAGAACTATGTGTATATGATGCTGTCAAATTATCCGGTGCCGTATATTGTGCGCATGCGTCACTTCGAGCGATTATTATATCTTGGTGAAACCCGATCTTTTTCATACTCCAGATTCTTCTGACGTTATCTGGGCCCGCCAGCGGCCGAGCGGTAAAGTCGCTGAACAGTGGTAGTTCGGTCCGAGGTTCGAATTCCGCGAACTCGCTGGCTGCATGGGTGTTTTCGTGGTTTTCCCCCATGTGTAACGTGTGTACGAGCCAGTTTCCGTTAGAAAATCCTCTACGAAGGCATCCCTTCCCCAGGCAGAGAGCACTAGTGTGCGTTGCCATAGTTAAATACACTACACCTGACGTTGTCTGAACTTTGTTTTAGTTACACATTTAAATGGATTTGTCAAATTTTTTCAGAGAAATAAAAAAGAAGCCGAAAATAACAAAAGTTTTAAAAAAATGCCTTTACCTGTAATAAATAAATAAAATTTATATATATATATAAGTGATTGTTTCCAAAGAAATCAATGATTTTTGATACATTGATTAATCACCTCAAGACACGCATAAAATCTTAGTTAGTAAAATTGTATTAAATTTTACTGACAGCGTAAAAAAATATCTAATGTGTACATCACTCGACTTCCTTGTTCGGCTTATTATTTCCTTATGTAGCTCCTCGAATTTCATCTGAGATGTGTTTCTCATTTATCAATTCAGTTCTGAATTCGCGGCAAGGCAAAAATACATAAAAATTCCAAGTATCTTCATCAAAAATTGTAAAACGCAAAAAAACATAAAACACCTAATACTGTTAACAACAGATTAAAAAAAATACAATTAAAATTGGAGTTTGTACCCGAAAAGAAGAAATTCGGTCAGAGGGCAGGAATTAAAAATTTTCGGTGCAGAAAACTGACAGTTTACTTTTCGTCCCGCTCGGCAAAAAGACACTGAAGTTGGTGCACCAACTAATTTAATTCAGTATTATACTAAGAGTTTCAAATGTAAATAAATGGCGGCCTCGTTTGTATTAGTGATAATTAACATTTATTAATTAAAATGTTGATAATTCTACAACGTTTTTCTGCAGATTAACTAAAGGTATAAAAACCTTAACCGGAACATAAGAACAACGTAATTTAATCTCTTTTAAAGCAAAAAATACACACTTTACGAACAGATAGGAATAAAAATTCTGGGCGGTGCCAGCGATTATAGTCAAAAAGGGAGGTGCACAAGTACATGTTATAGCAGTCCCACATACAAAATTTCAGTATTGTAGGGCTACTTGTTTTTGAGTTATGCGAGATTCAGGCGTTATGAAATATTCCCTTCTGAATCCACTTAAGATCCATTTTGGAATCCGTTTTGAAAAAACCTCTGATGTATATGTTATCGTGAAAGACCGAAATCGGAGAATGTCGACTTTCACCGGAGAATATCAACATTCACCAAATACGTCGGTGAAAGACCGAATATTTCTTGTATATTCGGACTCTCACCGGTGTATGTTGACAATCACAGATATGCTCTGGTGAAAGTCGAAAAGAGAGGTCATAAAGTGCCATAATAGTTTAAGTTGTTGCAATAAATAAGATTTGAATCACATAATTTAGTAAGTTTTTTATTACTGTTATTTTATTTTCTCATTTAGAACGTACTGTATAATTAAGTAAGTTTTTAACTTCTATTATTTTCCTTTCTCATTTTGAATGTATTGTGTGTTTTAGGTTCTCATGTTCTTAAGTTCTTATTTCAAGTCTCAAGTGCGTTTATTCCCGACTGAATTACGGAGAAGAAAATATAATATTGTTATATGTTCAACATTCGCCATTAGTACATGGTGAATGTCGACATTGACCTGTATAAGTCAGAAATAAGAGTATTTGGAAAATATTTCGGACATACACCAAGAGACAATATGAATGTTGACATTTACCGGCGAAAGTCAACATTCTTCAGATTTCGGTGTTTCAATGTAACATATACACTACATGACTTCCTTGTACGGGATAAATTATACGCATTTTTTCTTGCTTTTCATTTAAACTTTATTGGATAGAATTAAATCTACTTCGTCGATAGCACACAAATCACAATAGAATAAATACACTCTTTAAAATTCACTATATTTGTTTACTATAGCGACACTCTGGCGCTGTAAGTTCCCTTAACAGCGTTACATTTCATTTATTTTATAACGGTGGATCAGCAGTTATGTAGCGAAGTGAGCGATCCTAAGATCTTTACTCCCATATATCACTTATAAAGTTCATAGCCTCGAAAAACGTAAGTTCGTGAAATTCCGAAAATACGGAGGTACATCTATGACTGGAGCAGTAAAATGGTATGTGAACATCGTCATCTTTAAAAACAGTCTCTTGAGTAGTAGCAATCTTATGGCATGTCATTTTATAACTCGGAATGAAGAAAATTCATATCATCTGAAGAATTATCGAATCTTTGCCTTATGTTCTATTCAAATATTATAATAAATCTAAAACCATGTATAAAAGAAATTAAACAAACAAACAAAAGAAATAATTTTTTTACAGACGATGCAGTATTTCTCATTCAATTAATTCAGTCCTCACTTAACAAACATAAAATCTCAAAATATCTATATTAAAAATTACGAAGACACTTATTTTCTCTTATTATATTCTTATAATATTTCCTCTTATTATATACTTATTATATTCTTAAACACTTATTTCCTCGAATAAATTCCAGAATGGATTAAGCATGATTTAATTCACAATAATAAAAGAAGGCGTTATCTTTGTTGTTGCGGAGCTTAGTTTCTCTCGACTGGCAACAACTACTATTCTGCCAAGTTCAAATGTAAACAACGTGGCCGCCATGGCAAGAATAAGTAGGCTTAGCCACACTTAAACAACTTTTAAATTGCTAATAATTATACAAATAGTGCATGCAGATTTACTAAAGCTATAAAAACCTTAACAGGGAGACAAGAACAACATAATTCAATCATATTAAATAAAAAAATGCACAATTTACAAACATATAGCATTAAAGAAACTGTGATCACTGAGCCGAGTAACAGAGTGGATATATATATTTATACTTTTGGAGCGGCCGATTGCAACCAAAATAGGAGGTGCACATCTACATGTTATAGCAGTTCTATATACAAAATTTCAACGTTCTGAGGCTACTCGTTTTTGGGTTACACGGAATACGTATGTACGCACATCAGACGCCACGAAAAATTCTCTTCAGAATTCATTTTAAATGTTTTATAATTTTTTTGTGGGGGGAGAGAGTCTTTTTATTCTGTCCTTACGTACAGATGTCACGAAAAAACATCGTTAAACTGCATTCGATAGCGGTGAAAGTGGATATTTTCGTTGATGCCCGAAACTTTTCGCGATTACAATACTTCCTTTTTGCTTCGTATAAGGAAGTAAAAAGAGATATTAATAAATGCATATCAAATTCAATTAACAATGAGCAGCTAAAATTTTGAGAGCTAAATTTTAAAAAAGTGCTCCTGCGGTTTTTACAAAACTTGACAGTATGGCATAATTTGAATCGTAGAATCGAAATATGGAAAAAAATTGGCATGTTATTTCAGAAGAAGTCCAATTTTGTGTCAAAATACATGTATTAAATCAATGGTATATATAAATCTAATACATATCCTAAGTAGCGCTTTCGAGACATGAGAAACGAAAGTTGAATTTCATCAATCGGCCCAGTAAAACGGGGTGTCGCCCACCCTTTTTACTTCCATGTATGAAGTAAAAAGGAAGTATTGTAATCGCGAAAAGTTTCAGGCAGCATATTTCAACGAAAACATCCATTTTGACCGCTATCGAATGCAATTTAACGATGTTTTTGCGTGATATCTTTACGCAAGGACAGAATAAAATAATCTTTTCCTTCAAAAAAATTATAACACTGCTTTAAAATTAATTCTGAAGAGAATTTTTTCTGGCGTCTGTACAAACGTATGTACGTACGTATCTCGCATAACTCAAAAACGAGTTGCCTCAGAACGTTGAAATTTTGTATATAGGACTGCTATAACATGTAGATTTGCACCTCGTATTTTGGTTCCAATCGGCCGCTCCAAACGTATATAAATATATTTATATATACATATCCACTCTGTTACCCGGCTCAGTGATCTCAGTTTCTTTACTCTTATATGTTTGTACATTGTACATTTTTTGCTTTAAAAATGATTGAATTATGTTGTTTTTATCTTCCGGTTAAGGATTTTATGCCTTTAGTAAATCTGTGTGCAATATTTTTAGAATTATCAGCAATTTTAAAGTTGTTTAATTGCCGCTAAGCCTGTTTTTAATGGCAACCACTGATGTTTACATTTGAAACAGGAGACTAGTGGATTTGTTGCCAATCTAGAGAAACTTAGCTTCGCAACAACAAAGATAACGCATTCATTTATTATTGCCAATTAAATCATGCTTAATTCTTTCTGGAATTTTTTCGAAGAAATAAGTGTTTCAAATTTACTTCGTAATTTTTAATATAGATATTTTGAGTTTTTATGTATTTTTGCCTTCTCGCGAAGTGAGAACTGAATTAATTGAATGAGAAATACACAATCGTCTGTGAAAAACTGTTTCTTTTTTTGTTTTGTTTGCTTAATTTCTTTTATACATCATTCTAGCTTTATTATAGTATTTGAATAGAACATGTGGCAACGATTAGATAATTCTATTCTTTAAATGATATAAATTTTGTGCATTATGAGTTATAATATGAACGAAATATATACGTTAACTGTTATATAATTATTGGATTTTATAACAGCTAACTTAGTTTCCGTTATATAATTTTTATATAAGTTAACTGTTATATAATTATTAATACTGTTAAGTGAATCTAGCGCCAGAGTGTCGCTATGGTAAACAAATACTAGAGTGAATTTTAAATAATGTATTTATTCTATTGTGGTTTATGCGCTGTCGGCGAAATAGATTTAATTCAATCCAATAAGTTTAAATGAAATGCAAGAAAAATTGCGTATAATTTAATATTCCAATTTAATATTCCAATACAAGGAAGTCATGTGGTGTACACATCAGATTTTTTTTTTTCACAGTGTACATGGCATTATTGTAATCTGGAAAGATTTTCAGTGGCTTTTTATTCATATGGATGAAAAACGATTTGTTTTTAGAATGTTCCAGTGAATTTTGATTGAAAATAATAATGCAGCTATTGCATACTGAAATTTCAGTTTCAATTATGTGCTTATAATTAAGCTTCAAACTATATTTAGGGTAAACCAATTTTAATGTTCAAATATTTGTGTATTTCTCCAACTTCTGCAATCTTTCGAAGTCAAGGTTCGTCGTCTGTGTTTCACTTTCGAAGAATTACTGTCATAGAACTTCAAGATGAACTCCGGAGACATTCAACGAATTTGCTGCAAACAATGGAATAGTCACTCATCCAGTTCATGCAAGCCAGAAAATACCTATCTAGGCTTTCATTGAACTGTCAAGACTTAAGTTTCTATCATGCCTGTCTTACGTCACAGTACAACAAACGGCATCTTTCTGAAACATACCACGACAGTAGTAAAATTATCAGCTTTGTCAGTCTTCTTATACGAGGTCGGTTGAAATAATTAAATATTAGACAGCACGAGTGATAATTGTATACCAAAGCTGAGGTGTTATGTTTCCACATTTAGATGTTAAAAATAATCGAATCATTGCCTTCTTATTGAATGCTAAGCATATTTGTGGATGTACGTGAACTAATACAGAACCATCCTGACATTCTGGCTCTGTATTTCTCTTAATCAATCAGTGTAAAACTATAATTTTCGGTTTTACAGATTTCATCCTATTGCTATCGTTACTCTATAAGATATTTCTCCCTCCTTCTAGCATGTCTTCGTGGTATAAGGGTAGCACACTCGGTGCGTTTTCGAGAGGTCCAGGTTTGAGTACCTGGGAGAGAATTGCACATTTTTCTCGTCTCCCACTTCAAAATAATTTAGGGATTCAATTTCAATACTTCTGGGTTACTTCATTCAGATACAATCTACTAATTTTATATTAGGAGATAATATACTCAATATTACTTTAGTAAATAAATTATATATATATCTTTATATATATATATATATAAGCGGCTAAAATGTGTGCCGCCGATAGTTTATTGTTGCCACTCTGAAAAATGAGAGCGGAAATTAACGTTTCCGCAGTTTTTAATTAATATCTCGGCCGATTAAAGTCGTACGAAGATGAGAACAATATCGATGGATTCGGAGAATATTTTGGAATCCGAGGATACGCGTCTCGAATTTCAACTCGGCGCCGTTCCGTAGATATTCTAGAAAAAAGAATTTGGCACGTAGCAAAATCCCTCTGATAGGGAAAACCAAAGAAAGAAAGAGAAAAACGTAGGGGGAAATTACTTTTTAGTTAATATCTCGGCTAATTAAAGGTCCACGAAGACGCGAATGGTCCAAATGGCGTGCCAAAGACCTGCGGAATCCAACGCTGTGCTTCGCTAAGCCCGGGAAACAGCCGTTTTGGAAGAGATAATGTTACTTCACCGCATATATATATATTCGGCTTAAGTGTCTGTTTGTCGCCGATAGTTTATTGATTGCTTGTGTAACTTTACTAGCTAATGTTTTGTCACGGCACAAGGTTGCCGTTTCAATTGAGACGCAGACAATTTCCTGTAAAACTTGCCTTTGCTATGACCATCAGTAAATCTCAGGGCCAAATGCTTAAGCGTGTTGGCATTTTTTTACCTGAGCCTGCATTTGGACACGGTCAACTTTATGTTGCCTGCTCAAGAGTTCGTGAAATAACGGTCGTAAAATTAAAAATAATGGATGGTCCTCTGCAAGGCGAGCTTAAATATGATGTAAAGATGTACACAAGAAATGTTGTGTACAAAGAGATCTTTGATATGTGAATTACCATTTTATTATTTAAATCACCTTTATTTATTGAGCTAGCGGTGGCTCTTAAGAAATGAACTGCGAGTGGTTTACTTCATTGCACTCTACTTTAAGCAATTAAGCCAGTAGAAGTGGGAAACTCCGTGGGGCAGTAAGGAAAGGGCCTTCCTCGCCGCCTGCCCTCGGTAATTCAGTTTGAATTAGCAGATACCTTTGCACAAATCATTTTAATTACAATGTATAATATCTAGAACAGCGGTCATTTCGGATGACCGCCGGGCTTTCTAGTATGTATATATATATATGTGTGTGTGTGTAATACAATTTAAAGTAAAATGCAGTAAATTGATGAAAGATGAATGTTTGACTAGGGAAGACATTATTTTGCAGTCTCGAGTGGATTGACGATCAGATCACTGAAAATATCAGTTACGTAGCAGAAGGCGAGAACTTTTGAAAAATTACAAAAATCACTTGATATTTCAGGTGTATCTTTATTACTTGTTGCACTTCACAATGGGGGCCAATCCCCAGCCCGCAATTTTGATGATGGCGCATTACATTTTTAACAAAAGCAGCCAAGCAAGAGACGTACTTCAGCCAACAAGCACAGGCAGAGAAAGAGGGAGGGAGGGTAGTAGGATTGCAACGATATAGTAAAATGTTTCGTTAATCTGATTGGCTAAAACTTATAAGCAATGTAGAAGTTTCAAGATGACATAATGCGGAATACGTTTTCGGATATCACGCGGTTTAGAGAATGTTATTACTAGAGAAGAAGTACCCAAATTAAAAATGAGCAATTAAGACGCATTTTAAATCATAATTTTGATTTGCATTTTTTTTATCTTGCATATCCCCCCTTCAAAGAGCAAAAGTCTTGCCTACCGGTAGCTACGTTATGGATGTTTTCCTTCTTGTCTTTTCTCATACACTAAATTTTTCTTGCTTCACTAAGGTACTACCCGCTGTCTAGTTTTGAGGGGGGGGGAGATGTAAAATATAAAAAATACGATGGCTTTGCTGTACGCGAACAGGCAACCTCTAATTAATTTTCCGCAATTTCACAATCTTCTCCCTAGACCAGTACTTTCGAGAACATTCGGTCATGTTACGTAACGGCTGCTAAAAAAATGAAGAGTTCGCGCCATTTTTCGTCAGACTGCTTTTCTTCGCCTGCCGCCTGTAACACCTTTTTGCTGCCGCTCTGTCTTTCTTTGTTTGAATAGTATGACGCAGTAAATTTAAGGTTAATCGTATTCGGTCTAAATTACTATCGCATATGTAATCTTGAATGATCTGCCATTTGCATTGAATAAAAATATGGAGCTAAAAAGTTAAATTCTTTTGTGTCATTGGATTACACTCAGACACAACAATGTCCTGATTCTGATGCTCAGCTTCGTCACTTATGTACCCAACTGCCAAAATATTACAGTTTATTAAATATATGTGTGTGCGTAGTATTTCAACTGCGTAGAAGACACTGGTACTTTTAGCAGCTTGCAGTCGTCGTGGCTGAGGATGGATATTTTGATTCGCTGCGTAGTTAAATAGATGGATGCATAGACCAAAAACTTCCAGACGTGGCCATTTCAAAACATAATTTTATTCCATGATAATTCGCATCAGATCACTTTTGTGGATAATGTATTTTATCCAATCATATTTAAATATGATAATTTTTATGTACACTGGTTTTAAAAGTAAGGCATAAGCAGCTTAAACAAAAAAGTAAAGCAGCGTGGAGGAGGAAAGGAATGACGTATTTGCTTGCGAGGAGTATTTATACTAAACAGGTGCATAAGTGTAGCTGAGCTGTCATTTCTTAATTTTAGGTTGTTATGTAACGTGGAAAGATCTCGAATTTGGGAGAACAGATGAACTTAGGGAGGGAGGGGGGGGGGAACATCAAATTTAGAATAGTCAAGTTTGAGGTTGCCAATTATTTCGATGCATAACCATCGTATTTTATTATATCTTACATATCCGCCCCCTTCCCCTTCAAAAGGAAAGTTGAGATAGCGTTGTTGTATTAGCGAAGCAAGGGGAAGTTTATCAATGAGGAAAGACACAAGGAAGCATAGTTGATGCTGCATCAAGGACATAGCCTGCAGGTTTTCCTATGCATCCTCATTGTTCATGATGTTTTTCATAGTTAGATTATGAAATACTTACACATATAATTTACAACTATTATAGCAAGATTATAATCTTTAAAAAAACTGAAAGAATTCAGATTTTAAAATTCGTCCAAAATGGCCTTTTTATTTTACATTTTGTGTGTTACCTTTATGTTTTAGCCCACCAGCGGCCGAGCGGTAAAGTCGCTGAACACTGGTAGTTCGGTCCGAGGTTCGAATCCCGCGAACGGGCTGGCTGCATGGGCGTTTTCGTGGTTTTCTCCATGTGTAACGTGTATACGAGCCAGTTTCCCTTAGAAAGCCCTCCACGAAGGCATCCCTCCCCTTAGACAGATAGCTCTCGTGTGCTTTGCCGTAATTAAATACACCAAACACCTTTATGTTTTAAATATCATGTTCTTCGCACTTAAACCATAAAATTCAGTTCAAGAGCAATATCGCAAAATAATTTTAATTTGAGCATATCTCAAGAATTTCCGATACACAGTCTCACGCGCTGGAGATAAAAATGTTTTTTCTGCACAAAGTTGCCGTTGGTCGCTTTGAAATCCTTGAGTTTGTTAATCAAAAATTCGTTAAAGATTTACAAAATATGAAATCGATAATAAAACAAATTCCGGCTTTCAGATGGCCATATTCGCAGTAGGATTACGTCATTTTAAATTGGATGGCTCTAGGTACCGTTGTTTTATCACAGTGCGAGAAACATAAGTACATTTATACAGATTCTTGAATATTTTATTTCTTCAAATGTAATACAGAGCGATAATATTTGGTGGCAACAGTTTGAAAAGTGAAACGAACATTCAGAGTTGTTCAGCGCAAAATTGCAAAACGAAAACAATAGCCTCTCAGTGACAAAGCCCATTTGGACTAATAAAACTAAATAATAAATGAACACAAATATAATTTTTTTAAAGTTCTCAAATTCTTTGAAACAATGCCCACTGAAAAGTTTTGTAAATAATTCCACAAAGTGAGTGTTCAATAAAAGTCCTTCAAATTTTTCTTAAAAAAAACATTTACATAATAATTAAGAAATACCAACACTTTTTAAATATCTCATTTTACTACCTAGATTAAGAATGTTTTATTGTATATTTTACATACATGTGTTATTGTATATATTACATTTTAGATTTTGTTCTGGTTGGAGTGGCAACGGCTTCTTTTTTTATCTTCTAAAATATCTTTTCTAGGCAAAATGTAAACATAATACCAGGAAGACCTAGTTAAGGTACTAAAATAAAAATCCGGAAAACGATGCAAAACGCAGCTTATCAGATGACAAAGGCAAAAACTTTACAACTGATTCATTCACAGATAATCCTTGAAACTTCATTCCACTATTCAAAGGACGATCAAACAATTGGAAAGCTGGTTATTCACACGTCACGAAACTACAAGCAAGGATGGCTTATCTTGAATTTAAAACTGCATCGTATTAAAAAGTAATAAACTTGGTCGATGTCTATACCGTATCGCTAACAGAAGATATAGTTATTATGTAATTTTATCTTCAATTCGGAGAAATGCAAAAGGCCATGCATGACTTATTACGCATGCATGTATCAAATACTGATAAAGACGTCGCAATTTGCTTTCTTTGTTGTGAAAAATGACAGCTACTGTCTTGTTCTTTTTGCAAATAAGTCTTCTAAATAATCAAAACTCTCATCAATGAATCAAAGATTAGAAAATAATTATAAAATGCAATCGAACACCGTTATAACGCACTTAAAGAGATTAGAAGTTTGTTGTGCTATACCCAAGCCGATACGAAAAATTAATTCTTATGAAAATGTGTAAAAAACTAAATGATGAATAAAGAAAGTAATCCGATGTGCACAACACATGACTTACTTGTGTGGCCTATTAAATTATGCATATTTTTTGCTGCATTTCATTTAAACTTATTTCCTCTAATATATTTCTCATTCAATTAATTCATTCCTCACTTCGCGGCAAGGCGAAAATACATAAACTTTCAAAACATCTTCGCTAAAAAATGTAAAATACAGAAAATCATAAAACATCAAATAAAAAACTATAACAAAATAAAAACAGTTAAGAAACAAATTTTACAATTAAAATTAGAGTTTTTAGGCCAAAAACACGCACTTCATTCGGCAGGAAGACATATTTTTCGGTGCATAAAAAAGGACGTTTATGTTTGGACCCATTGGACGAAAAGACACTGAAGTTGGTGCACCAACTGACTTAATTCGCTGTTTCAAATGTAAACAAACGGCTGCGTCGTAACAACTTTTAAATTGTTTATAGTTCTACAGCTACTGCATGCAGATTAACAAAAGCCATAAAAACATAAGAACAACATAATTCAATAACTTTTAAATCAAAAATGCAAAATTTACTAACATATAAAATTAAAGAAAAAAAAACTGAGCTTACCGAGCCGGATAACGGAGTGAGTATATAGCATACAGATGTATATGCGTGTGTGTTATACAGAGTGGGTATATATACATATATATCTTTGGTATTGCTGATTGCAACCAAAATGGGTGGTGCACAATCATACGTTATAGCAGTCCCATATACAAAATTTCAACGTTCTGAGATTACTCGTTTTTGAGTTGTGCGAGATAGTTACATAGATATGTACTGACATCACGGAAAAAAAATCTTTCCTGAATCCATTTACGTTTCGCAAAAAAGAGTCTTTTATTCTGCCCGTACGTACAGATGCCACGCAAAAACCATCGTTCAAATGGATTCGAGAGCGGTCAAAATAGATATTTCCGTTGAAATATACGGCCCTCCAGCGACCGAGCGGTAAAGACGCTGAACACTGGTAGTTCGCTTCAAGGTTCGAATCCCGCGAAAGGGGTTGGCTGCATGGGCGTTTTAGTGGTTTTCCCCATGTGTAACGTGTATACGAGTCAGTTTCCCTTAGAAAGTACTCCACGAAGGCATCCCTCCCTTTAGGCAGATAGCCCTCGTGTGCTTTGCTATAATTAAATAATCCAATCCAAATCCAATCCGTTGAAATATACCTGAAATTTTTCGCAGTTACAATATTTCTTTTACTTCGTACAAGGAAGTAAAAAATTCCAATGTGGACACACATGACTTCCTTGTACGTCCTGTTAAATTATACACAATTTTTTGTTGCGTATCATTTAAACTTATTTCCTCAAATTTCATTAGAGATATATTTCTCATTGAATTAATTCTGTTCTCATTTCGCGGCAAGGCAAAAATACTTAAAAATTCAAAATATCTTCACTAAAAATTATAAAATACAGAGTTTCTAGACAAAAAAAAAAAAAAAAAAAAAAAAAAAAAAAAAAAAAAACTTCCGCCTGCGGGAAAGAAGGCAGATTTTTCGATGCACAAAACTGAAAGTTTACTTTTGATTCCACTCGGCAAGAAGACACTGAAGCATCAGAAACTGACTTAATTCACCATTCTACTAAGAGTTTCAAATGTAAATAAATTGCAGCTTCGCTAGGTTCAGTAGCACTTAAACAACTTTTAAATTGTTGACAATTCTACAGCTATTGCATGCAGATTAACTAAAGGCAACAACCTCAGCCGGAAGGTAAGAATAACATAATTCAATCATTTTTAAAGAAAAGAATGCACAATTTATGAACATATAATAAAAAAAATGAGCTTACCGAGGAGGGTTACGAAATGGGTTATATACCGATTTGAGAGTTAAATAAAGAGGTTATTTTAACCTTTGTGAGACTTGACAATTTCCTTTAGACTAAAGCAATAACTTGCGCTACAGTCTAGCAGGGCAGCAGGACACTGAGACGAGGAAGGTTGTTGACAAAGCACAAACCTGTGTAAATCTCATGTTGGCTCTTTTTTTTCCCCTCGTCTCATCTGCTCTTTTTTTCTGGTAAATTCTTTCTCTGAAATATTTATCCAGATACTGAAAGGCTACGACTTCGATGAATGACGAAGTGTTTCAGCAGTGCTACTTCAGCAACCGTATGTAACACTTTCTCAACAATTTCCTAGTATCCAGATTTTTTTCAATGAGCAGAAATTTTAGAATTTCGATTTTTTCAGATTGCAGACTTTTGGAGAAACTGTATTTCTGATAGATAGCGATTTGGTTACATCCATTTTGTATTTTTTGAATGATGTTCATGGTACTTTAGTGCTGAAGCTTTGTACCGCCCTCTCGATACACAGATCTTCCCTTATGCCTCACGGCAGTACAATTAATCTTTGTGTGTATTTAGACTTTTTTTTTAAATCTTTAATTAAGAGAGTGTCTGGCAGTCGAGTTCTGCTGTTAGTATTTTTCGTCAGCTCTGTTTAAAAAAATGACGCGAGCCGCCCAGACAGTATGGTGGTTAGAGGAGCCTACTGGGCCCACCAGTGGCCGAGCGGTAACGTCGCTGAACACTGGTAGTTCGGTCCGAGGTTCGAATCCCGCAAACGGGCTGCCTGCATGGGCTTTTTCGTGGTTTTCCCATGTGTAACATGTATACGAGCCAGTTTCCCTTAAAAAGTCGTCCACGAAGGCATCCCTCCCTTAAGGCAGATAGCCCTCGAGTGCTTTGCCATAATCTAATAAACCAAACCAAACCAAACCAAGAGATTTACCGAAAATCTCGGGTTCGAATCCCGGAGAGGGCATGGATGCTTTTAAATGTAAAGTGCCCGTGAGGAATGGGGGCACTTTAAATATGCGGCGAGCCGAACGTCTTCTCGAGAGGTTGCTGGTAGACAAAGAGGGGGTGGGAGACCCTCGAACCAGTCCACCCGAGGTGATCTCCATCACAATTGGCGCCGGAAGTGAGTGGCGCCGGACTGTGACCCGTATGGTGCTCAGGCTTGTTCTGATATTAGTGTCAGACAAGTGAGATCAATCACAACAACACACACAAAAATGATATTCTGGCTTTAGCATTCTCGCTAGCAGATGCTTTAAATACGCGCCGGTAAAATATATGAGCCAGCTTATTCTATTTAATGTGTAGCCTTAGACTGCATTATGATGTTTGAATTTAATTGTATGTTCTGTTAATTTAAAATACCCACGAGTGATGAAAATTTCGTCTCTAGGACAAATTGGGCCTTTATGTTCGAACTCAGAGTAAAATAAAAATGTTATTTAAACCTTCTCTATTTTGCGAATTGTTCAAGACGTAAAAGTAACTCGCTATCTGTCTGGTACCGTCTGCAGAATTTCAACTCTAATTTCCAGTTATAATATCAAACGTACACATTATAATTTACTATTTGATTTGCAAATATTTAAAGTAATATTACATTCTCAGATACAAGCAGCAGAGTTCTGTTAATACGTTAGTTCTTAAACTAACAAGCCGTAGTTCAAATGAACGTTCAGTTGCATTTGTTATTATTGTATTTAATTGGTGTTTGTAAAATCTAAGACAAGAAAAAGATTGAACGAAGCATTTATATATTAAATATAATAAGCTGACTCATATACAGGATGATCTTTTTTAAAGTGACAGTGTTTGGAGCGCCCTGTAGCGCGATCTAATAGATGAAATGGCACCAAACTTGGTGGTATTTAGACTAATCAAGACACGGGACATCAAGACATACAATCGTACAGTTAAATTATTAATGTTTATTTACTACATTAACTTCCCAGGTGAGAAATTAGACCTCATTCAATGTGAGCACCGTTCTCAAAAATAACACCGTGCATTCTGTGCACATCGTTCTCCACAGCCGTATGTAACATATCACGAGGGATATTCCGCACTGTCTTTGTTATGTTGTGCTTTAGAATAGACAAATTTGATACTCCACCAACATAAACTTGAGATTTCAAATAACCCCAGAACCAAAAATCGCATGGCGCGAGGTCAGGGGAACGAGGCGGCCATGCAACTGGAAAACTGCGACTTATGACTCTATCATCAGTGGATTTTTGGCACAACAGCTGCTTTACCTTATTACTAATGTGTGGCGGAGCACCATCCTGCATAAAGATTGTCTGTTGGAGACGGTTTCTTTGCTGAAGTTGTGGAACAACAAACCTTTGCGGCATTTCGTGGTACCTTTCTGCATTTATGGTACACGTTTGGGGGTCCTGTCGGAGTGATGGTCTCAAAAATGAATGGCCCAGTTACGAACTCGACTGTGAAACCACAGCAAACAGTGACTTTTGGGGAATTTAATGGGATTTCGTGCACGGTGTGGGACTGCTCAGAAGCCCAAATTCGGCTATGTGTGTTTACGGACCCATTGAGATAAAAATGGCACTCATCTCCCCACAGAATGTGCCACGGGAAAGCATCATCAATTTCTACCCTGGCAAGAAACGATAGAGCGAATGTCACTCGCTTATAATAATCACTTGGTTTCAGTTCGTGCAAGCGGCTGATTTTGTAGGGGTAAAATCCGATAACGCGCAGCAAAACTCTCCATACCGTGGAATAATTCATATCCAATTGTTGAGCTACACCCCGGGCGCTGCTAGTACCAGCAATGGTTCTCTGCGATCCTTCGACAATTGCAGTTGCCACATCAGTTATTACATCTTCTGGTTTACGTCCTCTCCCACCGCGAATGGTCAGTGACTCCGTTTCCTCGAACTTCTTAATTATTTTGTTAAGACCATTCAGCGATAAAGGCCCCTTTCGTAATTTCTTTCTGGTTCTAAATTCCCGAAGAGCTGCGGATGCATTACATTGATTCATGTAATACAGCTTCACCAGTAACGTGAGAGGCATGTCCACTGGAGCTCGTTTACTTCAGCTGAGATTATTTGTCGGAGCTGTCTACTAATTGCTTTTATAACCCCTATTACTGGCGCTGTCATCGCACAGCATTTGCAGTTTTCTCTGATATCCGTATTTTATGCTAATTCTCTATTCGCTATTGTAAGCTACAGCAGCGCCACAAAATACCCTAGCGGCGATTTTTGGAACTAAAATTGTTTTTCACGGACTCCTTTTCCCCATGTCTTGGTTAGTCTAAATACCAAGTTTGGTGCCATTTCGGCTATTAGATCGCGCTACAGGGCGCTCCAAACACTGTCACTTTAAAAAAGATCACCCTGTACTTTATCGGCGCGTATTTAAAGCATCGGCTGGCAAGAATGCTAAAGCCGGAATATGATTTTTAAACACAGATGGTCAAAAATACTAACAGCAAGACGAGATTGTAAGATGCTCTCTCTCAATTAAAATTTCTGTCATCTCAATTAAAAATACACATAAAACTAAGAATGTCGGAAAAAATGAGTTGTTTCTAAAGCGAGTATAGCCTATAGCGAATAAATAAGGGCGGATGATTGCGGATATATTTGCAAAAGGCCTCCAAGAAAGTTATTAAGATGTTAAAGTTTTCTTAAGATACATATCTTTATATACGTCTGATGCAGCCGATTACAACCAAAAAGGGATGTTTATATCTACTGGTTATAGCGGTCCCATACCAAATTTCAACGTTCTGAAGCTACTCGTTTTTGAGTTATGCGAGATACATACATACCTACGTACGTGTGTACGCACGTACGTACATATTTTCAACAATCAGCAGTCCCATTTCTTTGACCCATTTTTTAAGATTTGTTTCGCAATCTTCTTTGACCCATTTTTTAAGATTTGTTTCGCCTATTTGATGATACTAAAGGGATCGCTTATTACTGCAGTCATTTAAGTACACCCAGAATTTGTCTTTTGTGACAACATTTTTCCATTATTATCGGAATAAATGTTTTTCATAAAGAATCCTGCAGCGCATTCTGACTTCGGCGATATGTCGTGGTAATACGTACAGATGCCCCATAAAAACTCTTCTGGACTTAGAAAAAAGAGCCCTTTATTCTGCCTGTGCATACGGATATCAGGAAACACATCGTTTAGAAAAAAGAGCCCTTTATTCTGCTTGTGCATACGGATATAAGGAAACACATCTTTTAAATACATTCAAGAGCGGTACTCGAACCTTTTCGGGATTACAATACTTCTTTACTTCGCACAAGGAATTGAAAAGGTGCCCCAGGGTAAATTTCCGAATTACTGATTAAATTTCACACCAAATTTTACATCTAGTTTTTTAGATATAACTGGAGTCGTAGAATATATATATATATATATAATGTTGTATGATCTTAAATTCATTTATATATAAAGGTGGTATGTCGTTTCAGATAAAGTCTGATTTTGTGTCAAAATACGCATGTTAGAACAATGTTATATATAAATCTGATATATATGTACGATGTATATTAGATTTATATCAGAAATCGCGCTTTTGAAACATGAAAAACGAAAAACTCTTTATGCGAAAGGATATTTAGCATAGGAGTTTGGGCAAACCTACCTGATGAGATGTACTACGCACAACTCGTTAGTTGGTTTCGTCTCCTTTAATTTCTCAACGTTTGCAAGTTTCTAGGTAATTCATATGTAAATGTAGTTAAGTGCATAATAAGCAACAATTGTATGAATTAAAAATATTTATATGTTCTTAAATACCATGAAAATTTAATTAAAACATTGGTAACTGCATGTATGGTATCAGTGTATATCGGCTATTTGAATGCCGTGGTAACTTCACCCCATTGGCTAGTACAGTTACACAAGCAACCAATAAACTATCGGCGACAAACAGACACTTAAGCCGCATATAATAAAGTAGGAAAGCAACCAATAAACTATCGGCGACAGACACTTAAGCCACATATAATAAAGATAAGAACATTGCGTTTAGTATGAAAGTGTTCGGCTGTGGTACTGATAAAGCATTCAGCAATTTTGCAAACAAAAAAATTGCAGATTCAACTTCTTATGTCAGGTAAAGATTTGACAGCCCCTCTCACCGCAACCTTAAAATGAAAATGAAAGTTGACGAATACTCAGAATAAAAACTCTTTTTATTCAGAGGAAAAATTTATTAAGATTCTTTTTTGATTCTAAATTCAAAGAAAGAAACATTTTTACTTTATGCTTGGAAGCACGAGAAAAACGCAGATAATTTATCAACCTGTAAAGAGCAATAGTACTTATCATATGATTTCAGGCATTATCTACATCAGCTCAACACTATTGTTGATTGGATTTTATACATTGTAAACTAGCGGCTACGCGGCCAGCCTTCGTCTGGCTTTTAAATGTGCCAGAAAAATGCCTAAAAGGAACACCAAACATTAAATTTAAAAACTGCACAGAATTTTACTCTTGTGGAGTTGCGTGGCCCCCAACTTGCCCGCAACAGTAGTAGTGACTGCTATGAACTGGAAATTACACAAACTCTTAAGAAGGGTTTAACTCCCTTTTTATTCCACTTTAGAAGTTACAGATGCGTTCACTTGACGTTCACAAACTACGCCTATCCAGCGGTTAAATAAAAATAAGAAAGTACAACTAAAAATGAATAAATAACTACCTACGAGGCTCTATAAACGTGACTAACTTAACCGCGTTCTAAGATCCAGCTGAGATTTCAGCAAACTTTCTAAATAAGAAGTTGAAAGATTCAACTAACTGCCGAAGTAGGCACACAGGCCGAAACGCGCGGTTCTTAAACTTCTACCTAGCAACCTTCACGCTCGTGAATCAAGAAAGCACACTTACAAACTCGTTTCCCTTCTATTTAACTCAAATTACTTCTGCTGAAAATTTGAATACTCAGCGCGTTCTACTAAAATTTACATACTCTGGCATTGGCAATTCTAGGGGAAAGTAAAGGCTTGACAGGAAAGATAGCTTAAAATAAATGTTAGTTAAAATAAATATAAACCCTACACTCTGCGAACAAATTTATGAAAAAAAAAAAAAAAAAAATAGAAATTTTGAATAAAAATGTATCATATATAAAAAAAATTACAATGAAATAAGCAATATCCCTTAACACAAATACTAATAATACTAATAAATAAATTAACCAAATTTCCGTTACGAAATCTTGAGACTTCAAATGGTATAAAGGAAGTTAAGAACTTTGTTTTCTAAAACAAAACATGCAAAACTTCTCTTATAGTTAAAATTATATAGAATTAAAACATGATATTAAAAAATTACAATAAAACAAGCAATAAATATCATATTTTTAAGAGAAAACAGTCAGCAGTCCAGTATCCAAAGCAATGAATGAAAAGCTGTTGCCGAAACCACATTTATAAAAGAATGAAACTATCATCAGAAAGAAATAACCAATCCAAATTGGGCTTTGTGGATGATAGAATTCAAAATATTCAAACCTCTTTGCGGTAGCTAATAAAAAAAAGAGAGAAAGGAAAAAAAAAAAAAAAAAAAAAAAAAGGAAATTCTTTCTGTTATGCCTCGCAAGACACATGCGCGTCAGAATAAGAAGATTGCGATGTGCGTGTCGCGTGTATAATAAATAATATTTTATCTCATATTTTCAACAATCAGCAGTCCAGTATACAAAGCATTTAATGCAAAGCATTTAATGAAAAACTGTTGCCAAACCACATTTCTAAAGGAATGAAACGATTCAAAATGATGCGATTTCTTTAAAAAAGATAAAAATGAAAAAATCTGATACGAATTTTGAGAACATCGCTTCGTGGTGCACTGGCCCTTGTTTAGCACCTATGTACCAAATTTCGTAGCCCTGGGTCTATTACCTTAAACGCAGCACGAACGAAAGACACCACACACATAGACAGACTCTTTCTTTTATTATATGTAGAGATGTTCACGTAATATTCTGTGGGAAAACATTTTATCCCCAAAATTATACATAAACATTTAAAGAAGCAGTTTACACATTATTAGACGATCTTCAGTTTATTCAAACAAATATTTTATCTAAACTTTTTGCTTTTTAAATGCTTTATTTGATAATCCTTTATCTTCACTATCTTTCTTCACCATAATTTCCAAGATAATAAAGCCTTTTGTAGTATCGGAAGAATTATTTTATCCCATTCCTCTTGAACAATTTCCAATGTTCAAAGAGGGCGATTGTAGGTCGACGTTTGAACAATGTGCTTTTTAAAAGTCCCAAAGCGGAAAAACCTATGGGCAATTCATCAGGAGACATTTTTAGGGATATGAGTGGAGGGTATGCCCTAAATACCCTTTCCTTGTTCCATTTTTTTCCAGGAAATTAACTGTGGATTTTGACGTGTGGCCACTTGCTTTGTCTTGGTGCAGTTCTACTGACTAATGACGCTATGGGTAAAGAAAAGTCATTTCAAATTTGAAAATTGGGTATAAAATATGTTTCTGATAATATATAAAGTTGATCAGAGCATTTTCTCCTCTCTCTTTGCTTTTAGTTTGCCGTTATATGAAAAACCAGCAATAATCATAAATCCCTTTGAAAAACTTTCTTTAGATTCTTTGACCCATTTTTTAAGATTTGTTTCGCCTATTTGATGATACTAAAGGGATCGCTTATTACTGCAGTCATTTAAGTACACCCAGAATTTGTCTTTTGTGACAACATTTTTCCATTTTTATCGGAATAAATGTTTTTCATAAAGAATCCTGCAGCGCATTCTGACTTCGGCGATATGTCGTGGTGAAAGACGATGCACATGATGTATTTTTTTTTTCTCGACTTTTTAAGATTCAAATCAGCATTAATCACTTTCTTTGCAGTTGACACCAAGCATTCATTCTAAATATTCCGTTTTTCCTTCGATGTGCATTCCAAAAAATTTTTACTTGTTTGACGTTTTTTTTTTTTTTTTTTTTTTTTTTTCCTCCTTGTTGACAATATTACCTATCGCAGCTTTAGATATCAAAACACCATGGCTTTCACAAAGTTTCTTAATAACCAGATCAGATACGAACATTTTCTTCGGAAAGAGCACAAACATAGCCTTCTGTCCATTGCTTCTCTAAAAGCGCCATTTTGCGTGAAAACAAAATTGTTAAGTAGCAGACGATAATTTATACTTTAAAAAATTTAGTTGCAGTTAAAACAAAAATTTCCAAGCAAATGAATTTTTTATAGCAAAGCAAAATCGTCTAAAAAATGGGCAAACAGTCTCTGTATTGTGCGTAAAATAGTGTTGCCATTATTTAAATTTAAATTCATATTATAAAACTTGATGCATATTATGAGGGACTGATGGGCAGCTGTTTCTCAAATAATTGTCATACAACCATATATTTTCAGCTAATTATTATTCTTACTAGAGTATTCTTCTACGCATTGACAGATACTCAAATACAAGCAAAAAATCCTCCCCCTTCCAAGGAATTATTCTCTTTCTTGAGGGAGAGAATATTTGTTGTTCTATTTAATGAATGAACTTTCTTTATTTATAGTCCAAAGGGGCAATTTGCCCTGAAGGACTATTAATTTCGTTTTGGCATTTTGCGTTGAAAACTATAAACGGCGAATCACTTTTCAAATTGTTGCCACCAAGTATTATCCTCCTGTATTATATTTTAAGATATTAAATAATGAAGAATGTGTATGAATGCATGTATGTTTCTCGCACTGTGATAAAATAACTGTACCTAGAGCCATCAAAATTTGAATAGCGTAATCTGCTATAGAATATGGGCATCTGGAAACCTAATTTAAATTTGGAATATGTTTTATTATCGATTTAATATTTTGCAAAACTTTAACGAATTTTTGACTAACACACTCCAGGATTTCAAAGCGAGCAATGGCAAAAACAGAAAAAAAAAAAAAAAAAAATTATCTCTAGCGCGCGAGATTCTGTATCGGAAATTCTAAAGATATGCTCATTTTAAAATTATTTTGCGATATTGCTGTTGAACTGAATTTTATGGTTTCAGCGCGAAGAACACGATATTTAATAAATAAAGGTAACACACAAAATGTTAAAAAAACGCCCCTTTGGACGTAATTTAAAATCTGAAACCTTTCAAATTTTTTTATTAATCCAAAGGGGCTTCAGAAGGACTATTGTTTTCGTTTTCCGATTTTGCGTTGAATCACTATAAATGTCCGTTTCACTTTTCAAACTGTTGCCACAAAATGTTACAGTCCTGCATTATATTTGAAGAAATTAAATAATGAAAAATCTGCATAAATGTATGTCTATTTCTCGCATTGTGATAAAACAACGGTAAATATAGAGCCATCGAATTTTGAATGACATCATCCTCCTACGAATATGGGCAAGTATAAGACCAAATTTGAAATTTGGAATTTGTTTTATTATCGATTTCATATTTTGTAAAACTTTAACGAATTTTTGAGTAACAAACTCAAGGATTTAAAAGCGAGCAATGGAAACATTCTACGGCGGGAGAAAAAAAACCTTTTTATCTGCAGCGAGCAGGGAACTGTGTATCGGAAATTCTAAAGATATGCTCATTTTAAAATTACGTATTTTGCGACATTGCTACTGAACTGAATTTTATAGTTTAAGTGCAAAGAACATGATATTTAATAAAGGTAGCACACAAAACGTTACAAAGAAACCAATGTACATACCATTTATCATATTTCATTATGATTGAATCATAGAAATGTATCGAGTTTCATTATGATTGGATACGGAGATGATTTTATATGCGTGGAAATAAAGACTGGATGTTCTTCAAGTTCATGTTTTGTTTTCTTCATGTGTAAGCCTTCACCATAAGCCAGAACGACTGCAGGCTGATTCATCTTCTATGCTTCAAAAATATTACATGTATACTAATTACCACTGAAGGAAGCATCATCATTGATATTATAATCATCACTGAATCATCGTCATTGCTAGGATAATCATCACTGAATCGTCATCATATTGAACAGTCATCATCATCATCATTGATAGGGGAAAACAATCATCATTGAATATATACTTAAACTTTTAATTATCTTAGTATTTTTTTTTTAGTCCAAAGGGATTTGAATCCCGAAGGACTATTAGTTTCGTTTTGGCATTTTGCGTCGGACTCATAAATGTCGGTTCACTTTTCAAACTGTTGCCACAAAATGTTAGAGTCCTGCATTATATTTGAAGAAATTAAATAATGAAAAATCTGCGTAAATGTATGTATATTTCTCGTATTGTGATAAAACAACGGTACATAGAGTCATCGAATTTTGAATAACGTAATCCTCCAACGAATATGAGCACGTGGAAGACCAAATTTGAAATTTGTTTTATGATCGATTTCCTATTTTTTAAAACTTTGACGAATTTTTGATTAACAAACTCAAGGATTTCAAAGCGAGCAATGGCAACGTTGTGCAGAAAAAACATTTTTATCTCCAGCGCGTGAGTCTGTATCGGAAATTCTAAAGATATGCTCGATTTAAAACTATTTTGTGATATTGCTGTTGCACTGGATCTTATTGTTTAAGTGCGAGGAACATGATATTTAATAAAGAAAGGTAACACACAAAATGTTAAAAAACGCCCCTTTGGACGTAATTTAAAATCTGAAACATTTCAGTTTTTTTTTTTTTTTTTTTTTTTTTTTTTTTTTTTTTGTGTGTGTGTGTGTATAGAAAATGTAATTTATTTGTTTGTGTTAAAGGTTCTATAATGATGAAACACGACAAATCCCAGATTACTGTGCATCTATAAAAGGAAAAGTATTTCCCCTTGAAAAGTCAGTTCTCCTTTGTCAAATAAACAACAATTTTATAATTTTCCTATTCTGCTTCTAACTTTCTCATTTTGTTTATATAGTAAAAGATTATTATTTATCAGTCCAATTTGACATTTTTTCACACTTCTGAATTAATTCACTTCCAAAGTAATTTAATTTACGTCATTTAGTTACAATAATATTGAAATACTGTTTCTAGGGGGTAGTAATTACATTCTAATATATATATATATATATATATATATATATAATCAAGAGAAAATAATTAAATGAAATTATGAAAGAAAGCAATTCTCCAACAGGAACCATTAAAATCTTTGATTGTCCAATTCATTTCGCAGCATACTGCGCGATTTTAGTAATATCACCTTAAATTGAAATCTCTCAACTTTTGGTTATGTCTATAAAATGATTGTAGTGTTAGTCACAACAGTGTTTAAAAACTGTGTTTTATTGCATTTAAATCCTTAGTTTATTAATCGGTAAGAGATTTGTAACAGATCAGTAACAGTCAATTTGAAAGACAAATTAAATGCCTGATACTTTGCCAAATGGCAATACTCTGGCGCGTGGAAGGTAAAAGTATTTTATTTCAGACACTGGCAGAGCATTTCTATATAGTGGCAGTTTTATGACTAAATTTGGAAGACAAATATCTCACGCTTTCCCGAATATTTTGTGCAAATTTAAGAATCGTTTGGTAAAAAATTCGCCGATTTAAAAGCTTATAAGTTATTTCTCCCGCCTTCTTAGCATGCCTTCGTGGTGTAATGGCCAGCACACTTGGCGCGTGTTCGAGAGGTCCGTGGTTCGAGTCCCGGGGCGAGGACATCGCCCATTTTTCATGTCTCCTGCTTCGACATAACCTAATATGTCTACAAACTTGCCACTCTGCAAAGCATAAGGTCTTTATTTGTGTTTCAAATTTAATCAAAAAACTTGGCGATATAACAGAATTGTGTTGCCACTCGGCGAAACCCAACACATTAATTAGTCTTCCGAGTTTAATCAACAAACTCAGCTATTTGAAAGAAATGTGTTGTGTTGCCACTACCCGTATTAAAAGATTTCTATGTTCCACGCTTGTGCTGTCATTCAGCAAAACGTAAGATAATATTTAATTTTCTTTTTTTAAATTTATTCTGTTATAAATTAACAAGTTAATAGATTAATTTAAAAGCAATATACGGAAATTCATTTAAGTTGTTTTTAATTACTAGCTGGAGCCGTGAAATTAAATTACCTGGATTCATTAAATTTATTATATATTTTTTTTCTTCTATTTCGTATTGAGTATTTTAAGCGACTGGCCGCACACATGGCTAGTAATATGAGGAATTAAAGAGCTGCAGATTGACTGATAATCAGCCACAATTTAAACGAATTATTTTTCAGTGTTTCCAATATCATATTCTCCAAACGATTTCAATGCGCGTGTTACTTTCGTTCACTCTCTCTCTCTCTCTCTCTTTCCACCTTTTTTAAAGCAATAAAAAATTGAGACAATACTAAAAAGGCATTAATAGTTATAACATATCGAGTAATCTGAAGCACACGACAAAAAAAAATTAACAGCTATGTTGGCGGTGATTCAAAAGACAATATATACTTGTTTTTTATTTTCATTTCGAATGAATTATCTTTTCTTCCAGTGTCAACATCGCCGTAGGAAATGAAAGACAAAAGCTGCTCTGGTGTAGGGGAAACAGGGACAAAAATCATCCTCCAGCGATGCCGAATGGGGATTAATGTCTGACTAGCAGACGACGCTTGGAGGTGATGTTCCGATTGGCCAGAGGGCCTCGTCACGTGACATGCATCGGGTGGAGACGGCGGGGAACCATTCGTTTTTGTTCAGCTTCGGGCAAAATGTGCGATTAGAACCTCGCAGGTACTTGTCCCTCGCTATTCAACCGTCTCCAGCTCTTGGAGAAGGTTGTTATTCATTTTTTTAATTTTTTTCTTCAACAAAGGCCGGACTAGGTAGATATGGATCAATCAAAAACGGCCAACAGCCTCAGTTTTAAGCAACGGAAGGGATGCTTCGTGCAGCGTTGGGTCCTAGTACTGATTGCTGCTGTAGCAGTTTGCTGCGTCCTGCTAGTCGGACTGCTTGTTGGATACTTGACTCCATGTGGGGCATCTCCGAGGTCGGAAGCTCAGGTAGTGAATCCGGAAGTTGACAAGAAGGAACTTCCTTATGTCCTGCTGCCGAGAAGCATTATTCCCGAACATTACGATGTCGAATTACAACCTTTCATTTTGCCGGGCAACTTCACTTTTAACGGAAAAGTCCGGGTGCAGATCCGGGTTCTCGAAGAAACGGACAACGTAACGCTGCATATAAACGATATAACTGTGAACGAAGACAGTGTCCGGTTATCCGGCTTGGATGCCCCGGATATTGCGAGAACGAGTAAGGATTTAGAAAGGCAGTTCTACATTTTGCATCTGAAAGGAAAGCTGGGGGCTGGGCAGAGTTATGAAGTGTATATGGAATTCTTGGGAAATCTGAATGACCAATTAGCGGGTTTCTACAGGAGTTCCTACAAAGATGAAAAAGGGCAGACAAGGTATGTCGTTTTCCATTGTTTCATAGAACTAAAATAATCCTCGTAAATTCATAACATGATGATTTTTATGATTATTTGTTAGAGTCCTAAAAATTCGTCTTTTAGTCTTAACAAAGTAACCTAGAGAGAGAGTTCTGGAACTATTTAAAATTTTGTACAACAAAATATAAGCAAACAAAGAAAAAATCGGAAAGTTTTCAGATTTTATATTACGCCCAAAGGGGCTTTTTTTTTTTTTTTTTTTTTTTTTTTTTTTCGGCTTTGTGTGTTAGCTTTATTTATAAAATATCATGTTCTTCGTACTTAAAACATAAAATTCAATTCAACAGCGATATCACAAAATAATTTTTATAAAAGTATCTTTAAAATTTCCGATACACATCGCGCGCCGGAGATAATTTTTTTTTTTTTTTTTTTTTTTGTTTGTTGCCACTGCTTGTTTTGAAATCGTTGAGTTTTTTAATCAAAAACTCATAAATGCTTTGCAAAATATGAAATAGATAATAAAACAAATTCCAGATTTCAAATTCGGATGTCCATATTCGGTGAGACGTACATTATTCAAAACTGGATGGCTCTGTACATTATTTATGCACATTCTTCATTATTTAATTTCTTTAAATAGAATGTAGGGCGATAATATTTGGTAGCAACAATTTCAAAAGTGGAACGCCGTTTATAGTGAAACGCCACAAAATTCCAAAACGAAATTAATAGCCCTTCAGGGCATTATTAGTCCAAAGGGTCAATTAGCTCAGAAGGACTATTAATTTCGTTTTGGGATTTTTCGTTGGTTCCCTATAAATGTCCGCTCACTTTTTAAATTGTTGCAACCAAATGTTAGAGACCTACCTGCATTATATTTAAAGAAATTAAATAATGAAGAATCTGAATAAATGTATGTATGTTTCTCACATTGTGATAAAACAACGGTACTTAGAGCTATCGAATTTTAAATGACGTAATCCTCCTACGAATATGGACATGTGGAAGACTTTGAAATTTGGAATTTGTTTTATTCTCGATTTCATATTTTGTAAAACTTTAACGAATTTTTGATTAAAAAACTCCACGATTCTAAAGCGAGCAATGGCAACACTGCATGGAAAAAAAAAAAAAAAAAACTTTTTCATCTCCAGCGCGCGAGACTGCATATCGAAAATTGTAAAGATGTACTAGATTTAAAATTATTTTGCGATATTGCTGTTGAATGAATTTTATGGTTTAAGTGCGAAGAACATGATATTTAATAAATAAAAGCACCACACAAAACGTCAAAAGAAAAATGCGCCTTTGGGCGTCATTTAAAATCTGAATGCTTTCAGATTTTTTTCACATTCATTTTGAATGCTCATTTAAATATTTTCTGTACACATTGTCCTACCAAAAATAATATAATATACCGTTAGAGGTGTATGTAACCATAGATTCAGAAACCCTTTCTAAAGCAAAACCTACTTTAAGAATTACCATTCTTGCAGACTTTTCCATTGCCTTTCACGAAATTCTGCCAGGATGTACAATTTCTTCTTTTAGACTTGAAGGACATATATTGTGTATTGTTTCAAACGCTGTATAATAACGTAACACGCTATTTAAGAAAAATACATGTATCTTTTATCAAGGTTTAAGGTAAATGTTGAATTCATATTGCCTTGATTTTTAATTTCCGAAGAATTTATAAAATTGGAAACATTGTAATTTAAATTTAAGTGTGCTGTAAAATGGAATTGATCTATGAGCCATAGTTCCATTTTTTTTTCTTCCGTTTTTAAATCTTTGTTGATTACACTTTATTAGCCCATGTTGATTACACAATTAGCCCAAAGGGGTAATTTGCTCAGAAAGTCTCTTAATTTCGTTTTGGCATTTTGCGTCGTCCACTACAAAACGACGTTTCGCTTTTCAAATTGTTGCCAGCAAATATTATTGCCTTGTGTTAAATTTAAAGAAATTGAATAATGAAGAATCTGCATGAATGCAGGTATGTTTGTGCCATTGTGAAAAAAAGGTACTTAAAGACATCAAATTTTGAATAACATAGTCTTCCACTCGAATATGGGCATTTGAAATCCCAAACTTGGAATTTGTTTTATTATTATTTTTTTCATATTTTCTAAAACTTTAACGAAATTTAGATTAACAAAGTTAACGATTTCAAAGCGAGCAATGGCAACACTGTACGGAAAAAAAAAAAAAAAAAACATTTTTATCTCCAGCGCGGGAGACTGTGTATTGGAAATTCTAAAGATATGCTGTTTTTAAATATTTTGTTATATTGCTGTGGAATTTAATTTTCCGGTTTGCGAAGAACATGATATTTAATAAAGAAAGATATCACAATAAAACACCCCTTTGAACGTAATATAAAATCCGAGAGCATTCAGACTTTTTTACAGATTTTTTTTTTTTTTTTTTTTTAGTAATTTTGTTTTTTTGCTAATATATTTTTCTGAAACTGGTAATTGAAAAATACTTTAGTAGTCTGATATATTTTGTTAGAAAATATGTTATTTTTAATTTATTGGTGACGTTTTTTCGTTCACGATTATATTTTTATCAGTTGTTTTTTAACAGTTGTTTTTTAACAGTTGTAAAAGTTATGCATTTGACAGTATATATTTATTAAAGTTTAGAATTTTTTAGTCTAATATTTTATGTAATGTCATTTTAGTAATCATAGTTTAAAGCAGTAAATTTATTACGATGAATTAATTTCCAAAATATTTTCGCAAATTTTCGGTCATTTGACTCATAAACATGACAATTTTCCGCTGGCCACAAATAAATTCGTGACTATCGTTTCTTTTTGAACCTGTCGTTTTTTACTTTTTATTACAATCTAAAATATAGTTTTGTAATTTAAGTAACATTAGTCCACAAATAATAAATATTTACGTGGGAAATATATTACAAATTTCGCTTCAATAATTCTTTTTCACTTTCTTGTTAGCTGTGCTTCTTCTTTTTTTTTTTTTTTTTTTTTTTTTTTTCAAGTCCAAAGGTACAATTTGCCCTGAAGGACTACTATTTTCGTTTTACGATTTTGAGTTGAAACCTTTAAAAGGCTGTATCACTTTTCAGATCGTTATCACCAAATATTATCGCCCTGTATTATCTCTGAAGAACTTAAATAATGAAGAATGTACTTAAATGTATATATGTTTCTCACATTGTGATAGAACAACGGTACCTAGAGCCATCAAACTTCAACTTTCATAGAATATGGGCATGCGGAAGCCCTAATTAGAATTTGAAAATTGTTTTATTATCGATTTCATATTTTGTAACACTCCAACGATTTTTTTTTATTAAAAAAATAAACAATTCCAAAGCGAGAAATGGCAACGTTGTACAGAAAAAACATTTTTATCTCCTGCACGTGAGACTTCGGAAATTCTAAAGATAAGCTCAATTTAGAATTATTTTTCGATATAGCTCTTGAGCTGAAGTTTATGGTTTAAGTGCGAAGAACATGATATTTAATAAATAAACGTAACACAAAAAATGTTAAAATAAAACGCCCCTTTGGACGTAATTTAAAATCTGAAAACTTTCAGATTTTTTGGGGGGTGGGCTTGTATTTTTTTTTATAAAATTAGAAAATAATGATTTTCGTTTATGAATGATAAAAGACTTTAAAATTAGCATTTCTAATTAACTATTTTATAATCGTTATGTTGTAAATAGCAAAAATTTCGTTCGATAATCATTTAGAAACAACGGAAATTAAATATAAAATTTACTGAAGCATGAAAAATGACGTAATCTATTGAACAATTAAATATTTGCGTCCTGATCGTTTGACAACTGATTTAAATAAAAATATTTGTATAACCTTACTAAAAATCGTTTTTTATCCGAAAGGGCGTTAGCGAAAAAGTGCTTTTATAAGCCCAAAAGTGACATTAGTCCCGAATAGGATATTAGTCTGGGACATTTAAATTCGTTGTATCACTTTTCATATTGTTGCCACCAAATATTATCGCCCTGTATTACATTTAAAGAAATTAAACAATGAAGAATCTGCGTGGAACGTTTGAACGTTTTTCGCACTGAGAAAAAACAACGGTACCTAGAGGCATCAAATTTTAGTTGTCCTCCACTAGAATATGGGCATCTGGAACCCCAAATTTGGGATTTGTTTTATTATCTATTTCATATTTTGCAAAGCATTTATGAGTTTCTGATTAAGAAACTCCACGATTTCAAAGCGAACAATGGTGACACTGTGCGGAAAAAAAGGATAATTTTATCTCCAGCGCGCAAGACTAAGTATCGGAAATTGTAAAGATAATGTTCTTTTTAAATTATTTTGCAATATTGTTGTTGAATTAAATTTTATAGTTCAAGTGCAAAGAACATTATATTTAATAAATAAAGGTGAAACATAAAATGTTAAATCAAAAGATCCTTTGGGCGTAATGTAAAATCTGAAATCTTTTAAATCTTTTTTTTTTTTTAAATAACGTTTTACATTTATCAATTTGTTTCCAAATTTTTAATGGCAGACTCTTCTTTGAAGTATATATTTTAATCTAAAGTCTTGAGATTGCAATTTTTTTAAGCCTCTGCGTAATGTAAAATCTGAAATCTTTTAAATCTTTTTTTTTTTTTTAAATAACGTTTTCATTTATCAATTTGTTTCCAAATTTTTAATGGCAGACTCTTCTTTGAAGTATCTATTTTAATCTAAAGTCTTGAGATTGCAATTTTTTTAAGCCTCTGCGTAATGTAAAATCTGAAATCTTTTAAATCTTTTTTTTTTTTTTTAAAATAACGTTTTCATTTATCAATTTGTTTCCAAATTTTTAATGGCAGACTCTTCTTTGAAGTATATATTTTAATCTAAAGTCTTGAGATTGCAATTTTTTTAAGCCTCTGCGTAATGTAAAATCTGAAATCTTTTAAATCTTTTTTTTTTTTTTTAATAACGTTTTCATTTATCAATTTGTTTCCAAATTTTTAATCGCAGACCCTTCTTTGAAGTATCTATTTTAATCTAAAGTCTTGAGATTGCAATTTTTTTAAGCCTCTGCGTAATGTAAAATCTGAAATCTTTTAGATCTTTTTTTTTTTTTTTTAAATAACGTTTTCATTTATCAATTTGTTTCCAAATTTTTAATCGCAGACCCTTCTTTGAAGTATCTATTTTAATCTAAAATCTTGAGATTGCAATTTTTTTAAGCCTCTGCGTAATGTAAAATCTGAAATCTTTTAGATCTTTTTTTTTTTTTTTTTAAATAACGTTTTCATTTATCAATTTGTTTCCAAATTTTTAATCGCAGACCCTTCTTTGAAGTATCTATTTTAATCTAAAGTCTTGAGATTGCAATTTTTTTAAGCCTCTGCGTAATGTAAAATCTGAAATCTTTTAGATCTTTTTTTTTTTTTCAAATAACGTTTTCATTTATCAATTTGTTTCCAAATTCTTAATGGCAGACCCTTCTTTGAAGCATATATTTTAATGTAAAGTCTTGAGATTGCAATTTTTTTTTGAGCCTCTGCGTAAGCGATCGGTTGGAAAACGTGCGTTATTGTTTGAAATTGTCTTGGATAAATACGTTCAATTGTTTTAATGTAATGGTAAATTAGACTGAATAATATCATAGTAGGTACTTTATCCTAGCCTTCGGTACTGTTGTTTTTAAATATTTCTTTTAAATATATATCTTTATGTCAGTATTTCGAATTTCTAGAAATAAATTCTTAAAGTTGTAAGTATTCAGTTGAAGAATATTTCTACTGTTAAAGTAGGATCTAAATACGAAGACCAGCTTATTTTATTTTTATGTTATCACTTTATATATTTATTAAACTGAGATAATATTCGGAATCCGAACCATTTATATTCCATAATTTAAATCTTCATTTTATTTTTTAAAAATATATTTGGCTTGTAATACATGAAACTAATCATTGTTATGAGCATTTAAAGTATTAATGTAATTAATAAAATATGCTCTTAACGTTATATAATTCTGTGTAATTGCATTATTTTGGTTTTTATAGATAATGCTATATAAATTATGCATGTATATCTGCTGATTGACGCATGTACATTACGGAAAAAAATAAAATAAAAAATGGGACAGTTCTATAGCTCCCGTTCTACTGGAGCGTTTGAAGAAATTCAAATTGCGTTTTTCATGTCTGGAAAGCGCGACTTAGGATATATATTAGATTTATATATAGCATTGTTCTAGCATAGAGATTTTGACACAAAATTCGCTTTTTCTAAAATGACACCAATTGTTTTCCATATTTCAATTCTTCGACTTAAATTATGCCTAAATATTAAATTTTGTAAAATTTAGCGCGAAATTTGAGGAAAAATTCAAAAATTTATCTTGGGGATTTTTTTCAGATTGCGACAAGAATAATCCTTGGTGAACTTGTTAATTTATGGCAACCTAGTTTCCTTTCTCTTTTTACATTGTGCACGAGGGGGAAAAGCCACATCGTTCCTACTTTCAAATAATTTTTAAAAAGTGCCTAAATCACATTTGTTGTTTTATCTCTTTCAACAAATATGCCAAATTTCAAAACTCGAACCAATATATAAATGCACGTATATTTATTACGAAATATATTATTATTTATACGTATATTTATTACGTATACGAAATTTTAAATAAAAAACTCTAATTTTTTGCAGGTATACTTAGAAATACATCTACTATTTTTACCAACATCTTTAAGATGCTGATAAAAATTTTATAGGTTATAAGTAAAAATTTTTCTCGAAAAATTTATAAAAATTATTAAAAAATACAAACTTTAAAAAATGGGCTAATTTTATTTGGGATGAACCTAACTTTCTAAATGGGAAAGGAAGAATCAGATACGTTTAATAAAAAAATCTGATGTGTACACCACATGACTTCCTTGTACGGAATATTAAATTATACGCATTTTTTCTTGCATTTCATTTAAACTTATTGGATTGAATTAAATCTACTTCGCCGACAGCGCATAAACCACAATAGAATAAATGCATTCTTTAAAATTCATTCAGTATTTGTTTACCATAGGGACATTCTGGCGCTAGATTCACTTAACAGTATTATATTTCATTCATATTATAACTCATAATGCACAAAATTTATATCATTTAAAGAATAGAATTATCTAATCGTTGCCACATGTTCTATTCAAATACTATAATAAAGCTAGAATGATCTATAAAAGAAATTAAGCAAACAAAACATAAAAGAAACAGTTTTTCACAGACGATTGAGTATTTCTCATCCAATTAATTCAGTTCTCACTTCGCGAGAAGGCAAAAATACATAAAAACTCAAAAGTAAATTTTAATATAGATATTTATAAATTTTAAAAAAGATATTCCAGAAAGGATTAAGCATGATTTAATTGGCAATAATAAATGAAGGCGTTGTCTTTGTTGTTGCGAAGCTAAGTTACTCTAGATTGGCAACAAATACACTAATCTGCTGTTTCAAATGTAAACAATCAATGGCCGCCGTCAAAAGAAAAGGCTTAGCGGCACTTAAACAACTTTAAAATTGTTGATAATTCTAAAAATATTGCACACAGATTTACTAAAGGCATAAAAACCTTAACCGGAAGATAAAAACAATATAATACAATCATTTTTAAAGTAAAAAATGTACAATTTACAAACATATAAGAGTAAAGAAACTGAGATCACTGAGCCGGGTAACAGAGTGGATATATATATATAAGTATATTTATATACGTTTGGTGCGGCCGATTGCAACCAAAATACGAGGTGCACATCTACATGTTACAGCAGTCCTATATACAAAATTTCAACGTCCTGAGGCTACTCGTTTTTGAGTTATGCGAGATACGTATGTACGCACGTTCGTACATACGTTCGTACAGACGCCACGAAAAATTCTCTTCAGAATTCATTTTAAATCAGTTTTTAATTTTTTTGGAAGAAACGAGTCTTTTATTCTGTACTTACGTACAGATATCACACAAAAACATCGTTAAATTGCATTCGATAGCGGTCAAAATGGATATTTTCGTTGAAATATGCTGCCTGAAACTTCGCGATTACAATTCTTCCTTTTCAATACAAAATTCGAATATATATATACTTCCTTTTTACTTCGCACAAGGAAGTAAAAAGAGAGATTTATAAATATGTACCAAATTCAATTAATGTTGAGGAGCAAAAATTTTGAGAGCGAATTTTTTAAAAACTACTCGTGCCATTTTTACGAAACTTGGCAGTTTAGCATAATTTGAGTCGTAAAATCGAAATATGGAAAAAAATTGGCATGCCATTTTAGAAAAAGTCTTATTTTATGTTAAAATACCTATATTAGAACAACGCTATATATAAATCTAATACATATCCTAAGTCGCGCTTACGAGACATGAAAAACGCAATTTGAATTTTGTCAATCGGCCCAGTAGAACGGGAGCTACATAACTGTCCTCCCTTTTTTTTTTCCCACAGTGTACATAAACATCACTTGAAAATTGTCGTTATTTGAAGCACTTATAACTTATTCATCACATGTACATAAACAGCCTTAACATCAATATTAACAAATTAATATTCAAGGTTTAGAAGCGTTTGTAAGCGTTAAATTAATAAAAAATAATTTGAAAACGTTCTTTTTTACTGAGGGAAACAAATGCGAAATGCCATTTCATTTTATTCGTGGTCGAGAATTGAATCCAACGTTGGCAACAGGCCAGCAAATGAAAGGGAATTCTGTTATTCACGCTTAACAAAACATCAAGTTCATCGTATCGTAGTAATACAACATTTTTATTAATAATACATGACTACGCTATCGTAACTGTCAATTAAGTTTCAGAAATTCTGAGATTCTTCCTGTCATAGATTTCCTTGTTGATAAGGAAATAATTCAACGCCATTTTAATGCGATAAAAGACAATAATCTCCAAAAGCGGTAATGAATTAATCATTATTTCGTTTGTCTTACGATTATTCAAGAATGATTTGGTCTGATAAATTGCTTTTTGTGAATATATTTGTACATTTAACAGTACAAGAGAGAAATAGTAATTGTTTTTGGCATGTAGTAGATAACTGAAAAATAAATCATAAATATATTTTTGTATTCAATTTGGAGAGAAGTTTCTTTGAGTTGTGGCGAATTGTAATTAATTGGCTTATAAATAGTATTGAATTTGTTTATAATACGATAATATCTATCAAGGAATTAGGAAGGGATTTTTGGGAATTTTGTTATCATTTTTATTTGCAGAAGGCAGAGATAATTATGTGTTTGCTCGCTTCCTGGTTTATTTTTCTCCTAACATTTGTTATTTAACTTTCATGCTCTCGAAGCTTTTTTTTTTTTTTTTTTTTTTTTTGTGGGAAGTGCAGAAATAGTGGGAAGGTACGCGTAGCTTATTCTTTTCGTTGTTTTTGTTGCCTTGGTTTTTTTTCATACTATCATAAACATTTATGATCGAATTCTTATCATGGAATATACTGTGTTCATTTTTCATGTGAACTCTCACATTACATATCTGCAAAAATGTAATATTTGAATGATAATATTTGATGTGTATAGCTCCCGTAATATAAATTAGCAATTACGTTTCTTAAAAATTCTAACTTTCACATTATTATCAATTTAGAACACTTATACAGGAAAACAAATTACATATTTATCATTTCATTCCTATTTAACCTTTCTAATATACTGTTCTAAGCCATCATTGTATGTATATCTTTAGTATTATACCTTATAGCTTTTCAAATCGTTGCCACCAAATATTGTGTTGCCGTGTATTACATTTGAGGAAGTTAAATAATGAAGAATCTGCATGAATGTATGTATGTTTCTCGCATTCTCTCAAAAAAAAAAAAAAAATAGTGGTACCTAGATCCATCAAATTTTGAATAATGTAGTCCTCCACCTGAAAACCCAGGAACCTGAAAGCCTGAAATTTGAATTTGTTTTATTACCAGTTTCATATTTTTAAAACTTTAATGTATTTCTGATTAACAAACTCAACGATTTGAAAGCGAGCAATGGCAACAGTGTACGGGAAAAAATACTTTTACCTCCAGCACGCGAAAAATTGAAAATTCTAAAGATATGCTGTTTTTAAATATTTTGTGATTTTGTTGTCAAATTGAATTTTATGTGGCGTAAACGCCAAGAACGTGATATTTAATAAATGAAGTAAACACACAAAACGTTAATAATAAAAGGATCAAAAATTGTTTTATAAAGCCATCTTAGTAAGACACCTGATCATTGATGTGGTGAACTGAGAAAAGAATCAAAAAACAGAAAGCCAGCCGTTAACGCTATATCGGGAATTTCGTAATTTTGCTGTTGAATTGTATATGACGTAAGTACGAAAAAAATAGTGCTTAGTAATAAAGCTAAAAGGACAAAAAATCTGAGTTAGTAGGAGTAAGTGTGAGCTCGCAGACTGGTAGACTGCGAGCTGAGCGGGAGTATAAGAAAACGTAACAAACCCTTTTGGGCGACCATTAAAATCTGAAACGTTTCAATCGAAGTTTGAAGTTGAATTTGAAGGCAACGTTGAAGAAAATATTTTTATCTTCGGCGCTATCCGAAATTCTGTCTATCGGAAATTCTAAAGAAATGCTGTTTTTAAATATTTTGGCAATTTTACCGTTTGTCAAATTAAAGAACGTGATAGTTAATAAATAAAGTAAACACACAAAATGTTAATAATTAAAAAAGACAAAAAAGTGTTTTGTAAGCCATCTTACTCAAAAAAGTTAACACTGACATAACGAATTGCGAAAACTATGGATAAAAATGGACTAAAAGTATACCAAAACGTAACACTGCTTCAACAACTAAACAAATGCTGCTTTTACAATTTTAGTAATTTTGCTGTTGTATTGTATATGATGTAAATGAGAAGATATCGATGCGTAATTATAAAGCTAAAAAGCGGGGACCATCTGAATGGTTTTAGGATTTAACGGTTGCCCAAAAAGGTTTGTTAAGGTCTTTTGGGCTCCCGCTGAGCTGACAGTTTGTTCTTACATTCACTCTTACTAACCTCATTTTTTTTTCAGCTTTTTTAACCATCAATTTCACTGCTCTTACGCCGTATACATATCAACAACAAAATTTAAAAAAATTTAAAAGCAGCATAACAGAATTCTCGATGCATCCTAAGTAGTTATTTTTTTTTTCGGTCTTTTCTCACTGCATCATATCAGTTTTCAGTTTTTTTTTTTTTTTTTTTTTTTTTTTTTTTTTTTTTTTGTCCAAAGGGGGCTTTGTCCCTGAAGGACTATCGTTTCGTTTTGCGATTTTGCGTTGAATGACGTCATCTCCCTACAAATATGGGCATGTGGAAGACCAAATTTGAAATTTGGAATTAGTTTTATGATCGATTTCATATTTCGTAAATCTTTAACGAATTTTTGATTAACAAACTCAAGGATTTCAAAGCGAGCAATGGAAACGCTCTACGGGGGGAGGAAAAAACACTTTTATCTCCAGCGCGGAACTGTGTATCGGAAATTCTGAAGATAGGCTTATTTTTAAAATTATTTTGCGATATTGCTCTTGACCTGAATTCTATGGTTTAAGTGCAAAGAACATGATATTTAATCAATAAAGGTAACACACAAAACGTTAAAAAACGCCCCTTTGAACGTAATTTAAAATCTGAAACCTTTCAGATTTTTTTTCGCTATTATGGCTTTACAAAACTTTTTTATATTATTATTAACGTTTTGTATGTTTACTTTATTGATTAAATATCACGTTTTTGGCACTGATGCCGCAGAAAATTCGATTCAACAGCAAAATCTCAAAATCTTTGAAAACAGCATATCTTAAGAATTTTTGATGGACTGTATTGCGGGCTGAAAATAAAAATGCTTTATTCCATGCAGCATCGGTGCCCAACCTTGTGCTCGCTGATCGTTTTGTATATGCTCGCCAGCCCGATTAGGTACTATGAACAAAAAGTATTTTAAAAATAACCATTCTTTTATATTTCTTAATTGTTCAAATATAGTAAGCATTTATATTATTTTTATCTTATATAAGAGATATCTTGCAAGACGTTATAAAATAATTGATTGCTGACTGATGAACTGTTTAGCGAACATGGAATCTTATTGCTTCTTTCCAATGTCAAATGGCTCAGCAGGGGAAAAGTCCTTCAACGATTTGTAGAACTTCTTTCACCAGTAAAGCAGTTTTTGGAATCCGGAAACGAAAGTTATAAAGAATTGGACGATAATAATTGGTTATCCGATCTGTATTTTCTCCCGGATATAACAGCTAAAATGAACAAACTGAATGAAGATCTCCAGGGAAAAGAACAAAACCCTTTTTCAGTTGAGTGGGACTGTAACTGCTTTTCAGATAACGTAAAATTTGTGGATAAATCAGATGAAAGGAAAAAATGTCACCCATTTTCAGAATTTATCAAGCCATATTAATAACCACGAGGCTATTGAAACAGAGGAATGCTCGGAAAACATAAATGCACTGAAAAATAATTTTGAACTCTTCTTCTCTGATTTCCATAAAGTTCAACCAATATTATTATTCATCTCAAAACCATTTGTCGAAATTAATATTTAAGATGTATCACATAAGATTGGAAATATGTTCAACAAAAATGTTGATGTTTTTGTAATATGCTCGCGATAGGCCAAAATGTGTTCGCAATAGACCAAAATGTGCTCAAAATGTGCTCGCAATTAGGCCAGAATGTGCTCACGATAGGCCAAAATGTGCTCGCAATAGGCCAAAATGTGCTTGCGATACGCCAAAATGTTGCTTGCAATAGGCCAAAATGTGCTCCCTATACGCCAAAATGTGCTCGCAATAGGCCAAAATGTGCAAAATGTGCTCGCGAGAGGCCAAAGGTTAGGCACCACTGCCATACAGTATTGCCACTGATCGCTTTGAAATCGCTGAGTTCGTTCACTAAAATTTTCTAAAGATTTCTAAAATATGAAATAGGTAATAAAACAAATTCGAAATTCAAAATTTAGGATTACGAGTGCTCATGTTCGGGTGGAGGACTGCGTTATTCATAATGTGATGGCTCTAGGTACCGCTGTTTTTTCACAGTTAGAGAAACATACATACATTCATACAGAATTTTCATTATTTAATTTCTTTAAATATAATACCAGGGCGATAATATTTGGTGGCAACAACTTAAAAAGTGATTCGCCGTTTATAGTGAAACCCTACGAAATGCCGCTTTGAGGCTAATAGCCCTTCTGGGCTACCGCCTCTTTGGGTTAAAGAGAATAAAAAGGTCAGCAGAAGTGAATGCTAGGGCGGACTGGTAGACTGCGAACTCAGCGAGAGCATATGAAACCTTAACAAAACGTTTCGGGAGGCCATTAAAATCTGAACCCCTTCAGATAACTTTAATTCTTAAATGTTAATACTTAAATGTTAATTTCTAAGGGTACCACTTTATTGGAATTACTTTTGGTTTTGACTTTTACCCTTGCCTGTATGAATGACGAAACACGAATTGAATGATTGGAGAGTTAGGTTTGGAGGCAACTTCCCCTTGATAAGTCTGTCTCCTGCCTACTCTACGGTCATTCACATGTGCATTTTTTTAAAAAAAATTGTTTAATTTAATTTTAATTTATTAAATTAGTAGATTTATTTTCATGGATAGATTTTGCACTTGATTTGCTTATGCTTCTGAATTTAAATGATATTGTAGATTAGTTCGAGAATTAAATCTTTTACATGTTTGCACATTTTTTTTTTAAATTATTTTAAATTATTTTGGCTTTTTTCCTTTTTTAAGAATTTACATTTTTTTACTTTTGTACGTATTTGTTAAGAATTTAAATTTGTTTAAATATATATATATATATATATATATATTTAATTTTATGAAATAATATTTAACTAATGGAGAAATCATCTTCGAGGTGTTAACCCGAAATTTAAAACGGCAAATCTTTCCTTCCGCCATTTTTTAAATTTAAAATTTATTGAAAACGTTATTAACTTTGTATATTAAATTCAAATCTTTCCTTCCGCCATTTTTTAAATTTAAAATTTATTGAAAACGTTATTAACTTTGTATATTAAATTCAGGCATTAAATACACTAAATTTATTTAATATATATGTGTTTCATTTGATATTGCAGGCGTCACACATTTTATAGCGCACACATATGTTATTACAGTTCATTTTTAGAAAACGTTGATGTAATTCACTGTACAATCGTACGTGTTTATTATTACCAGTAAAAGAGCTTTTCATCAATGTCACTGGTTTCTTTTTGCTTTGATCAGCAAGCAATGCTTAGTGTCTATTTTAGCTGCTTCCTGGAATAGCGAAGTAGCATCATGCCATATCACGTGGTTAGGAAGACTCAGAGTTTTTATCGGTCGTCGCACCATCATAAAAAATCCCAATTTGAGGAAAAAAAAGAGAGTTTTGTCACGTTTACCGGCGAATACCTTCGAGTTCAAAATTTGCAGCTTTCTATGATTCTGAAGGAAGAAGACAAATTGCTCTGATACGCCTTTTTAGCGTGAAGTAAAAGATCATAGTGTTCAAGGACAAATTTTTGGAAAATCGAAGAAATATCAAATAATAAAATTCGAAACTTCTAAGATTCTGCTTTATGTTTATATTATTGGAAAAGTTATCGAAGAGTCGTGTACTATTTGGAATACATGTGCGTTTTGTGTACATTTTGGAATTTGGAGTTGGAGAACAGCCGGGTGCAATTTGTGCATTAGTTAAAATACGACACACATTTTACAGTTTTATTAATGATTATTAGCCCAAAAGGGAAGTGAGTCCTGAATGGGATATTACTCTCGAATCGGCATTTTGGGTTGAATCACAGTAAACGGCGTATCACTTTTCAAATTGTTGCCACCAAATATTATCGCTCTGACTTATATTTAAAGAAATTAAATTATGAAGAATTTGCATAAATGTATGCAAGTTTTCCACAATGTGAAAAAGCAACGGCACCTACAGCCATCAAATTTTGAAAAACATTAGTCCTCCACCCGAACATGGGCATCTTGAAGCTCCAATTTGGAATTTGTTTTATTATTTATTTCATATTTCAGAAAACTTTAACGATTCTTTTCGCTCGCCAATTATTTTTTAAAGCAGCCATCGTATTTTGTTTTAATCTTACATACATACACACACACACACACACACATATATATATATATATATATATATATATAAATGTAGTAAGCTCGCCTAAAAGTTACCAAGAGCTGCTGCTCCAAAAAGTTCAACACGTTTTAAAAAAATTAATACATATGAAAATCAAACCATTAAACATGTAAAACATTAATAAAACAGAATCAGATAAAAAGGCCAATACATAAATAAATGCAGTTAAAAATAATTTTATATTATTAGTGGTTTAAAACATAATATATTCAAAGTACTTTATGACCTAAAGCAAAGTACTTTATGACCTAAGGCAACATCGAAAGCTGTAGAGAGTTCGTTCGTTCGGCTGCGCATTCAAAATCATTACATATTACATGTATACTTTTTAGTTATACAGGGTGAATTAAGTATAAATGAATTATAATCTTAGTTATACAGGTTAATAAAATAAAAAACATACGGGCTTGCAGGCCCAGCCCGTATGTTTTTTGTATATTTAGGACTAATAGCTGACCGCTATTTATTTTCGTTTTTATTTTGATTTTATTTTTGATTTTAATTTTGATTTTAGTCTAGATTTAAGATGTTTAGGTATAGTTTAACATATTTTAACACCTTAATGTGTCTTTTTGTGCGGACGCGTCGGGAAATTGGAACAGAGAATTGAGACTATTAAAAATTTCCAAGACACTTTGTCTAAAATTAAAAAAATTTTTGTAGCGAAATAGTTTCAATTGTCTGTTTCGGCGAAACGCGTAATGGGGTTAGCTTGATTCGACGTTCAAATAAATTAAATTTCCCTTGAAAAGCCAGTTTGGAAGTCGAGTTGGGCTAATTTACCATTTTCCGCTTACCTTTTTATCTGATTCTGTTTTTTTTAATGTTTCACATGTTTAATGGTTTGACTTTCATATGTTTTAATTTTTTTAAAACGTGTTGAACTTTTTGGAGCAACAGCTCTTGGTAACTTTTAGGCGAGTTTACTACATTTTTTTATATTTTACTTATTTTTCAGCATATTGCGCAAGATGTTTTCTAAACCAAAATTAGTTTTTCAAAATTGTAATTACTACCTTGCTTGATATATATATACAGTAAAACGCAGCTATACGGACAATATTCATCATAGAATGCACGGTCCGACTGTGAGCGGTGAGAGGTTAACAGGTAGTTTTGCACTGTCACATTTACAGAATTAACACGAGAATGAGGGTTGATACTTAAAAAAATATTTTATTTTATTAACTTGTATAACTAAGATTATAATTCATTTATACTTAATTCACCCTGTATAACTAAAAAGTATACATGTAATATGTAATGATTTTGAATGCGCAGCCGAACGAACGAACTCTCAACAGCTTTCGATGTTGCCTTAGGTCATAAAGTACTTTGCTTTAGGTCATAAAGTACTTGTGTTTTATTATGTTTTATTATAATATGTTTTAAACCACTAATAATATAAAATTATTTTTAACTGCATTTATTTATGTATGTGTACCGTCGTTTCTTTCTGCATTTGTGTAATACCTATCTATCATTTTCTTTCAATAATGCGAATAATCATTTCGGATAATAATGAATCATGGAAAAAGAGAATGGAATGCATTTTCTAAAATTCTCTTTGATAGCATGTTTATTCATGCAAGAATTCTTGAATTCAAACTATATCTTGGAATATTCTTCTGACACAAATTTGAGCGGCTTAGTTTTGAGCTATTCGATTCTTTCGCCTTTTTTTGAACTTCGAAATCTGACGCTCTTTCCTCCTAGCCATTCGTTAGCTTCCATGCGATAAACGGAAAAAAAAGTCGTAAAATGGTCGTTATATCTCAGCGTCTGATCAAGTTTCAAAAGTCAGTTACTACTCTGTGACCTACTCTATTTACTGCTGACTGCCACGAAGATGTTAATTTGGTGAAATGCTTTAAAACTGTCAGTTAGACTTTGTGGAATTTACATTCAAAATAGATCAGGAATTATAATAGTTTGCCATTAAAAGAAAATTTAATTTATATGTTACTTTGATTTGGTTTCTCAAATCCAAAAGAAAAAATTTAAGCCTAAGAAATCCTAAGAAAATCCTAAGAAATTAAGCGAAATAAAAATTTAAAATCTTTTTATAAATAAGCTTTTATTTAAAACTCAAAACTCAGACGATGCATAAAAGCACTTCAGTATTAATAAAATCAGTTCATTCTTTCCAAGCAACAACTAATTCGTAAATAATTTTTTGTTGCCAAACCGGGAAACAAAAACTTTTGACACTTCAGGTTAATACGTATGACATCGTAATTAAATTTGATGTAATATAACAACTTTTTTTTTTCTAATATCAATAAAAGAATTAACGTGGCAATAACATATTTTGTCAGTTATCCTAACCTGAAATTGAAAAGTTGCCAATAGCAGTTATTTATTTAAAAATGTTGACATTAACGAAACATTTTCGACATACAATGACGTCACATCTAATCGCTTGCTTTGTTCAACGTCAGAACATAACCTTATATGATATAATAATATATTTAAAGTTTGACAATGTTATTTTTATTTCCTATTTTGTAAATTTTGAAAATGTTTGATTAACGAACCCTACAATTTGAAAGCGAGCAATGGCAACACTTTTGGAAGTAAAGCATTTTTATCTCCATCGCGCGCGACTGTTGCCACATGGAAAGTTTGTTCGAAAATAAGCTTTTTCAGAGTTTTTAATTAATATTTCGCGGGATTAAAATTGTTCGAAGATCTGAATGGTCGAAAAGGCTTCTCACGAATGTTTGCAATCTGTCGAAACTCAACTCCCCGCTGATCCGGAGGAAATGATGTTGTAAACAAACAAACAAAGACACCGACGGCCAACAGATTTTTAATGGTACAGATCAGCGATTCTCAACCTTCTGACTAAAGCGTATCATATAAAGAAAAACTGAAAACCTTTAGTGCCAGCACTACAAAAAACTACCACTTTTGAACAAAGCTTAGATCGCATACATTTACGATTGTTAGAGAAAAAACACAATCAGGATGATGTTTGGGGTTTTAATTTTTGAATTTAATAGTTAAAAATTCTTTGCTTCTTTGCATACCACCTGTTTTTTTCTTGCGTACCACCGGTTGAGAATCCCTAGTATAGCTAATATATGGAGAAAGGTAGTTTAATGGAAACAAAAGATTAAATAATTCTCTTTGCCCAGAATTTTACATAATAAATAATGAAAGCATGAGGGCCTTAGATGAATTTATAAAGGTGATGTGTAAAATGTTTATTTTAATTATCTCACTATTATAATTTAAACATTTAATGCAACTGCTGTTTTTCGTAGCCCTCAGCAAGCTGGAAATTAATTTGTTGGGTATTTAAGTCTAGAATTTTGAATGTTTTAGAGGTTTTGGCAGCCGCGCCAGGACTTAATAAGTAATATCCGTTCTGCCAGCAATTTTATTTATATTCATTGAGCTTTAGCCATTTTGCTAGCCGACATTATAACGCGCCATTAAACCATACTATTCCAAATATACCACTTTGCGTAGTTTCCGACTGCGTTACTTTCTCAATTTAAAGCTTCAACTAATTATTAGTGTACATATCTGCAAGCGGCGGTGTTTTGATTGTAAGCGCGACTTGCGCCTTCTGTGTAAATTTAAAGGATTAATGAAAGAGGTTATTATAACCTTTGTGTGAGGTTTTCTTAATATTTTTAGACGAAGTGACAATTCTCTTAGTAGTGTAAGGGAATCACAAGCACATACATTGAATTTCTACGCAATAAGAACCCTATAAATGGTTTACAAATTTGACAATGCACTTCCATTATTCTATTTCATTAAGGGGCGGCTCACGTTTTAATTATTAGTGATATAAAATTGTAGATGAATTTTGTAAAGGAAATAAATTAATCTATTGTTCTTATTTTTAACCCAAAGGGCTATTAATTTCGTTTTGGTATTTCGTGGCGTTTCACTTTTTAAATTGTTGCCACCAAATATTAGAGCTCTGTATTATATTTAAAGAAATTAAATAATGAAGAATTTGCATAAATGTATGTATGTTTTTCGCATTGTGATAAAACAACGGTACCTAGAACCATCCAGTTTTGAATAAAGTACGTCTCTACCCGAATATGGACATATGGAAGCCCAAATTTAGAATTTGTTTTATTATCGATTTCATATTTTGTAAATTATTTATGAGTTTTTGATTAAGAAACTGAGCGGTTCCAAATCGAGCAATGGCAAGACTGTACGAAGAAAAAAAAATCCTCTCCAGCACACGAGACTGTATCGGAAAATTTTCAAGATGTGCTCTTTTAAAAATATTTTGTGATATTGCTGTTGAATTGAATTTTACGTTTTAAGTGCGAAAAACATCATGTTTAATAAATAAAGGTTGTAAGGATCTTAAGTTTTACTAACGTTTATTTTATTTTAAATCTTTACTATCACTTCTTATTTTCTACTTCCGGCCAGAATTATAAGCGTGAAGGTTTTTATGCAAAGTTTGTCTGGCGAACGCCAAGTATTTAAGTGTGGCCTTTTTGCCAAGCGAAGGAGAGAGGAAGCAGTAAGTCAACGCAGGCCGCTTACCTTAGAAGTTACGCAGTTGCTGTTTGCCTTCCAGGTCAGAGGTTTTAATCCTCTTGATAAATTAAAACGTATTGTAGTGTTCACAGTCTCTGTGCTACATACGCTTCGTGTTATTATAAGGCCAATCTTCCACGTGTATTATTCTAAAGTTAAATTAGAGTTTAGTTTTATTTTTATACTTTTACGTTAAACCCCGAGTGGCGGGTCATTGTATTCCGAAGTACGGAAGTTATTGTATATAGAGAAAAATAAAGGGTTTTGTATACCCTTCGTCTGTATCCTGTCTACTTACCACAATTAGTGAACATAGCTTTAGTAAGCTCTCTGTTCCGAGTCAGGTCCTTGTATGTTCCCGAAGAAGGTTAGAAGGAACATTGAACCTGATAGTGGCGCCCAACGAAGAAGAATAACCATGGCCGAGTTTCAAGAAGAACCTGTGCTGCCTGCAGAAACGGCTCAGAATCCAGAAATGCCAGCTGCCCCCTGGAAGGTTACATCGTCCAGACCATGCGCGCTTCGATGAAACCAGAAGCAACGTTTAACGGAAACTCACCGGTAACCAGATTTTTGGAAAAATTGGAGGACCACTTCATGCTCTACCCCGTGCACGAGTTTCAAAAAGTTACCTTAGCTACCAGCGCTTTGAGGGGCCAAGCGCTTAACTGGTTCAAATGTATAGGCAGAAGTCTCTTGGGTCAAGCAGGAAGTCCCACCTATACTTACGAGAGTTTCAAGACTGCCCTACTAAAAGCCTTCCCTGTTGTAAGGGATCGTGCGAAATTAGAAACGGAACTTTTTAGTATATATCAACAAAGAATCGAAAACATCTCGAGCTTTATTTTAAGAAAAATTAACGTTTTCAAGCTCTTGTATGGAAACCGTCCGGATCCTGAAATAATTCAAGTGATTTTGCCGAGGTTACTGCCCCAAGTGCAAGACTTTATTGAATTAAGAAATCCGAATACACTGGAAAAGTTATTTGAGCTAGCAATCCAGTTTGAAAGTAGAAGAACGGCGGACGTCGAAAGAAGACGCCAATATCAACAGCGAAACCAATTTGGTACGCCAAGACTACAGCAAACTCAAGCACACGGCTACGGAAGCAAAGCGAATCAGTGGGCAAGGAAACCCGAGCATTCAAAAACAGCCGGCGAACGTCGACAGTTCAATAGCAACCCAGGAAAAAAGTCTCAAGGCCAGTGCAGAAAGAAGGAAAGCACCGAAAGAAAAAATAATTTAAACTAAAACGGATTTCTGCTGACGAGAGGGTGCGGAAATCCGAAGGCCACGAAAACCCCTCTTCCTACAAGTTAAATACAGTAATGGTGAAAAATTTGACTCTTCCGAAGATTGAAGTCTTGGTGAATAATATCCCGGCCACCGCACTCTTGGATACCGGCGCGCAGTGTTCCTGTGTGGCAGAAGTCTTTTTTAGAAAGTATTTTCGGAAATACCGCATATATAATGCGGATAATACGACAGTATTAGCGGCGCAAGGAGAAAAATGTAAGTGCGTAGGTAAAGTACCTTTGTATATCCGTATCAAGGACGAACAAGTAAAGGTGATGTTTTTTATAGTAAAGAATCTGCAAGCACATTTGATCTTAGGAATAGATTTTCTTTCAGACGCACAAGCTACACTGGATTTTAATGAAGCGTCCCTTAAGCTGACAATGAAACCAGTGCGTGTAGAAAAGGCTGAACCGCCAAGGTTAAATCTTGACCACCTGCCTAATGACGAGCAAGATAGAATCCGACAAGTGGTAAGTGAATTTGCTTCGTTATTTAGTGATATTCCAGGATTTACTCAGGTTACTAACCATAGTATTGACACCGGAGATGCATTGCCAGTTCGTCAAAAACCATACCGGTATGATAAGAGAAAAAATTATCGAATGGCATATTACCGATATGCTACGTAAAAAGATCATAACGCCTATCTCAAGTAGTTATGCTAGCCCGGTGGTTTTATGTAAGAAAAATAATGACTATCCTTTGGAGCATCCAAAAAGGTGGAGATTCGCTATTGATTACCGTAAATTAAATTCCATAACGAAATATCCGGTATATCCGTTACCGATCATAGAAGAAATTTTAAGGAACATAAAATCAACCAAATTTATGACGACTTTAGACTTAACGACTGGTTATTTTCAAATAGGGGTGAGGCCTGAGGACGTGCCTAAGACTGCTTTTATAACCAAGTCTGGCACTTATGCATTTTTGCGTATGCCGTTTGGCCTTTCAGGGGCCCCAGCAACATTTCAGCGATGCATGGACATTGTGTTAAGACCTGTTCTTGGAAAGTCCACATTTATCTGTTTAGACGATATCATTATTACTAGTGATAATCTAGACCAACATGTACAGGATTTAAGACAGGTGTTTTCTTTATTAAATGAGGCCGGTCTAAAAGTTAATGTCGGAAAGTGCAAATTTGCAGCCCCTGAATTAAAATATTTAGGTTACAAAATATCTCAAAAAGGGATCGAGACAGATGAATCAAAAATAATCGCTGTACAAAAGTATCCGACTCCAAACACGGCAAAGAAGCTCTCTTCTTTTCTAGGACTTTGTTCATATTATAGGTCCTTTATAAAAGATTTTGCGGCTATCGCTGAGCCATTGTTAAAATTAAAAAGGAAAAAGGCAAGATTCTCGTGGAATTTAGAAATTTCAGCGGATGCTTCGGATTATAGATGCTTCGGAGCGGATGCTTCGCAGCGGTACTTTCGCAAAATCAGCAGCCCGTTGCATTTTTTAGCCGAACTTTAAATCAAACACAAAGAAACTATTCCGCGACCGAGAGAGAGGCACTTGCAGTTCTGTTAGCAGTGCAAAAGTTCCGAGTCTATTTTGGAAAGGCGCCGATAACAGTATACTCTGATCATGCGGCGGTAACTAGATTGTACTCAGGGAAAAATTTATCCCCAAGGTTAATAAGATGGGCACTCAAGCTGCAAGAATATAATCTGGTAATCAAGCATACCCCTGGAAAGGAAAATATCGTAGCAGATGCCCTATCAAGGATTAAAATAGACGAACAAGGTAATACCGTAAAGATGGCAATGCTGACAGCATGTACAATAAATTCCCGAGAAACTGTAATAACCGAATTGGGTAAGGATCCTGAGTTTGGAAGTATTTATGAGTATTTGAAGGATCCTGAAAATTTTAGCCACCAAGATATTGTGGCGATAAGAAATAGGGCGGCCCATTACGAACTAATAGATGGTCTATTATTCTATACAAAAACTACGAATTCCAACAACGAATTTCGACCTGTTATCCCAGCTAGTCTTAGATTAAATATCCTGCAGAAGCTCCATGACAGCCCTTTAGCTTCTCATGCTGGTATTCGAAAAACTATCCAACGCGTACGCGAGGCAGTCTACTTTCCTGAACTGCAAAAGTTAACAAGGGCGTATGTCCAGTCCAGCCCAACATGTCAAGCAGTTAATTATATTAATTTCCGCCCGGCCGGGTTTCTAAATAGTATTAAATCCGAATTTCCAAATGAAATAATTGGCATCGATTTATTGGGCCCTTTCCCAAAAAGTCAGTTAAACAAAAGTCGCTATCTCCTTGTTATGGTTGATCATTTTAGTAAATGGACCGAAATTGTTCCCTTAAAACGAGCCTCCGCGAAATTAGTTACTGATTCTATTTTAAATAAATATATTTTAAAATACGGGGCGCCCCTAAAAGTTATATCGGATAATGGTCCTCAATTTGTAAGTAATATATTTGAAGACATGTGCCAAAAACTGGGCATACGTCATTTAAAAATGGTCCCGTATCGGCCGCAATCAAATATAGCGGAACGGGTCAATAGAAATATAGTGAAAATTATCCGTAGTTATGTTAAAAATTTTCATAAAAGCTGGGATAACTATGTCAATGAATTTGCTTTCGCCCTTAGGACAGCAAAACATGATACAACGGGCAAAACTCCTGCTGAGTTATTTCTAGGCAGAAAGATTATAACACCGTTAGATAAATTATTTTATGTGCAACAAAGAGCCCCAGAATTTAAAATGGGTGATATAGAAAAACTAATAAAAGAAGCAAAAAAGAATACGGAAGTAGCACAAAGAAAACAGAAGCTGTATTATGATTTGAAACGACGGGGAGTAACTTATAAAGTAGGGGATGAAGTTTTAAAAATTAAGCATTCACTTTCTTCAGCACCAGAAGATAAAACTGCCAAATTTTTTCCACGATTTGAAGGACCATATGTTATAGAAAAAATAACTCACGCTGTTGTAGTGTTAAAAGCCAGAAATGGTGAAACCTGTTCCGCAAACATTGATCAAATCAAGCCCTACTTCGATCGTAATAAAATGCAAATCTTTTCAGATCTTTTGCAGGATCCGGCACGGCAGACACCGCAGGTACAAGTTCCAGAGGTGAAAAAACGACAAGTACAAGGGCAAGCCAATGAGAGACAGAAGCAAGTGAAAAGAAAATTGCCCCGCGGAAAAATTGAAGGTAACAAGAAAAAGAAGCCGTTCCACCGTCCAGAAAACAGAGTTCACGAACACCCCCAGAATGAAGAAGGGAGAAGGACGACGTATGTGAAGAGGACCAGGAGAAAGGACGGCAACTATAACCCGGCTTTAAAACGGAAGATCGACTCATCCGACAGAACTCTACGCAGCAAAAGTCGCCGAACTGCGGAAGGGCCATCAGCGGCGGAGGAAAAAGTACAAGGAAAATTTGAACGGCCAACAACGAGGTCCAAGCAGGATCACGACAGAAGTTTCCCAGTTCCGCCAAGACCAGCTGCCTTCAAACGGCCAAGACCACAAGCAGAGGAGAAAAGGAAGGTGTTCAAGGGTGGCCGAACTGGTGAAAAACGGAAGCTTCCAGGGGAAAGCACTGAAGGGCGAGCCCGTACAAGAAGGAGGATAAACCAAACTACTATCTGCAGTACCTTTAAAGACTGGGCCCAGAAAAGGATGTCCGAATATTACAAAGATAAGTAAAATTTTATGTTACTTTGCAAACTTAAGTTAATCTTTCATTCTTACTGCAAGTGGCAGATTTCAAGAAGTTTTACCTCATGCGACGTCTACCTTTATCGCCAAAAGGGCGAGAAATGAGTTGTGACCGATTTTCTTATTATGTTTTTCAATTACTCGCGCGTAAAACTAAAGTTGATGTATAATAGCGTTGTGTAAAAACTTAAATATTGTAAAAAGTTATTGTATAAATTTTATTTAAAACATTCTAGCAAGAGAGAAGTTTTAGTCTGAAAGACTTTTTGAAATGTAGTATTATTTCAATGTAGAAAGAATTGGCACTTGCTTTGAAAAGAATAGAAGCTAACAATGTACTACTAATGTATGTTTTCAAATGTGTAAAATTAACGGCATGTTGATATGTTCTTATATACATGTGAACTGTTATTTTAAATGTTAAGAAATACCGTGATATGGTAAAAGTGAAAGTAATGTTAAAAATTTGTTATTCGTGTGACTGTAAAGACTAAATCATGGCGAATATGTGTTAAAGGTTGAATGATGTAGTTAGGCTCATTGACGCTACACTTTAGAGTTAGCCACTTTTAGAATAGTACCTCAGGGTTTAAAGTTGAAATTAGGGTGTGTTAAGAGGTCTCGTTATGTTGAATTTTAACACGTTAGTGTTTTGATTGTAGGAGGAAGTGTGGCACACGTAGACAGAAACACATTCGTGTTTGGTGTTTTTTTACAACACATGTCAGAGAGCACGGGGAGAGATAATTAAAATAGTCATGAATGAAATAAGAATGTTAAGAGCAGTATAATTCTATATGTTATTTGCCATGTCATTGTGTAACATTTCATTAAATTAGTTTTCCTTCCAGATCTCTGGAAGGAACCAGAATTGAATAAAAGCTCCTGGTTAGATGCAGTACAGATGAAAAAAAGATTCTTGTATATCCTGGGAGCTGCTATTGTAACAAATTTCTTTCTTTTAAATTTCTAGTTTCTAGCGAAGTTATAATTGTAAAAGATTGGCCTCGCGTTAGATTCTAGAGCTAAAAGTTTTCAACAAGGTCGTTTTAGACCTCAGTTTCAAACTAATTAACTCTGGCGGGAAGTATGTAAGGATCTTAAGTTTTACTAACGTTTATTTTATTTTAAATCTTTACTATCACTTCTTATTTTCTACTTCCGGCCAGAATTATAAGCGTGAAGGTTTTTATGCAAAGTTTGTCTGGCGAACGCCAAGTATTTAAGTGTGGCCTTTTTGCCAAGCGAAGGAGAGAGGAAGCAGTAAGTCAACGCAGGCCGCTTATCTTAGAAGTTACGCAGTTGCTGTTTGCCTTCCAGGCCAAAGGTTTTAATCCTCTTGATAAATTAAAACGTATTGTAGTGTTCACAGTCTCTGTGCTACAAACGCTTTGTGTTATTATAAGGTCAATCTTCCACGTGTATTATTCTAAAGTTAAATTAGAGTTTAGTTTTATTTTTATACTTTTACGTTAAACCCCGGGGTTTAACGTAAAAGTATAAAAATAAAACTAAACTCTGGCGGGTCATTGTATTCCGAAGTACGGAAGTTATTGTATATAGAGAAAAATAAAGGGTTTTGTATACCCTTCGTCTGTATCCTGTCTACTTACCACAATTAGTGAACATAGCTTTAGTAAGCTCTCTGTTCCGAGTCAGGTCCTTGTATGTACCCGAAGAAGGTTAGAAGGAACATTGAACCTGATAAGGTAACACACAAAACGTTAAATAAAGCCCCTTTGGGCGTAATTATAAAATCTGAAAAATTACAGATTTTTTTTTTTTATTATTTGTTGTTCTTTTAAGTCATTAATTATTTTATAGAGTTTAAAAAAAAAGACTTTTATAAACTTTTTTTTTTTTTTTTTTTTTTTTTTAGTTTCAGTGACAGGTAAATCGATTTTTCAAGCAATCGCTTCACCACACAGTAATGCCATTCACAAGCAATGTGTGTACACACAAAATTTAAACACTGTTGCTTATCAAAAAATAGCTTAAAATCGATCGCAATCTTTTGCTCATAGCGAGAAACATCACGAGGGAATTAAATAAAATCTCATTATATATACACGTAAGCAGCATATCTCCCGTACTATAGGACACAGGCATTTTTTCAATATGCACAGCATGTGTCTTATAGTATATATTTATAAAGTTACGTTTCTAATTCAGTAAGTAAAATATTTGATGTAGACACCATATGACTTCCTTGTACGACGTATTAAATTATACACATTTCTTGCTGCATTTCATTTAAACTTATTTCCTGGAATTTCATTAGAAATACAGTTCTCATTCAGTCAATTCAGTTCTCACTGAAAATATACAGAAAAATCAAAACATCTTCATGTAAAATTTTAAAACATAGAAAAGCTTACAACACCAAATACAGTTAAAAACAGCTGAAGTAGTGAAACAAATTATGGAATTAAAAGTCGAGTTTCTACACAAAAATAAGCATTTCGTTCAAAGGGCAGAAAGACAAAATTGTCGGTGTACAGACATTTAAAGTTAACTTCTGATCTCAATGAGCAAAAAGACGCAGAAGTTATAAAAGTTGGTGTACAACTGACTTAAATCACTGCCTTACTAAGAGTTTCAAATGTAAATAAATGGATGCCACGTTAGGCTTAGCAACACCTAAACATTGATAATTCCACGGCTGCTGCATTTGTATTAACTACTAAAGCCAATCAAAACCTTAACAGAACATAAGAACAACACAATTCAATCCCTTTTAAAGCAAAAAATGCAATGTTTACCAACATATAAAAATAAAAAAGGACCATATATATATAAAGAGAGAGAGACGTAAGTTTGGTGCGGCTGATTGCAACAAAAAAAGAAGATGAGATGCGCACTAGATGTTATAGCTCAAATTTCAAATTTCAAAAACTCAAATTAAGGCCGAAAACAACCGTTCTACAGGCCGTCAGTCGGCCTGTAGAACGGAAAGCAAACAACTCGTTTTTTTTTTTTTTTTTTTTTTTTTTTCCTGTGTGTGTGTGTGTGTGTGTGTGTGTGCAAGTTGTACATTTACCACTACTGATATGATATATTACTCACAATTTTTACACAACGGATTTAAATGAATGTAAAACGACACCCCTTTTGGTGCAACTGATGGTACTTATAGGTATACATGATGGTACTTATAGTTTTGATTCTTATTTATGTAGTGTAAAATTTTAAAAAAATGAGAAATTCTCGATAAAGGAATGTTTTAAAAGAAAAAAAAAATTGCAAGCTTATATACTGTAATGATAGTTCAAAAAAAGTTTATGACTCAGAGAAAGTGTTTTAATTTTTAAAGGATTATCTACATAATTACTGGAAAGTAGCAGATAATACACAAGAAGTACGACTGGTCGTCATAATCCAGTTACATGAGTGATTTAAAATGTTGGTCGCTTTGAGAAGTAGGAAGAAATTATTCTTTAATACGGTCTTCCATACGATGAACTAGATTTAATGGCAATAACTTTTAGACCGTGTCTATTTATTTGTATTTCTTCTCAGTCATTTTTTACAATTAAAAAATAAAATAACTGTTAGCAACTGAGCATAACTGGGTCAAAAATACGAAATATATATGTCATTCAAATTTTAACTTTCGTTTTAATTTAAAATTTAGAGTTGTTACACAGTTGTTTTCGGCCTTAATTTAAACCTATTTTTTAGGATGTTCTATACTTCCGCTTTTCGTTAATTTCCACTTGAATGCAAATTAGTTTAAAAGATGAATTAGATTGAGTTTTAAAGTTTGAAGGACGCTTTAGGACGCTGTTTACTTACTCTGTGTTTCTGCTGCTTCCGTTAGCTTATCAGCTCCTCAGTGAGAGCAAAAATACGCTTTTCTGATACTGAGATTTATTCGTTTTAAGTTAAATTTGCTTAAGAAACTTGTTATTCTATCTGATAATGAGCGGAAGTTCGGTTTATATTAATTTCAGTTTATGTTACCGTTAGCTAGACATGCTAATAAATATTTTACTCTATTCATGATACTTCTATTTAAGTTTGGTTTGGTTTGGTTTAGTTGATTATGGCAAAACACTCTCTAGGGCAGTGATAGGGAACCTATGGCACGTCGTCACGCGACTAAAATATTACTTCCTCAATCAATAATCATAATAAAATAATACTATGTAATTTAAATGATTGCTTTAGTCTGTTCTTGAACGTCTGAATTACTTACTTATCGCATAATGCCACAGGCATAGGGCCTAAGCCTAGATATAAGATTTTCATATATCGTCATAGAAATGATATGCATATTGTTACGTTTTTCCTATTTTTTTGACACCAGTTGTTGCGTTATTTTCTTCCTTCACGTTCGTACAGGGTTCGTGTGGATTTGGAGTGAAAAACGACGACACTTGTTGAAGTATCGAAACACACTTTATTTAGTCAATATTAATCAGGACAGCTCCAATAACACTTTTTACAGTCGTCGAAGATCTACTATAAACATGCTGGAACAATCAGCGACACAGGTTATCAGGCTATCACGGTGGAGACAGCTTCCTGCAAAGCACCCGACTCTGCTTTCCGGAGTACAGCTCCCGACTCTGCTTGGTCGTTCTCGGAACTCCACATACTCTCGAGACTCTCCACGCTACAACTCGCGACGCACTCGACGACACACGAGCACAGCTCCCGACTCTCGGTTCAGTCGTTTCCGGAGCTCAACACGCTCTCACGACGATGCACTAATCGCGATACTCCACGAGACTCTTTCGGTGCACTCGACGACCCACTCGGCACTCGCTGGCCGGCTGTCAACGCGATCACCTCCGCAGGGATTGACTCGCTAGACGAGACACACTCACTCGATGAGAGACGCACACTAACTGACTGCGGACTAGCAGGGTTTATATAGCTTTCGGCCTGTGTTCGAGAACATTCTGGGCTAAACCGGTAAGAATTCGTTCCAGAAGTTTCTCCAACCGTCCATGGGATATCGTCAATTTTGTCGCCAAATGGGCGATTTCTCTCCAAATGTAGCTACCCTAAAACTGATTTGCGGGGAAGTCATCTTACCGCTCCTGTACATTTTGTAACAATATCTATAAAACCCGATTTATGATGTTTCAGTTGTTTGGGCCAATCATATTACTCGTTACATGGCAAAGAATACGCCAAAGTTGAAGCAGCTAATGTTTGCTAAACGAATTCAAATTTATTGCAGATTGCTGGTGAGTTTTAATACTTTCATTGTTAAATAAATAGATTCCATTTTTCCTATCTAAGCATTTTGAGATAACTTATGAATAATTCTAATTTAATATCTTAGACAGAATGTACAAATATAACGTAAAAACATGCAATTCGATTGGCTAATAATGTTGTGTGGAATTCTCTGCCAAATAAGTTTAAATCAATGAAAACACGGGGGGGGGGAGATTCTATTCTTACTTTGTTAGGATCATCTTATGCGCGTCAACAGCTGTTTTCAGCTTTGAATTATATCAAGCGTGACACAAAAACACAGACTGACAGATAACGTGAGTGCTGCATGTGATGCGCTCAATTTAACGAAGTATGAGCCAAGGTTTGACGAATTATCAGTATGTATACAACAGCAAAAATCCCATAATTACGCAAAACCAATCTATTTCCTGAAATAAAAAGTTGAATCGTTGAAAATAAAAGTTAATATCGTTGAAAACTCTCTTCTTGTTTTTTCTCTTTACGTCTTAAGATAAGTGTGTGTTGTTTTGCTAAGCCAAACCCCCATTCTCAGGTTTAATTGGGGTGTTGGCACTTTGCTATAAATAAGTGGGTTTGAGTTAAATTTTGGGCAAGCGGCCCTAAAAAGGTTCGCCACCACTGCTCTAGGGCTATCTGCCCAAGGAGAGGGATGCCTTTCTGGATGACTTTCTAAGGGAAACTGGCTCATATATGCGTTACACCCGGGGAAACCACGAAAACATCCATATAGCTAGCCCGTTCACCTAGAATCGAACTTAGGTCGGAACTACCGGTGTTCAGCGATTTTACCGCTCCGCCCTTGATGGACTCACTTCTAGTTGGGAAGTTAGACTGGATGAAGGTATACGATATATTTTACGGTTAACTGGTACTTTAAATCCTGTAGCTTAACAGTAAAAGATATTTCTAAAGACTGCAATTATTGCGAATTACTGCCAGTTGTCTTCGACGAATAATCTACCCTTCTGTTTAATAAGTTTAGATTAGTTTATTTAATTATGTCAAAGATCGCGAGGAATATCTGCCTAATAGGGGATACCTTCGTGGAGGACTTTCTGTAGGAAACTGGCTCGTATACACGTTACACATGGGAAAAGCCATGAAAATGATCATGCAGCTAACCCGTTCGCCGGGATTCGAACCCCGGACCAAATTGTGAGTGCTCAGCAATATTACCGATCGGCCGGTGTTAGTTCCAAGTCATCACCAGAGATTAGATAAAGTTAGTTGAATTTTTTTTTAACTTTGTATAGCCTAGCCGCTGGTGTAGCCAGCCTTGTAAAGTAGTTACTAAAAAGAATCTTATGTGTGCACCAATGACCTCCTTGTACAGAATATTAAATTATACGCATTTTTTTCTTGCATTTCATTTTAACTTATTGGATTGAATTAAATCTAGTTCGTCGATACCGCATAAACCACAATAGAGTAAATGCACTCTTTAAAATTCACTGTATTTGTTTACCATAGCGACACTCTGGCCCTAGGTTCACTGAATAGCGTTACATTTCGTTCATATTATAACTAAGAATGCACAAAATTTATACCATCTGACGAATTATCTAATCGTTGCCACATGTTCTATTCAAATACTATAATAAAGCTAGATAGATGTATAAAAGAAGTTAAGCAAACAAAACAAAAAAGAAACAGTTTATCACAGAAGATTCAGTATTTCTCATTCAAGTAATTCAGTTCTCACTTCGCGACAAGACAAAAATACATAAAAACTCAAAATATCAGTATTGAAAATTACGAAGTAAATCGTAAACACTTATTTTCTCGAAAACATTCCAGAAAGGATTAAGCATGATTTAATTCGCAATAATAAATAAAGGCGTTATCTTTGTTGTTGCGAAGCTGTCTCTCTAGATTGACAACAAATCTGCCAACAAAACAACAAAATATTATTTTCCTGTTTCAAATGTAAACAAACATCCCCGCCATGTTATTTAAAATTAGGCTTAATCGCACTTGAACACCTTTTAAATTGCTGATAATTCTACAAATACTGCTTGCAGATTTCCTAAAGGCATAAAAACCTTAACCGGAAGATAAGAACAACATAATTCAATCATTTTTAAAGCAAAAAATGCACAATTTACGAACATACAAGAGAAAAGAAACTGAGATCACTGAGCCGGGTAACAGAGTGGGTATATATATAAATATATTTATATACGTTTGGTGCGGCCGATTGCAACCAAAATACGAAGTGCACATCTACATGTTATAGCAGTCGTATATACAAAATTTAACGTTCTGAGGCTACTCGTTTTTGGGTTATGCGAGATACATACGTACGTACAGACACCACGAAAAATTCTTTTCAGAATTCATTTTAAAGCAGTTTTATAATTTTTCTGGAGGAAGAGAGGCTTTTATTCTGTCTTTACGTACAGATGTTACGCAAAAACATCGTTAAATTGCATTCGATAGCGGCGAAAAGAGATATTTTCGTTGAAATATGCTGCCTGAAACTTTTCGCGATTACAATACTTCCTTTTTACTTCGTACAGGGAAGTAAAAAAAAAGTCTAAAAGGTTTCAGATTTTAACGGTCACCCAAAAGGGTTTGTTAAGGTTTTTTGCTATCTCTCTGAGCTGGCAGTCTACGAGTGTGCTCTTAAACTCACTCTCACTAGCTTTCTTTTCTTTT